>NC_081832.1:42045443-42672943 GCF_030867095.1 Alligator mississippiensis
GGAACTCTGGCTAGCAGGTAGAGCCACCACAGCTACCAAAAAGCACACACCACCCTGCTGACCCACACTACACCTGTCTGATAGTGCAGCTGCCACATGGGTGCCGGGGGGGGGGGGTGGCAATCCCTGTTGCCCCCTGCTGCATGGGGGCTCTGCCATGAGCCCTCAGAGGCCCCAATCACTGCTGCTGGAGCTGGTAAATGCATGGCTTTTTTTTTTTTTAAATTCCACACTCACCGGCTGCAGAGCATGTGGATGACAGCATGCTGCTGCTGCTGGCTGGGGCCAGCACTAGCACCTGAGTCTACCTGGCACAGCCTGTGCTGAGCACTGGGAAGAACCTAGTGCTGGCCCTGGCCCCAACTGACAGTGGCAGCCTGCTGTCATCCTGCATGCAGATCCAGTGGCCTGTGCCCCCTTGGAGGGCTGCAGGGCTGTGCCAGACTCCTCCCAGGGGACGCAGCCCCTGGATCTGTGTGTGGGATGACAGCTGGATGCTGCTACCAGCAAACGATACTGGTTTTGCTTGGAACAGTTTGAGTTGCAGTGTCCCAAAAACCCCTGTACCTGTCTCCTTGAAACTTGGCAAACTTCATGCCCTTACATAGGGTTACCATCTCCACAATTTTCATCCAAATCAGGCAGGAAATGACAAAGTTATAGGCATTTTTGCAATTCCCCATTATAGCCTATGGGCGAAACATCGAAACTCATTGAAACAGCGAAACAGTTTTGATTAAATGAAACAGAACAGTGCTTTGAAACAGCAAAATAAAATACTGTCCTTCGAAACAGCAAAATGGAAGCCAAAATGAAACAGTGCTGTTTCACACAGCCCTAACAAAACACCCTACTAAAGTACCCAATCTTTACAGATGTCAGGTGAACCAGGTCCAAATAAGGTGCTGCCTCTTCTGGGCATGAATGGGGCTTGGTGCAGGAATGCTCTGGGTTTAAATTAAAACACCATTTTGTTTTGTGTTTTGTTTTTTAGTTTGTTTGTTTTTTTAACATTTACAAGCAGCCATGGTGAACATGTCCCAGAATTAAACTATTCTAGAAGAAGGTTGGAGATATGGTGAGGGAAATAATGGGCTCATTTGATGCATAAGGTTAACATGGGCTTAACACCCAAAGAACGATAGTTAGTGCCCTCCCCCCCACCCCCCTTATTAGAGGGCACTACTGGGTAGACATAATCTGAGTTTGGGGGACAACTAAGAAGAAAACAGGGATGGGTTTAAAATGAGTGCACTAAGCAGGTGGAGGACACCGAGCAGAACAAACCAGACAGTGCCCACTGGCCCTCGAACAAATCCAAGGAGCCAGTGGATGCTGCCCAGTGAAACTCTGCCTGGAGACATGAATGGATCAGGGACAAGAAAATGGCCCCACAGTCCCCACAGGCTCCTCCAGCCAGAGCTTCTTTCCTGGTCAGGTAGATCACTAGTTTGGCTAGGGCCAGGAGAAGATTAAGAAATGATGGGATACCAACTGTCAGATAACCCCTTCATGTTCTCAGTGAACCCTCCTGAAAACTCTGCAAAACTAAGACACATAAGGTATTGATCACTCATCATCTAATGGCAGCCAGAATTACAATTGAAAAAGCCTGGAAGAGATATGATGCCCCTAAAATCATTGACTGTTTTGGTTTTTTTTTAGTTTGGGAAGTTTTAGTAACAGAAAAGTTCCCTTATTAAGTCACTGTTATACAGGAAAGAAGGGGAAAAAGTTGCTTACTTGGAAATTTTTGGATTTTGCTTAAAAAAAAATAAAAAGGAAAGTTTCCCACCTCCAAACCAGAAAATTTTAGAAACATTTTTGAATACTGAAAGATAGTGCAAGGTCTATGAGCTACCACTTAAGAACAAATGTGGAATAAATTTAAAATTTAAAAGCAAAGATAAGTAGAAGATAGTGATATTTGTATTGTGCAGAGTTCTAGGGAAAAGAGGGGGTGAATTATTATATAGAGATGAACAAACATAAAACTTCAACATTGACAGAAACTTAAAGGAACTGTTAGAGACTGAAAGGAAGAGAAGAAAAAAACATAAGACTCCTGTAAAACATTGACTTGGGTTAAGGAAGCACTATTTATAGAAAATAAAAATTTGTCTTTATGTATATTTTATGGGAAATGATAGATCTTTAAATTTTACATCTATTATTTGAACAGTTGAATTCATTACTAAATAAAGCTAAAAAACTGATAAAAGAAAATGCTTTATCAGCCATGCATTATTAAAGTGTGGGGCTAATTATCAGGGGCAATTATCAAATGCAATTATTGAGCCAAGGTTCAAGATGGAACTGTGCATTTATGTAACTAATACATATATCCTGAGTTATCATAATTAATTACAACTGTTCTTCAGCTGCCAGTAACATCTCATGATTCAAAGCTTAAATCAATCTCTAATTATTATAAATGAGAATAGAGCCTAATGTGGAGAGCAGATTACCCTGCATCTGTTTACTGGAGGTTCTTACACTTTTGCTTAATGCATCTGATACAAGCCCCTCCCAGAAACAGGACATGATACTAGATGGATTTTTGGTCTGCCTAAGAATAATGATTCCTATGTTTCTAGAAAGGACTAATACTTATTACATCTAATGTGGATGTCCAAGGTGAAGCCCCTTCAAGTATTTAATTTTCAGAAACTGGGTAAACATAAACTGAAAATTTATCTATTTAAAATTGTCATAGACATCTACAATTTGAGCAACTTAAAAGTTCTTGTTCCTTTTGAAAGTCTTTAATATAAAAATAAAACCTGGCATTTTATCTTTCCTTTAGGGTGATTGCCACTTTATTCTTAACAGGCACACTCTTGGGCTATAAATCTAGTCAAAGTAATTAAAGCACTTACCCCTGCATGCAGCTCGGATTAAAACTGGCTCATTCGTTACAAACAGTGGCAAGCTGACCAGGTTGGTACTGTATATTGTGTATTGTGGCATTGTGTATTTCAGAAGTTCTACTACTCAGAAGGTCACAAAGTTCCCTACACGCCAAACACAAGACTCACTACACACCTAGAAGAGAGTATCATGATCACAATTTTATAAATAGAAAAACTGAAACGTGAAGTATTGACCCAACCTCACTCAAATCAGTGACATCAGGGAATGCAACCCAGATTTCTTAACTAATCCTATGAAATCATCATAACAAGAGCCTTCCTTCCGAAAAGGAAGTCATTAGCTGAAAAGACTTGAAAACTTTTTAGTTTTACAAATTCATTTGGTTGTTTTAAAAGATCTAACTTCATTTCAAACGGAATATTTTGTACCGATTTCTGAAGGACTTAAGGAAACTGAGGACTATTAGGATCCTTTGAAAATGTTATTCTTAGGACTTAAATACCACCTTTCCACAGCAAATTCTCTTCTCACACTTTTCCCTTTCCCAAAGGGAAAGAAAGAAGTAGAAAACTTTATAATTGATGAAGCAGATTTGTTGTTCTCGTGACCTTTGTCACTTGGCACTTTTACACGTTCTCCGGAGTTGCGGGGTGGGGCAGCGCCTTGATTAGAGCGATTCTAATTAAAGCGGGGCTGCCTCTGGTGTATCAGCGCCCGCGGGCTTAAAAACGGCGGCGGGGCGCCTGAACGAAAGCTCCTTTGTCGCGCTTTACTGCAAGTGCGGCGCCACCGTTTGGAAGCCCGCGGGCGCTGCTACACCAGACCCAGGAGGCAGGTGGCCATTGCCGCTGGGGCGATCGCTCCGACTGCCGGGAATTCCAGCGCGTCTGGGCAGCCTCCACGCTCCTGCGTACACGCAGGTGCACAGGCGTGTATAGGTATTTGAACTCGCTAGCCAATTTATATTTCACTCATTTCGTTTTGTCTTTTCTTGTGGCTTCCTAAGTAGTGTAATGGCGCTGTGGCAATATCTTCTTTTCGTCTCACACAGTAAGTTGTAGTTACTGAGCACCCCTCTCCCCCGTTTAGATATGGCAGATCATTCCAGTGTTCCTGGGGGATATGTCTCTTTCGCTTTTGGTTCTTGAGGGTAAGGGGGGAAATAAGCGATTGGAGATTTTGTTCGCGTTGCCATAATGCTACCCTCTACCTTGTAGGTAAATAAATAAATATATTGACTTCACACTGGCATAAGATCAATGCTGTTACCATCAACTATAAAAATGACAAATGAAGGAGTCTGGGCACCCGTGGGGCACATAGAACTACTGAAACGAAAACTACTTACCAACAAAATAGCGTTAAAGTGATCGCTTTTCACCTTCTGTATCTGAATACAGGTTGCTGGCACTTGTAATCCTGCACCACTGGGGATATTTCTGGCGTCTCCGTTCAGCAATAAATTGTTATTGCTAGGCCCAATGCCCAGAGACGCCCTGTACAAGTAGGTGTGGGTAAGCTTGCCCACCCCTGAGACCTCCACCACCTCTGAAGGGAAGTGAGAGCTCGGAAGCATGCGCACATTGTAGCGGTACTTCTCGTATTTCTCATCCTCGGGGCAGCACCCTGAGCAACAGCAGCTGCGGTGGTGAGTAGTTCTGCAATGGAGGAGCCTCATGAGGACAAGGAAGAGGATAAACCCAAGGAACACAAAGGAGATGCAGGCGAGAGAGATGATGAGGTAAAGGTTTAAAGTGGTGAGCTGTCCTCGTGCTTCCAGCCCGTCGTCGAAGTCCGGCAGAGCTTGGGGTAGCGAGTCCGCGAGCAGGATGCCCAAAGCTATGGTGGAGGAGAGCGATGGTTCGCCATGGTCCTTCACCAGGATGACCACTTTGTTCTTGATGGAGTCCGTGGACCTCATGGACCGGGCCGTGCGGAGTTCTCCCGTGTTGGCCAAAATCCGAAACAAGCCGGAGTTCGAGGGCTGCAAGAGGTGGTAGGACAGCCAGGCGTTATGCCCGCTGTCCGCGTCGTCCGCCACCACTTTAGTCACCAGGTAATCGGCATCGGCTAACCTGGGGACTATTTCCACAGCGACTGACCCGTTCCTGGCCGCAGGATACAGAATGACGGGGATGTTATCGTTTTGATCCGTGATGAGAACATTCACAGTTAAGGCCGTACTCAGTGCTGGAGATCCGTGATCTTTGGCTTCCACCTGGAAATGAAAACTCCTGAGCTGTTCAAAGTCAAAAGTGCTTTTTGCATAGATGTTTCCGTTCTCCGAATTAACCGCAAAAAAGCTGGACAAAGCGCCGCCTTCAAAACTCATGTCCCTGAGTGTATAAGAAATCCGGCCGTTTTGCCCCACATCGGGATCAGACGCTGATACCTGGTACAGGGACGCCCCAGGAAGGTTATTTTCTGTCACAGAGATGTCGCATGCTGAGCTGGCAAACTTGGGAGGGTTGTCGTTCACGTCCGAGATCTGCACCCACAGTGTCCTCCGAGTGGCCAGGGGAGGGGACCCAAGGTCCATAGCAGTGACAGTGATGTTATACTCACTGACCCGTTCTCGATCCAGAGACCCATCCGTGACCAAACTATAGTAATTGTCGAAAGATGATTTTAGGTGAAAGGGAATGTTAGCAGGGATCTCACAGGTTACCTTCCCGTTCTCTCCAGGGTCTTTATCCATAACACTCAAAAGAGCTATCACAGTTCCGGACAAAGCATCCTCAGGGATTGGACTGGAAAGAGACGTGATTGTTATCTCGGGGGCATTGTTGTTCACATCAGTGATTTCCACCAGCAACTTAGCTGTGCTGGACATTCCGAACGCTCCTTTATCCCTGGCCTCAATGAACATCTCTAGAAGGGGTCTCCGAACATCTAAAATGCCATTCACTTTTATCTCCCCAGTTTGGGGATCGATTAGAAACATTCTCTGTAGATCAGCAGAAGTGCTATTGCTAAATGAGTACCTGATTTCTCCATTTTGACCTTCATCTAAGTCAGTGGCATGCACTTTGGTTACCAACGTGCCGCTGAGGGAGTTCTCCAAGATACTTGCCCTGTAGACTGAATGTTCAAACGCTGGAGCGTTGTCATTGGTATCGAGAACTGTCACAATGACTTCGGCATCACCGGACCTCTCGGGAGTCCCACCATCTTTGGCTATAATTACGAGTTTGTGGATGGCTTGTTGCTCCCTGTCTAAGGCTTTTTCCAGTACCAGTTCAGGGTACTTACTCCCGTCCCCGCGTACTTGCATTTCCAGACGGAAATGTTCATTAGGACTCAGAGTATAGATCTGGACACTGTTGGTGCCTTCATCAAGATCTTGGGCATTAGGGAGTGTAAATCGAGCCCCGGGTGATAAAAACTCGGCCACATTTAAGCGATATTCATTTAAAGGGAAGTTGGGGGAGTTGTCATTTATGTCCAACACTTTAAATTCCATTTTATACAGCTCTAGAGGGTTTTCTAGAACAAGTTCGTAATTCAGAAAACAGGTCGTTTTTAATTCACAAACCTGCTCTCTGTCTATGGGCTCATTAACGGACAAAGCCCCCGTGCTTACATCTATATTAAAATATTGCTTACTTGAACTGGTGATCATGCGAAATTTCCTGGATGAAAGTGTAGCTGCATCTATTCCTAAATCCTTTGCTATATTCCCAACAGATACACCACGTTCCGTTTCTTCGGAGATGGAGTATTCTATTTGCCCATCCACGGAGTAGGAAATAAGGCAGAACACCATTAGATAGACCCGCATTCTTCCTTCCCTTGGCTCAGCTCCCTGCAGACCGTTTCAACAGTACCATAATCCAATATTTCAGCAAATAGCTGACGTCACCCCACCCCTGAAAACTGGTAAAATAGTAAGAAAGAAAGCTTAAAAAAACGAAAAACAACAATACATTTTTGCTAAAATGTGGGGAAAGACCATATATTCTTTCTCATTCTCCCTGAAATCATCACCGAATTATCGTCTGCTGAGCCAGCCACTGCCAGGTCTTTTATTGCAGCTGCCTTTGCTATATGTGATCATGTGGATGGGGAAAAGCTCCAATTACTCTTGGGTACCTTAGTGGTGGACAGTGCCACCTAGAGACTTAACGGCTAACTGTAAGCCATCCAGGAAAGTACAGTTTGTACAACAGCACTGGATTAAAGAAAAATGTAGAAAAGGTTACAAAATTAGCCGATCTTCATTTTTAAATGTCTTAAGGGAAACCTTTTGAACGTGTGCGAACTATTTCCGGAGGCTGACTATGTTCCCATAAATGAAACCGTCAGGGCAGATATGGAAATTCTTCCTGCCCGAGATCTTGCCTGTCGCTTAAAGGTCTGTCAAAGCAAAACCAGCATTAGCAAGGGAAAACGCCCAAGCCGCGCTGCCAGTTCATCTGTGGATAGAAGTGAGGCGTACACGAGAAGCCACAGGCTTTTTAACGCAGAGCTCTGACCAGCTCACCCTTGGCACAATATTCTTCAGGTTCTGAAGCCATTTGAAGAACGGGAAGGTCAGTTTCGACTTCATGTTGCTCATTTCTTTTTCCTTTTCTGTTGATTTTGTGCTCTAGGTATATTAACCCCGAGGTTTGGGGTGAAAGGAAAGTGATCAGCTCACTGACTGTTTAGTGGTTTAGGTGGCCACATGATTAAAAAGCTCCCATTGATTTTAGTGGACACAGGATTATGCGCTGAGCTAGATGAAGCCTATTTGGGTGAGGGGCTTCATCTGGTTAAGAGCAGGAGTCTGTGCCACAGTATATGCTTACTGAAGGTACAATAAATCTCAGAGAACTGGCGCTATGCCCTGCTAAAAGGGAGAGTGATTCGTTGGTGGTTTCGTTGGTGGAGCCAATTTCCTACACCACAAGCGCTGCTGAAGTGACCTGCCCACGTGCTCCTGAGGATACCAGTCATGTTGTGAAGCCAGAGAGATAAAGCGGCTTCAAGATCACAGAGCAGGGTTTTCCTGCTCCCCCTTGTCTGAATATCCTGCTATCCCATTGAATTGCTGCAACATGTTTTCAGACACGAACCCTTCCACAAATCATCCGGCTTTCCCTCACTTAGCATATTAATGGGAACATTTCTTTGGTTTGGGAGTTAACATGGACAAACTACAAATTTTGGGTCCAGTGGCTCTATCTTGATATGTTTAACAAGGGTGACCTAGGGGACCTCTTGCAGCCATGAACAGTTTGAGAATTGCTGGAAGTTAGATGATGAGCCCATTACTCACTCTGTTCATCCATTAGTCCCAGCACTAGCTCACCTCTGCCATGTTAATAGGACTACTATTAGCTGCTCAGTCCAGTCAGATTGTGATGAGGTCACAATCTGATACTTAATTATGGAAAGCAAAAAATGTTCCTTTATTTCAAATGAAGGCAGCAACAATATAACTAAACCAATTTAAACAGAAAGCAGCATTAAAGATGGCATTGAAAGCAAATATCTCTTTCATTGCACAACAGAAACAAAAACCGATTATCAAAAATAAAAATGATATTTCAGCCAAAAACTGACTCTGTCCTGATAGTTGCATTCAACTAATGGGAGAGATAGTATTATTTATTTGGTCTTCTGCAGGTGAGTTTTCAAATAAGACATATTCAAGTTCCCCTGCTAATGCTGCATTCACATGTCACTTGGTCCTGTGCCCTGAAGGATGCAACATAATGAACCTACAGCCACAGATATCAGAGACAACTTTACTTCTTCCCCTACAGGAAACCAGCTGGTGTGTAATATTTTTGAAAGGATGAAACAAACTCTTTGTGGTCACTGGAATCTATATCCTAGACAACAGTTTCTCCTATACAAAACCAGTTCTAAGAGTGGTGCTTTGCTTCAGAAATAACTAAAAATCCATCAAACCACAAGGGAAATGAAGCCAGGCTGATATGTAGAGCCTGAAAATGGCTGATCTAGTCTGATTTCCTTTCACTTGCCTTAAATCCAAAAGGAACCCAGTCAGTGAAGAACAAGCCAGCAGAGACTATGGCTGAGACAACAGGTTCACCATTACCACTATTTTCTCAGTTTGTTTCCCTGAGAAGTCCAGCTGTTTTATCTACTCTGGAACAAAGGGGAAAATGGCAATACTGCATTAGACGGAAATGTGGACACAAGACACAATTACACCAATGTAATCTGCCTTCACACTTGTGTGAATGTGAAGTGAATACACAAAGTACAACCCTATCGTAATATAAGTCACTCTACAGGTTTCCTTCACTTTATGCTGTAGGTGCATTCCTGGAAAACAGCACATAACTCATATTCACATAAAGGGAACTCACTTTACAATGTAACAAATAGGAATACATTCCAAGACCTTGACTGTACTGAGCCCCAGGCCCATTTCTACCACTTTTACAAGACAATTTTGATACTCACCAACAGCAGACAGTACACACAAGCACAGGGTCGTGGTGAATGTTACCATAATGGGGATGGCAACTACAAAAACGTGTCACAGACAATGAGTGAGGAGCATGGATCCACACAGAAGACTATATTTTGGTGCGTGTCACTGCCAGAATGCACTGCACAAACTAGCTGACTGTGGGCTTCCACCACACCGATCACATAAGAGTGTATTTACCATGCATATAATGAATTTTTTATATAAAAAGGGTCATCACATAAGAGAGAATTTATACATACAGAATACACATAAAGCATGGGAAACCTGTACTACTAATTAAAGTCACATCTGGGAAAGTAGTGTAAATTATGCCAGTAGATGTCTTATGTCCAGAGCTCTAGTCAATTCTGTCCGGGGACCTATTTGCTCAATGCAGATAAATTATTTCCCTGCCACCTACTGGGCAAGTGCTCCTAGGCCAGAAACCTCCAGAGAACTGAGAATCTGTCAGTGGGAGACACCAGTAGAACTGATATGTACTAAACCAGGGTAAGTTACACAGGTGATAAAGTGTTATGTGTCAACACTCACAGGCTTTAACTTGGATATGAAATTCTTAATGATACTGGGAATAAAAGGGTAATTGTTTGGTTCCAGCTTGCGGGAGAGTAGATTCCATCCACAAGACACACACACAGAGCCACTTCTGCCTTCTCCAAGAGGCAATACCTCCTATTCTGGCTTCTGGCCCTGCAGCAGTGGCAGGTATAGGGAATGCTCTTCCCCTGTGTGGAAAGAAGCTGGAGCCCTGCAGAGCATCTGTCTGACTCACCCAGAGAGGATGTTACTGACAGAAGAGAAGACTCATTGGTCCCCCAGGCTAGAGGGACTCTGCCCTGTGATTTGGCCTCATGGTCCTGCACATCACACTGAGCTGAAGATTGCCTCTTCCCAGAGCCTTCCACCCCAACAGACACATGCAAAGGACTCTCCCTCACATTAATGCAATCCACTCTCTTCCCAGACTATGCTTTAGGCACTGAGATGCTCAGTCATGAAAGCAGGATTCCCAGAGAGCCACCACTCTCCGCAGCAGTCTCAGCCACCCCTCTGCAACACACAGACCTCACTGACACCCCTTTAGTCACTGTTAGCCAACCAGTTACAGTAGGGAAAGTCAAAAGCCCCTCTCCTCTGTCCCAGAGATTGGATCTGGGTTGCAAGCTGCAAAATGCCCAGAGTCCTGTGCTCCTACCATTGCCCCTTGGGAATGAGTGCAAATCAGGTGCTGTGACCAGCTGATAAGACCTTATGGGCAGACTGACTGTCACTAACACCTGGTACTGCAACAGCAATTGGCATTACTATTCAGCTACTCTCTGGTAGTGCTGCTTAGATGCCATCTATGTTGATTGCTTTTTCCGGTCCAGGGTCTTTACCACTGCTAACATGAAATATACTTGCTGTGCTTCCTGTTTGCCAATGCCATGCCCCTGATTATTCATTTGAGCTGGCTTAACACAGTGGTTTTCAACCTGTGGTCCACAGGCCCTTGGGGGGGGGGAGGGGGTCTGCAGACTATGTCTAAGGGTTCGGTGAAAGTTGACCAGGATCAATCAAAAGCATGTCAACACACCTCCATTCAACATTTTTTAGGGGTCCACAAATGAAAACAGGTTGAAAAGCACTGGCCTAACAGGCTGGCAGGAGTCACTGCTCACTACTGAGTCCTCAGCTTCTCTGTAGCTAGAAATGCAATCCTGAAGCTGGAACCAAACACAGTAATGCATTGGCTAGCACTATCCATGCAGAAAATAGGGCCTTTGTTGTACTACACTGATCACCCGAACAGCCAGAACACTGAAGGGATTTTCTGCTCTCACTTGCAGGTACGAGAAGCAGACTACTTCAGAGTGACAAGTGGATTCTCAGTCCCTGCTAAGACTTATCTGAAGTCAAGTGAAAGCAGCACTGGTTTGTGTTTGAGGGGTCTTGGAACCCTTGATCTCTAAATCCTTAAGCAGTTGCCCACGATGGATCTTATCCCAGTTTTCAGGAAGCGTATGAAATCCAGTGCCAAAGTGCTCAGCAAAGATGTAAAGCAGTCCAGTCACGATAGGATCAGCAGATGGCCTCATGAGCAAAGTTCATTGCAAATACTTGGAAATATGAGCTCTAGTGTAAAAGAAAATGACACAGGAGACACTTTGTGATGGTCCTGTAGTGCTGCCAACAGATAAGGCTAAAAACAGATGGCTGAGTCAATCCAGGGCTGATTGTTCAGAATTTTGACTTGCATCAAAACAGGTCAAGACAATTGTTTACATAAAGCAGCATGAATGGCAATAGTTAGTGTCAGGACCCAGGGCAGCCTGCCAACAGCTCTCCCTGACTCCCACCCGGGCAGATAAGGGTCCGGGGCCTTAGAAGGCCGTCAGGCGGGTATTAGTGACGCTTGGAGTGGAATTAATTAGGCGGACGCTTATCGGTTGTAAAGCAAGATTATTTATTCAAGGTGGTGAATAGCGGAGGTCAAAGATATTTGGTTAGTTATAGCTTAAGGTTCGTAGGTCATATGTCGGTCTGCATAAGAGTTTTTTGGTCGGGCAGACAAACGGAGACAAAAATCAGGCCGGCAGGTCGTTGATTTACATCTGATTAGGTTGAGACGGGGGAGACTGACAAGCGATCAATTTGTCAGTTATTCTCACGCATACGTTCAGAGGTTTTTTAGGTGTGTGTGCGGAGGTCTCCCGTTCTTCACGGAAGTGAAGATGGGTTTTATTTGTGTAATAGCCAATTGCTTTTCACCACGTCATATATTTAATTAGAATTGCCAATTATTTAGCGGTCTTCGCTAGGGTTCTCTCTCACAGGGTTACTCCCTGTTTTCTTTGACCAATTATAATGATTTATGTACAGCACAGAAAGTTAAGTTCTATTTCATGTTAGTGTCGCAGTTATAAATTTCTTTTTGACATGCGCAGCAAAAAAGCGGTTACTATCATTAGTGTTAACCCTTAGTTAACCTAGTGCAGAAAAAAACTGTTTTGAATGGTTTTACTTGTTTGTGACATGGGCACTACTTAATTTGGTTGTGACAGTTAGAATTAGCCTTGATTATCCAGGGGCAAAGTTTTAATTCAGATACTTCACAGAAAGTAAAATGGGATGATGAGTTTGTAGGCTTGTAGGATCCCAGGATAAAAGTTTTTGTCCCAGGATAGATTAATCACTTGTTTTACCCTAAAAACAGACCACCAGTTTAATACATATTTGAGCATTTTGTCTCACAGCAATCCAAAGACATTACAGAGGGACAAGCCCACTATTAAGTACTTGTGAAATATCAGAATTTGTAGTTTGCCTTGGAACAATTGTGGCTAATTTGAGTTAATTGTCATTTAAGCCTCATGTGTAAGTGACCGTCTTACTCCTGTTTTGATGCAAGTCAAATCTTTTTCTGGTCTTTCTGAGTTCTTCACAACAGGAAAAAATCTCTATTATTTTCCCATAGTCAAAACATTTGGGGAAACAAAAAGATGGCATTTCTAAAGGATGCCTTAAGTCTAAAAAGGTTGAGAACCACTGCCTTATACACTTGGGTGCTGATTTTACAAGACAAATAAACTGTAATGCAATAGCTATGACTCTCCCAGGGTAAGCAATAAAGCAGTAAAGACATTATCAGAAAGAGGCTTGTGCCTGAGTTTTCCATAATGAAAGTAAAATGGATGAAACTGTAGCTCTTTTTCTTTGTAACTGGACAGTGATACAGAGTTCTAAATATGTAGTAATATCGAATAGGGAAATACACTCATGTTTCTGTTAAGCAGGTTTGTCTTATAATCAATAGTGAGCATTCCATCATTAAATTACTGAGAAAAGATAGAATATGATTTGTAACATGACTTTCAAAAGGCCCTTAATCCAGGAGCATTAATTACACAGCCATTTATTTAATCTGATTTCAATGACTGGGGATCATAGGACTGGAAGGGACCTCACAAGGTCATCTAGTCCAGCCCCCTGCTCAAGGCAGGATCATTCCTGACTAAACCATCCTAGCCAAGTGTCTAACTTTATAGAGAACTTATAAAGATGGAGATTCAACAATTTCTCTAGGTAGCATGTTCCAATGCTTGACCACCCTCATAGTCAGAAAATTCCTCCTCATCTCCAACCTAAATTTCCTATGCTGATGCTTGAAGTCATTGCTCCAATCCATCCCACTACAGCCACAGAAAAAAAGCCCATCTCCATGCTCTCTGTAATGGCCCTTCAACTATTTGAAGACTTTTATTAAAGCTTCCCTAAATCTTCTCTTCTCCACACTAAATAAACCCAGCTCTTTCAGCCTTTCTTCATAAATCTTGCCTCCCAGGTCCTGATAATAAAAGTTCCCCATGAGAACCAAGTCCTGCAATTTGGAAGCTTCCATCAGTTGTTTAAAGAAAGTTTTATCCACCTCTTCCTCCTGGTTTGGTGGCCTGTAAAAGATACCCACACTGACATTCCTCCTGCCACTCTCTCCTCTAACCTTTACTCAGAGGTTTCTACAGGCCTACCTTCCAATTTGTACTGCACCTCTAAACATGTGTACATTGACTTTATAAGATAGAGCAACATCTTTCTTCTCCCATGCCCCTATCCTCCCTGAATGATCTAAGCTCATCCATGACTGTACTCTACTCAAGTGAACTATCCCACCAGATCTCCATAATCCCAATTATATCATAATTCTGTGCTTGTACAAGAACATCCAATTCTTTCTGTTTGTTCCCCATGCTTCTTGCATTAGCATATAAACATTCCAGGTATCTAATGGACTGTCCTAGCCTCTCCCTGCGAACATTGCTAAGGCTTCTAGTTGTCGCTTCCCCTTACAGAGTTTGTCTCCAGGTCCCTGGATTTTTACTTACTTCTGGGCTTTTGTCACCATCCCTAATGAATTTAGTTTAAAACACTCCTCACTAAATTACCATGCCTTGAAACACTCTTTCTTCTCTTCATCAGGTGGACCCCATCTCTTCCCAGCAGCTCATCTTCCTGGAACATCACTCCACAGTCAAAGAAGCCAAAGCTTTGCTAGCAAAAATTATTTATGCAGGCATGTGTTGATGTCCAGTATGCATCTGCTCCTATCTGAGCCTTTATTCTTGACTGAAAAGATCAACAAGGACACCAACTGGGCCACCTTTCCCTTCACTCTTGTGCCCAGAGCCAAGTAGTCAAATTTGATCTGCTTAAGGTCACCCCTGGCAGTATCATTAGTTCCCACATGTAGCATGGGATAGCAGTTAGAGGGCCTGGTGAGTCTTGGCAACCTTTCCGTGATGCCTCAGATGTGGGCTTCTAGCAGACAGTGAACTTCCCAAGCCAACAAGTCAAGCTGGAAGATAAATACCTGCCTCACAGAAGGGAGTCACCAACCACCACCACCTGCTGCTTTCTCTTGGCAACAGTGTCTAAGTGACCTGGCCTCTCCTGCCACTTGAGTGGGCTCCTTCTCATCTGATGCCAGGGCTTCATATTTGTTCTCCAGGTGAACAGCTGAAGGTGCAGAAGAGGAGGGATGTGCATTGCCAGAGCTGACAAGTTGCCAGCTTCCAGCAGAGTACCTGTGTCTAGTGTGTCAATACTTTCCCTGGCTGTCCCTTGTCCATGATGATGGGGGTCTCTATGTGCATCCAATCAATGGAGGCCTCATCCTCATAGATGTTTCTGAGCCAGTCCACCTCCATCTGCAGCTCCCTTACCAGATTCCTGAGAGAATCCACCAGGAGGCACTTCTCACACCACAAGCACTCCAGCACTTGGCTGTCCCGGGCAGAGACATTCAGATCCCAGTCTCTGCAAAGCTAGACCAGGCCGTCAGTGATCAGTGGCCATACCTTGAACAGATCCTGCACAGGTATAGGCAGAGGAAGAACTGTTAGTGGCAGGGGCTTTGGCACTACAAATTTTTCTAGCCATTCTTTTGATCCTCCTACTAGCTCATTCTTCCTCTTCTGCTGCTATGCTGGGGGGGGGGGGGGGGGGGGGGAAGGGGGGGATCTTCTTCCTCCTTCCACTCAGCAAGCTTACAATGAAGAAAGGATCAGAAAGAAAATGCCTGGGCAAACTTCCCAACAAACTCCCCACTCAAACTCCCCTGTTGGATGGCTTGTTCACTGGTCCTGTGCCAATGGATCCTGTTTTGATAGGATATACCTATTTCTTGCATTTAGAGCTGTCAAACAAGTACTGGTATTTTAGTCACAATAATCATTCACCACCAAGAGTCCATACTAGAAGAGAAAATTATACCTCTTTCTAAGCAAGTCCACTCATGTCCTTCCCAGGCATTTATTTTCTACAGCACCAAATTTCACTGCACAACAGGAAAGGTGATTCCATATGAACAAATCATGTTTCGCCTCTACAAAAAATAAAGAATGGCACAGATAGAGGGGTCTTCCCACTGAATAATCACAGATTCACAGAAGTTTAGGGCTGGACCTTGTGAGGTCATTGGGTCCAGCCCCTCTGCTCTGGGCAGGAAAGACTGCTGGGGTCAAATAACCCCAGCAAGGTGTGCGTACAGTCTCCTTTTGAAGATCTTCAGGATAAGTGCCTGCACCACACCTGCTGGGAGTCTATTCCAGAGTCTGATCACTTGAAATGCAAAGAAATTTTTCCTTATATCCAGTTTGAAACCTTCTTCTGGGAGTTTATGACTATTGCTCCTGATTTTCCCCTGGGGTGCTTTGGTGAATAGTTGTTCACCTAGCCCCTCATGCTCTCCCCTGATATATTTGTAAGCTGCCACCAAATCCCCCCAAATTCTTCTCTTTTCTAGGCTGAACAGTCCCGTATTTGTCAGCCTTTTCCTCGTATGGCTTACTCTTCAGACCTCTAATCATACAATCGGTCAACCTCCCTCTCCCCGCCCCCACAACAAAACCATGAAAATCCATGGATCCTACACATATCTAACCCAGAACATGATATATTTCATCCAGTGCATCAAAAAGTCTAATGGAAATTATATTATTGAAAGTAGACAAAAACTAGGCACCTGAATGGATGATCACAAGAATAAAATGACAGAGACACATCAACACCAATAGAACATTTTTCATAAAATAGCCACTCTTTCTGTGACCTCATAATTCTTGCGCTCAAAGGAAATCTATAAAACAGCTTCAAAAGGAGAGCCTGGGAACAAGAATTCATAAGCTTGCTGGACACACAGAACCAAGGACTACACAAAGACATTGGCTTTCTGGCTCATTATAATCTACCTGATCCTTACTAACTTTTCTTCAATCTATAGGGTGAAGTTCCTCTTGTCCTTTGAATTGTCTTGATCTTCCACCAATTAAGCTATCCTTTCTTCTGCAAGTGTCTTGTCTGTTAGTTACTCCTGGTAATATTTCTTTCCTCCAGTTCCACATCCTAGAAGACTGTTTTATTTATTTATGATTTTTTTACACAGAGCTTAACTCTACCTGTGCCTGGTTTTTTCTCAGACATGAAGAAGAGTGGCTTTGTTAGAACTATGAGACTTGAACTCAGGGTGCCCAGGCCAGAGACACAGGCTGGGTTCTCAGCACCACTGGTCAGACACCAGTCCCAGCCCAGCCTTGTTCTTCCCATAATGATATTAACAAGGAATCAGGATGGTTGTATAGGATAACTTGGATAGGGATCATCCTGTTTCAGGCAAGGGGGTTGGACTAGATGACCTCTAGAGGTCAATTCCAGCCCTACTTCTCTATAATTCTATGACCGGGGAAACATATAGGCACTGTGAGCCCCTGACAGGAGTGCTATAAAACCCCTCCTACTTTTTGTGAGACTTGTCCCAGCAACACAGCTTGTGTGTGTGCTCCTTGGACCTTTGCCCTGATTCTGCCTTGTTCTTTTTGCTCCTGCCTGATCCCAGCCTCACCACAGTCCTTGCCCTAACTCTGGACCTCCCAACTCTGATCTAACTTACTCCCTGACTATGATACGGCCTCAACACTTGGCCTGAAGACTTGAACCTTGACAAATAGCCAGACACAGATACCTGGTGTGACCCCAGCCTGCTTACAATAATTCACTGAGAGACCACCTTTGCCCAGTTGATCTTGACAGCCCTATACTCAAAAGCATTTGTGTCTAAATCAGTACTGCTCAACCTTTTTGCCTATGGGCCGGATAGATGATGCCCAGACCATCCATGGCCTGAATCCCAGTGGTAGGTCTGATCTGGCCACATGGTGGAAGGCAGGGGGAAGCCCAGCTCCAATCCAGCTGTGTGGTGGCCAGGAGAGGGAATAGCCCAGCCCCAGCCAGGCCATTCAAGGGGAAGGGGGCATGGCCTGGCCTCAATCTGGCTGTAGGGGTGGGGGGGGATGTGACTCGACTCAGTTCTGGCTGCCCACAGAAGGTGACCTGGCTCTCAAAACTGCCACATGGAGGAGGCATGACAGTATCAAATTTCCTGACACATGGGGAGATCATCAGACCAGATGCTGTTGTTCTGCAGACTGGATTTAGCCTCTGGGGATGAATACCCCTGATCTAAATCTATCCCAGCCATGCAGTAGGTCCAAAAAAAGATACCACCTACAAAGATCCTTGTCTTATGTATAGAATAAAATCTAGTAGTCAAGACCATTAGTGTTGGGGTAGGCCTGCTACAGGTATTTTCATTTTGGAAAATGCTAATAGTTGTTTAAAATAATTGTTTTTTGAAAACTCTAGTAGTAATTAAAAGTAACAACTACAGTAACTTGATATTTTATCTTTTGATGAGGAAAACTGAATTATGTGTATTCAGCTATAGTTCAATTAAAATCACAGTTTGTTCTTATGAACTGAATATGGTTAGGTGAAAATATACGATCATTTGTTGACAGCTTTAGACATTTTCAAAGGGCCTAAGCATGAGCAAATCTAGGATTGTGGTGATAGGGTTGTGACCACACTCCCTTTGAAGGTGTGGTCCATGTTCTGTGAAGAGAGATCAGTGTGCATGTGCCACACAGCTGAAGGCCATGTGGCCATGACCCCTCATGGGATCCTGGATGTCAGTGAGCTCTCAGCAACTCCTGCTATAGCTCTGCCTGTGATCTCTGAGCTCCCCAGAGCAAGGGCTGCCCAGAGTAGGGTTACCATATGTCTTGACATGTCCTCTTTTTTGGCCCTTTGCTGCTTCCAGGCGGGTTTTTAAAATAAGAGCAACGTGTCTGGGTTTTTTTCCATTCCTCTGTATTCCAGGGCTGGCTGATTGGGGCTGGGAGCAGCAGGCAAGATGATTGGCTGTTGGGGGTCATATGCTTCCCACCCAGGCCCTGGCAAGCCAGAGACAGAGAGAGGGAGAATGTGTGTGTGAGTGTGCATGCAATGGGGGAGCTGCTTGGGCAGCAGGGCTGGGGGGAAGGGGCTGCAGGTTGGGAGTGAGGGGAACTAGCGAGGCTCGGGGGCAGGGCAGGGGGCTGCAGGTTGGGAGTGAGGGGCACTGGCAGCTCTGGGGGCCAGGGAAGGGGGCTGCAGGTCGAGAGTCCAGGTCAATGGCAGGGCTGAGGGGCAGGGGCTGCTGCTGTGGGTTGGAAGTGAGGGGCACCAGCAGGGCTGGGGGGCAAGGGCTGCTGCTGCAGGTCAGGAGCGAAGGGCATCAGCAGGACTGGGGGGCAGGGCAGGGGGCTGCAGATCAGGAGTGAGGGGCACCAGCAGGGCTGGGGGGGCAGGGGCTTAGGAGTAAGGGGCAGGGCATGGGCATATGACTCCCCCCAACAATCATATGCCCTTCCCCCTCCTCCTCCCAGGTGTCCTCTTTTTTGATGCTGGAAATATGGTAACCCAGATTTAGAACTTGCTGGTAACCCATTCTTAGAACTTACTGCTCTTTGTTCTTCCCCTCCCCCCCTCTCTCTCTCCCTCCACCTTTCCCATCAAATTCAGCAGCAGAGAGAGGTGGAAACCAGACAAGCAGTGAGCCTTCCAGTGTTGCATCAAAGAGCTGAGCATCTCTGGTCGCTCCTCCTCTTTTTTCCCCTGCTGCTGAATTCAGCATGGGGTAAACAGGAGGGAGGGGGAATGTGAAGAGTACCAGGCTCCAGAGTTGGATGAAAGCAGGGACTCCATGCAGAGGCCATGCCAACCAGCACTGAGCTCATAGAGCTTGCAGCACATGCAGCGCACCCAGCAAGAGCCATGCTAAAATGCAGATGTGATATACCATCAAAGACCATAGAATGAACATGAGTCACCAATGCGATGCCATAGCTAGCAAAGCAAACAAAACACTGGCATGCATCTACAGATGCATCTCAAACTAGACTAAGGATGTCATCTTCCTGCTTTACTCAGCCTTGGTGAGGCCACAGCTGGAGTACTGCATCCATTTCTGCGCACCACACTTCAGGAAGGATATGGAGAGGCTTGAGAGAGTCCAAAGGAGGGCTACGCGTATGGTTAGAGGTGCGGAGAGTAAGCCATATGATGAGAGGCTAAGAGACTTGGGTCTGTTCAGCCTGGAGAAGAGAAGACTCAGAGGGGACTTGGTGGCAGTCTATAAGTACTTAAGGGGCCCACATCAGAGACTGAGAGAACATCTGTTCACCAGAGCTCCCCAAGGGAAGACTAGAAGACCACCTTAGATTAGATATAAGGAAAAACTTCTTTACAACTCGAGTGTTCAGGGTCTGGAATAGACTCCCCCCAAAGAAGGTACATTCACCTACTCTGGATATCTTCAGAAAACATCTGGACGCTTACCTTGCTAGGGTCATCTGATTCCAGCAGTCTTTCCTGCCCAAGTGCATGGGGACTGGACCTTGATGATCTCGAGAGGTCCCTTCCAGTTGCTAACATCTGTGAATCTATGAATCTATGAAAGAGGTGTGTGACTGCATTGCTGCACCAACCCTGGATCCACCCCTGGACAGAACAACCTAGAGAAGTGTGGCTAAAGAAAAACACTCCCAAAACTTGGTTCTTATTGACCACAAAATGAACCTTTGCAGATATGACCATTAGTAGTTTAGTAAAAAAAGTAAAAAAAGCAATCAACACATCCAGTTAAAGCTATTGTATGTGGTGGTTCTTGTCCCAGAGAGATCACACAGGGAAGAACAGGGGAACTATTCACAACAACTAACTACCCTTAACATTAAAGCAGAACAGTGAACAGCAACACAAGATAATGCAATTCAGACAGCACCCTTTGTTGATGGAGTACAAAGAATATATACAGACACTCAACACACAATACCCTTTCCCCTAAGTAACATTGTCCTGTAAGTATTTGGGCTGGACAGTGCCCCTTCTCATGCAACCCATTTGAGGGGTAACCTGCTTTTCACTGGCAACAGCAGCAGGCTTCTTTGGCTCTTCTTAAGTAGTTTCCACAACTGGTCTAAAAAAACCAGCTGATGGACTCATTAGAAATGGTTCCACTAGCAGTGCCACACCTTCTGGTGTTACAGAGGTCATACTGTCTAAGAAACTTGACGCTGCATCTGGTCAACATGCCTGAAAAGTGTCTTTCTGTCCAAAGTCTGGATCTTATATGAGACTGTCCCTGTAGCTTCAAGGACAGATGCAGGCACCCACATCAGCCCAGCTTATCTTACTATTCTTACTCTTCCAGCTTATCTTACTATATTTATAATGATTTAAAGCAGGCTTCTATTTGTCTGGTATGGATCTATGTGAAATGTCTAGCCTTGATGAATTAGTATAATCAATATTTCTTTGCAATTAACTTGTGTTTATATGTAGGAAGAGCCATTCTCCACATGGGCTTTGATAGGTGGCTCCTGAAACAGCTAACAGCACATGCTCATGCTTCAATAATGAAAAATCATTGTGACAAGAACTGCTACTGCACCCAGCTGATCTTCTGGTGAACAGATCCATGCCTTGAGAAGATGACAAGCCTGAAACCACGTCTTGCCTGTATTGGTGAGAAACTATCACTTTTACAGCTAAATATACTGGGCTTTGCTCTGCTTTAGACTCATTTAACAGTGAATATTTGTAGTAAATAAAGCCTTTTTGTCATTCATTGAACAAGATGTCGTGTCAATCCTTTACACACTAGTTCTGAATCATATTTCATCACCTAACAGAGGGAACTGGGCTTATTTAGTCTGGAGAAGAGAGGACTGAGAGGGGGTTTAATAGCAGCCTTCAACTACCTGAAGGGTGGTTCCAAAGAGGATGGAGCTGGACTGTTCTCAGTGGTGCCAGAAGACAGAACAAGGAGAAATGGTCTCAAGTTGCAGCAAGGGTAATTGAGGTTAGATATGAGGAAAAACATTCTCACCAGGAGGGTAGTAAAGCACTGGAATAGGTTACTCAGTGAGGCTGTGGAATATCCAAGCTTGGAGGTTTTTAAGACCTGAGTAGACAAAGCCTTGGCAGGGATAATATATCTGGGAACTCCTGCTTTGAGCAAGGGGTTAGAGTAAGTGACCTCCTGAGCTCCCTTTCAGCCCTAATTTTGTATGATTCTAAGATCACTTCTAAGGGATCAGTGACTGGGCTCTCAATGGACCCGAGGAGTCTTGGGCCTCAGCCCCCTGCACTGACCATTGGACCCAAACCAAAGAAGTTTTTCTTTTAAAACCTTTTAAAAATATAATGCGAGTGTACTTGCCACTTCCCAGTCTCTGGATAGCTTTCTAAAGAAATATTACAAAAATATGGTAATATACAAAATAAATGGAAACGCTCACTTGCTGGCTTTCACAAGCAGAGACACATCCTGCTTGGACCAGGATCTTTGTCTTACTGTGCTAATATTTTACTAACTTGTTTATATAATATCTGTATTATCGCACTTGTGCAAAACAACCCTGTTATCAGTACAGCTCTCTAAAGATGGATATAAAGTGCTACTTATCAACTGCATTGCTTCTTTTCTGCTTTCTCTCAATGCTCTCTTTTCATTGAATACTGACCAAAATACTGTAGCTTTATCCCTCTGTTTACTTTGTAGATACCATCATTGGAAAACTCTTAATATTATTTTGGCTGATTTATGCAGCTCCATACTAATTAGTTTTCCACCACCCTTTTTTCTTTTAATTTTTGCTTGTTAACCTAATCATATTTAAAACTGTTCCCTTTATCTGTTTAAATTTCCTTCTTTCTCTACCTTTTTACCACCATATTTTATTGTTTTGGTTTCTGTTGTGCTTTTAGATTTTGTGAGAGTTGGGTTTATTTATTTATTTATTTATTTATGTATGTGAAAAGATAAGTTTACTCAGAGGTGTCACTGGATGCTTGAGCACCCTGGACAACAGCTGTACATGAGGCAGTGTCAGTGACTGCTGCCTGCAATACAGCAGTCACTGGACTAGCAGGACAGCTGCTGCTGTTTTTGCTTGCCCTTCTACTCCTCCAGGGTCAGCACCAGGGACTGGTGCCTCCGTCTCTCCCTGCTTCCTAATGCAATTTTATTCCAGAGTAAATAGCTTCGAAAAATTCCCCAGAGTCCATTAGAAAATGTTTCTTACATCAGAAATTCTAAATAGAGAAAACCAACCTGAAACATCAGGTATGGCATAAAAAACATGATAGACATGTAGACCTTGCTAAGAATGTCACCAATAGGGCTTCCTCCTCAAGTGATAGGATGGACACTACAGGGAGAAAGAAAAAGAGTGTGACTTGGGGAAACATTAGATAGAACAATACAGAAAATAGCCTAACCCACCTACATAATACTCAAAAGCTTGAAAAGGCCAGCACAGGACTAGAATAAATAATGAAAACTGCTGGGCACAAGGCCCATAAAGTATGAGAAGATAAAGAAGAAAAAATAATATAAAAAATTTTAGTATTTTCCTGAAAGATGGCATACAGATTATGCTGCTTGTGAACACTGCTTGTGAACACTGTGGAGACAGTTCAGCCTCTTGATGCCTGACAGAACTGAAATTGTCCATTAGGCCCACAAGGCTTAGCCTTGACCTGAATGCATTTACGGAGTTAGCTCCTGTGCACAAGCTATACCATTATGTAACTTGTTTTTCTGCAAAAAAGTCTGATAAAATGGCTTAGCAGTGGGTGCACATTCTACTCATATCTGAAGCAGGAGGATCCTGGTATTAAGGAAGGAAGTACAGAGGGAGAGAGGACAGAAATTGGTATGTTTATGAAAAACAAAAACTTGTTTATGAAAAACAGAAACATGTCTAATTGGTGACTATAGGACTATAAATATCACCACCTTGAAAAAAGAGAAGAATAGTCTTTTTCTTCCCTGATCCTAATTGTGTCTGAAGACTGAAAACATCTGCTTTCCCTTCAAGGAACCAGCCTGCTCTGTGATGCCTGGCTAGCTGACAGAGAAGTGTATTCATAGGCAGAGACGTGGGGCAGAAAATTTTCCAGTGCTTTATTTTTCCATGGGAAATTTTCCATTTCTAAAAATTCATTCATTCATAAAATTAATTAGTAATTAATGAATAATGAATGGATGCCAATACAATATTAGGCAAGCTTAGTCATTTCAAAGTAGTATTTAATGTTTTCCAGGTGATTATCCCTAAGAAGTGTGTGAGAGAGTATATACAGAAAACCCACAGTATTCGTGGGTTCAGCATTCACAGTTTCAAATATTCACGAATGCCGAACCTACATTTTAAATATATTTTAAACACTTAACGGAGCTCCTTGGGAGCTGTGTGCTTGCTGCCGCCAGGCTCCTGCCGCTGCCACCGGGCTCCTGCCATCGCTGCTGCACTCCCACCCCTGCCACCCCCCAGGCGCTGGGGGCACCAAGTTCATGAATACAGATTGCATTCATGAATACAGTGCCCTATTCACAGATTTCGCCATTTGCAGGGATCACTGGAATGTATCCCCCGTGAATGGCGAGGGTTGCCTGTATATGTTTTATTGATTTGTAAACAGGAGGGTAAATACACTCACATAATAATCCAAACCAAAAATCAAGTTATAAATTCACCTAATTGGCTATGTAGGTCAAATCAAAACCAAAGCTAAAATTCTTATTTCATCTCAGACTACAAGTGAAAGCAAAATCAAAACTAAAACTGTGGTTCATTTTTGTTTCACTTCCAGTTCACCAAACACACAGAGCAGTGTCTCATTTCTTTTCTTGAGTTGGGGAAGTTGGAAGTGTTTGCATAAGATCTGTTAGTTTTTAGTGCTTTTGGTTTGAATTAGTCATAATAATGCCTAATCAGAAAAATAGTGTGTGGCATCATCATAGTGAAGTTCATGCCACTGAAGGAAGGAAGAAAGTTGGTAGATGTAAGTATTGTGGGCAGGAGTATGCTAACAATGCAACAAGAATGAAGAAACATTTAACAATGTGTAGAAACTGTCCTGAAAGAGTACAAGCCTTATACAGAAAGCTAATACAACCAAGTGGTTGAACAACATCATCTGAGAAAAGTCTACTTCAGGAATCCTACGTAGGTAAACAAATTAATATGTTAAACAACACACAGTATAGACTAGCATCTATGTTGTTTTTAAACATTATAATTTTAAAAGTTGTTAATGCAACTCTGGACTAATATTTATTTATTTATTTAAAATATCTGTATCCTGCTTTTCTGCTTGCACTAAGTCCTCCAAGTGGCTTAGGCGTAACAATATTTTTTTAAATTACATAATAGATAAATAGTTAACTATTTCAACCCAGCAGAGTGAACTTAGTCCTCTGGACAATGGCAGAGGCCAGACTATACTTCCCTTTGGCTCTGTAGTCCTAGGGCAACTGAGCAGCAAGTTAAGCAGCAGAGTGTTCTTTCTGGCAGGGAGAGGGGAAGCAAGCTCCCTGCCGCTTCTCCTTCTTCTTCTAATGGATGAGGTCAGAGTAGAATAGGCTAAAATAAATATATTTCCCCCACTTTTTGTTGCAGGAACTTGGTAGCTCAAGTGAAATATCAGATTTGCAAAAAATGGAAAATGAAAATGTTGAGCTGCCAGGTTTGGGGGAAGAAAAAGCAGGATTCTCACTTTCAAGACCACTATCACCAGATACACGATCCACCTTGAGTAGCTGTTCAAGACTAATGCTTTTTATCAAGATTTGTGGACCAAATGTCAAAAGAAGATCAAGAAAAAGCATATGAGACTTTAGCTGGAGCTATATTTGCAAGTGGTACACCTCTTTGCATAACTGAAAATTAATACTGGAAGGAACATTTCAAACTAATTCGCCCATCATATAGGTTACTGTCACGTTATCGCTGATCACATACTTGCTTAGACAGAGAATATGACAGAGTTCAAATAATGGTTATTCAAAGGATTGGTTGAGCAGAATCACTGACTGATGTCAGATGGATAGACTGATATACAAGGAAATCCTTTACATTATGTTAGCAACATCTGAAACAATATTCCTAAAAGCAATTTCTACCAAATCTTCTCATCATACAGGTGAATACATAGCCAAATTACTGAGTGAAGAGATTGAAAGTGCAGGTCCCTCCAGGGTACAAGCCTTGTAACTGACAATGTGAGTAACATGAGAGCTGCATGGCAAATATTAAAGGCAAAGTATGTATCCTCATTTAATAGTATTTGGTTGTCTTGCTCATGGGTTGAATCTTCTGGCCAAGGACACAGTAAGTGTGAATACAATTAAGACAATACTGGCAAAGCAATTGTGAAGGCATTCAACAATCATCATGCTGCTAATCAGACTTTGAAGAAATTACAGAAAGAGAAGCAGTGGAAGGAAAGTGCACTTTTATTGCCAGGTGAAACTAGATGGGGCTTGACTACAAAGTGTTTGCATAGTTGCTGCACACAAAGAACTGTTTGCAGTGTGCTTCAAGAGATAGTGTAGTATCTCAGATAATTCCCATGAACATTCAGAAGCAGATTCTTGACAAAGTTGTGTTCTGGGTTTGAGTTCAAGGAGCATTCAATTTGCTACTATCAATTTCAGTGGCTATCAAGAAACTTGAAGGAGATACACAAAGCCTTTCAAATATTCCAGAGATATTCAGACAACTGAATGAAAATCTAATTGATCTTTTGCCTTCTCCATCTCTATCCAAAAAAGAAGTAGTAGTAAAACAAATGTTTACTAAGAGATCTGAGTTTTGCTCTCATCCAGTTCATCTGGCAGCAAACCTTTTGGATCCTCAACACAGGGGCCAACATTTATCAGCAGATGATTTACTGCTCTTGATACAATTATGGAAGTAGCTAAGAATGCCCCTATAACAAGGAACCCTATCCCTGTTACCAGAAGGTCCTTTAAGACCAGAACTTTCTGGGCACTACCTGCTGGCAGGGAAGGGGTTAAAAGATGAGCCTGGCCAGTGAGTCAGGTGACTGGAAGGGGCAGACCAGAACTATAAAAACCTTGGGCTTGGCAGCAGTAGGGGGCAGCAGCTGAAGGGGAAGGAAGTTGTTTGTGGAAGCTCCCCAGAGAGGCTTGGCTGCTGGTCCTACTGCTGCAAGAAGGGAATTGCTGCTGATCCTCTGAGAAGCGATGGCAGCGCCACTGGGAGGAGCGTCACAGGCAGTGGGGAAGCAGAAGCACCTAGCCTCAAAGGAAAATGTAAGCTGGCATTGCTGCCTTCTTCAATTTCTATTTTTTTTTTTTTTTGTTATGGTTAGAACTCACTAGCTGATTACACACACACACACACATACACATACACTTTGGTTGATTGATAAACTGGTGGTTTGTGGATGAGGCTGCAGGGGTGGAAGAGACCTCATTAGCACCTTAGGCGCAGTCATAAAAGGCCACAGTGACCTGGTGCATGGCTGTATGCTTTTGGGCTGGGACAGGGGAGGCTCAAGGCTACTGCCTAGCTTTGAACTTGCAGCCCTCTGGCTATGGGGCTAGTGGATGGGCCTCTAGACCAGAAAGTCAGGGCTCCATGCTGGAGGCAAAAAGGAGGGCCACAAGCCCCAAGATCAAGGAGCTAGATCCTTGGAATCAAACCCTATCTGGTGGGTTTAGACTGGGAGGACCAGCTAGAGAAAGACAAGGGGCAAGGCCCATGGTGGCTGAGAACCTCAACATAAAAATACAATAGGCAGTCTCCCACTTACAAGAACATCTGTATAAAATTTCCATCAAGACATGGCAGAAGAGTAAAAAAGTGGGACATGAGAAACATTAAGGGACTTCAAGCGCGCCCCTCATAAGTTGCAGGTAGCAAACAAAAAGAAAGCAAGCCCCCAACATTGAAATAACTGTGTTAACAGACATTGCTGAGTACCATGCAAAAGAAAAACCACTGACATCATTTGGCAGGCAGCAAAGAATATATTTCCCCTCATTGCGAAAGGAATAGTGTAACACCCAACTGTTGTCCAGGATTGCTCTAAAGATCCCAAGCATTCCACCAACAGCAGCTTCTTGTGGACAGAACTGGAAGGCTCTCAGCTCAATCGAGAGAAAAACAGGAACAGACTAACAAATGAAAACACCGCTAAGCTTGTTTCTATGTCTTAAAATCTCTTGCTTCTGGAGAAGCAGTCAGAAGCACAATTACTGAAGAAGATGCAGTGTGATGATAAGTTGCTCTTGCCCATAGACTCATTGGTAAAACCATCCTTCAGTGAAAGAGAATGTGGTTCAAGTAGTTCTGAATCAGATTTGCCTCAATCTGATTCTGAAATGGAACTAAGTAGTGCAAGTGATTCTTCAGATAGTGACAGTGAAACTAGAGGTGCCACAATGACCTCAGTGGAAGAGAGTTAAACTCTGTTGAAGTAGATGAGTGGACAACCATGGCACATCATGCACAGTTCTTTGGGCGTACTAAAATTAGTGTGTCAACAGTTTCCAGTGCCTTTCTTCTTTTTCTTAAATTTAAATAAACAATACAAGGGAAGTACATGCGATTTGTGTATTGTCTTTACATTTTTACTATTCCAATAAAAATAATTTATTTCCACAAAGCTTTGAATTTGCTTGAAAATATCACTTAAACCACATTAAGTGTGCTGTATTTAATTTTTTTTCCTAATCAAATATTTCAGTTCAAATACTTGTAGCTATTGGGACATAAAATTAACATGGGGGTACTTTTTTAGTTTTGTTTACTAAATATAAATCAAATAAATATGCTAAATCAGATCATGCTCTATTTAGGGCATTGGAACATTTTCCAATTCAAAATCTTCTGGAAAACCCACATCTCTGATTATAGGACTGGTAATATACATATATAAATAAATTGCTTGCTTGCTAAAACTGCATCTATATACATACCAGTAGGTAATACTTTGTAATGCTCAATAAACTGATTTATTAAGGAACTAAAGTACTCTTGTTCAGAGAAATTAAAAAGATTCTTCTTAGGAGAAAGATTTAAGGCAATATTGATTCTGCTTGCTTGCCCTCCATTTGGGAAGAGGTTCCCACTGGTTCTTAAGGCAAGGTGACAACACCATCTTCCTTTGCCCTTTCCCCAAATGTTCAGCAAGTCTTCCTAGCTTCATCATTTCATTATGAAAGCTCCACTATGCTCTTTCTCCAAAAATTAACCTATTTTTTTTCTTTTTTCACTTGTCTTTTCTGTGCTTCTACCATTAGTTCGTGGTTGTGACACTTGGATACTATATTGCAGAGGTCAGTAAATAGACAAATAGGTAAGCAAATCATTGCTCAAAACAAGAAATGTGTCTTACTTTGTGTTTAGAGGATGGCAGGCTTACTTCAACATTCAATCCCTTTGCCCTGCATATTTTCATTAAGCTGTGATGTGAAAGTATTTATAATCATGGAAGAAAGCTACTAAAAGCCATTCTAGGTCTACTGGCATGTCCAGACTTCTTGGAAATCTGGAAGTGTCTCTTTCCTCTAATATAAGGTTCAGTTTCTAGCAATCAAGGTCCCCAATTATTTGATATAAATCTCACACAGAAGTAAATATTTTGATTTTGGAGACAATTTTTGTTTCCTTTTATTTTGATAGAGAATATTTGCTTTCTTTTCCTCTGTGTGGATATGTAAAAAGACAGTTAAAATTAAAATTACTTGGGTGGCTGAAGTAATAGTAAGTCTGAGCAGAAATGGATTATTGAGTAAAGGCCAGGGAATAGTGCAAGGTGTGTTATTTTTCCTGGCTCTGCAGAAAATCATGTGGATTTTACTTGCTTATACATAGCATAAGTAAGTACACTTGTGCATGTGCAACACCTAATTGTGCATAATCATTCACATTAATGAGGATCTTATCTCAGAAGATGTCTTATTAGTCTCTTGGACACTGATCTAGGCAATGAATCTACTGTAGCACTGAGCTCCATGAAACCTTGTAGCTCTAGTTCTTAAATAGAGTTTGCAGAGTGCACCTCCTGGTAAATTACGATCAGTTTAATTGGGAAACTGTCATATTTACCAGCCTTATAGTTAGCCTATCTATGAACAGCTGATAAGCTGTGGTCTTGGATTTCCCTGCAAGTGTAGGATTTCATGGTTCTGTGTGTGAATAACACACCCTGACGGGAAAAGAAAATGCATTTCTCAACCCGTGGGTCGTGAGCCAAAAGTGGGTTGCAAGACTATATGAAAGGTTCATGAACAAACTTAAAAAATAGATCTACTTTCAGTTCAATTCAGATTATTATTATTATTATTATTATTATTATTATTATTATTATGGATTCTGGCTGGAAACCATGCTCCCAAAAACAACATAACAGACAAAAAATCATAATCTAAATTTAAACAAAAATAACAGAAATGCAACTATAATAATAAAAAGGGCCAGCCATTATAAAAGCATTATTTCTACTCCTAGAACTAACATAATCAAGTATAAATATGGTGATAAATCAGACCATGAATCTATAAAAATGTTGTGCAAAGGTCCACAATTAACACAGTAAAAAAGAAATAAGGTTTATAATATATATAGTAATAAGGTTTATCAGTCATATCAACAGTAAAGGATGTTTAGGTCCAACTTTAAAAATGGAGTCTCCTTTAAAGGCTAAAATCTTGGGAAACCATGGTTTTCCCCTTGCAAGTTGGCAGAGTTCCAGCCTGCAATGGGCTGCTTGGGGCTGGAGTGGCGGGGGGGGGGGGGGTGGAAATCACCCAGGGGGTGCCACTTGTGTTGGCTACAAATGTCCAACTCGGGATCCTTAAAATTCTAGTTTATTAGGCAGATTGAAACACTGTAATCATAAACCTTGGGGCTGGTCCACACACACACACGCACACACACACAGTAGCAGGCTACAGAGTCAGGTATACCTATCCTACAAGCGCTGGAGTCTGTCGTTGAGGCTTCTTTCAGTGTGGTGTTATCTTCCAGAAGGGGGTCGCCGGCTAGTCCTTCTGGCTGGACAGGTCTGGTCGAGTTGGAGATCAAGAGGGCGCCACTGAGGGTCACTTTTCACTGCCTTTTATCTGTCCTTGGCAGACTTTGGTGACTCCCCAGTTTTCTGGTTTGCCCAATCCAGGGGTCATTGACCCTCGTGGGACACCCCCCCCCCCCCCCCCCGGTGGCTACTGGACGGCATCTGTCAGCCCCAGGGGTCGTCCGCATGTACGTGCAGGTTTGGGAGTCCGTTGATGAATTTAGAATAGGGCTCTGGGAGTGGTCGATCTGGAGATATTCAGCCCAAAAGTTGGTCTCTGGTGTTGATTAAGTCAGGCCAGGGCTTCTAGCCCTTGATCAGTGAGGTATAGAGATTTCCCGGTTGTTACACTGTCTTCTATTGAGTTCAGCTTCCAGGTGATAATTGCTGCCTGCTTCCATGTTACACATTCAATGCTGATTCACTCACTCTTTCAGAGGCCAGCCTGATACAGGGAAGGGCAGTTTGATTCCTGCCTTTGTTAACAATGTTACAATGTATAACTTACTAAAACACATTTAGTTGCAAGTTGAAAGGTGAGGAGTATAAAATATAAGCTACAAATGGCATGGCACACAAATAGATAAAAATACCAAACTACAAGGGGAGATACAAAATGCACACATACAAATTTTAAAATACAATTCTTTATCTTAAAGTGAAAGAGAGAGGAAGGAAGAAAAGGTAGAAAAAGAGAAACATATCCAAAGAGGGGAGAGCAAATGCAGGCAAGAGGAAAAGGGGGCTTTCTGCTACACTTGCACATGTACATGCACTTATTCACATAGCAGCCAGGCAGCATGGAGAGCAGCTTCCCACAGGAAAAGTCTGGGGCAAGAGGGCATAGACAATGCATAGAGAGAATAGGGGAGCCCAGACAATGTATTGGGAGGTATGGACAAGCACGTGTCTGTCCCCCCACTTTTATGCACCTACAGTGGGCATGGGGCTGCAGCCTGACTGGACTGGCACAGGCACAAGCTGCCTCTGTGGCCCAGCAGGTAAGACCCAGTGCAGGAGGGCAGAGCTGGACAGCAAGGTTTGTTCCTGTTGTTGCCAGGACTCCTGCACCAGCTGTGCTACCAGCAGTGTAAGGAGTAATGGATGGGAGAGGGTGGGGTGAGGGGGAGATGTCCTGCCCATACCTCCTCCTACTGCCAGCCACTCATGCTAGGCTGCAGCTCTAACCTGCTGCCATGATCTGGCTGCTGCTGCTTCTCCCCTCAGGCTGTGGCTCTACCCCAGAGGGGAGGTAGAGTGGTGGGCAGTGCAGGCAGCCTGAGAGGTGTGGCAGCAACAGCTGGGCCATGGCAGTGGGGTAGAGCCATAGCCCAGCACTCAAGCAGCTGGTGGCAGAAGGAGATGGCCCCCCTCCCCCATCCATCTGTTATTCCTTGTGCTGCTGGCAGCATGGCTGGTGAAAGGTCCCAGCAGTGGCAATGGCATGAATGAGTCTTGCCACCCAGGGCAAGGGACAGTGGGTTGGGAGTGAGTGGCACCAGCAAGGCCAGGGGGCTGTTTTCTATTTGAACTATTTACCAGGCCAGGAGTGTCACTGATGTTTAAAAATGGGTCCTGGTACAAAAAAGGCTGAGAATCACTGCCTTACTCCATGCCCATTCCTCAGATGTCACTGCACAGTCACTCCCTTGTTGAGGCCTCAGTCCTTTCAACCTCTGCCCCTCTTCTTTACCTGCAAGCCTCCAGCCCAGGGCCACTGATTCAGGTCTGGATCTCTCAGCCTTAGCCCTTAGCTGTAAGTCTCTCTGGGCTTCTGGCCCTTGTGTCTCTTACTCTGGGTCCCTGGCCCTGGTTTCTGCCCTTCTATCACTGCTGAGCCTCTGGCCCTGGTCTCTTCCCTATTCTAAGCAATAAACCTGCTTCTGTGCCAAAGCCCACTCTGTGTCCTGAGCTCCTTCTCCCTGGTGGGCTCAGGACACCTGCATGCCTCGGGCAGTATTGAGCCCTCTAACAACTCCTAATAGTCCCAAACCCAAACCACCAGTTCAAAACTCAAAAGGGAAATAGCACACCAGCTGTAACAAACTTAACCTGCTCCAGGTGTAGCTAATGATGACAATAGCTCACTATCTTGCAATGAGACTTCCCTTTACCCAGGTTTGTGTTCCTTCCCAGGACACCAGTATTCTGTTAGCAGTCTTTAGAGCACCTCTGTAGTCAGCCCAGCACCCTGCTACAGTCTTCCTGGCCAGGAGTTCTACATCCAGGGGGTTGCAGGGCTAGACTCCCTGATTTGCCTCAGTCCTAGGCTTATATCCCACTCAAGCCCTGCCCACATTAGGTCAAGTAACCTACCAGCTGGCCTGTCTGCAAGGTTGTTTATTAACCACAACATTGCTGGCTGCTTTTGTCTGGTTCATAAAAACTCTTTTATTAAGGGTCCCATTCCACTTTTCCATAACAGGGTAAAAGTTCCCTGTTACAGGACACATCAACTTTCTTGAGACAACTAAAAAGAAAACAGGAGTAGGAGTGAGATCATAAGTCAATAACAAGGGATCCAGAAGGAGACACCAAGCAGAGTACACCCACTGTGCCCTGACTGATTTGATGGACCCTGTGGATGCTGCCTAGGGATGTGAGCAGAGGAGTGACAGAAAAATAGTCCTACGCTTGCCTGAGTTTACCTTGGCTAGAGCTTTCTTCCTAGTCTTATTAATAGGCAGCTTGGCCAAAGCCAGGAGGAGGTTGACTAGGAGGTCCCAGGGCTTGATGCAGCCACAGACAGGAAGTGCATAACAAAAAATGTGCAGGAAGAAGTGAAGCCAGAACCTCAGCAAAAGGTTCTGGAGGAAGCGAAAGAGCGGCTGCAACCTGGCACACTTGAGATGAGCATATCCCAGGGTCTCTCTCTGTTGGCAAAATGGTAAGGTGGCAGGGGTGTCCATAAAGCACACTAGATACATGCCTGTGATGATGGCTCCATGTAAGAGCCACTGTCCCTAGTGGCTTGTGGGATAAAGATGAAATGCACACTTGTCCACTGTGTACCCTGGCCCTCACCTAGGGTGTCCTGCCACTTGTTGTCAGGGTAGGACGTGAGGACAGGGCCAAGGCAGCAGCACCACAACTAGCTCCATAGGGCTGAAGGATACCAGGGGGCAGGGACTGCACTTGAGCAGGACCTGGTCAATGTAGGCAAGGGCAGTGTGTGGCAGGGAAGCCTTGACCTCTTGGAGTAAGCAGCAGGAAGTATGCAGCATAGGCAGCTCCAAGTGCTGGGCCAGCACAGAGGGAACCACTCACTCCTGCCTGGGGCAGTTGAGGAAATCTCCAATATGAGTGGTGTTGGCCAAGAATATCCTCTGGTACACCTAGGACACCTCTGTTGCCAGCACCATCCAGTCAGGTCTGGTCAGTCCCTAGACCTCTGAGATCATTCATAGATGTTAGGGTCGGAAGGGACCTCAATAGATCATCGAGTCCGACCCCCTGCATAAGTAGGAAAGAGTGCTGGGTCTAGATGACCCCAGCTAGATGCTCATCTAACCTCCTCTTGAAGACCGCCAGGGTAGGGGAGAGCACCACCTCCCTTGGGAGCCCGTTCCAGACCTTGGCCACTCGAACTGTGAAGAAGTTCTTCCTAATGTCCAGTCTAAATCTGCTCTCTGCTAGCTTGTGGCCATTATTTCTTGTAACCCCTGGGGATGCCTTGGTGAATAAAACCTCACCAATTCCCTTCTGTGCCCCCGTGATGAACTTATAGGCAGCCACAAGGTCGCCTCTCAACCTTCTCTTGCGGAGGCTGAAAAGGTCCAGTTTCTCTAGTCTCTCCTCGTAGGGCTTGGTCTGCAGGCCCTTGACCATATGAGTGGCCCTTCTCTGGACCCTCTCCAGGTTATCTGCATCCTTCTTGAAGTGCGGCGCCCAGAATTGCACGCAGTACTCCAACTGCGGTCTGACCAGCGCCCGATAGAGGGGAAGTATCACCTCCTTGGGCCTATTCGTCATGCATCTGCTGATGCACGATAAAGTGCCATTGGCTTCTCTGATGGCTTCGTCACACTGCCGGCTCATGTTCATCTTGGAGTCCACTAGGACTCCAAGATCCCTTTCTACCTCTGTGCCACCCAGCAGGTCATTTCCTAGGCTGTAGGTGTGCTGGACATTTTTCCTCCCTAGGTGCAGCACTTTGCATTTCTCCTTGTTGAACTGCATCCTGTTGTTTTCTGCCCACTTGTCCAACCTATCCAGGTCTGCCTGCAGCTGTTCCCTGCCCTCCAGCATGTCCACTTCTCCCCATAGCTTTGTGTCATCTGCAAACTTGGACAGAGTACATTTGACTCCCTCGTCCAAGTCGCTGATGAAGACATTAAAGAGTATCGGTCCAAGGACCGAGCCCTGCGGGACCCCACTGCCCACACCCTTCCAGGTTGAGACCGACCCATCCACCACAACTCTCTGGGTGTGGCCCTCTAGCCAATTTGCCACCCACCGGACTGTGTATTTATCCACATCACAGCCTCTTAACTTGTTCACCAGTATGGAGTGGGATACCATAACGAAGGCCTTCCTGAAGTCTAAGTATACGACATCCACCCCTCCTCCTGTGTCCAGGTGTTTCGTAACCTAGTCATAGAAAGAGACTAGATTGGTCAGGCACGATCTGCCCGCCACAAATCCGTGCTGATTTCCCCTCAGCATAATTTGCCCTGCTGGGCTCTCACAAATGTGAGCCTTGATAATTTTTTTCAAAGACTTTGCCAAGGATGGAGGTGAGACTGACTGGCCTATAGTTGCCCGGGTCCTCCTTTCTCCCCTTTTTGAAAATGGGGACCATGTTAGCCCTTTTCCAGTCCTCCGGAACTTGGCCCGTGCGCCACGAGTGTTCGAATATTCCCACCAGTGACTCTGCAATGATGTCGGCCAGTGCCTTCAGCACCCTCAGATGGAGCTCATCCGGGCCTGCCGACTTAAAGGCATCCAGTTCTTCCAAGTGACTCTGCACCATCTCAGGGTCTACATACGGAAGTCTGGCGCCTTGCTGCTGCCTCTCTACAATCCCAGTGAGAGACTTGTCGTGTCCCTCACTTAGGAACACTGAGGCAAAGAACTCGTTGAGGTGTTCAGCCTTGTCCCCCCTGTCCGTCACCAATTGTTTCTGCCCATTTAGCAGGGGTCCTATTCCTCCCTGGGCCTTCCTTTTACTCCCAATATATCTAAAAGACAATTTCTTGTTGTCTTTTACTTGGGTTGCCATCCTCAGCTCCATGGTAGCTTTGGCCCGTCTAACTGCCTCCCTACAAGCATGAGCAGAGGAGGTATATTCATCTTTAGTGATCTCACCTTGTTTCCACTTTTTATGTGCTCCCCTTTTGGCCCGTAGGCTGCCCTGGATTTCTCTGGTCAGCCATGGAAGCCTCCTGGCCCCTTTCCCTCTTTTGCCTCGCTCGGGGATCGTCTTGCTTTGTGCCCAAAGGATCGTTTCCTTAAGGCACAGCCACCCTTCTTGGGCTCCCATCCCTTCAAAACTCCTACTCTGCAGTGCGTCCTTGACTAATCGCCTGAGTTCATTGAGACCAGCTTTCCTAAAGTCTAGCACTTTGTACTAGCACCTTTGGAGCACCTTAGATGCTGTAACAAACCTCTTCCACTCTGCCCTGTGTTTAGCTAGCTTTGTGCACTCTGTCAGTTGAAGCCCCATCTAGTTAGTCCTTAATAATGGTTCCTCAGCTATTCTTGGGTCTGCCTCTTTTTCTCTTTCCCTTCACTATGCCCTCCATTATGGTGTTGGCAAGGTTGTTATGTGTCCAAACCCTTGCAGCTGCCTTTGTCACACAACCTCCAACAACAGTTCATAGATTCCAATTTCTTAACTGATTTGCTGCTTGACAGGCACATTTGAAACAAGACACACAGCAGTCTCCTAAAGCACAGCATTTCAAATGCCTTAATTCTGTTCTCTAACTTTTTATTAGGTGCCCATGTCTCACATCCATAAAGCATCATAGAGATGACCATAGCATGCCACAGAAGTAACCTTACCTTCAGTATAATATTGCTGCTTGTCCAGATTTGCTTTAGCTTTGTTAGTTGGCCGGTGACAATGGCTATTCTTGTCTTGAATTCCTGTTCAGATGTTAAGTCTTCTGTGATGGTGGTTCCTAGATACTTAAAATTTGTTGTTCTTTCTAGTTTTTCATTGCTTATCTTCACATCAACATTGCCCTTGGTGATCTTGGAGGTTGTCACCAATTTGCTTTTCACAGTCCTTATTTTCTTTCCATAGCTGTTTGCAGTTTTGTCTAGCATTTCTGTAAATTCTTGAAGCTGTTCAGATGTCCCTGCTATCAGTTCAATATCATCAGCAAAGCACAGGTTGTTGATCTTCCACCCCCCAGCTGATACAGTTCCTGTGAAATTCACTAAGGTGTCTGACATTATTTGCTGAAGGAAGAGGTTGAAAAGATATGATGAGAAACAGTGTTTCATTTCGAGTTTAGTTTCATTTTGAAAGCACTGTTCCATTTCATTTTGTTGAAACAGTTTTGAAGTTTCGAAACTGTTTTCACGTTTTGCCCAGGTTATAATATGGAAGTACAAAACTGGAGGAGGAGCAGCCTCCTATCACGGGCAGATTAGGGCCAGCACCCCAGGGAGGAGTCCAGCAGAGCCCCGCAGCCCTGCTGGGGGTGTGGGCAGGAGGCTGCCATTGCTGCCTCCCTGGGATCTGAGCTGGTGGAGGGAGGCTGAGCCCAGCCCTGGCACTGTGCTCCACTACCCCTCACTGGGCTCAGTTCCATGGGGCTGTGTGACAGGGGGCCTCCTCAGGGCCAATCTCCATGGCCCGCCCCCTGTCTTGTGGGCAACCACCTGCCTATCTCGCCTGCCACGCCTTTGATGTTAATTGATTCAATCAAGATGTCAATTAAGCGGGAGGCTGCCCATTCATACCCCAATGCCAGGGGGCGCTCTCTGCGGCTCCAATCCTCCCCAGTACTGCAGCCCAAGCCTCACAGATGGCATCATGGTGTTCACATAGTCACCGGCCCCCCACTGGGCCCCAGAATCATCCATACAGGACCCCTCTATTATCCTCTCCTATCAGGCGGCCACTCCGCCGTCATCCGGGCTACCTAGCCCCACCAAAGCCATGTTCCCCTCTCGGGCATGGTCCCCCCCCCGGACCTCCGGCCTCTTGCCCTGGCCCACCTCCAGGCCAGTCAGAACCCCAGGCCCTCGGCTCTTGGGCGTCCCTCGCAGTAGGCCCCTGGCCCTTTTGACCCTCCTGGTCCTGGCCCCAGCTTGGGCCAGTTGAGGGTACACTCTACTCCGGGCTGGTCTCTAGCCCCTCACTCTGTCTCCTCGGGCCTCTCTGTGCCACTACTCCCTTTCTCCAAAGGGGCAACCGCAGCACCACACCCTGTACTCCATCACTCTCTCGGGGTCTGCCCTCTGGGCCCCTCCAACATAGGGTTACCCACCCGGCGGTGGGAGCTAGGGGTTAAGGTGCCCCGACCCACCTTTCACCGGGGTGATCACTGGCCTGGTATTTCCTGGGGGCTCCCGCACCACTGAGAGCCCCACCAGGCCACCCACTCCCGGCAGGGTGCAGTTTCAGGTCATGCCCAGGACCAGGAGCCTCCTTGCCATCCCCTTGCAGCTCCCCCTTACCTCCGGGTTGTTCCCAGCAGCCCTTCGGCCAGGCAATGTTGCTGCCTGGCTACCAGCAGCCAAACTACCCTGCTTATATAGGCAGCCCTTGCCTCTAAAATGGCTGCTCTAATCAGGCACCTGGAGGCTGCCAGCTCCAGGCCCTTAAAGTGGCAGGCACACCCAGTGCACTGCCACAGGCTGCAAGCAACTGGAAACAGATCAAGGTGGAGGCAAAGCACAGCCCCCGCATTACTCCCTGCCCACCTCCATCAGACTTCAAGCCGCTGGGCACCCAGTCCGGTTCAGGTGGATGGGGCACAGCCTAGGGGTTGCACTGCACCCCTCCTCCTTCAACCAGGCTTCAAGCTGCTAGGAACTCAGCCCAGTGCAGGAGGTGCAGCAAAACCCTGGGGATGTGCCCCGCTTGCCTCCACTATGCTTCAAGCTCCTGGGAAGCCTGCATCGGTCTGGATTCCCAGCAGCTTGAAGCCCGGTACAGGCGGGTGGGGCACAGCTTGGGGACTGTGCTGCACCCGCCTCCACTAGGCTGGGTTCTCAGTGGCTTGCAGCCTGGTGGAAGGAGGAGGGATGCAGCCCTGTGGCTGAGCTCTGCTTCCCTCCACCGGGCTCATCTCCCAGCCCCATGGAACTCAGCCCAGGGGCAGGAGGCAGAGCACAGCCCTGGCTTTAACTGCCTCCCACCACTGGGCTGAGCTCCATGTGTCTGGAGCCAATGGGCATGCAGCCCAGCCTCAGGAGGTAGGCAGAGCTAGCACTGTGCTCCAATTGGCTTCACCAGCCCCAGGGAGCACAGCCTGGTGGCTGGAGGTGGGGAGCGCCAGGTCTGTGCTCCCTGCTGGGCTGAGCTACGTGGGGCTGCGCAGAGCCACTGGGAGCACAGCCCTGGCTCTCCCCTGCCTCTCGCCAACTGGCTGGGCTGCTGCCTCAACTCAAAACATTTCAAAACTTTCAAAATGTTTTGACTGGCCTTTGTTTCATTTTGATTTCGCTGTTTCAAGTTCGAAACTAGTTGAAACAGTGTTGAAATGAAACAGCCGGTGAAATTTTGCACAGCCCTAGTTATCAGGGATCTGTTGATATTAGGCTGCTTTATTGTGAGCCAAAGTGCTTTGTGCTGCACCACATCAAAAGCTTTCTTGAAGTCTATGAAGTTATGGTGAAGTTCTTTTTGGTGATCATAGAACTTTTCACACAGTACTTGGATGCTGAAGATTTGCTCTGTGGTACTTCTCCCCACTCTGAACTGACCTTTTTCTTCTGCTAGCACGGGCTCTACTTGAGGCTTGAGTCTGTCCAGTATTATTCTTAGAAGTACTTTGTCTGGATGGCTAATGAAACTGATACTGTGGTAGTTTTGCTTTGGTGGAGATTCCCCTTTTTAGGAGGCAGAATGATGACTGACGTCATCCACTGGGTTTGCCAAGTTTTCTCCTTTTCATATCATGTTTCAAATTTTGTAAAGCATACTTCTTATGTTTTCACCTGTCTTCAAGAGTTCTACAGGTATAAGTTCCCAGGTGCTCTCCAATTCTTTAGGCTTCTAATGGCTTCTTCTGATTCTTCTCTTGAGATGTCTGGGTTGTCCTCTTCGTTTTGTTTCAGGTCCTCTTTTCTCTAGTTGGTCAAGTACTTTGGGCCCCATTTGAATGCTGCAGTTGTAGAGTTCCTTTGCATACTCTGCCCATCTCTTGTGTATTACATTGTTTTCTGTAAGCAGTTTTCCATTTTTGTCTTCTACTGCCATTGTTCTTGCTTGGTGTGTTTGTTATCTTCTTCAGGCTCTCAAATGCTTTCTTGCTGCTGTTGTTCTCAAAACTGCATTGAATTCCTTCACACCTGTTTAGAATCTAGTTTTATTTCACCTTTTCTTATTTCATTTCTTACATTCCTGTTTACTTCTCTGTAATAAGACTGCTGGAGACTGAATCAAAATGTTAGGTTTCAGTGCTCATTGTGCATCACACATGTCAGTGATTTTGTAGTTCATTCATGGTTGATTATTTTTCTTAGCTCTGCTGTTTCTTTGATCACTTGAGTGAATCCTCCTATAATGTGTTGTAAATCAGTTAGCATTAAGAGTGGTTCAAATATTCCTTCAATTTTTATGTTGAAATCAGCCTTTATTGTGGGATCCCTGAGCTTTTCTAGGTCATATTTGATTCTTGGTGTATTTTTTGTTTGCCATCTTCTTCAGTTTCAGCTTTTATTGTCATCATTACAAAATTGTGGTCACTGCCAACATCAGCTCTGGAAAATGATCTGGTCTTATTCAGGTTGATGCTTAACTGGAATAAATTAGACATGAGAATGTAGTCCAATTGATTCTTGCAGGTGCCATTAGGAGACATCCATGTCACACTTTTTGATGTTTTGTGCAGGTAAAGTGTGGTGGCACATACAAGGTTATGAAGTTGTATGAACTGTAGTAGTCTCAGGCCTCTGTCACTGGTTTCCCCAGTCCATGTTTCCCAGCTATGTGAATTCTCTATGTGAATCCGTACCAACTTTCACACTCCAGTCACATTGTACAAAAATGTCTTTCTTTGGTGTCTGAGCTATTGTTTCTTTGGATTTGCTGTAAAATTCTTCAGTTTCCTCACGTAATCACTGGTTGGTGCATACATGTGGATGATAGTGAAGTTGTCTGATGAGGCAGATATTTGGATAGAAAGGATTTGGCTTGTAATTTGGCTTGCATGCTAAGTTATGTTTGACTAAGTCTTTATGTACCAGAAATCCAACTCCTCTCTCATGACCATTCTCCTCTCCTCTGTGCCAAAACTTGTGTCTGTCTTCTGTTAGGAGCTCTCTTGAGGGTGTTTTTTTCACTGAACCTCTGCAAGCATGGGTGATGGCTATCCAGCAACTTGGGGGGCGGTCTCCCAGTGGCCAGTTGCCACCAGCACTTCTTCTGCCCAATTTCAGGGGGGGGCACTACCACTCTCCATGCCCCCTACCAACTAAAGCACTCACTCTCAAGGGGGTCACCAGCACTCTCAGGGGGCACATGCTGCCCCCCCCCATGTGTCTCCTATGTCTGCAAGCCCAAGGAGGTTCCATTTGTAACGGCTCACCTCAACAGCAAGTTTTTCAAGTTCATGTGTTGTATGCAGTGTTCTCATATTCCAAGTTCTGATTGTGATTTCTTGTTTGGTGAGTTTGATTCTTGACCCAGTAGCGTTGTTGGCCTCTCTACCCTGGATGTATTCAGCAGAGGAGGTCAGCTCAATAGTAGGATGCTTTTCAACTTCATCCTACTTAATACCAATGAAGGATGAAGTTATTGTAGACCCAGGCCTCCACTGATCTAGTATGTGGTGAATTGCTTTACATCATTGGTGATTTTCAGGCAAAGTGACCTGGTGGCACCCATCTCCTCTCCAAGTATGTATGGCCATTGGGTCACAAGGAGCTCATCCACCCTTTGACAGGTCTTGTTTTTAATCCTGCTTGGTGTTCACACACCCTCCTCACCCAGGCTAACCCATGTGGGGGTGCCCGTTTAGTCACTGACAACCCTGTTGGCACTGGATTTATGACACAGATACCTTGTTCCAGGCAGACCCAAACCCTCAGACTGGCCATGACCTCTCCACTTGATAACAGATTAATTTTATTGATACACAGTGGTAGTAGACAAGAATAATACAAATAATTCTATGTCTGCCAGTCCCAGGGTTCACAGAGGGAAGTTATGTCTGGCCACTCAGGATGAAGCTCATGTAGGTTCTTTCTTGAATGTCAGATGTCAGCAGCCTGTAAATCAAAGGTCGAGGCCCATCCCCCACCCCCAGTGGGGTAGGTGAGACAGGGTAGAGGTGTGTCCTCTCTCCGTGGTAGCCTCAGGTTCCCCTCTTGGAGACCCTTTGCTGCTCTGAAATCCCTCCTTTTGTATTCTTTTTCCCCCTCTGGTGACTCTTCATCTCTGGGCATCATTGATTGGTTTCTCTGTGAGCATCATAGTGTCCACATTCAGGCCTGTCAGCATATTCCTTTGTTTCACAAGCCCATCACATGCACACATTTTAATTTGGGCTCTTACTGGTTTCTCCTAATTTGGTCCACCGACCAAAACTGGAAATCCCAAGGGCCTTGCAGTTGGGCACTGTGACCTAGTGCCAATGCTGCAGGGTCCCTTATCCCTGTTTTGGAACAGTGTTCATGTCTTTAATTTCCCAGCCTGTGTATCTGCTGGCTTCAGACACTGTGGGCCTTGAAAGAAACTTTGTCACAAACAGGCTTTAGGAAATCAATTAAGACTTGCTGTTCCCTTGGACCATTATTCTAATGCATATCTACTTTACCTACAAGCCAATTCCCAAAAGCAAACCTCTAAATACCATTTTCTAGTCATCAACTTGACAATGGAACAGGTTGTACATGGTACCAGATAGCAGTCTAAGAGAGGCCTGGCCTGGTATTCAGCTGGCACCATCAATGCAGGTTTTTCAGCAGGGGCTCAGTGAGGAGGATGACATCCTGAGAAACTGTTTCTGAGGACCTGGAGGCAGAGACAATATCCCAGGAAGGGCTGCTGACAGATTGCCACTCTAGACCCAGTCACAGAAAGGTGACTTCAAAGAATAAATGCCTAGTCCTTACTATTTATTATTTCGACTGACAGTCCTGTGTACACCTTAGTATTGAAGGCTGCAGGTTATATCACTAATCTCACAATGGGAAAATACCACTTGGTTTACAATGTGGTTGGCATATGAATGGGGTGTAGGGGAGGTGGAGCCCAAAGAAATAAGCTAACAGGAAGAATCACTCTTTCGAAGGGTCAGAAGCCATCTAGTGTTGTAGTCTCTCTTTTGATAGAATGTATTGCTGTGATCAAGTTGTGATAGGTGAATGAAGATGGACTTTGTTTCCTCTCTTTTGGAAAGACCCCAGCAGGTTACATTTATACTGAGCCTCCCACACATGAACTGTCTCAGGAGTGGCGTCCTTGGCCTCTGCACCATTCACCACACTGAGACCCCAAATGAGGGGGCTGCCAGCATCCAGGGCACCCTGGATTCTTGAGTGATTTGGCTGCTGCTTATGATCTAGGGGCTGACCCCAGCACTAGGCTAAGTGAACTGCCATCATAACTGGAGTCCTCCACATCTATCCAAAATCCACTGGGCCCGGCCTGTCATTCCTGAACATAATGGGTTCCTGTCTATCAAAGAGAGAGCAAAGTGCAATTATGGAAGTTGAACCTGGAACCATCATCATGTGACCAGCCTGTATTTCCCTGCCTGTCCTAAATACTTTCAAGGGATTTCTCATCACCACCTCCTGACTAATATGGCATCAACTCTCAGACTCCCAGCATGACTCCCCATCCATAAAGCCATTCACCAGCAAATGCCCATTGTAGCATCCACATGAAAACAGTGCTTGCAGCATTTGGAGGCCAGGAGATCTCTGCTGAAGGCCTTTTGTAGAACAGCTAGTCCTGGATCCCTGGAGGGATTTGCCAAAAATCAATTGAGTTCTTGAACTTTCCAGGACAGTTTAGGCAACCTGGCTGGAAGGATCTTGGAGACTCACTGCAGCAAAGTATTGAAGTCAGCTCTGGATTACATATTCTAGCTGTGAAGATAGTCTTCCCCTCTGTTTATATCTTCCAGTTAACATGTCCACCTACTGCCCTAAAGCATCTTTGCAGAGCTGAAAGAACAGTGCTAAACAGTTATTGCAGTGAGACATTGACTAGATTTTCTGCTCTCTGAACCACAATGATTTTACTATATGACTTAAGATGTGTACTTATCTTGCATTTTTAAACACAGACGCTAGTCATGCTAAAATATGAAACTAGTTTAGTTTTGTTTCACAGGCATGTATATATGCTTGATAGAAAAGGTAACAATGGCATTAGAGAAAGTTATCTGAAAATGCTAATTTTAAAGTAGAAATTGTTGCACCTTTCTTAGTTGCATAGCAACTGGGGCAATTTAACAGGCCTGCTAGACAAAGGTCCTGAAGGCATTGTATTAGGCTGTTTCCCATCAGTCTTTCTCTAGAATGTCTGCTACATTGCATCCTATACTCAAGGAAGCAATTGGATATTTTTGGTATATTCTATTAAGTCACTACAGAAAGGTCTCAGTAAATCATTAAGAACAGAGAAGGTTGAGAAGGGATCTAGAGGCCATCTATAAATTTGTCAGGAGCGGGGAGGGCAGGAGACAGCAAGGAATAAGAGATGCTGTTTACCAGGACACCCCTTGGAGTTACTAGAAACAACAGCCACAAACTGACAGAGATTTAGATTAGACATCAGGAAGAACTTCTTTACCAGAAGGGTTACCAGAATCTGGAATGGGCTTCCAAGGGAGGTGGTGCTCTCCCCTACCTTGGAGGTCTTTAAGAGGATACTGGACAGGCACTTGTCTGGGGTCACCTGACTCCAGCATTCTTTTCTGCCCAGGGCAGGGGGTCAGACTCAATGATCTACTAAAGCCCCTTCTAACCCTAAACATCTATAAAATCTATGAAAACAGAAAACAAGCTAGTTAATTCAGTATGAAACATGCAAATATGTCACTCAAAAGTGTCTATTACAAATACACTTTCTCTAAATTTTCTCATGATCGAGATCAGAACAGGGCCAGGAAAAGCTTTTGAAACTATGCCCAAAATGATTAGCAGTGAAGAAGTTATCAGTGTTCGCATTCACATGACATCAATAGACTGAGAATTTAAGGGCCATCCCACACCCACAAGATGGAGGAAGAATATTGCATCTCTTACAAATACTGGACTAAAATTAATCGGTGGTGCTAAATTGTTCACTTTCTTCAATCACAGTATAACTGATATTGTTGAGTTTAATCTGTGCATGTGTATGCATTCATTGTGTCCATCTTTCTGAATTAAGTTCAGTGACTGTGTTGGCTCCTTGGGGAGGAGAGTCTTAAAAACAAGAAATAAAATAAAACAGAAACATTTAATTTCTAAGCAAGTTTCATTCAATGATGAAAAATGACTGGTAAAGTGTAACAATGACTACCAACTGAGCTGCAGCTTTGCATGTTGGGTAAGTTTCTTTGAATACCACCCTTTTAAAATAAATTTATGGAGTTTTAAATCCTCCTACTAGATTTAAAATTAAAATTAATTATTTACCAAAAATGCATAGTTCTATTGAGAAAATGTATTTCCTCCTGTGTTTGGAGTTAAATTTAAAATAATTTTTGCACCATTTACTTGCTGCCTTGCACAGTGGCAACATTTATCTCAACAGAATCCTGACAATATGGTCTGGTGGCTTTGTATACTATGCAAGCATTGCAACTAGAAGCAATATAAACCCCATAATGCTGGGCATTGCCTGTCTCAGTAAGCAAACGCATCCCTACACCAGTCCACTGGGAGCAGGCATGTTACCTCTCAGTATAGCAATGCCCTCCACAATGTAAACATCAAAGGTTAAAGTCTGCAGGAGTCCAAGAGTTCATAAAATTACTATGGTTATGCTGGGCCAGTTTCCGTAGCCTGCCTCACACAAAGAAGTGACTACTAGCATTATGTCCAGCTACCTTATACTCACCAGCCTGAATGACCAACTCCTCACAGCTAAGTTAACTGGGGAGACCTGTCAACATGAGTCTAGAATGAAACTTCAAACTCACTCTTTCTGAAGCCATAATGTGCACATCTACCCTGCCTTCTGCCTAAAGTAAAACCAACCATGCACACCAGAAATGATTATTGCTGTGTAAGAAATCCTTATACTTCAGAAAATCTGAACAGAAAAGTGATTTCAAACTTTATTCAAAATCTACCTTCCTCAGTGCTGATCCCACTATAGTTTTAGTTCCCATCATCGGCATCTCTGTAATAATAGTTGTCCTCTCTCAGTTACTCTTATGGGTGCACCTACATATTCATTAATGCACAGTGATTACTGCACATTTAATATAGTACTTGTATAATCAAGTACTAAATTAAATATTCAGTAACCAGAGTTACTGTGCAGTAGCGCTGCCAAATGCCTTTTCAGTGACAGTACTGCCCAGTAGCCTAATAATACTGCTCAGTAGCACATTAGCACTGTCTGTGCTGTGACGCACTACTGCACAGTATTATTAGGCTACTGCACAGTTAACAGATGCTATCATTTCAAATAACACAGTTGTCTGCCTCAGAAGGGCTCCTTGACTAGCCCTAGCCATCCCTTTCTAAGGTCAGTAGAATTTTGCATGCCACAAGATATGGAAGACTCCAACAAGGCGCTTCCCCAATTTCCACCCTGTTCTTGCTTTTACCTCCTCACAATTGCCTTCTCTTGCTATAGAGCACTTCCCTCTGAGTGTTCCTACACCTACCTGTCCACTGCTTTGCCTCATTTACAGCTCCACAGCCTTTCATCCCTGCACCATGGCTGTTATATGTCAGATTATGGAGTAAACACAGTGTCTTGGGGATCCTGATAAAAACCGCCCCTTTTTCAGCTGTTATGGAAGGTTTCTTAGGTCCTCACTATCATGTCTGATCCACCCACATCCAAAGGAAGCTCTGAACTAGAGTGTGTCCCAGGTGAGATGGAGGAATTTGATTGGCTATGATCACAAAATGTCTCCATCGCTCTTTCATCTGGAGTTTGGGCTCTTTGCCATGTAACAATTATACTAAACAATCATTTTCAGGTATCAGTTATTTAGAACCAGGTCCTCCTTCATGCCAAGAATGCAGGAGCAGCAGCCCAAGCGGGTACAGGGCACTCAGCAGGGGCTACACAAAGCAGGGGCTGAATTCTCTATGGCAACAATAGGCACGTAAATGGGGAAAGGACATATGCCCTGCCAGGACCTTCTCCTCACATAACACCCCCTCTGAGAGACGGAGAACTACCCAGGTGACAACTGCACACCCCTACGTATGTTCAGTACAGGGGATATGATGTACGCTATTGCTGAGACAAAAGAGCAGTGCAGACACTGAACTGCAACTGTCCTACAGAGGAAAAGAATGATCTGTAAGCCTTACTCAGTGTCATATCTGGGTACCTGCTGGTTCCTCTGTCCCTTCATCCCCCAAGGAGGGCAGCTGGGGCCATTTTCCAGCATGGTTCTGTGCTTTCTGAATGAAATGAAACCCTGTCCAGAGGTCCAGAATAGTATCTACATACCACTTACAACCCTGTGCTGGGGGCTGTGGTATAGAACTTAACACAGGGATTTGCTCCATCCTTCACCCTCCACTTTCCCCTTCGCACGCAGTGCCTGGGCACAGAATGACCTGGAGTCCATCCCTTCAGACTACTTCAGGAGAGCTGACCTTCCTGCCCACCATGAGTAAGAGAATTCCTGCCTTTTATGTCCTTTCCCAACCTCAGTCCTCTTGACTCTGGTAGGGACAACCCGGCACTGCCGACCTCATCTACTGAACAAATAACTTTCGTCTCCAGGCACACTGAGTAGCTCCACTTTTGCTTTTGTTTTTTTCAGAGCCAAACCCAAAGAGACTTCTAAGCTCCTCCAGCCTACAGACCACTATCCCATGCTCCTTATCCACATGAGCACTAATGACACAGCTTGGAGTGCTCCCAGCCAGGTCATGAGGTGCTACAGGGATTTGGGAGTGGGGCTAAAGGGTCTGGGGGCACAGGTTATGTTTTCTTTGATCCTCCCAGTCTCAGGATATGGGCTGAGGAGGGAGAGGAGGATCCAGGTAGTTAACCAAAGACTGCAGCGCTGGTGTCATCAGGAAGGCTTTGGCTTCCATGACCACAGTCCGCTCTTTGGTGAGAGAAGCAGTGAGCTGCTGGGAAGAGATGGCCTCCACTTTTCTCCACTGGGGAGGAGGCTCTTCTCAGCCAGACTGGCTGACCTGCTCCACCAGGCTTTAAACTAAGCCCACTGGGGGACGGGGGGCCTACTGCCATTGCTGGCCTGCTGAGCAACCCTTGCAAAGCCAGCAGGCCAGGACACTTAAGGGAGCCCACCCCTCCCCCAACCCTGGTACAATCTGTGGGCAAGGCAAGAGCCCCCAAGGGGACACTTTCCTGCCTGTACACAAATGTCAGGAGCTTGGGGAATAAGCAGGAGGAACTCATCCTCCTGCTTAACGCAAATAATTATGATGTCATAGGGATAACGAAGACCTGGTGGGACTCCACCCATAACTGGACCACGGGTATAGATGGCTATACCCTGTACAGGAGAGAGCAAGTAGATAAAAGAGGTGGGGGTGTAGCTCTCTATGTTAAGGAAAGCTACACGTCCCTGCAAGCTGATATTGGCGACCAGGGTGGATGACTGGAGACCCTCTAGGTTAAAATCCATGGGGAACATGGCACAGGGGACACAATGGTGGGAGTCTACTACAGACCTGCCACCCAAAGTCAAGAGCTTGACCAGGAGTTCGACCAGGAACTGACTGAGGCCACATGCTCCAGAACCATGGTTGTCAATGGTGACTTCAGCTACCCAGACATCAAGTGGGAGGATCACTCAGCAAAATCTGAGTGGTCACAAAGCTTCTTACCATGCGTGGATGACCTCTACCTGACTCAAGAAGTCTACAGGCCAATGAAAGGTAAAGCGCTGCTTGACCTGGCACTGGCAACTGGAAATGACCTAATCGGTGACCTAGTGATCAATGGGAAGCTGGGTGACAGCAACCACGAGCTGATCACCTTCACCACCTGCCGTAAATCTGGAAAGTCAGTCAGCAACACTGAAGTCCTTGACTTCAGGAAAGCCGACTTTTTGATAAGCTCAGGAGGCTTGTCAGTGAGGCCCTAAGGGACCACGACCCCAGGGGAAGAAGGGGAGTTAAGGAAGAGTGGTTGCTCCTCAAGGGAGCGATCCTCAATGCACAAGCTAATTCTATTCCATCTTGGAGGAAAGGCAGCAAGAGGGCACAGCAGCCCCCCTGGCTCTCCAGGGATCTAGCAGACCTCCTGAGGCTAAAAAGAAAGGCCTACAAAGGATGGAGGATGGGATTCACCTCCAAGGAGGAATATTCTGCACTGGTCCAGTCCTGCAGGGAGCAAACCAGGAAAACCAAGGCTACAACTGAACTCCAACTAGCTTCGAGTATTAAGGACAATAAAAAGTCCTTTTTCAGATATGTGGGGAGCTGGAGGAAAAGCAAGGGCAACACTGGACCCCTGCTAAACTGATAGGACAACTGACAACTGATGCCCAGGAAAAAGCCAACCTATTAAATGGGTACTTTGCATCGGTCTTTCATCAGTCCCATGGGACGTCTATGCCCACTATGGGACAGGAAGGTCTGGGTGAGGGAGATCCCCTGCCCTACATCAATGCTGACCTCGTGAAGGAACACCTTGAGAGACTGGATACCTTCAAGTCAGTTGGCCCTGACAATCTACACCCCAGAGTACTCGAGGAGCTGGCGAGAATCATAGCCCAGCCCCTGGCATGGATCTTCAAGAACCCCTGACACTCTGGTGTAGTGCCTGAAGACTGGAAGAAGGCCAATGTGGTGCCTATCTTCAAGAATGGGAGGAAGGTGGATCCAGCAAACTATAGGCCCATCAGCCTGACCTCTATCTCGGGGAAGGTCTTAGAAAAGTTTATTAAAGAGGCCATCCTGAATGGGCTGGCTGATGCCAACATCCTGAGGGATAGCCAGCACGGGTTTGTTGCAGGTAGGTCTTGCTTGACCAATCTCATTTCCTTTTATAGCCAGGTGACCTATCACCTGGACAAGGGAGAAGAGATTGATGTCATATATCTTGACTTAAAAAAAGCCTTCAATCTGGTATCCCATGATCACCTCTTGGTGAAACTTCCCAACTGTGGCCTTGGGTCCACCACAATCTGCTGGCTGGGAAATTGGCTCCATGGTCAGACCCAGAGGGTGGTAATTGATGGAAGTCAATTGTCATGGTGCCCTGTGACCAGTGGCATCCCCCAAGGCTCTGTCCTTGGACCCATATTGTTCAACATCTTCATTAATGATGTGGACATTGGAGTCAGAAGCAGACTGGCCAAGTTTGCCGATGACAACAAACTTTGGGGCAAAGCATCCACACCTGAAGACAGGAGGGTGATCCAGGCTGACCTGGACAGGCTCAGTGAACGGGCGGATGAGAACCTGATGGTGTTTAACACTGAAAAATGCAAGGTTCTCCACCTTGGGTGGAAAAACCTGCAGCATCTTTATAGGCTAGCCCTACAGAAGGAAGAGACTTGGGGGTCATCATTGATCAAAAATTAACATGAGCCTTCAATGCAATGCTGCAGCTAGTAAAGCAACCAAAACACTGGCTTGAATCCATAAATGCTTCTCAAGCAAATCCCAGGATGTCATTCTCCCCTTGTACTCGGCCTTGGTGAGGCTGCAGCTGGAGTACTGAGTCCAGTTTTGGGCCCCACAATTCAAAAAGGTTGTGGAGAAGCTTGAGAGAGTCCAGAGAAGAGCCACACGCATGAACAGAGGTCAGGAAAACAGACCTATGACGACAGGCTGAGATCTATGAGGCTCTTTAGCCTGGAAAAACGCAGGCTCAGGGGTGATCTGATGGCCACCTATAAGTTTATTGGGGTGATCACCAGTATGTGGAGAAATGTTTGTTCACCAGAGCGCCCCAAGGGATGACAAGGTTGAACAGTTATAAATTACTGCAAAACTGATTCCGGCTGGTGATGAGGAAGAATTTATTTAGGTCTAGAATAGCCTGCCATCGGAGGTGGTTCAAGCACCTACTTTGAACGCCTTTAAGAGAAAATTGGATGCTTATCTTGCTGGGATCCTATGACCCCAGCTGACTTCCTGCCCCTCGGGCGGGGAGCTGGACTCAATGATCTTCCGAGGTACCTTCCAGCCCTAATGTCTATGAAATCTTTTAAAAATCTTCTAGGGATTTGGTCCACTTTTTCATAAGAACCTCCTCTCCCACACTTTCCACTGTATCCATTCATTCAGCATGACATTCCCTACAATGTCTAGGTTTATACCTACAGATCAATTTTCTTCAGACCTCTGGTTCCATTATGTCAAGTTGTTACATATCTCAAAAGGAAATAAGGGTTTTTTTATTTCTTCCATTGCTTCTTTCTCACTATTTGTCACTGCTATTATTACTTATGCAAATAAATTCTTAACAATAATTCTGTCACCTGTGTTGATATATTTTCTAGATAACATAGCACAAAAAAAATCTTAGTCTTTTGTATTCTGAACCTGAATTTTGGCATCTCCATCAATTTCAGTAACTGCCTTTTGATGGAAGAAACAAGAAAATCAAAGGTACTATAAATGTTTACCTTCACAGGTTACAGTTAATACATGCAGTTCCCTCCCAAACTCTGATAGTTAATTTCTTACAGTTTTTAATGGGCCGGAAGTGCAAAGCTTAAAGTGATGCAAAATAATTAAACATCCATGTATTTAAAACAAAATTCCCATTAATGTCATAACATAAAATGGTGGGTGGAGATTCTGAAATGAAGAGGCAGTGTACTCTCCTAGCCTAAAGAAGTTGTTGTGATCAATCATCTGGTCACATGCAACACAGCCCAATAATTTCACCCAATACTTTCTGCAGCCTACCCAAAACTTCAGTTCAAGCTACCACATCACTTATGACTCAAAGGGATGCCAACATCTGGAAGCCAAGACAAACTGATTGCCACTAGTAATGATGATGTTGATGATGATTATGATGATGATGACCTATTATTAAGCAATGTGTCTAGTCCAGCCACAAGTTCCAGGCAGGGAATATTCAGTGTATTGGAACTAAGTATCAAGTGTGTTTATATCAAGGTAGTAGAAGAATCTACATTGCAATTCTCTTTTGCAATGCCAGACATTAATGAAAACTCAGCACTGGAATGGGAGGGGATAAGCAAATGATGATTAAAAAGTCTTGCAGTTGATCACAATTTTTCACTAGCCTGCTCTTAAGAAAAGAGCTATGGGCCAAAGTGTACTTGAACTATCTCATCAGCAGGGATCAGGGTTTTCCATTTTCCATGGAAAAATGGAGAAAACCATGGATTTCCTGTTTTTATCAGAGAAAATGCAGATTTTCTCTTTTAGCAGAGAAAGCCACACACAGGCTATGTGTAGGGGGCACAGGGGCACATAGGCATGTGCCCCCCCCCTGAGATTGGCCTTCGCTGGCCAGGGAGTGGTGAGCACGGGCCGATGCCACCCCCTGAAAAGCACCAACGGCACTTCTGGTTTTTCTGTCGGCGCTTCTGGGGTCCCTCCCCATTGGCACTTGGCCACTGGAGGAGCTCCCCAGTTGGTGATCGGCCACAGGGGGATCCTCCCATTGGCAACTGGCTTGCTGAGGGACTTCCCCCCCCCCCCCCCCCCCACCACCACCGTTGGCGATAAGCTGCTGCTGTCTCCCCAGAGTCAGGAGGCACCAGTCGCCCATGAACCCGTGGATTTCCCTCTTTTGCAAAGAGCTGTGCAGGTGGGCAGAATTCCGGCCTACAGGAGCTGATTGCAAAAAGGGCAGGAAACCCCCAGCCCTACCCAGAGGGGGAAGGGAGGGGCCTGAGCCTGTTAGTCCCAAGGCTTACCTCTGGCTCATTTTCTTTCTGAAACCTGTAAGGTTAGGTAAGTGGGGCTTGCAGGGGGTGGGGGGCAGGCAGGGCTGGGGGCTGAGCTGGTTGTGGGGGAAGCTGACTGCAGGGAGCTGACTGGAGTCAGAGGGAGCGGGGAGGTGTTGGTGAACCACGCATGCCCTGCTGGCAGCATGGAGACTGTCAGCGGCACTTCTCGGCCTGACCAAGCTTGGTGAATCCATGCATTGCTTCCCTTAATGGCCCATAGTACCTTTTGGTGGTCCACATGCAGCCAGCTGGGTGCTCTGTGCCTTTCACTCAGGGGACAGGGAGGACCCATGCCCCCCAAACTTGTGCATGGGGCAGGCTGCAAGCTTGAGCTCCCACCCTGCTTCCTTCCTGTGGGGCCCCTGCAGCCCTGCTGACATGATCCGGAGTGACTGGGAACAGCGCGGTGGTGCGGGAATCTCCTCATCTCCACCCCCGCCCTCGGTGATGCACCTCCTGCACCTGCCATCCACTTCCCTCAGTACAGCCCCACATGCAGGAGGTGCATCACTGGGGCAGTGCGGGATGAGCAGCCTCTAGGAGATCCCTGAGCAGCCCCACTGTTCCCAGTCACGTTGGGTCTTGGGGGAGGAAAGCAGGGCAGCAGAGCACAGTGGGCCCATGGCTGCCCACCACCATTCTCAGCCACCAATTTTCCCTACCACCCCACCCCCCCGCCCCCCTCCCGGGCAACCTGGCATGGCTGGGAACAGTGGAGGAGCTGAGCAAAAAACCTCCTCACTGCTTCTTGCCCCTACCCCCCGCTGCCCCAGCAACATTCCCCCTGTTTGTGCCAGTGCTTTGAGGGGCACAGCCCCATGCAGCTGCCCTCACTACAGCCCTGCACACTGGAGGTGTATTGCCAGGGCACTGGGGGGGTGGGGGCAGTGAATGGCGGTGAGGAGGTTTTTTGCATGACTCCTCTGCCGGGTCATGGGGGTAGGGAGCAAGGTAGCAGGGAACAGCAACAAGCTGGAGGCCCGTGTTCTCTGCTGCCCTGCTTCCTGTGACCTGACGTGGCTGAAAACAGCAGGGCTGTGCCCCTCAAAGCACTGACATGAGCAGGGGGTGCATTGCTGGGGCAGCAGGGGGGTGAGAAGCATCGAGGAATCCCTTCATGGCCCTGCTGGCCCCAGCCACGCTGGGTCACACTCACTGGGCTCCAGAAGCCCCAGGGGAGGGAAGCAGGGCAGGAGCTCGAGTCTGCAGCCTGTGCCTGCCCCAGGTACAGATCTGGGGGCCAAAGGTCCCCCCTGCTCCCCCAGGAGTGCATGCATCAGTGGGGAGCTGGGCCTATCCCTCCCTTGACAAGTCACCCACAGCCGCATTCTGCTCCCGGCTGGGGCCCTGCAGCTGCACGTTGAGGCCCCAAGCCTCACCCTGGGCAGCAGCCTCAGCCTGTGCCTGCTCTGGATACAGATCTGGGGCGGGTGGGTCCCCCCTGCCCCCTGGGAGTACACATGGCAGTGGGGAGTTGCCCCATCCGAACCCACAGCAGGAAGGAGCAGGGGGAGGGGGCTGTGGTCTGGTTCATAGCCCTGGCAACTTGAGGACCCCTCCCGCAAGGCTTGGGGAGCAGGGGCTGTGGGTGGTTGGCAAGGGACACTGGCAAGGCTGTGGGGGGGAGTGAGGGACACTAGCAGGTCTGGGGGGCCGGTGGGAGGCTATATCCAAAAAATACTAGCATATGTGGACATGATACAATAAGCTCTCAAGTTTACCTTTAAAAAAAAACCAAGGTCTTCCCATTCTAAAAGGCCTCAGTGGGCTACTTCTTCTTTTGAACCGATTGATCATATCAACTGCACCAATATTTATAGGTAAGGCTTTACTAAGTTAAGAGTTTTTGACAAAAAGACCACATGCCCATTTACCATTGAGTACTGGAGGACAATGTTACCAACAGTATAAAGAAAAACACCTTCCTACAACATGTACAATGATGGGAGGAAGAAGAAACACCCTGGAAAGGGAGCAACTAAACCTTCCAATAAACTAACCAGGCAGTGAAAAACTAAACAAAAGAGCCCTGTTTTATGTTATAGTCTGAAGTGTAAGAGGTAGGAACAGGACCCTAATGCATTTTTAACTATCTACCACTAAATTCAAATACCCTTAAATTTCTAACTGCAAAGATTGTCATGACTATATGGCACTTTACTTCCTGCTCATCATTGCAGAAAATGGCTTCACAGAATAGTGACTGCTCTGATCAAAATAACATAGCATGAAGGTTTCATTCCAATAGACAATGACCAGGGTGGGAAGAAACCACCAGAGCTTCCAGGAAAAAACAATGTTGGGGAATTTGCAATATAGGATTTGAGGTAGGAAAAGAATAATTCTTAATCTATAAGAACCGACAGCAACGTCATCCAAATCCTTAATGCAAGATAAGAGAACACAGGAGAGTGCGTGACACACACCTGAGCAGCGAGACCCAGGTTCAGCACGTACCCCTTGCCCGCCTCTGTGCCGTCTGGGGCGGGCAGGCAGCTGGGAAGGGCTGAGGCGCGGCCATGGAACCTGGGCCAAGCAAGAGAAGGAAAGCATGGAGCGAAACGCGGGAGAAGCCGCTCCGCCTGAGGCGCGCTCCGGGAGAGGGGAAGCAATCTGGGAGCCGTGCAAGGAAAGAGGCGAATAAAGACATCTCACCATTGCGCTTCCATCCGGGCCGGCGCCGCCGCCTCCCGTCTTCTTGTCCGCACTGCCGGCGGCGGCGGCGGGCGGGCAGCCGGGGCTGAACACCATGAGGTCGGCCTTGCCCGCCGCCTCGCCGCCTCCCAGCTGGCGGCTGTGGCGCTGCGAGTACGACCAGCTGCCCACCTCGCTGGCGCACACCAGCGCCGCCTGGCCCGGGCCGCACAGCACCGCCGCCCGCGGCCGCCACCGCAGCGCCGCCGCCAGCCCCAGCGCCAGCACCAAGAGGCCGCACACGGCGCAGATGGCCAGGATCAAGTAGGCGTTCAGCTCCGACAGCGGCCCGTCGGGCCCGGCCGCCGCCGCCGCCGCCGCTCCGGCCGCCCCCGCCGCCGCGGCCGAGGCCTGCGCGCTGTCCACCAGCGACACGCTGAGCGTGGCCGTGGCGCAGAGCGCCGGCTCGCCGTGGTCGCGCACCAGCACCACCAGGCTGTGGCGCGGCCCGTCCGCCTCGTCCAGGGGCCGCGCCGTGCGCACCTCGCCGCTGTACAGCCCCACGCGGAAGGGCCCGGCGCCGCGCGGCTCCTGCAGCTCGTAGCGCAGCCACGCGTTGTAGCCCGAGTCCGCGTCCACGGCGCGCACCTTGGCCACCACCTGCCCCGCGCCCGCCGACTGCGGCACCAGCAGGGGCGCCGCGCCCGCCGCCGGCGCCCACACGGCCGGCGCGTTGTCGTTGGCGTCCAGCACGAAGAGCTGCACCGTGGCGCGGCCCCACAAGGCCGGCGAGCCCGCGTCCTGCGCCCGCACCTCGAACTCCACCACCTGCACCTCCTCGTAGTCCAGCGGCTGCAGCGCCCGCACGCGCCCGCTCGCCGCCTCCACCGCCACCAGGCTGGACGCCGGCCTGCCCTGCGCGCCGCCCCCCGCCACCGAGTAGCTCACGGCGCCGTTCTCGCCCGCGTCCGCGTCCCGCGCCCGCACCGTCAGCACCGCCGCGCCCGGCGCGTTGTTCTCCCGCACGAACGCCGTGTACACGGCCTGCGCGAAGGCGGGCGCGTTGTCGTTCACGTCCGCCACCGGCACGGCCAGGCGGCTGCTGGCCCCCAGCGCCGGCGCCCCCGCGTCGCGGGCCCGCACCTCCACCTCGTAGGCCGCCACGCGCTCCCGGTCCAGCGCCTCGGCCAGCACCAGCGAGTAGGAGTCGCGGAAGCTCGACACCAGCCGGAACGGCGCCTCGGGCCGCAGCCACAGCGTCACGGCCCCGTTGGCGCCCGAGTCCCGGTCCCGCGCGCGGATCAGCGCCACCACCGTGCCCGGCGCCGCGTCCTCCGCCACCGGCACCGACAGCGGCGTCACCCACAGCTCCGGCGCGTTGTCGTTCACGTCCACAAGCGCCACCACAACGCGGCAGTGTCCGGACAGGGGTGGGAAACCATTGTCATTTGCTTCAATTCGAATTTCGTATGAATTCATCTCTTCGTAATCCAGTTTCCCTTTAACTCTGACTTCTCCCGTCCCTTGATCTATGCCAAATGTTGCTTTTATGTTTTCTGGAACAAGGCTGTGAAAGGAGTACTGGATTTCCTTATTAATCCCCTCGTCCTCATCTGTCGCATTGACCTTAATGACTAAGGTCCCGTTCTCTAAATTTTCTCGTAAGTGGACTCTGTAAACCGCCTGGCTGAACACGGGCGCGTTGTCGTTCACATCCAGCACTGTGATCACCAGCTCAACCGTGCCCGTCAGCTCCGGTTTGCCCCCGTCAGTCGCCGTCAAGAGCAAGTGGTGCACGGGGGTCTCCTCGCGGTCCAATTGTTTCTTTAATGCAAGTTCCATTGATTTGCTCTGGTCTTCGTTAGTTACTACATCCAGAGAGAAATATTCGCTCGGGCTGAGTTTGTAGCTGAGCAGAGCGTTAATGCCAATGTCCGCATCAGACGCGACCTCTAGTGGGAAGCGCGAGCCCGGCAGCCTTGACTCTGGTATCCTCAAATGATGTTCTTTTATCGGGAACACGGGCGCGTTGTCGTTGATGTCCTGAATCTCCACCTCCACGTGAAACACCCGCAGCGGCTTGTCCACCAGCACCTCCAGGTGCAGGGCGCAGCGCGCGCTCTGGCCGCACAGCTCCTCCCGGTCCAGCCGCGACTGCACCACCAGCGCCCCGCTCTCCGCCTTCACCTCCAGCGAGTCGCGCCCGCCCTTCCACACCAGCCGCAGCCTCCGCGCCGCCAGCTCCCCGGCCTCCAGCCCCAGGTCCTGGGCCAGGCGGCCCACCAGCGTGCCGGCCTTGGCCTCCTCCGCCACCGAGTACTGCAGCGGGCCGCTCCCCGCCGCCCAGGCCGCCTGCAGCAGCACCAGACGCAGCAGCTGCCTCCCCGCCGGGCCGCCTAGTCTGGGTGCCGACATGGCAGGTCCGAAAGCCGCTGCTGTTTCTTTTAATCCCTGCTTTGTTTATATCGTACGCTCAGAGTCCTAGGGACAGGATGGGTTGGTATCTCCGAAAGCGCTTCACTGACATCCAACAGTCGCATCCGGAGGACGGCGGAACGTTCTGATGCGCCGGGAAACTGGAGTTACAGCGGTTCTAGAGGAGGAGCTGTGTGCTTGTTGCTTCTACTTCTCTTCAGTGGACAGCGACATCTTGTGTCTTCGGCTTTTCCATTGTTTAAATGCCGCAGCTTACATTACACTTAATGATCCCTTTAATTTTTTTCTAATGTATTTCAGAATTCAGCCAAAAAGAGACCATCCGAACGCTGTTCATCTGATCGAGGCCGCGGAGTCTTTCAGCGAGGTGCCTGCGTTCAGTTTGAAAATGTTCTGTTTCCAGTCCTTGTCTCATCCGGGACAAATGAGCTTCCTGATACTCTGGCAAACGATTCTCGCTGTCTGGCTCGGGGAGGAGTACACGTTTCTTTCCTATTAAAATGTCTCTTTAGTCAACAGCGACACCTTATACCTCACCACTTCCTATTGTGTGACTATCTCGAACTATTTTCCGTTTATGTATGGGGTCTTCTTTTTGCAGAACAACCCGGAAAAGTTCTCTATTTCCTCCATATTCATGTTCGCAGAATGTCTTGGTTCAAGTAGGAACTGTTTTAGTCTGCCCAGAGGAGTCAGAGAAATTCAGATGGAACTCCTTAGCTATGAAATTCTTCCCTTTCACATTGGTATATGTTATAATTTCACGCTAAACTACTTTGCTATGCGCTTCTATACACACGCACCCCTACAACTTTATTTTGATCATCTGTACAGCTATTTGCATCTCCCACAGAAAAACATGTCCAGATGTCAAGATCCCAAGAAAAGTGTTCCACACACGGGTGATGCCAAACATCCTTGTGCATTCACATTTGGGTACTATTTTTAATTACTTAATTGCATGTAATATTGCAAAAGACCTCCTCAGGGAACCAGAGATGACCCTGCCAACTATAGACCCCTCAGTTTGACTTGGTTCCTGGGGAAGATATTTAAAAAAATTGTCAAGGAAGGATATCACCCACTAGCTCGCATCTGGTGGGGTACTGAGAAGCACCCAGCATGGCTTTGTAGTGGGGAGGTCATGCCTAACAAACCTGGTGTCCTTTTATGACCAGGTAACTAGCCTCCTGGATATGGGACAGGAGGTGGACATCATCTACGTAGACTTCAGCAAGGCCTTTGATCTTGTTTCCCATTAAAACCTCACAGTTAAGTTGGAGAGTTCTGGCCTAGACCAAGCTACAGTGAAGTGGGTTGGGAACTGGCTCAGCCCCAGATCCCAACAAGTCTTGATTGATGAGGTGGCCTCATCCTGGAAGGACATCTCCAGTGGTATACCCCAGCGATCAGTGTTTGGGCCTGTGCTTGTTAATATCTTTATTAATGACTTGGATGAGGGAGTGAAAAGTACAATAATTAAGTTTGTGGATGATGCCAAACCATGGGGACAAGTGGGCACATCAGAGGACAAATCAAGGATTCAGGATGACCTTGACAGGCTGGTCCTATGGACTGAACAAAACCAGATGAGGTTCAACAGGGACAAATGCCAGATCCTTCATCTTGGAAGGAAGAACCCGCACCATATCTATATGATGTGTGGTGGCCCACTGGCTGGCACTACATCCAAAAGGGACCTAGGGGTGACAATCGACCAGAAGATGTATATGAACCACCAGTGTGATGAAGTCACCAGCAAAGCAAATAGAACTATGGCATGCATCAGCAGGTGTCCTGTCAACAGAGAGATCCAGAGAGGTGCTCCTCCCCCTCTATTCAGTATTGGTGAGGCCTCAGCTGGAGTACTATATCCAGTTCTGTGCACCACACTTCAAGAAGGATGTGGACAACCTTAAAAGCAGTGGTGACACATAGGGGGTGCACGGGGGTTGCACTGCCTGGTTGGTGAGTTCAGCTGTGGGGGACCCCCCCCTGATTGCTGACTGGCTCTGGGGGGGCACATGCCCCCCGTGACTCAGGTTGCACCAGTTGCCCATGCTCAAAAGGGTGCAGAGAAGGGCCACCCACATGATCAAGGGCCTGGGGGACAGGTCCTATGAGGAGAGACTTTGGGATCTGGGACTGTTCAGCCTGAGCAAAAGAAGGCTGAGCAGCTACTTGATAGCCGCCTACAAATAGGTCAAGGGAGAACACCAGGACCTAGGTGAACAACTTTTCAGAATAGGCCCCTCCAGGAAGATACAGACCAATGAACACAAGATAGCAGAGGGCAAGTTTTGGCTGGACATAATGAAAAACTTCTTTTCTGGAACACACTTCCAGCAGAGGTGGTGCAGTCGTCATCTCTGGGAGTCTTTAAGAGGAGGCTGGACAAATACCTCATTGAACTGGTTTGAGCCCAGTTACCTCCTGCCAATGGCAGGGAACCAGACTTGATGATCTTATAGGTCCCTTCAGGTCCTTCTTCCTATGATTCTATGATTCTATCTTTCAGAGCCTGGGAAAGCAAGTTAATTCTATTGGAAAGCTAAAGTAATGCAGACATTGTGCAGAAAATAGGTTTAGCCTTCAGTATATGCCTGAATGGTTCCATGATAGAATAGAATACATGTTACTCTTTAAATAAGAAAGCTGTTGTTTTTGTTATTCTTGTGTTTTGAGGCGGGCTCTGCTTCACCTCCAGATTTCCTTACACAGATTAATAGATCACATAGAATGAATGAAGGGGGGGGGGGGCGCTATCAGCCCATTACATACCTAGATTCAAAGGTTATAGGGGAACAGGCAGAGCTGAATAGAGTCCTGCCTCTATCTGCTTATCCTTTCATAGATCCCATTATATGATATATCTACCAGATAAAAAGCAACAAAGCCCCTGGAACTGATGGAATTTCACTTGAAGACCTGAAATACAGTGGCCCTGCTCTACACTCCAAGCTCCATGAACTCTTCCTATGGAGCTCTCCATGAGCTCCATAGCCTGCTGGGAGCAGGGGAAAATTCCACAGGTTCTGTGTGATGCTGTAATCATCACCCTGTATAAGAATAAAGGTGACAAATCAGACTGTTCCAACTACTGAGGGATCACCATTTTGTCCATTGCTGGGAAGATTCTAGCTAGAATCCTCCTCAACTGTTTGGTGCCTGCCATAGCAGAAGAGGTCCTCCAAGAGAGCCAAAGTGGCTTCAGAGCAAACAGAGGCATGGTAGATATGGTATTTGTGCTCAGACAAATACAGGAAAAGTGCCTGGAGCAGAACAAGAGGACGTACATTACTTTCATCGACCTTACTAAGGCATTTGACACCATAAGTCAAGATGGCATCTGGAAGATTCTCGAGATGCTTGGATGCCCACCTAAGTTCCTCACCATGGTCAGACAACTCCATGACAGACAGCATGGACAAGTCAAGAACAACAACAGCCTCTCAGGTCCTTTCCTAATCTCCAGTGGATTTAAGCAAGGCTGTGTACTCACCCCTACCTTGTTCACCATTTTCTTGACCATGACACTGCAGCAAGCATCAAAGAATCTTGGGAAAGGTGAGGAAGGTGTCTAAATGTTCTTCTGACCAGATGTAAACCTTTTCAATCTCAGATTGCTAGAGGCCTACACAAAACCTCACAACAGCTCATCCATGAACTTCTATTTGCACATGATTGTGCCCTGGTGGCCTACACCCAACCCTATCTGCAGCATACAACCAGTCGCTTTGCTACTGCAACACAACTCTTTGGACTCACCATCAGCCTGAGGAAGACTGAAGTTCTTCATCAGCCATCTCCATGCCAAGCTGATGTGCCACTGAAGATTACTATTGAAGGAACTGAGCTAAATGCTGTCAAGCAGTTCACCTACCTGGGAAGTGTCATCATGTGTGATGCCACGATCAAGAAGCAGGTAGGCAACAGACTCTCAAAAGCTAGTAGTGCCTTTGGCAGACTCTTCAAGTGGGTCTGGAACAGCCACAGTCTACAAGGTACAGACCAAGCTCAGCATCCATGGCAGCCAGCAACAATCACAGAGCACCCACAGACACTGCCGGCAGTGCCTTTTCACAGGGGTGCATCGCCACGCTCAGACAGTGTACATGCACCTGTGTGCACCCTCTATGCATCACCAATGCCTCCTTGGGCATGTTCATCAGCGCTGCTTCTGCACCATTCTCAAGATCTGCTGGCAGAATTATGTCACCGATGTAGACATGTTAAAAAGAGCCAATACCACCAGCATTGAGGTGATTCTCCTACAGATTCAGCTGTGGTGGCCCAGCCATATGATGCAGATGACAACTGCCTACCAAAGGCCATGCTGTACAGGGAACTGATGACTGGAAAATTTGACAGAGGGGCCCCAGACAAGCATTTCAATGTCACCCCGAAGAAGTCCTTTTCTGTCTGAGGTATTGACTACAAACTGTGGGAAACACGGCCTATAGATTGTGATGCCTGGTGGCTACAAATCAAAAAATGAAACAGCCCTCTTTGAATGTCAGCTCAGAGCCAACATGGAGGAGAAGAGGAGAACGAGGAAAGGCACACCTTCATGTAGCAGCAGTCAACCATACATGTGCAACCATTGCAGCGGGATTTGCCTCTGCAATTGGACTGATTAGTCACCAGCAGGCCTGCAACTGGTGTGAGCATTCAACTTCCAAATATCTTCATCTGCAAAGCACTTCCCAGAAGAAGAGATCACCTTATATCTATGCCTGTGCAATCAAAGTAAACTCCTCTCTACTTTCTTTTGAATGCAAGCAAATTGTCAACAACACAGCTTGAATTAGATGTTCTTAACAGCTGTGAAAGCAGCATGCAAATGTAATTCAAATGTAAAGTTTCTGTAAGCACAAAAGCTGATAAGGTAAAAATGTTCTTTATGATGAAAAACATATTAGTCTGTATTTGACTGAAAGCAATTATATTGACTATATTGCAATTATCTTTTTAAAAAATCATTGTTGATAAATAAACTTGCAAAACTTCACCCCAAAAGTTTAATATTAGAAAATGGTTTCAAATCTGGGAACAACCCTTAGAAATGCTTAATTTAGGAAATTTAAAAATACATGTTCCTAGATAGTATTATATAAAATCCTGGAGGCAATGATACTGAGGTATTAGTAATATACTATACTGTAGCAAAAACTGTCCTTGAGATTGTATTATATTATGAGGTGGATAAACTATGCCAGTATAAATAATAATTTTTCATTTTAACATTTGAGGTCCTCCCTAACACCAAATTTCATGAAAGGCAGCCACAACCCCATTCCTTTAATATAATTTTTTAACGTTTATTTACACGCAAAGTTTAGGCATGCATGAGAGCCCTTCTACTCCAAAAACAAGGTTAGACGTTTGCAGTGTAAAATGTGCACAGGAAAAGATATATTAACTTTTTCAAGAACAGAGTACATTAGGCTGGCATCCCTAAAATGGAAGGTGTTGGCAACAATCACCATCCTCTAATTGTGCAGGAAAGACCCTCCAGTAGGTAAACACCTTTTTCCAAAATCCCAGGAAACATCTGGTATTATGATATCTGCCTAGCCGAGAAATGATTTGGACAGTTTTTGTCCCCTCCTAGCAGAAATCTCTCTAGCACATGTAGATAATCACCACCCAATGTATACAAAGGTTTCCTGAGAAGGTAATAAACAAAGAAATCAGTCACTGTAGACACTGAAGTCGTAAGTGGGAAAATTCACTCGTGTTATCTCTAAATCACCCAAAAAAGCTATTTCAGACTGGGGGGGAGGGGGAATAATAGAGAAAGCATATTAAGACATGTCAACCCTTTTTAAGATTGTCAGTTTGCAATACTTATAAAATTAAGAAAACAAAATGGACAGTAGCTTTCTAAAATAATTCTTAGGGACATAGGACTGGCAGGGAACTGGCTTGCTGAATCCAGACGCCAGCACTTAGATGCAACCACAATGTAGATGTAAAGGATGTCCTGAAATATCTTAAGTCTCTCAGAGAAGGATCTAACATTCTCAGATTTTACCTGCTAACTTTTGGGTTTTTTTAAAGACTTAAAAATTAAGCCATTCACTGATTTTAAAATGTCTTAAAATAACAGTACATGCCTGATGATCCAGTCTCCCTTTTTAAAGAAAAGAAGCCAACGTGAAATCCGAAACCAAACGGCTGAATTTAATTCATAGGGGGGAAAAGTGCAATAATTCACATAAGGCAAAACGTATCTAGGAATGCTGGTCTAATAGCAAATATTAAGAAATCAACGTAAATCATGAAATAAAAGAAAAGAAAGGTGGCCAAAACACAGGAGGCCAAAACAAGTATGCTATATGTGAACAGATACATAAAATCAATAAATGTAGACGCGTTATGAACTAACCGTTCCACAGACATTGGGCTGCAGCTCCGCGCGTGTCTTCACGTCTGCCGCGACGGGCGGGCAGCCGGGGCTGAACACCATGAGGTCGGCCTTGCCCGCCGCCTCGCCGCCTCCCAGCTGGCGGCTGTGGCGCTGCGAGTACGACCAGCTGCCCACCTCGCTGGCGCACACCAGCGCCGCCTGGCCCGGGCCGCACAGCACCGCCGCCCGCGGCCGCCACCGCAGCGCCGCCGCCAGCCCCAGCGCCAGCACCAAGAGGCCGCACACGGCGCAGATGGCCAGGATCAAGTAGGCGTTCAGCTCCGACAGCGGCCCGTCGGGCCCGGCCGCCGCCGCCGCCGCCGCCGCCGCTCCGGCCGCCGCCGCCGCTCGGGCCGCCCCCGCCGCCGCGGCCGAGGCCTGCGCGCTGTCCACCAGCGACACGCTGAGCGTGGCCGTGGCGCAGAGCGCCGGCTCGCCGTGGTCGCGCACCAGCACCACCAGGCTGTGGCGCGGCCCGTCCGCCTCGTCCAGGGGCCGCGCCGTGCGCACCTCGCCGCTGTACAGCCCCACGCGGAAGGGCCCGGCGCCGCGCGGCTCCTGCAGCTCGTAGCGCAGCCACGCGTTGTAGCCCGAGTCCGCGTCCACGGCGCGCACCTTGGCCACCACCTGCCCCGCGCCCGCCGACTGCGGCACCAGCAGGGGCGCCGCGCCCGCCGCCGGCGCCCACACGGCCGGCGCGTTGTCGTTGGCGTCCAGCACGAAGAGCTGCACCGTGGCGCGGCCCCACAAGGCCGGCGAGCCCGCGTCCTGCGCCCGCACCTCGAACTCCACCACCTGCACCTCCTCGTAGTCCAGCGGCTGCAGCGCCCGCACGCGCCCGCTCGCCGCCTCCACCGCCACCAGGCTGGACGCCGGCCTGCCCTGCGCGCCGCCCCCCGCCACCGAGTAGCTCACGGCGCCGTTCTCGCCCGCGTCCGCGTCCCGCGCCCGCACCGTCAGCACCGCCGCGCCCGGCGCGTTGTTCTCCCGCACGAACGCCGTGTACACGGCCTGCGCGAAGGCGGGCGCGTTGTCGTTCACGTCCGCCACCGGCACGGCCAGGCGGCTGCTGGCCCCCAGCGCCGGCGCCCCCGCGTCGCGGGCCCGCACCTCCACCTCGTAGGCCGCCACGCGCTCCCGGTCCAGCGCCTCGGCCAGCACCAGCGAGTAGGAGTCGCGGAAGCTCGACACCAGCCGGAACGGCGCCTCGGGCCGCAGCCACAGCGTCACGGCCCCGTTGGCGCCCGAGTCCCGGTCCCGCGCGCGGATCAGCGCCACCACCGTGCCCGGCGCCGCGTCCTCCGCCACCGGCACCGACAGCGGCGTCACCCACAGCTCCGGCGCGTTGTCGTTCACGTCCACAAGCGCCACCACAACGCGGCAGTGTCCGGACAGGGGAAGGTGGCCCTGATCCGCGGCCTGGACGTGAATTTCATACAGATTCATGTCCTCGAAATCCAATGCTCCTTTCACTTTGATCTCTCCGCTGCGCGAATCTATGCTGAATTTTTCTTTTACCCTGGATCCGACCAGGCTGCTAAACGAATAAAGCACCTCTGCATTAATCCCTTCGTCCAAGTCTGTGGCGTTCAGATTTATGACTAAGGTCCCGTTAGCTGCGTCCTCCGGCAAACTCACTTCATAAACCGCCTGGCTGAACACGGGCGCGTTGTCGTTCACGTCCAGCACCGTGATCACCAGCTGAACAGTGCCCGTCAGCTCCGGTTTGCCCCCATCAGTCGCCGTCAGGAGCAAGTGGTGCACGGGGGTCTCCTCCCGGTCGAGAGACTTACTTAGCACAAGTTCTGCGGACTGACGTTTCTCATTTTTATTCTGTACATCCAGAGAGAAATATTCGCTGAGGCTGAGTTTGTAGCTGAGCAGGGCGTTAATGCCGATATCCGCATCAGACGCGACCTCTAGTGGGAAGCGCGTGCCGGGAAGTGTCAACGATTCCGCAATACTCAAGCTCTGTTTACCCCTCGGGAACACGGGCGCGTTGTCGTTGATGTCCTGAATCTCCACCTCCACGTGAAACACCCGCAGCGGCTTGTCCACCAGCACCTCCAGGTGCAGGGCGCAGCGCGCGCTCTGGCCGCACAGCTCCTCCCGGTCCAGCCGCGACTGCACCACCAGCGCCCCGCTCTCCGCCTTCACCTCCAGCGAGTCGCGCCCGCCCTTCCACACCAGCCGCAGCCTCCGCGCCGCCAGCTCCCCGGCCTCCAGCCCCAGGTCCTGGGCCAGGCGGCCCACCAGCGTGCCGGCCTTGGCCTCCTCCGGTACCGAGTACTGCAGCGGGCCGCTCCCCGCCGCCCAGGCCGCCTGCAGCAGCACCAGACGCAGCAGCTGCCTCCCCGCCGGGCCGCCTAGTCTGGGCGCCGACATGGCAGATCCGGGCGGTGTTACACCAAACGGCTCTTGCGTGGCTGGCGAGACACGAGAATACTTGCATAAATCCCCCCGAGCAGGTCTCAATCCAGGACGTCGGCGCCCGGGGCCTCCAGGACTATTCCGCCATCCTCCTCTGCACTCGGACTGAACTGTCAGCTCGGAATCAGGGAGGAGCTGAGATTTTCCTGCCCACAAAGATTTTTTTGTGGAGAGCAGCGACACCCTGTGTCTCAACATGTAAATGCTATTTAGCAATTGTACCGTTCTTCCTATATGTCCTTTTATCCTGCAATTAATGGCGTTGTCCATCCCGATTTAGACTTAAATGAGAGCATCCTAAACTTTTATACTGAAAAAAAACCATTAACAGGTTTCCGTTGTGTAAAAGATGGTTATATTTTAATTTCTATTATCATTATTAACTTTTGTCTTGTTTGCTCACCCGCTTCCCACCCGGTACACCTCTGACGGTTGGGAGCATCCGCGTATTCCTTTACACGTATACAGTACAGAGCCCTGTTTCAAAAGGAAAGGCTGTGGGCATGGTACCGCAGAGAAAGAGAGCCGACCCCCGCTCTGCTAAGCAGCTCCTTTACAGGTTCCCGGTCTGTGTCCTGGTGGCGGGCGAGGGGAGCAGTAATGGCTTCCCGCGAGGTGTTGAAGTGGCTTCGGCGAAGGACGTTCCCAGATCTCTAAACAACGAAAGCTTCCTGTCCGTGCAGGGGGGAGGCGGGAGAAGGGGATGAGTGACCACATCAGACCGGTTCCCCTGAGAATGGAGCCAGGGTCCCTACCGGGGCCGCAGTCAGCAGGAAGCCGCTGCCCGACTTGTACCACTTTACAACAGCCGCCGCCAGGTTTCCCATGAACTGGAAACATCCCAGTGGGCTCTCCCGGCTGTGAACGACCTCCGGCTGCGCCTGCAGACACACGACGCACCAGCGGATTCTGGCGCTCGCACGACCGCAATGAGGCTGGGGGAGCTGGGGAAGGGAGCAGGCTCCTCCTCTGTTGTCTTGGGCCCCCGAACAGGGAGCATGCACGGGCTTCTAGCAAGCAACAGAGTCCATTGGCTCCAGTGAAGCAGGGTCTGGCTGACTGGGGACGCCCAGAAGGCCGAGGCCGAGGGAGGATACCTTCTCTAAAACTACTAGTACAGACGCTCTGCAAAGCTGCTTTTCCCTCCTCTCTATAGGACTCAGCGTTGGACTTGATGGGTGACCGGCCCTGGCTCGTGTCTATGGGACCTTGAAACAGGTTGGCTAGACGGGTGCTGCTCTTGAAACGGTGACATTCCCTACCTGTTTCCCTCCATCTCGCAGGAGCTGAACCCCAGTTTATGTGATGAGGCGCTAGGACCCGGGAATAAGGAACCAACTTCAGCCTCATCTGCTCTGGGACTTCTCGAGAATGCAATACCGCCACCGCCTCGCTCCCCTCCAGCATCGTCCCTGCCCAGGCTGGGCAAGCACTGTGCACATATGTGAAATACTAGCCCGGCCCGGTGGCGCGGGCGGCTTCGGCGCTATTGCCCCAACTAGCCCTGAGCCGCTTCTCCACTTCGCTCGGACTCCATCTACGTCCTTCGAGTAGCAACGCCCCAGACTACCGCGCCAGGCGTGAGTTATCGGAGTGCAGCGCTACAAAGGCCCGCTGCTTCTTCTTGCTCATGGCCAGGCTTTACTGGGAACATCCCATTCACATCGCTTCTCATTCCTCCCCGAGAAGTCTCCTCTATTCCGTTTACCTGGGCGGTGGAAAGACTCAACTCCGGGAAACCCGCTTTCCGCCTGTCGCTTCCAGCTTCAGGTGCTTGTTTCCCTTCTTGCTGCCTGGAGTGGACCTTTGCAATTCCGGGTAACAAAGAAAAATACAAATCTCACGTGTTTTAGCTCTTGCCACGCGATGCAGCTCCGCCCAAGCTGAATGCATCGGGCCGGAAACCTAATGCCGCATGGTTATCCTGCCCGCTCTGGGATGGATTGAAATAAAACCCATCGACAGTAAAACAGTTGCAAGTTTGGCGTACGATCGGGTTATATTCCATGGTCACTAGTTCAAAAAAGCAGAAAAGAGTATTTGAGATCCACTGTGCTCCCTGATCATCAGAGCAACGTTCCCTTTCCTTGCCCTTCTTCTTGAAAGTGGCAAAGATGATCCCACCTTCCTATGTGTAGTACCAGAAGAGTAGAGTCTGTCTCACGAACTCTGTCTATAATAATCAGGATGTGCTGCACTTCCTGTCGATACAAACGGCGTGCCTAAAGGGACTGAAATACTGCAGAAATAGAACGGAAGCTGATGAAAAGATGTCGTTTTAGGAGGAATGGTGGCGACAGACAGAATCATTAAAAAGTAATCTTTCTCTATACCCCGGCCCTTTGAAAGACTGTAATTGTTTTTTTGAGGTCTTTTACAATATTTGCAGGTAGTCCTCAGTATCGAGCCCAATCAACTCTACTCCACTACAGGCTGTCGCGCAACATCGGCACTTACCTTTTATCCTTGAAGAAATCTACTGTGCAATGAACTAGATACATACATAATTCCTAACCGGAAAGTATCAGTGTTTGGGTTAGTGACTGATGACTATATTCGAGAAAAAGGAGCCAGACAGTAACAGTGAATGTGGAGGTCTTCCCATTTTCTGGCATCAAGCACAGCCATCATAAATATTAGCTTCTTAGTATTTTACTTCATAACAAAAAGTAAAGTTTCGATATAGCCAACATGAGCCAATTAGTTAAAATGGCACTTCTGTGAGGCTGCATCTTGTTCTACATTATTTCATTTTCCAGTGAAGAAACTGTCTATATCGGGGATACAGCCAGAAGATGTAAAAGGAAAGTAACACAGGTGAGATCAGGCTGCAGGGACCCTGGAGCAATTGGTCCAGAAGACTTAAGTGGTGGGGCGGCGCCTGAGCAGAATGAACATTGGATGTCAACATGTGTCCTGAGGCAAACAAATTTATTTGGGTAAATCTGGTATCTTTCATTAGAACAACTCAAATAGTTGCAAAAATTCTTCTTTTGGGTACAAATATCCTTTGTCAGGCTGAGGAAGTGTCTTCAGTTGTACTCTGCTCTTCCTGTGTGGTGGCCAGAACCAGTGGGGTTACTATCATGAGCAATAAATATATGCTCTTGAAGACATCCAGGCAATTGTCTAGCAGTTAAGATTAGCTAATGCAAAGCTAGCAAGTTTGCAGCCCGCAAGTGGAATTTGTCCATCACAATTTAACCAAAGTGTTGAATCTAACTGTTTGCACTGATTGTGGGACTGACTGGGCCCCCCAAATAAGCAGAACTACAAGATTAGGTGGTCTAACAGGTGTTTTAAAGGTCAGCCATAACAAGATCTGACCATCTAATATAATTAGCACATTCCATGGAATCCAAGGAATAGGAAACCAAGGGGTTGAGCTTTGGCAGAGTAATGCTAATTTCCAACCTCAAAGTAATGTGGTGTAATTTGCTTATTGGGTGAACCTGAGTTCCAGGGGTAACCTTTCTAACACCTTTTAATCCTATAGGGTAACAGATATAGGGCAAGATTGTGAGTGGCTCTGAAGCCAACAGATTAGCATAAAATAAGGTATAAAGGAACGCACCTGTCAAGTGACCAGTTTGAAGGACAGGACAGAAGGATCATCGCTGTACCAAGCCTGGACCCCAGACTCCTAGTGTCAGCGAGGACCGGATCCTGACCAAGGAATCTTCCCGGTGACCCCTTGGACAGCATTGATCGGGGAAGCCTGACTTTGCTGGAACAACTTGGTGTGCACCTGGCACAGGGGGACTGCTGATAAGTTGCCAACCCCATGTGAGAACTCTTTGTCATTCTATCTGTTATTATTAGTACTATTAGCTCTTTATTACTGTACTATCCGTTTGTCACATTAACCTTTCTGTTAACTGTTGTATGCTAAGTTATGAGTAAATTTGCCTTTACTTCACTCTCGACTCACCTCCTCGATCCCGAACCCAGCAGCCTAATGGCTGATACACTCACAGCACCTAGCCAGCCTGTGACATTCCTGGATTAAATGAATAGTCCAGGAAGAGCACAGAACAACCACAGATGCTTCGTCTCAGCCTGACAAAGGGTATTTGTACCCAAAAGCCTGCAATGATATAGGGAGTTAAAAGAAGGTGGTACTTAAAAGAAGGTCATCTAGCACCTGGATGAAACAGGAGTGCAATTTGGCAACTGTAACTGTGACTGAGCAGCCCTCTTCAGGATCCATTCTGCTCAGCCCACATGGTGAGGGGGCTAGAAAAGGTGCCCTAAACATAGCCTGTCTAATACAGTATTCTGTATTTCTTCCTGACTGGGTAATCGCATCTGTTGGCATCATATTTACTGCACTTGAGAATAGCAGTGAAGACATATCGTCATTTTCTGGAACCAGAAAGTCAGGACCTTCATGGACAACCCTAATAGTGAATGAATAGAGTGCTGCACTGGAATCTTGGCCTGACAACTCAGGTGGCATAATGTCAGTATAGCTGCACTGAGCAAGACACAAGTGAGAGGTGGGTAGCTTAACAAACATGGATGCAGCTATACCTTCTTCTGGGAGGGTAAACAGGAAGAAGATCAACAGCTTCATGGAGCTGGTTTTCCCATTAAGAATGAACTGATAAACCAACTAGATGAGTTCCCTATTAGGATCAATAAGCACCTCTCCATCTTAAACTGGTAAGGAGCCAATATGATACTATCATCAATGCTGATGTTCTGACTATTGATGCCATCCATGAAACCAAGGAGGAATTCTATGCCAACCTTAACCAAGTCCTTTCTGACATCCTGGAGGGGGACAGGCTTATTCTTCTTGGTGATTTTGAATGCCAGAATAAGAAGGGACTCAAACCTCTGGAATGGAGCCATTGGCAAGGAAGGAGTAGAAAAGGTCAACTCCAGTGGCATCTTCCTCTCAACCAAATGCACAGAACAGGGACTTCCAATCACCAACACTCTGTTCCCCCAGAAAAACAAACCCAAGACATCATGGAAACATCCATTATCTAGGCATTTGCACCTCATCCATTGCTGCAATCCCAAATATGTCCACATAACATGAGCCACGCTAAGAGCTGATGATTGCTGGACTGATCACCAATTCCTCCACCCAGGTATGTCACCCAAACTGGCTCCCAAATGGCAGCTGCTGCAAAAAGAATCATGACAGAAGGTCAGTGTTGAAGGACTCAAGGAGCCAAGTAAGTGAGACCACTTCCACTAGTGCCTCAATGAAAAACTGGTTAGTTCCAATCAACAACAATGGGAGAATGTCATCTGTGTGTAAGCTGCCCTCAAGGCCACTGTCATCAGCTCCTGTGAAGAGCCACTTGAATTCTCTACCAGTAAAAATCGAGACTGGTTTGATGAGAATGACCAGAAGATCCAATAGTTGATCAAGAACAGGAGCAAGGCCTTTTATGCTTGGCAAAATGACACCAACTCTGAGCAAAAGAAACTGAACCTCCAACAAGCCAAGGCATAGGTTCCTAAACAAGTATCTGTGACAGTGCCAAAGCACCAAAGCTTAGCATCTGCGGCAAAGCCCACAGCCGCAGCCTGCCCTTGCCCCATGCACAAATCGGGGAAGGCACCCCCCCATGCTTGCTGAGAGTGGACACAGCAGCAGGTGCTGCCCTTCCCCTGTCCCCGCTCCCCCCAAATTAGCTGCTCGTGGCTGCCTCCCATATCCTGACCTGGCTGGGCAATGCCTGTTGGTGCCCGCTTTGCTTCGGTGCTCAGGGTGGTCACCCCACTTGCCCCGCTCTTGCTATGGCACTGACCTGTGATATGAAGAATAAATGGTAGGAAGACTAGGCTAAGGACATTCAACACCTTGTTGACATCCACAAAATGCAGCTTCCTTAGTGCCACCAAAGTCCTCTATGGTCCAGGCACTCAGTGACCAACACCATTGAGACCTATGACTGGAGGAAACCTAAATCAGGTAAAGAGGAGCCATTACTGCCCGTTGAAAGGAACATTTTGAAGGCCCTCTTGGTCAAGATTCTGTTGTTGACAAGAGTCTGTTGTTCTCAATTCTGTTCCACAGCACCCAGTCAGAGATGATCTCAGAATCCCTCCAGTCCTTGATGAGATTAGAAAACTCATCAACCAGATGAAAAATGACAAGGCATCTGGAGCAAATGGAATACCTGTGGGAAACTTAAATATGGGGGGTGAGGAGATCACATCACAGCTTCATGCCCTCATCTTACTGATCCCAAATGACAAGGAAATCCCACAAGACCTTGGGGATGCCATGTTTTGGACAATCTTCAAGAAATCTTCATGTCTGACTATGGAATCTACAGAGGGAGCATGTTGATGTCCATCACAGGAAAGATCTTTGTGAGAAGCCCCCTGAGCTGTCTCTGTGCAGACTGTAAAAGCTTGGCTGGACCTACATGTGAAATTTAAATGACCAAATTAAAATAACAGTGCTTCTTGCACAAGAATGCAAGATCAAGAATGGGACTGTGCAAAGGAGAGCAATCCTAGTTGGTTTCATCTCGTGTGCTAGTTGCAAATGTACCCAATCTTTTATTATGCTTAACCATTCATACACAACTGCATATCCCTACTTGACTGTGACTGTATCCTGGTTGACATGTTTCCCCTTAATTAAGGCATATTTCTCCAAAAAGGCATTCAATGTCTGTATGGGTTTTTGCAAATGTCTCCATAGACGATCACAGCATCCGAACAGTTAGAAATTGTAATGTGATGGTCCCTTCCTACCTGCTTTGATCAGACATGAATCAACCAACTATCAGAGAGGAATACTTTGAAGCTGTACAAATGAACAGTACAAGACAAAACAGAGTTGTCAACAAGGTTTGCATTCCAGTAGACATACAGAAATAATTCTGCACCCAGTTTATCACCCCCAGGCAACACATCCATGCTCAGTGAAGGCTGTAAAGATTGCAAACCACTTTCTGCCTGCATTGGTGAAAACCACTTTTGCAACTAATATATACCAGGGCTTTTGTGACAGCTCATTTACTGGATTTTAAGAAGGAGTCTCTTTCTCTCATTTAGTTTTATAGGCTGTTTGTGGTATTGTTATTAAAGCCTTTCTGCCATTACTTGAATGAGGTGTCATGTCCATCCTTAACTGCACTAGATTTCAATCCTAATTTTACTGCAAAAGTCACCTTCCACTTCCTGAAGAGCTGCTTCCAGAATCTCAGTGTGGGTTTATGGCATCAAGAGGCACAACTGACATGGTCTTCACAGCTCACAAGCTGCAGAAGAAATGCCACAAATAACATGTCTCCCTACATGGCCTCCTTTCACCACACAAAATCTTCTGGATAATTCTTCTGAATTATGGATGCTCACTGAAATTTGTCACCATTCTCTGCCTGCTACATGATGGTATGTGAGTGGTGTTTCTCAGTAATGGATCTATCACAGATCCCTTTAAGGTTAAAAGGAGAGATGAGGAAGCCTGTATCATTCCTCCAACACTCTTCTCACTATTCCTTGCCATGCTGCTACATCTGACAAACAACAATCTTCCAGGTAGAGTGGAGTTAAACTACCAAATGTTTAAGCTCAGCCAACTCTGAGCCAAAACCAAGACCAACCTGATCTCAATCATTGAGCTCCTGTACGCTGATGATGCTGTAATGTGTGCTTACTCAGAAGCAGACCTTTACACAATCACTGACATGACCTCTTTACTGAGGCATATAAGAAAATGGGACTGATGCTTAGCATTCAGATGACCAAGGTCCTCCATCAACAAGATCCTAAAGAACAGTCCCCAACTCTGGTAATCCAGACCCATAATAAGACGGGAAACATTGTTAATTTCCCTGCCTTGGAAGCCATCTCTAGCAAAAGGGTAACATCAGTGAAGAAATCCTACATTGCCTCAAATGTGCAAGTGCAGCCTTTGGATGCTTGAAGAAATGGGTGTTCAAAGATCATGACATCAGAATTGAAACCAAGCTCATGGTTCATCAAGCAGTCATGTTCCACATTGCTGTACAGAGATGAGATGTGGACACTGTACAGGAGATAACTGAAGTTTTTGCGAAGTACCATCAATGCTGCCCGTGAAAAATCCTCTTAATCTAGTGGAAAGACAGATGCACCGACATTAGCTTCCTCCTTCAAGTAAACACCACGAGTATTTAGGAAATGATCATCCAATATCATCTTCATTAGGCCTGCCATGTCATCCAGATATCCAAGTCGACTCCTGAGCAAGATTTATTCTTCTGCCTCAGGCAAGGTGCATGCTTAAGAGGAGGGCAGAGAGAGTGCTTCAGTGAAGTCATCAAAGCCAACTTGATGTCAGCTCATGGGAGACTATCATTGAGGACCACCCCAAATTGGAGGAAGAGTCTGCTGCCAGGATCTGAGTACTTTGAAACCTCATGACAACAATTGGAGATGGAAAAGTGTGAGCAGCAGAAACAGTGTGTTATAGATGAAATCAGGAATCCAGCACCACTCACCCGACATGGAAACAGATAACTCAGCTGAAGTAAAGGCTGTTGGTGCCAGATAGACCTCATCTGCCATCTTCAGACACTCACATAAGAAAACCATGGGAAACAATCATCAGCAACTGGAAAGCACTGCCTAAGACAGAAGAATATTGTCTGCAGTATGCAGTGTGTGCTTTATGGATTATTCACTGGACAGTATCTAAACCTGCAACAAATACAGAATTAATAACTTGCCAAAATTAAGGTCCTAACACTCCATAGAGCCCTCCACAAAATAACTTAGTCCTTTAGAAACACTAATGGCTTAATCGACAGAACTCCCTATGAGTTTCCATGGTACTGTTTTCCTGATATTTCACAAGGCAGAATGCCTACTAGGGTTCAACTATGAGATGCATGGAATCAGAGTTTCAATAATTTAGCTGTTTACAGTACTGTATAAGTTTTACACAGGCTCCCATTGGCTTTAGCTCCAGTTTTGAGTGCTCTGAAAATCCAATACAGGTGTCTCAACCATAGCACCCAGCAAACGAGGAATACAATATAGCCTGTATCTGCTCTGGTGTTTTCACAACTGGCAGATTCCTTATCCTCCAAGATTTAACTGGCAAAAGAATAATAAGATTGGGCCACCCCACCACTACCCTACCATAGCCACCTCCCATCACAGACTTCAAAAGGAGTAATCCATGCATTCTAGAAACTGTCCATAAAGAAAATAAATTTATAAAAACCATGAGAAATTCTACCAGCACACAGAATTTTGAACACATGAAAAATACAAAACTAAAATTTCTTTAAAATATGACAAGAAAAAGGCTAATATTGTCCATGAATAAGACATATTTTTATTATATTTTCCACTATATACAATTTACAAGAAAGTAGATTTGAGGCACTAGCTCCATCTTCCAACAAACACTTGGTACATATGTATGATAGATTAAGTGGTTAGATCATGCTCCAGCTGAGTTAATACTTAGCAAAAGGGGAAAGTATACTCTATACTAAAATTCTGGAATCTGAAATTTTACCTGTGAGAAAACCTATCCAGACTGAATACATAATTTCAAAATCATATTGTTTAATATTAATCATCTAGAAAATATGCATGATGATATATAAAGGGGAGACCTACAAGACACCTGGCATTACATTAAAATAATAGTAAAGTTCTTTTATTAACAGGTTCTCAAAATCTATACGAAAGGCGCTAAAAGGCAGTCTATACTTGAAACAGGAAAAATAGCCCCCTTTCACCTTCTATATGGCCATAAATTGAAGTATGAGAAAGATACACAAACTATTTGGCATATTGAAATATAGGCCATCTAGCTACATAACCCCATCACTTAGGGATGAAGAAGGGAATGCAACTAGGCAGCCAAACTCCAGAATCCTTATAGAACAATAGAAATCTTCAAATTCTCCCACCATTACAAGCACGAAAATGTTTTGATAGGGTTGGGTAGCAATATTTCACAGGATTGGGTTCCCTGCTTGCTGGATCCAACATTTGAACACAACAGTTATATTATATTGCCACCCAAACAATGTTCTTCCTAATCTACTACAGCTGGAGCTCCTTTTCCAAAAGGGGAATATGAGGAGAATGCAAAACAGACTAATAAATCCTATGCACAACAATGAATACTGTAAGCTAAAAGCAGGCAGGGAGACAGACAGGATGGAAGGAAGGAAGGAAGTTGCTTTATCAAAAATGTCTATTTTTTCAAAACTTTGGAATGTCATCCTTAAATTATACTGATGGATCACAAAGAAGCCCAAATTACTAGAGAATTAAAATAAAACAGATCTAAAATCTAATATAAACAGCTCTGCAGGGCACTATAATTTTTTTCACAATCAACCTATTGAACAAATGTAAAAATGTAAAACAAATGTATCGACCCTTTGGACAAATAACTAGGGAAGAATATAAAAGCATTCCTTGGTCATACAGGGATGAAGTCAGGAAAATCAAAGAACAACTACAGCTGCAGCTAGCAAGGGATGTGAAGGTTAACAAGAACAGTTTCTATAAGTATGTCAGTAGCAAAATGAGTATCAGGGAAAGTGTGGGTCCTTTACCGAATGGGGGAGGCAAAGTTATGACAGAGGATGCAGAAAAGGCTGAAGTACTCAATACCATTTTTTGCCTCAGTCTTCACAGGCAAGGTCAGCTCCCAGACTACTGCACCAGGCAGCACAGTTCGGGGAGAAGGTGAGCAGCCTTCAGTGGTGAAAGAACAGGTTAGGGACTACTTAAAAAAGCTGGACATGTACAAATCCATGGGGCCAGATGGGACATAACTGACGGTGCTGAAGGAGTTGGCTAATGTGATTGCAGAGCCATTGGCAGGCTGCTCTAGTGGTGTTGATGCCTAAAAAAGGAAAATCTGAATGTCTTCCATTTTTGTTGAATACTGATACCAGCATAATGACTTACAGGAGTTGAAAAGTAATAAGCAAATGAAGAATTACATATCACCCCAGAACTATAAGCATAGAATGCATTTCTTTTCCTATTTTGAAGGCAGAATTCTAGGAAATCCTCCTTGTTCATTCTACAAAGAAAGGAGCATTTGACTGGGTTGAGTAGCCTGTCTTAGGTCAATGTATACAAATATTTGGATTCATGCTTAAGTTTCTGTGGTAAAAATTTCTGGTTTCTATAATAAAACAATATCTAAAATACTACCCAGAAGAGATTTCACAGAGGAATAATACATCTAGGATCCCCTTTGCTCCTTCCAGAGACATATACAGCTGTCTCAGATGATACCTGCACTTTGGAGTTAAATTTGGCTTAAAGTAAATGACATATTTGGAAACAAAATTACCAATTATCTATTTTTTAAATGACCAAGACAACAACAAAGGCAAACACTGAAGCATTATATATTGGCTCCTATCCTATATATTAGTTGACAGAAGGCAAAGAACCGCAATATTTTCTAAAACTGAAACCTATTATCATAAAAATCTCTCGTGCTTTCTTCCACAATTGTTATTACCTAAAATGTGTTGATGGAGTAGACAGGTTAAAAGATGGGAAGGGTTGTTATTGTGTGGCTGAATCTGAAATAACCCTGCCATTGGTTCACTGTCCCACACTGAAGCTACTGAACAGCTTCAGTGACTGAAGCTAAACTGTAATAAACTACCTCCTGTTAATCTTTTCAATTGAGAATGACAGATAGAAGAGGACACTGGATCTCCTGATACCTGATACCTCTTCCCCCTTTCCAATATTGGAACTATATCTCTGTCCACCTGCAGTCTTGATTTTTATCGATCTTTAAATAACACAAAGGTAATGAGAAAATAATGCTTCCTGTTTCCCGCTGAAGAAAAAACATAACCATTCAAGTTGAAAACATGTTACTACTCAGCCCTTTCACATAAGGGCTGCACTGGCATTGTAAAAGCTGAAGAGACATTCAATTCCAAAGGACAGTAAAATAATATACAACAATTATTCAGAAGCCAATAAAGGAATAGCACCTTTTGCGTTCTCACTCCTTCAAAAAGTGAAGGACGAAAAAATTTATACTTTTAAATTTAGTAACAGTTTTAAAGAATTTTAGTCACTGTGAATGAAAGACTGATCCTATATTCTTCTCAGATTAATTTAAAACAAAAAAACTCCTTTTTAATTTGGAAGATTTTAACCTTTACCAAAAAGCTAGTACTATTTGTCCATCATGGCCTGAATGGCCAACTTTCTTCTGAGAATCAAGTCTTAATCCTTGATAAAACCTTGTAATCATATATTTGAATACTTTATCTTAAATTGGGTCAATTTTAATACTTACATTTTAAAAGAGTAATAAAACAAAAGTGCACCTCTCTCACATCTCAGGTTCCTAAGATGTCAGCACCAAAATTTTAAAAGATTAAAAATGGCTCTTGGTAATTTTAAATAGAATACTTAGTTTCTGTCACATTTAAAATCAATATGAGGCTGAACTGTTTTCTCCCATTAGATGCCACTTCCTGTGTAATTCCATTATATTCAGGTGTTAAGAAGAAATGTGAAGATCAGGGCTGTGCAAAACGGAAGCATTTTGTTTCGACCAGCATTTCAATGTTTTGACACAGCAGTGTTTTGTTTTGACTTTTGTTTTGAATTGAAATGGCTGTTCTGTTTTGTTCTGTCGAAACATTTTGACCCTGTTTCGACGTTTTGTCCATAGATTATAATGGGGAAGGTCAAAACAGCCTATAACTTTGTCGTTTCTTGCCAGATTTGTATGAAACTTGTAGAAATGGTAGCTCCTTCTGAGGACATGAAGAGTGCCAGGTTTCAAGAAGATAGGTGCAGCAGGTTCAGAGAAACTATACCCCAAAATCTTGAGAGCAAAACTCATGTCACCTATATGTGATAAGACACTGTGGGATCAAAACTGCAGGCTTGCTAGCCCCTGCTGAGGCCACAAAGCCTGCCAAGTTTCAAGGAGATAGGTGCAAGGGGTTTGGGAAAACTGCACCCCAAAATCCTGAAAGCAAAACTCATGTCACTTGTATGTGTTAAGCCACAGTGGGGGCAAAACCACAGGGGTGGATTAAGGAGAGGAAATAATCAAGACAGACACAGTCAGTTGCACACGCATCCATGACATGAGTTTTGCCTGTCAGCAGCTAGAGGTGCAGGGCCCCAGAACTGCCCTGCACCTGTGTCCTTCACAGCTGTCAGGCTTTGTGGCCTCACCAGGGGCCACCATCCCTGCAGCTTTCACCCTGCTGCACCTTAACACACACAGTGTCATTCATGTCATGAGTTTTGCTTGTCCACAGCTTGAGGTGTGGTTTCCCCCAAACCCCTGCACTTATCTCCTTGAAACTTAGCAGCCTTCGTGGCCTCAGGAGGGGCTACCATCCCTGCAGTTTTCACCCCCCCCCCCCCCGCGGCTTAACATGTACACGTGACATGAGTTTTGCTTTCATGAATTTGGGGTGCAGTTTCTCTGAACCCCCTGCACCAATCTCCTTGAAACATGGCAGGCTCTGTGGCCGCAGCAGGGTAGTTTTGACCCTGCTGTGGCTTAACACATACACAAGTTTGGCTCTCAAGATTTTAGGGTGCACTTTCTCTGACCCCCTGCCCCTATCTTCTTGTAACTTGGCACACTTTATGCCATCAGAATGGGCTACCAGGTAAGCAAGTTCCATCCAAATCTGGCAAAAAATGGCAAAGTTATTGGATATTTTGACCTTCCCCATTATAGCCTAAGGGCAAAATGTTAAAACAGCCTCAAAACAGCAAAACGTTTCAACTTGCCTTGTTTCGTTTCGAGGCTGTTTTGACCATATATGTTTCATTTCAATTTTGCTATTTTGAACTTGAAACAGGTTGAAACAGCATCAAAACAAAACTGGTGGCTTAATTTCACACAGCCCTAATGAGGATCGCTAGTACCATGTCTTACACTGGCAAGTGGAAAGGGAGAGTATTGTAACTGCAGCAACAGAATACTCCTGGTATCACAAAACAGCTCTATTCCTTCAAATACAGTGTCATGTTTCAACCTCTTTCTGCTCTACAGTCTTTGGAAAAAATGCAGTTATAGACTAATAAGTCCAAACTTTTCCTTGAAGCTAAACTATAGCTAACTTATGCTTTGGTTACATCTTTAAATACTAGCTCAAAACAAAAGCAATTGTCATTTAACTTTAATGCCTTCAAAGGCATTTCTCTGCTATACCTGGCTGTCTTGCAAACTGGTTATGTCAATAAAGTGTCAGCCTGCGATACCTTTTTCCGTGCTTGTGGAAGTAGACAATTATTCTGGTGCTTACACTATCCAGGGAAAGGTAAATTTAGAACTATTTCACTGTGGTAATTATTTCTATTTTCTCATAGATGCAAGCATAACCTAAAAGCAGCTAACAAAGCATCTCAGCCATAGCTCAGACTACTCTACATGGGGTACCTAAAACATAAGAATAACAATTGAAAGCAGGATTTCGATCAACAGTATTTCGGTTCAAATTTTCAATGAGAAAATTCAGTTAAATAAGAGGCCTCAATAACCCAGAAAAAAATACATGATCATAGAAAGAGTTCTACAGCAAGAAATACTGAAATGAGCAAGGCTGTTCAGGAAGGTGATTAGCAAAGGGAAGAGATAAAGGCACATGAATAATTCAGACAAAGGTCAGAGAAGTCTTCTGAATTACCGTTTCCTATATAGGTTTCCCTTGCTTTATGCAGGATCTGTATGGGCGAATTCACTGTTATGCTATGAGCCTTTTTATACCAAAAACTCATTATATGCATGGTAAATTCACTCTTATGCGACTAATGTGGTGGAAGCCCACAGTCAGCTGATTTGTGCGGTGCATTGTGGGAGTGATGCACCAAATATAGTCTCCTGTGCGGATCTGTGCTCCTTGCCACACCTTTCTGTAGTTGCCATCCCCATTATGATAGTGACCTGTCCTTGTGTGTACTGTGTGCTGTTGTTGAGTACCAAAACTCAGTAGTGATGCCTAGGGAGTTCAGGGGGATGTACTTGTACCCCCTGACAGGCTGTGCTGGCTGCTTAGGAGATGGGCAGGGGGCAGGTGGGGACCCCCCTCCAGTTGGCGAGATTGGCTGTGGGTCACATGTCCTCCCCAGTGACCAGTCACTGACTGGTCACTGAGGGGGCACATGCCCCTCCCTCACTAAGGTAGCACCAGTCGCCCATGCCAAAATTGTCTTGTAAAAAAGGCAGAAATGGATCTGGGAAGTCGGTACAGTTGAGGTCTTGGAACATATCCTATTCCTTACATTGTGAAGTGGGTTCCCTTTATGTGAATTTGGATTATGCATCATTTTCCAGGAATACATGTACAGCATGTAAAGTGAAAGAAACCTGTAATATGGGAGAGAGGCAAGATTCAATAAAATTGAAGAGGAAAAATTGAGGTTCAACTCAAACACAACTAACTCTGCAAGTCGCTCCTACCAGATGTTAAGGAGGAATAGACTTTTTGGGAAACAGAAAAAAGGATGAGGACAGTATCTGATTATTTCCACTGGAAATATTGCACTAGAGAAAATAAAATACAAGTAATTAGTACACAGCCTACTGGCTCAGAACAAGTGCAGTCTAATTATAAGAAGTTACGATTGATTTTTTTTTTAAAGAAAGTTCTAATTATCCATAAGATAAATACAAGTAACTTTCTTAGAAGTGTATATTATGGGTCCTTATCAGGAAAAAAAAAACAATCTACAAGAATAATTGCTCGAGGTACAGAGTGATCATCTCATTCTCAGAAACAACACGTGGCCACTCACTCCGGGGAAAGAAAAACAAAACAAAATAATACAAAACACAAGGAGAATGGGGGCTCTGATCAAGGCTGAAAATTGTAATTGCTTCATTCCAAGAAGCATTTAAGGACAACTGGGTTTAACATAATAAAGGAAAGGCCCTTAGTGAAGTTTCCCCTGTAGCGTTTTACATTGGACAACAGCAATCGATCTGCAAACTTGCAAGGAAATACCATCCGAATCATTAATTAAAAAGGGAAATGTGAAGCAAAATTCAGAAAATGGATGAGATCTACCAAATCATTTCCACTACAACCGTAAGGAGAGAGAGAATAAAATACAAATAACCAGCACTAACCCTAAAAGCCAACTTCAGGACAGGACTTGGAGCTGCATTTTTCTTGTAAGAAATACTAGCCTAATAATCCATACGGTTCCGCCACCAACTTCCATTCTATTGCTCGTCATCGGAGAAACCCTCTTTACAAAAAATTACCGTTCTGATAGATATTAAGTATACTGAAGGTTTTCTTCCAACAGTCAACGACCACGACAGAAAGAAACCACTAGAGTTTCCACGGAGAAGCAACGCAGTGGAATTGTTACTGTAGGATTTCAGGTCGGAATAGAATGATTCTTACACTGTGAGACCCGACAGCAATACGATGCAAAGCCTTAATGCAAGAGAAGAGAACACAGGAGCGCGTCGCTGCACTCACCTGAGCAGCGGGACTCTCCTGCTCTCCTCGGACCCTGCTCTCCTAGGATATCCCAATGAGCTGCAACCCCGAATAAGGGAGCGGGAGCACGCTCAGGACAGGTGGAATCCGCAGAGGATTTCGCTCCTGAGAAGTCTCTACTGAGACTTTGGAAGCGTATCAACTGCAAGTCAGCTGTCCTCCCGACACAGCAAGAGACCGGCCTCAACACATCCCTGTGGCCTTGGCACATTGTCAGGGAGGGACGGACCTCCGAAGTAAAGAAGGAACTTCTCAAGAACGTGGTTGCCAGAAACGTTTTTATCGCAGAGAAAACCACGTAACTGCACAAAACATCTTTCAAAAATGACTGAACAAGAGTAGAATTTTTAAAAAATCAAACAGAAAGCAGCCTTCGGCAGAGAAACAGCTCCTCTGGAACATGCCAGCCCGAAACGATCAAGGCCGGAGGCAGGTAATTCAACAGGGGGTTTTGAAGCCTTGGGAAAAATCAGCTATGCAGGTGTCCCCAAAACCTGTCATAATCCGATAGGAAAACTGTTGCAACCTGCCCAAAGAGACAATGCTGTCATACCCCTATAGGAAAACCGGTGCAACCTGCCCAAAGAGACAATGCTGGCCAACACCTTACCTGGGCCCCCAGGAGCGAGAGGGGCAAAAGTTAGAAAATCCCGGGTTAACTTTCCCAGACTTACTAGCACCTGGGCCAAGCAAGAGAAGGAAAGCATGGAGCGAAACGCGGGAGAAGCCGCTCCGCCTGAGGCGCGCTCCGGGAGAGGGGAAGCAATCTGGGAGCCGTGCAAGGAAAGAGGCGAATAAAGACATCTCACCATTGCGCTTCCATCCGGGCCGGCGCCGCCGCCTCCCGTCTTCTTGTCCGCACTGCCGGCGGCGGCGGCGGGCGGGCAGCCGGGGCTGAACACCATGAGGTCGGCCTTGCCCGCCGCCTCGCCGCCTCCCAGCTGGCGGCTGTGGCGCTGCGAGTACGACCAGCTGCCCACCTCGCTGGCGCACACCAGCGCCGCCTGGCCCGGGCCGCACAGCACCGCCGCCCGCGGCCGCCACCGCAGCGCCGCCGCCAGCCCCAGCGCCAGCACCAAGAGGCCGCACACGGCGCAGATGGCCAGGATCAAGTAGGCGTTCAGCTCCGACAGCGGCCCGTCGGGCCCGGCCGCCGCCGCCGCCGCCGCTCCGGCCGCCGCCGCCGCTCGGGCCGCCCCCGCCGCCGCGGCCGAGGCCTGCGCGCTGTCCACCAGCGACACGCTGAGCGTGGCCGTGGCGCAGAGCGCCGGCTCGCCGTGGTCGCGCACCAGCACCACCAGGCTGTGGCGCGGCCCGTCCGCCTCGTCCAGGGGCCGCGCCGTGCGCACCTCGCCGCTGTACAGCCCCACGCGGAAGGGCCCGGCGCCGCGCGGCTCCTGCAGCTCGTAGCGCAGCCACGCGTTGTAGCCCGAGTCCGCGTCCACGGCGCGCACCTTGGCCACCACCTGCCCCGCGCCCGCCGACTGCGGCACCAGCAGGGGCGCCGCGCCCGCCGCCGGCGCCCACACGGCCGGCGCGTTGTCGTTGGCGTCCAGCACGAAGAGCTGCACCGTGGCGCGGCCCCACAAGGCCGGCGAGCCCGCGTCCTGCGCCCGCACCTCGAACTCCACCACCTGCACCTCCTCGTAGTCCAGCGGCTGCAGCGCCCGCACGCGCCCGCTCGCCGCCTCCACCGCCACCAGGCTGGACGCCGGCCTGCCCTGCGCGCCGCCCCCCGCCACCGAGTAGCTCACGGCGCCGTTCTCGCCCGCGTCCGCGTCCCGCGCCCGCACCGTCAGCACCGCCGCGCCCGGCGCGTTGTTCTCCCGCACGAACGCCGTGTACACGGCCTGCGCGAAGGCGGGCGCGTTGTCGTTCACGTCCGCCACCGGCACGGCCAGGCGGCTGCTGGCCCCCAGCGCCGGCGCCCCCGCGTCGCGGGCCCGCACCTCCACCTCGTAGGCCGCCACGCGCTCCCGGTCCAGCGCCTCGGCCAGCACCAGCGAGTAGGAGTCGCGGAAGCTCGACACCAGCCGGAACGGCGCCTCGGGCCGCAGCCACAGCGTCACGGCCCCGTTGGCGCCCGAGTCCCGGTCCCGCGCGCGGATCAGCGCCACCACCGTGCCCGGCGCCGCGTCCTCCGCCACCGGCACCGACAGCGGCGTCACCCACAGCTCCGGCGCGTTGTCGTTCACGTCCACAAGCGCCACCACAACGCGGCAGTGTCCGGACATGGTGTAAGCGCCCTTGTCCGTAGCATCAATTTGAATGCTGTAGAAATTCGTGTCTTCGAAATCCAGTTCCCCTTTAACTCGGATTTCACCACTTCCCGAGTCTATACTGAACAATTTTCTCACAACGGACGAAACAAGACTACTGAAGGCGTATGAAATATCCTTATTAATCCCTTCGTCCAAGTCTGTGGCGTTCAGATTTATGACTAAGGTCCCGTTAGCTGCGTCCTCCGGCAAACTCACTTCATAAACCGCCTGGCTGAACACGGGCGCGTTGTCGTTCACGTCCAGCACCGTGATCACCAGCTCAACAGTGCCCGTCAGCTCCGGTTTGCCCCCATCAGTCGCCGTCAGGAGCAAGTGGTGCACGGGGGTCTCCTCGCGGTCCAGAGGTTTCTTCAACACAAGTTCTGCGGATTTGCTTTGGTCACCATTGGTTTGCAAGTCGAGAAAAAAATATTCGCTAGGGCTGAGTTTGTAGCTCAGCAAAGCATTTGTGCCGATATCCGCATCAGATGCGGCCTCTAGTGGGAAGCGCGAGCCCGGCAGTCTCGATTCTAATATAAAGAGATTTCGCTCTCCTACCGGGAACACGGGCGCGTTGTCGTTGATGTCCTGAATCTCCACCTCCACGTGAAACACCCGCAGCGGCTTGTCCACCAGCACCTCCAGGTGCAGGGCGCAGCGCGCGCTCTGGCCGCACAGCTCCTCCCGGTCCAGCCGCGACTGCACCACCAGCGCCCCGCTCTCCGCCTTCACCTCCAGCGAGTCGCGCCCGCCCTTCCACACCAGCCGCAGCCTCCGCGCCGCCAGCTCCCCGGCCTCCAGCCCCAGGTCCTGGGCCAGGCGGCCCACCAGCGTGCCGGCCTTGGCCTCCTCCGGCACCGAGTACTGCAGCGGGCCGCTCCCCGCCGCCCAGGCCGCCTGCAGCAGCACCAGACGCAGCAGCTGCCTCCCCGCCGGTCCTCCTAGTCTGGGCGCCGACATGGCAGGTCCGAGCGGTGTTACACTAAACGGCACTTGCGTAGCTGGTGAGACTCGAGAATACTTGCATAAATCCCCCCGAGCCGGCTGCAATCCAGGACATCGGCTCCCGGGGCCTCCAGGACTATTCCGCCATCCTTCTCTGCACTCGGACTGAACTGTCAGCTCGGAATCAGGGAGGAGCTGCTTTTTTCCTGCCCACTAAAGATTTTTTGTGAAGAACAGCGACATCCTGTGTCCCAACATGTAAATGTCATTTGGAAATTGGCAGGCAAGGTTCTTTCAGATGTGATATCGTTTGCTAGCCCAACTGAGTGAATAGCTGGAAAAAAGTTTTAGGCAAGCTTTTGGGCGCAGTCACCCTTCTTCAGGCATAGGGAGTCCCTGCTGGTCGGAGACTCCAAGGAATAAGAGCAGCTAAAACTGTAGCAAGATGTCAGTGAAAATGTAAGTAGGTAGAAATTAGAAAGACGAAAGGTAAACAGGTGAGGGAGAGGGAAGCAGGCGCGGGGGGCGGGGCGGAAAGCCAAAGGGAGAAAGCAGTGATACAATACAAGGTAGAAAGAGGCTATCAGTCAAAAAGGAATTTGTAGGAGATCAGGAAAACAGGACTGAGGGACGCAGAAAGTGTAACAGGAAGTCAATGAAAATATAAATAGGTAGAAATGAGAAGACCGCACTGTTCTTCTTATATTTCCTTTTGTTTTATCTATCATGGGTTGTCCATCCCGATTCAGACTTCATTGCTCTTTTATTCTGAAAAATCATTAACGGGATCCCAGTGTGTAAAAACATGCAGAACCAGCTGCCAGAGAGCTGGAGAGGCACTCCTCGGCCACTCCTGGCTCTTAAGGTCTGCACGGATGAAGCGCCCTCACTGCTTCAGTTCTGGGTGAAGAGCCTGCAGAGCGGGCTGGTCAGACAGGCTTTATTTTCCAAGGCAGCCTGCCCAGTGGAGAGGAGCCAAGGTAGAACGAACCTTGGATGTCAGCATGACTCAGGAGGCATTTGGGATGACCTTAGGCTCCCTCTCCTTCTCCTCATTGTCTGCAGTAGTCCCCAGCCAAACTGCTGCTCAGGTCCGGGTGCTGTCCACCAGCAACTGGTAGAATGTGGCCATGGGGCACAACCCATAATGCACTGATCTGGCACCAGCATCGGTATACTGAAAGATTTATTTTGTAGGAAATGCCATTTCTGATGTGACTAGAATGGGAGGTAATGTTAAAACAAATCTCAGCGAGGTGTACTCCTCAACCCTTGTGATCCAGCTGTGTTGAATCCCAACTCAGGCTGTGGTGGGGGAGGTGCCCTTTACAGTTTCCTTTAGGTGTAATGGTGGACACATTGAAGGCATACCTCAAGAAAACTGATGCCAACAAGAGCTGGGAGGAGCTGGCTGCTAACCAACTTCTATGGCACCAGAACCAAGTGGTAGCCCACTTCAAGGTAAAATGTCCTGAAGCAGAGAAGAGAGAGTAGAGATAGAAAAGGAGAGGAATCGCAGCCTATGGCCTACTCTTAGGCAGAAGGATGGAAAGAGGAAGTTAATTTCTATTGACACATAACATAAAATTACTTACACAAAATACATTTTAAATTATATATTAGGTTTTCAGAGAAAAGCACTCAAAGCTTAGCAAATGTTAGTATTAAGACTCTCCATTCAATATGCATTCAGCACTCTTGTTCATGGGCATTATGATATAAATTTTAATTACATAATCATGTACTATTTTTCAATATGATGCCTGTCTCATTCACTGCACAAGAAGAAAGATATTCAATCTGTGGGGCAGAGCTGTACTCCTACCCAAATCCCATGCATCCACAAGTGGCAGCTAATGGAATGACCTTCAGAGATGGTTAGCTGAGAAATAAGCAAGGGTAACTCTGATGAATAAGCTGTCACAAACCAAGCAGTTGCAGCACCACCAGGATGTAGTGAGGACAAGGGATGTCAAGACTGTCCCTCCTGAAAAGCCACATTTATCCTGTGATAGGGCTGTGACATGACGAGTCCAGGTCCTCACTATAATATGCCTGCCCAGCCCCTAGCCATGGATCTGTGAGTTCTCAATCGCAGAACAGGCAGAAGTAGATGTTAGAACATTGCAAACATGTCCGCATCACATGAGCTATGCTAGGAGCTGATGACTGCTGGACTGACCATTGATTCATCTGTTAGTTATGTCAGTCATATTGGCTCCCAAGTGACAGCTACAGCAGAAGAAATACTGATAGAAGGTCAACAATGAAGGACTCAAGCATCCAAGCAAGTAAGACCTCTTCAACCAGTGCCTCAATAAGAAACATGAATACCAATCAACAACAATGAGAAAATGTCAGCAATGTGTGAATCGCCCTCAAGGCCACTATCATCAGCTCCTGTGAAGAGGTAGATTCTCTACCAGGAAACATCAAGACTAGTTTGATGAGAATGATGATGAATCTGGAGGGGATGGAAATCTTCAATCTCAGGAGAGAGGAGCTCACATCACAGCTTCATGCAATCATCTTAATGATCTGGAATGATGGGGAAAGCCCAGATTTCAGGGATGCCATGAGTCTGACAATCTTCAAGAAAGGAGACAAGTCCAACTGCAGAAACTACAGAAGGACTGCCTTTCTATCCACAGGAGAGATAATTGTGACAACCCTCTATAACCATCTTCCTGCACTTGCTGAAGAACTTCTCCCAAAATCTCAGCATGGGTTTAGGGCATCAAGAGGCACAACTGACATGATCTTCACAGCTTTCCAGGTGCAGAAGAAATACCAGAAACAACAGAAGCCTTTCTACATAGTATTCTTTGACCTCACAAACACTTTCAACTCTGTCAGCTGAGAAATGTTGTGGTGAATCCTTCTGAATTATGGGTGCCTACCAAATTTGTCGCCATTCACTGCCTACTTCATGATGGTATGCAAGTTATGGTTCTCAGTAATGGATCTATCACAGATGCCTTTGAGCTTGAAATGGGAGTTAAGCAAGGCTGCACCATTGGTCCAACACTCTTCTCAATATTCCCTGCCATGATGCTACATCTGACCATCAACAAGTTAAACTACCAAATGGATGGTAAGCTTTTAAAGGTCAGCCAACTCTGAGCAATAAACAAGATAACTCTGACCTCAATCACTGAGCTTCAGTATGCTGACAATCCCATAGTATGTGCTCACTTGAAAGAAGAGTCTCAGGCAATCAGTGACATCTTTACTGAGACATACATGAAAATGAGACTGATGCTCTTAACATTCAGAAGATGGAAGTCCTTCACCAACAAGCTCCTAAAACAGTCCTAAATCCAGTAATCCAGAGCCATGGTAAGACTCTGGAGAACAATGAGTATTTCCCTACCTTGGAAGCCATCTCTTGGAAAAGGCTGACATCAATGAAGAAGTCCTACATCTCTTCAGATATGAAAGTGAAGCCTTTGAATGCCTGAAGAAATGAGTGTTTAAAGACTGCAACATCAGAACCAAAACCAAGGTCATGGTTTATTAAGCAGTCATGTTCCCACCTTTCTGTACAGAACCGAGATAAGGACAATGTACGGGAGGTATCTAAAGCTGTCAGAGAAGTACCATCAGTGCTGCCTGTGGAAGATCTTCTGAATCCAGTGGGAAGGCAGATGCACCAACTTTAACATCCTTCTGCTAGCAAACACCATGAGTATTTAGGTGATGATCATCAGACATCAACTTCACTGGGCCAGCCATCTCATCCAGATGTCCAAGCCAGACTCCTGAGCAAAATGCTCCCAGGTCAGCCAAGGTGTACGCTCACGATGGGGGCATAGGAAGTACTTCAGGGATGTTTTCAAGGACACGTTAAAATAAAGCAACCTTGATGTCAACTCATGGGAGACTAGTTCAGGACCAACTCAAACGGTGGAAGAGTCTGCTGCAGGGATTTCAGTACTTTGAAGCCTCACGATAACAACAGGAGATGGAAAAGCATGAGCTGCAGAAACAGTGTGTCTTGGACCAAATCAAGAATCCAACACCACTCAACCCACATGAAAACACATGTCCAAGCTTCAGTAAAGGCTGCTGATCCCAGATAGGCCTAATCAGCCATCTTCAGACACATAGATAACAACCATCAAGCAATCATCTGTGACTTCAAGGGATTGCCCCCCCCAAAAAGACTATTCAACATTCTTGTCTACACTGCTCAGTGTGCCCTCTATGAATTATTCTCTGGACACTATCTGAACCTGCAACAAATACAGAAGTAATTACTTTCCAATCTTAAGTTCCTAACACTCTGTGGAGCCCTTCACAATATAACTTATTCCTTTAGAAACACTAATGGCTTTATCTTCAGAACTCCCTATGAGTTTCCGTGGTACAGTTTTTCTGATATTTCACATGGGAGAATGCCAACTAGTGTTCAACTATGAGATGCATGCAATCCAAGTTTCAACAATTTAACTTTTTATAGTACTTTATAAGTTTACATAGGCTCCCATTGGCTTCAGCTCCAGTTTCAGCTGCTCTGTAAATCAAACATGGGTGTCTCAACTATGGCACCCAGCAAAGGAGGAATACACAATAGCCTGTATCTGTTATCCTTGTGTCTTCCAAATCTTTCCCCTTCCAAATGTTATCTCCCCTCTGTAGGCAAGTCACCTTCTCTCCTTTTCCTCCACACAACCTCGTGCTTTGAGAGCACATAAGAAACTGGATGCTGTCAAAAACATTTGTAGTAACTATAAAATAGGCAAAAATAATGGGTCTCATAAATTATGCAGTTCAAATCCAGGAAAGACGGAAGGAACTTGTTGGGCTGTCCACTGAACTACTGAAAATGTATTCCTAATATTGGCTGTATTAATCTTCATATTAATACAGACTTTTTAAAATATTTATCACCACTAACCTCTCCTCCCCTTCATCATCACCACTGTCATCATCATGCGAAGCCCCACCTAGGAGCTAGGTATTAGCATCACTATTACTGTCTTAAGGAAGCACATTTTCTTACATGGATCAGCACCATATTTTTACAGGAAAATCTACATCATAACAAAGCCCGTCATTGCCCTAGCCTGTTGCTTTTCTCTCAATGTGTTCTACCCTACCCTTTCCCCTCCACAGGGTCACCCACAAGGCAGTGGGGGCTGAGACTTTCCAGCACCCCATACTAGCCTTTCACTAGGGAGGCACTAGTGTGGCATTTCCTGAGGACTGCCCCACCACAGGCAGCCCCACCACATCCTCCTCCAAAGCAGGGTGTAGTTTTAGGTCATTCCCCAGGACCAGCTGCAGGCCTATCTGCCCTGGTCTTTCCTCCCCACACGGGGCTCCTGCATGTTCTTCCTGGGCTACTCACTCCTGGGCACTCTGTTGCAGCCTCCATCACATAACCTGCATCTCATCCGCTGACCTCATCACTTTCATAGGCTATCTCCCATCTGGAGGCTGAACTTCAGCCCCCTTCATATCAGCCTGCTTGCTGGCTGACCTCCTACCCTCTCTCAGCAGTGGATTCCTCCAGCATCTTCTAGGTCCTGCCCCAGCCCTGGGCCAATTGGGATGCCAGTAGCTCTCCACAGCCCTGGCCTGTCCCTCGTGGTGGGCTTGCTTGCCTTTTGACCTGTCAGCTCTGGCCCCCTTGCAGTGACTGGTCAAAAGTCTGAGGGTCAGTCTCAGACCTTTCCTATTCAGCAGGGGTCTATCCTGGGCCCCACCATAATGACATGCACAAAACCCTTGTTCAAGCCAGAGGTTTATTATTTGCTTACCTGTAACAGGACTTAGGTATATAGGAGGTATAAAAGGAATATGTCCAGAAATATTCAAGCAGTGGGGACAGGAGCTCACATCACAGCTTCATGCCCTCATTTTAAGTATCTGGAATGATGAGAAAATCCCACAAGACCTCAGGGGTGCCATAATTCAGACTATCTTCAAGAAAGAATACAAGTCTAACTGTGGAAACTATAGAGGGATCATCTTGCTATCCACCACAGGAAAGATCACTCTGAGAACCCTTCTGAACTATCTCCTTCCCTTTGCTGAAGAGCTCCTCCCAGAATCTCAGTGTGGGTTTAGGGCATCAAGAGGCACAACTGACATGGTCTTCACAGCTCACCACCTTCAGGAGAAATGCTGGGAACAACATAAGCCTTTTTACATGGCCTTCTTTGACCTCATGAAAGCTTTCAACCCTGTCAGCTGAGAAGTGTTGTGGAGGATCCTTCTGAGGTACAGATGCCTGCTGAAATCTGTCACTGTTCTCGGTCTGCTCCATGATGGTATGCAAGCAGTGGTTCTCAGTAATAGCTCTATCACAGATCCCTTTGAAAATAAAAGGAGAGTTAAGCAAGGCTGCATCACCACTACAACACTCTTCTCAATATTCCTTGCCATGATGCTACATCTGACCACCAACAAGCTTCCAACTGGACTGGAGTTAAACTATGGAATAGAAGGTAAGCTGTTTAACATCAGCCGACTCTGACCCAGTCACTGAGCTCCAGTAAACTGATGATGCTGTAGAGTGTGCTTACCCAGAAGCAGATAATCAGGCAATCATTGACATCTTTACCGAGGCATTCAAGAAAATGGGACTGATGCTTAACATTCAGAAGACTAAGATTCTCCACCAAGTTTCTAATGAACAGTCCCCAGCTCCAGTAATCCAGATTCACAGAGACTCTGGAGAATGTTAAGTATCCATCTCTCACAGAAGGCAAACATCAAGAAATTAATTCAGCATCGCCCCAAATGTGCAAGCGCAGTATTTAGACACCTGAAGAAATGGGTGTGTGACAGAGCACCTTTGGATGCCTGTCACTTTAAGAGCCAGAGCAGACATCAGGGCAGTCTGCTGATGGTGGCCAGAAAGACACGACTCAGCTGAATGGCTGCTCAGGGACACCTTGGAGGTAAGGGGCTATGGGGATGGTAGGATGCTCCTCATCCTGGGTATGACTGAAATTTGCACCCTGCCTGGTGGGGCTGTCCATGGTGGGGTAGTTCCTCAGAAATGCCAGGCCAGTTGCCTCCCCAGTGAAAGGTGGATAGGGGCACTTTATAACCCCAGCCCCCAGTACCCAGTGCATCATAGAACAGATAGTGGGGCCAGGCATGCCTATTGAGAGGGACCTGAGCCCATGGTGCAAGACCCTGAGGCCTGAATGAGAGTGCAGTGTGGAGCCATGCATGCCTAGAGTGAGGCACCTGATCCCAGGGGGTGTAAGAACTTGAGGACCCAGTGAGGAGGGCAGAAGTATGTGGCTCAGAAATTAGCTAGTGGCTGAGTTCAGCCCAGTGTGTGGCACAATATCTGCGGCCGCATAGAGTAGGGTGCACGGTGGTACCTGAAGCACTGCGCGTGGGCTGGCCAGAGAGTCAGTAGCAAAGTCTGGAGGTTGCAGAGTCATGGTAGAGGGTGGGTTGACTGGCCCAGTGATGGGGAAATATGAATGAGGTCCTGTGAGAGGAGGTGGAGTGCAAGAGTAGAGTGCAAGAGGCCCAACAAGGGGTAGAGTTTAGCCTGGCTCTGTACTGGTGCTATAAACAACTTACGCCATCTGCGAGGCATGGGACACAGTAAGAAGAGGTTAGAGTTGCATGTAAAACCCTTGGCATCACGGCATTAAAATGGGCAGCCACCCACATACTGCATCAGGTTTATCTCATCAAGTTGTGGCAGATGAGACAGGGCAGACTGCCCTAGATGGAGGGGTGGCTGGTATGGTGACTGGTCATGAGTAGACACCTTTCGTCACATAGTGTTTGAAGATTGTGACATCAGAACAGAAACCAAGCTCATGATTTATCCAGCAGACATGATCTCCACCTTGCTGTACAGACCTGAGACATGGACAATGTACAGGAGACATCTAAAATTGTTGAAGCACTATCACTGCTGCCTGTGGAAAATCCTCTGAATCCAGTGGGAAGATCGATACATCAACTTTAGCTTCCTCCTGCAAGCTAACATCACAGATATTGAGGTGATGATCATCCAACATCAAATTCATCGCACTGCCATATCATCCAGATTTCTGAGAGCAAACTCCTGAAGCAAGATGTATTCTTCCAATTCAGCCAAGGTGTATGCCCAAGAGGACAGAAAGCACTTCAGGAATGTCCTCAAGGCTAACTTTTAAAAATGCAACATTGTTGCCAACTCATGGGAGACTACTGCCCAGGACCTCCCTAAAAAGGGGAGGAGTCTACTGCAAGGTTCTCAGTACTTTGAAACCTCACAACAACAAGAAGAGATGAAAAAGTGGGAGCGGCAATAACAGCATGTCGCAGACCAAATCCATTGCTACCCAACCTACATGGAAACACATGTCTGATACAGTAAAAAATATCTTGATCACAACTGGACTTCATCACCTATCTTCAGACACACACATAAGACAATCATGGAAAACAATCATCCTTGACTGCAAGGGATTGCCAAAGAAAGAAGACTATTCACTACCTTGCTTGCACTGTGCAGTGTGTGCCTATGGATTCACTGGAATCTATACAAGCTTGCAACAAATATAGAAATAATTACTTCCCAATATTAATTTCCTAACACCCTATGGAGCCCTCCACAAAATAACTTTGTCCTTTCAAAACACCTTTATCTTCAGAACTCCCTGCGAATTTCCATGGTACTGTTTTTCTGACATTTCACAGGGGGAATACCTACTAGTGCTCAATGATGAGATGTACACAATCTGTGTTTTAAGAATTTAATGTTTTACAGCACTTTATAAATTTTAAACAGGCTTCCATTGGCTTTAGCTCTAGTTTTGAGTACTCATCAATCAAACACAGGTGTCTTAACCATGGCACCCAGCAAATGAGGAATACAATATAGCCTGTATCTCCTCTCCTTCTGTCTTCCAGTTCTTTCCCCTTCCACACGTCATCTCCCCTCTGTATAAGATCCATCTTTTCTTCTCTTTTTCCTCCACACATCCCGGTTCATTGTAAGCACAAAATAAACTGGGCACTCTCAAAAACATTTGTAGTGATCATAAAACAGACAGAAATAATGGGTCACATAAATTATGCTATTCAAAACCAGAAAAGATGGAAGCAACTGTTGAGCTGTCCATTAATCTTCAAATTAAATCAGGAATTTTATATATTGCTCATCACTAACCCCTCCTCCCCTTCATCATCACCACCATCATCATCATGGGAAGTCCCACCTATGAGCTAGGTATTAGTATCATTATTATTGTCTTAAGCACATTTTCTTGTATGGATGAATACCATATTTTTACAGGAAAATCTAGATCACAACAAAGCCCATTGTTGCAAAACATGACTGTAATATTCCAAACTTTTAAAACTCTTCATGACCTTATGAAAAGTGTGTAAATATAAAGGTGTTTTCCCTAACTATACCAACAATTTTTTACATATTTGTTTCTTTGTTAGTATTTCATGTCTTCCTATTGTTTTCTCTTTGACACCACTTTTATTAATGTCATCATTAAAATATAATAATTAATAAGATATGCCCAAACTCAGATAAAAGACATGAACCCAGAAGTGTCAAACTAGGTAGAACAAGGTAGGTTAGAAGCAGGAAACATATGGCAGAGAGTCAAAGAATCACCAGAATCAACAAAAAACCTTCAGAAGGTCTATATCACTATGGTTCTTTAGGAATATATTTTCTTTCACACATCTTAAAATACTCCTTTCTTCTGCAAAATCCAGAGATAGTGTGGTTTCATACAATAATGATATTAAATTAACAAATGATCATGCAAATGCATTGGGGTTCCATGTTTTTAGGCAGTGATTGTATCTCTATTAAAAAACAGTGGACGTAACTGTGTTAGATAGGAGCTGTAATTCTATTAAAAGACTGTGGAATAGTGCAGGCAACTGATTGGGATAGAATCAAGAACTCGGTACTGATCTCAAAAAGCAAATACTTTTGATATTGCTATGCTTCTGCCAGAATTGAAAGAACATTTGTCCTTTATCCAAGATAACAAGATTTAAAAAAATAGATCAAATTACAGGTATTACTGGAAGACTCCTTATCATCAAATGTTTAACTGGCAAAACAAGAATAAGACTGGGTTACTCCAAGTCACCACCCCACCATCACCTTACATCACAAACATCAAACTGAATAGTCTATGATTCTAGACACTGTCAAATAAAAGAAAAGAAAACATAAGTAATTCTACCATCATTCAGAATTTTAAACACAAGAAAAATACAAAACTGTAAGATTTCTTTAGAACATGACAAGAATAGGATTAAAGTCTTCCATGAATATGACTTATTTTTATTATATTCTCCACTCTATAACATTCACAAGAAGGTATATTGTGGTCACTAATCCATCTTTCAACAAACACTTGTACATATATAGGATAGATTATATTGTCAGAGCATGCTCCAGCTGAATTAATACTTAGGAAAAGGAGCAAGAAATCTTTATACTAAGAACTGGAATCTGACATTTTACCTATGAGAAACCCTATCCAGACTGAGTAAATAATTTTAAAATGATAATGTTCCATACTACTCCTCTAGAAAATATGGATGAAGGTAAACACATGGAAGACTTACAACACACCTGGCATTCAATTAAAATGATAGTAAAGTTCTTTCATTAACCAGTCCTGGAAATCTGTATGAAAGGCACTAACATGCAGGCTATACTTGAGACAAGAAAAATAGCCCTCTTTCACCTTCTGTATGGCTATAAATTGAACTGAAAGAAAGAAAGAGACTACTCAACATATTACAATATATATCATCAAGCTACATAACCCCAGCACTTAGGAATGAAAAAGGAAAAGCAGCTATGAAGCCAAACTCTAGAATCCTTACAGAACAATAGAAATCTCTGATTTTCCCACCACTAGAAGCATGAAAAAGCTTTTGATAGTGTTGTGTAGAAGTATTTGACCGGATTGGGTTCCCTGCTATATGGATCCAGCTTTCAAAGAAAAGGAAATACTATGTTACCACACCAAGCAATGTTCTTTTTAATCTATTGCAGCTGGAGTTCCATTCCCCAAAGGGGATTAAGGCAAGGATGCAAAATATACTAATGAATCCTATGCACAACAATGAATACTGTAAGTTAAAGCAGACAGGCAAGCAGACAAGATGGAAGGAAGAAAATTACTTTACAAAAAAAATGTGTGTGTCTTCAAGACCTGGGAATGTCATTTTAAAATTATATGGATGGATTACAAAGAAACCCAAATTATGGGAGGCTTAAAATGAAACAGGTCTACAGTCTGGTACAAAAAAACTCTCCAGGGCAGTATGATAATTGTCACAATCAAGAGACTGAACAATATAAAAATGTAAAACAAATATAACGATCTAGCATCAAATATCTAGTAGACCAATCTTTTACCATATCCAGTCACCCTTAGGAGGCAAAATTATATTTTAAATAATACTCTAGGCTACGGAGTTTTTAAAAAACATGGGAATTTTAAAAGACTCATCTTTCTAGAAACACAGGTATGCACTGCACAAAGAGTTAAAGCAATTTTTGTGTTCTAACACATGGCTCTGAGAAACAGTCAATATTTAGGAAAAGAATAACATCTGTACTCTTTACCATGAAAATTGTAAGAAAAAGTAACTGCCAAGTTCTATTCTCAGTACAAAGAAAATTGTTCAAAATTAGGTATCTCTGGAATTTCAAACCCATGAATGCTACTTTTGTAAACAAGTTGTATGTTTGTATGGATGATCGCATGATAACAAATATGTGGAGACAGAAGTACCTCTTTCATACTCAAGGGAAATACCCAGTTATTCAGGAGCACTGATTTATAAGTAGAGAATCCCTTGTTTACCTCAGTCTTCACAGGCAAGGTCAGCTTCCAAACTACTACACCAGGCAGAGCATTTTTAGGACAAGGTAAGAAGCCCTCAGTGGTGAAAGAAAAAGTTGAAGTTTATTTAGAGAAGTCAGAAATGTACAAATCCATGGGGCCAGATGAAATGCATTGGCAGATGCTGAGGGAGCTGGTTGATGTGATTGCAGAGCCACTGGCCATTATCGTTGAAAAATCATGGCAATCAGAGATGTCCCCAGAGGATTGGAAAAGGGAAAATATAGTGTCCATCTTTAAGAAAAGGAAGGAGGTGGATACAGGGAACTACAGACCACTCAGCTTCTCTTCAGTCCCTGGAGATATCATGGAGCAGATCCTCAAAGGAATCCATTTTTTAAGCATTTGCGTAAGAAAGGGGTGATTAGGAACAGTCAGCATAGATCCACCAAGGGCAGGTCATGCTTGATGAACCTGATTGCCTTCTATGATGAGGTGACTGGCTCTGTGGATGCGAGGAGATTGGTGGATGTGGTGTATCTTGATTTTAGCAGGGCTTTTGATATGGTTGCCCATAACATTCTCACAGGCAATCTCAGGATATATGGTCTGGATGAATGGGTTGCAAGGTGGATAGAAAGCTGGCTGTAGCATCAGGCTCAAAGTGCATTAATGGATGGCTGAATGTGGTATCAAGTGGAGTGCTCCAGGGGTCAGTCCTGAGCCAGCTTTGTTCAATGCGTTCAGTGACCTGGAAGATGGCATAGAGTGCATCCTCAGCAAGTTTGTAGATGACTCCAAGCTGGGGTGGGGGGTAGTAGATACACTGGAGAGTAGGGCTAGGATGCAAAGTGACCAAGACAAATTGGAGGATTGGGCCAAAAGGCACCTCATGAGGTTCAACAAGGACAAGTGCAAAGTCCTGCGCTTAGGATGGAACAATCCTGTACACCAGTACAGGCTGAGGGCTGACTGGCTGGGCAGCAGCTCTGCAGAAAAGGACCTGGGGGTTACAGTGGACAGTAAACTGAATATAAGCCAGAAGTGTGCCCCAGTTGCCAAAAAAAAAAGCCAGTGGCATACTGGGCTTCATTTGTAGGTGTTTTGCAAGTACTCAAGGGAAGTAATTATTCCCCTCTATTCAGCACTTGTGAGGCCACATCTGGTATATTGTGTTCAGTGTTGAACTCCCCACTACAAAAAGGATGTAGGCAAATGGGAGAGAGTCCAGTGGAGGGTCAAAAATGGTGAGGGGTTTGGGGACATATCTTATGAGGAAAGACTAGGAGAACTGGGTTTATTTAGTCTAGAGAGGAGGAGACTGAGAGCAGACTTAATAGCAGCCTTCAACTACCTGAAGGGGGGTTCAAAGGAGTGTGGAGCTAGACTGTTCTCAGTGGTGGGAGATGACAGAACAAGGAGCAATGGTCTCAAGTTGCAGGAAGGAAAGTTTAGGTTAGAAATTCAGAAGAATTTTCTCACTAAGAGAGATAGTAAAACACTGGAACAGGTCACCCAGACAGGTGGTGGAAGCTCCATCCCTGTGGGGTTTCAAAACCCAGCTAGACAACGCTTTGCCTGGAATGATCTAGTTGGGGCTGGTCCTGCTTTAAGGAAGGGTTGGACTAGATTAAACGACCAAGACAAAAAAGGCAAACACTGAAGCATTTTATATTGGATCCTATCATATGTATTAGTTGACAGCAGGCAGAGAACTGCAATATTTTCTGAAACAGAAACCCATTATCATAAAAATCTCTAATACTTTCTTCCACAAATGTTATTACCTAAAATGTATCGATGAAGTAGACAGGTTAAAAAATGGGAAGAGTAGTTATTGTACGGCTGTTTCAGGAATAACTCTGCCATTGGTTCACTACCAATAGCAAACTTATGCTTTGGTTACGTCTTCAAGTACTAGCTCAAAACAAAAGTAACTGTCATTTAATTTTAATGCCTTCAGAGGCATTTCTCTGCTATAGCTGGTTGTCTTGCAAATCAGTTATGCAAAAAAAGTGTCAGCTTGTGTTAACTTTTTTAGTGTTTGTGTAATTAGAAAATTATTCTGACACTTACATTATCCAGGGAAAGGTAAATTTAGAACTATTTCACTGTGGTAATAATTTCTACTTTCTCGCAGATGCAAGCATAACTTAAAAGCAGCTGACAAAGCATCTCAGCCGTAGCCTAATCTAATCTACCATGTAGATGCTACATGGTAGCATCTACATGGCTACCTAAAACATAACAATAACCACTGAAAGTAGGATTTCAATCAACAGTATTTCGGTTCAAATTTTCAATGGGAAAATTCAGTTTAAAACAGGGCCTCAAAAACCCAGGCAAAAAATACATCATCATAAAAAGATTTCTACAGGAAGAAATACTAAAATGAGTAAGGCTGCTCAGGGAGGAAATAAGGCAAAGAACTCAGGATGAGGGCACATGCATAATTCACACAAAGGACAGAGAAGTCTTCTGAAATATGAGAGGGAGGTGATATTAGATAAAATTGAGGAAGAAAATTGAGGTTTAGACCACACACAAGCTACCTCTGCAACGCACTGCTAACGGATACTAAGAAGGAATAGACTTTCTGGGAAACTGAAAAAAAGGACAAGACGTGTATCTGATAACTTGCATTAGAACCATTGCACAGGAAAATATAAAATACAGGTAACTGGTACACAACCTACCAGTTGGGAACAAGTGAGGTCTAATAATAAGGAATTAAGATTGACACTTTCTTTGTAAAAAAAATAAGCTCCAATAACCCATTACATAAATACAAGCAACTTTCTTCAATGTGTATATTATGGGTCCTCATCAGAGAAAATGAACCCGCAAGAATAATTATTACTCTGCTCGAAGTAGAAAGAGTGATCGCCTCTTTCTAAGGAACACCACGTGGCCGCTCTCCGGCAACAATCAATCAATCAATCAATCAATCAACCAATGAATTAACAAAACACAAGAATGGGGCCTCTGATCAAGGCTGAAAATTGGAACGCCTTCCTTCCAAGAAACATTTAAGGACAACGGGGGTCAAAAGATCTTCTAAGGAAAGGCCACATGGTAAAATTTACTCTGTAGGGTTTTGCGTTGGAGCATTAATCTGCAAACATACAACGGAAATCTCAAGCAAATGATCAATGCAACCATGGAGCGAAACGCGGGAGAAGCCGCTCCGCCTGAGGCGCGCTCCGGGAGAGGGGAAGCAATCTGGGAGCCGTGCAAGGAAAGAGGCGAATAAAGACATCTCACCATTGCGCTTCCATCCGGGCCGGCGCCGCCGCCTCCCGTCTTCTTGTCCGCACTGCCGGCGGCGGCGGCGGGCGGGCAGCCGGGGCTGAACACCATGAGGTCGGCCTTGCCCGCCGCCTCGCCGCCTCCCAGCTGGCGGCTGTGGCGCTGCGAGTACGACCAGCTGCCCACCTCGCTGGCGCACACCAGCGCCGCCTGGCCCGGGCCGCACAGCACCGCCGCCCGCGGCCGCCACCGCAGCGCCGCCGCCAGCCCCAGCGCCAGCACCAAGAGGCCGCACACGGCGCAGATGGCCAGGATCAAGTAGGCGTTCAGCTCCGACAGCGGCCCGTCGGGCCCGGCCGCCGCCGCCGCCGCCGCTCCGGCCGCCGCCGCCGCTCGGGCCGCCCCCGCCGCCGCGGCCGAGGCCTGCGCGCTGTCCACCAGCGACACGCTGAGCGTGGCCGTGGCGCAGAGCGCCGGCTCGCCGTGGTCGCGCACCAGCACCACCAGGCTGTGGCGCGGCCCGTCCGCCTCGTCCAGGGGCCGCGCCGTGCGCACCTCGCCGCTGTACAGCCCCACGCGGAAGGGCCCGGCGCCGCGCGGCTCCTGCAGCTCGTAGCGCAGCCACGCGTTGTAGCCCGAGTCCGCGTCCACGGCGCGCACCTTGGCCACCACCTGCCCCGCGCCCGCCGACTGCGGCACCAGCAGGGGCGCCGCGCCCGCCGCCGGCGCCCACACGGCCGGCGCGTTGTCGTTGGCGTCCAGCACGAAGAGCTGCACCGTGGCGCGGCCCCACAAGGCCGGCGAGCCCGCGTCCTGCGCCCGCACCTCGAACTCCACCACCTGCACCTCCTCGTAGTCCAGCGGCTGCAGCGCCCGCACGCGCCCGCTCGCCGCCTCCACCGCCACCAGGCTGGACGCCGGCCTGCCCTGCGCGCCGCCCCCCGCCACCGAGTAGCTCACGGCGCCGTTCTCGCCCGCGTCCGCGTCCCGCGCCCGCACCGTCAGCACCGCCGCGCCCGGCGCGTTGTTCTCCCGCACGAACGCCGTGTACACGGCCTGCGCGAAGGCGGGCGCGTTGTCGTTCACGTCCGCCACCGGCACGGCCAGGCGGCTGCTGGCCCCCAGCGCCGGCGCCCCCGCGTCGCGGGCCCGCACCTCCACCTCGTAGGCCGCCACGCGCTCCCGGTCCAGCGCCTCGGCCAGCACCAGCGAGTAGGAGTCGCGGAAGCTCGACACCAGCCGGAACGGCGCCTCGGGCCGCAGCCACAGCGTCACGGCCCCGTTGGCGCCCGAGTCCCGGTCCCGCGCGCGGATCAGCGCCACCACCGTGCCCGGCGCCGCGTCCTCCGCCACCGGCACCGACAGCGGCGTCACCCACAGCTCCGGCGCGTTGTCGTTCACGTCCACAAGCGCCACCACAACGCGGCAGTGTCCGGACAGGGGAGCTTGACCCTGATCCGCGGCCTGGACGTGAATTTCATACAGATTCATGTCCTCGAAATCCAATGCTCCTTTCACTTTGATCTCTCCGCTGCGCGAATCTATGCTGAATTTTTCTTTTACCCTGGATCCGACCAAGCTCCTGAACGAATAACGCACCTCCGCATTAACCCCTTCGTCCAAGTCTGTGGCGTTCAGATTTATGACTAAGGTCCCGTTAGCTGCGTCCTCCGGCAAACTCACTTCATAAACCGCCTGGCTGAACACGGGCGCGTTGTCGTTCACGTCCAGCACCGTGATCACCAGCTGAACAGTGCCCGTCAGCTCCGGTTTGCCCCCATCAGTCGCCGTCAGGAGCAAGTGGTGCACGGGGGTCTCCTCGCGGTCGAGAGACTTACTTAGCACAAGTTCTGCGGACTGACGTTTCTCATTTTTATTCTGTACATCCAGAGAGAAATATTCGCTGGGGCTGAGTTTGTAGCTGAGCAGGGCGTTAATGCCGATATCCGCATCAGACGCGACTTCTAGTGGGAAGCGCGAGCCCGGCAGTCTCGATTCGGCAATAAATAAAGATTCCTCATTTATCGGGAACACGGGCGCGTTGTCGTTGATGTCCTGAATCTCCACCTCCACGTGAAACACCCGCAGCGGCTTGTCCACCAGCACCTCCAGGTGCAGGGCGCAGCGCGCGCTCTGGCCGCACAGCTCCTCCCGGTCCAGCCGCGACTGCACCACCAGCGCCCCGCTCTCCGCCTTCACCTCCAGCGAGTCGCGCCCGCCCTTCCACACCAGCCGCAGCCTCCGCGCCGCCAGCTCCCCGGCCTCCAGCCCCAGGTCCTGGGCCAGGCGACCCACCAGCGTGCCGGCCTTGGCCTCCTCCGGCACCGAGTACTGCAGCGGGCCGCTCCCCGCCGCCCAGGCCGCCTGCAGCAGCACCAGACGCAGCAGCTGCCTCCCCGCCGGGCCGCCTAGTCTGGGCGCCGACATGGCAGGTCCGAGCGGTGTTACACCAAATGGCTCTTGCGTGGCTGGTAATCCAGGACACCGACTGTAATGGCCTCCGGAATTATTCCGCCATCCTCCCCTGCACTCGGACTGAACTATCAACTCGGAATAAGGGAGGAGCTGCGTTTTCCCTTCCCACTTAAGATATTTTTTGCGGTGAACAGCGACACCCTGTGTCCTAACATTTTAATGCCTTTTGGAAATTGCACCGGTCTTCCTGTATTTCTCTTGCCCTGTTGTGAATGACGCTGCCCATCCCGATTCATACTTCAGTGCTCTTTTGTATTGTAAAATCATTAACGGGGCCCAGGCTTTAAACGCTGATCATATTTTCATTTCTAATATATTGATTAACGCTTCCCTTCATTGTCACCTGCTACAACTCTGACGGTTGTAAACATGAGCGTATTCCTTTACATTTATGCGGTCCTGTTGAAAAGGAAAGGCTGTGGGTATTGCTCCGCAGAGAAGGAGAGCTGGCCCTCGTTTATCTAAGCAGCCTCCTTCCAGATTCCCTGGTCTGTCTATTTGTGAGGTGAGAGGAGCAGGAATGCCTTTCCGCTAGGTGTTGAAGTGGCATCGGCGAAGGACGTTTAGAAACCTCTAAACACCGAAGGTTTCCTGTCCGTGCGGGCGGGAGGAGGCGGGAGGAGGGGATGAGGGACCGCTTTCCCTGAAAATACAGCCAGGATCCCTACAGGGGTCCGCAGTCAGCAGGAAGCCGCTGCCCGGCTTGAACCGCTTTCCAGCAGTTGCCGCCGCGCCGGATTTCGCTGCAGCCGCCGCGTTTCCCATGAACGGGAAACATCCCTTCATTTCCTTTCGCGGCAGTGGGCTCTCCCGGCTGTGACGACCTCAGGCTGCGGCTGCAGACACACGAGGCACCAGCGGATTCTCTCTCACGGAACTGAAGGTGCCGGACACAGGGCAATCAGCATGACCACACCAAGGGCAAGGAGGACGCCAAGACAGAGGATCCCACGCGCAGTAATTGGATGACGCGGGGACAACTGCAGGGGGGTAGGGGGCGGGGAGGCAGAGGCAGTTTCATCCTCTTTCTCAGCCTGAATGGGCTTCTAGCAACCAATAGAGTTCTTTGACTACAGCGAAGCAGGGTTTAGCTGACTGGGGACGCCCAGGAGGCCGAGGCCGAGGGAGGATTCCTTCTCTAAAAGCACTAGTACACATGCTCTGCAAAGCTGCTTTCCCCTTCTCTTTGTAGGACTCACCATTGGACTTGTTGGCTGACTGGCCCTGGCTCTTTTCAATGGGACCTTAACGCAAGACACGTGGGAAGGTGTTAGCTAGAAATGCCGAGACGAGGGGTAGGGGAGAAGCTCACATCACAGCGTCATGCCCTCATCTGAAGGACCTGGAACGATGAGAAAATCCCGCAAGACCTCAGGGATGCAATGATTCTGACAATCTTCAAGAAAAGAGATGAGTCCATCTGTGGAAACAACAGAGGGATCACCTTGCTGTCCAGCACAGGAAAGCTCATTCTGAGAACCCTCCGGCACTGTCTCCTTTCCCTTGCTGAAGAGCTCCCCCAGAATCTCAGTGTGGGTTTAGGGCATTGAGGCACAACTGACATGATATTCACAGCTCACCAACTTCAGGAGAAATGCTGGGAGCAACATAAGCCTCTCCACATGGCCTTTGACCTCATGAAAGCTTTTGACTCTGTCAGCTGAGAAGTGTTGCGGAGGATCTTTGTGAAGTACAGATGCTCACTGAAATTTGTCACCATTCTTTGTCTGTTCCATGAAGGTATGTGAGTCGTGCTGCTTAGTAATGGATCTATCACAGATCCCTGCGAGCATGACATGGGAGTTAAGCAAGGCTGCATCATCGCTCCAACACTCTTCTCAATATTGCTTGCCACGATGCTACATCTGACCACCAAGATTCCAATGTCAGCCAACTCTGATCCAAAACAAAGACCACCCTTACCTCAATCATTAAACTCCAGTATGCTGATGATACTGTAGTGTGTGCCTACCCAGAAGCAGATAATCAGGTAATCATCCACATCTTTACCAAGGCATATAAGAAAATGGGAAGCTTAACATTCAGAAGACTAAGGTCCTCCAGCAACAGGCTCCTATGAACATTCCCTAGCTCCAATAATCCAGATTCATGGTGAGACTCTGGAAAAGACGTTGCATATTTCTTATATCTTGGAAGCCATCTCTTGCAGAAGACTGACATCAACAAAGAAATCCAACATTGCCTCAAATATACAAGTGCAGCCTTTGGCCACCTGAAGAAATGCATGTTAGGAGATTGTGACATCAGAACAGAAATCAAGCTCATGGTTTATCCAGCAGGCATGACCTCCACCTTGCTGTACAGAGCTGAGATGGACAATATCCAGGAGACATATAACATTTTTGGAGAAGTATCATCAACACTGCCTGTGGACGATTCTCTGAATCCAGTGGAAAAACAGATGCACCAACTTTAGCATCCTCCTGCAAACAAACACCACAAATTTTGAGGTGATAATTATCCAACAACAACTTAATTGGGTCACCATGTCATCCGTATGACTGATTCCAGACTCCTGAAGCAAGTTGTATTCTCCCAGTACAGCCACGGTGTATGCCCAAGAGGACAGAAAGTGCTTCAGGGATGTCCTCAAGGCCAACTTAAAAAAAATGCAACTTCATGTCAACTCATGGGAGACTATTGCCCAGGACCTCCCCAAATGGAGGAAGCATCTACTTTAGAGGTATCAGTACTTCAAAACCTCACAACAACAAGAGGAGATGGAAGAGGGAGCGCCAGTAACAGCATTTCCCAAACCAAATTAAGAATCCATTGACCCCAAACCTATATGGAGACATGTCCAAGATGCAGTACGGTCTCTCGATCCCAGCTGGGCTTCATTGGTCATCTTTGGACGCACAGATAAGACAATCATGGAAGACAATCATCCTCGACTGCAAGGGACTGCCAAAGAAAGAAGACTGTTCAATATTGTTCATTTCACTGTGCAATGTGTGCTCCATGAATTATTCCCTGGAAACTATCCAACCCTGCAATAAATACAAAAGTAATTACTCCCCAATATTAAGTTCCTAACACTCTATGGAGCCCTGCACAAAATAACTTAGTTCTTAAGAAACACTGATGCTTTTATCTTCAGAAATCCCTGTGAGTTTCCATTGTATTGTTTTTGTGATACTTCACAGGAGGGATACCTACTAGTGCTCAACTATGACATGCATGCAATCTGAGTTTCAAAAATTTAACTTTTTACGTACTCTATAAGTTTTAAACAGGCTACCATTGGCTTTAGCTCCAGTTTTGAGTGCTCATCAAATCAAACACGGGTGTCTTAACCATGGCACCCAGCAAATGAGGAATATATTATAACTGGTATCTGCCCTCCTTCTGTCTTCCAATTCTTCCCCTTTCTACATATCATCTCCCCTCTGTAGGTGATCCATGATCTCTCCTCCTTTTCCTCCACACATCCCAATGCATTGTAAGCACAAAAGAAACTGGATGCTCTCTAAAGCATTTGTAGTGACCATAAAACAGACAGACATAATGGGTTACATGAATTACACTGTTGAAAATCAGAAAGATAGAAGCAACTGTTTGGCTGTCCACTGAACCACAGAAAATGTATTCCTAATATTGGCTGCATTAATTTTCAAATTAAATCAGGAATTGTTTATTTTTCTCACAACTAACTGCTCCTCCCCTTCATCCTCACCCTCATCCTAATATTGTGAAGCCCCACCTAGAAGCAAGGTATTAGCATCATTATTATTGTCTTAATCAAGCACATTTTCTTGCATCTATCAACACCATATTTTTCCAGGACAATCTAGAACATGACAAAGCTTTAATATTCCAAACTTTTACATCTCTTCATGGGCTTACAACAGTATGTACATATAAAGGTGTTTCCCCTACCTATACCAGCAATTTTTACATATTTGTTTCTTTGTTGCTGTTTTATGTCTTGCCATTGATTGTAACTCTATTAAAAGACTGCAGAATAGTACAGGCAATTAATTGGTATAGAATCAAGAACCCAGTATTAGTCTGAAAAAGCAAATAAATACTTTCTATATTGCTATGCTTCTGACAGAATTTAAAGAACAGGTCTCCCTTATCCAAGATTACTAGATTATTTAAATACATCAAAATATACATACCACGGTCTGGTTCCTTATCATCAAAGATTTAACTGGCAAAACAAGAATAAGATTGGGCCACCCCCATCACCACCCCACCATCACCTTAGATCAAAAACATCAAACTGAAGGGTCTAGGATTCTAGACGCTGTCAGAAAAGAAAAGAAAGAGAAAAACATGAGTCATTCTACCAGCATTCAAAATTTTGAACACAAGAAAAATACAAAACTGTAAGATTTCTTTAGAACATGACAAGAATAGGATGAAAGTCTTCCATGAATAAGACTTATTTTTATTATATTCCTCATTATATAAAATTAACAAGAAGATAGATTGTGTTCACTAATCCATCTTCTGACAAACACTTGGTACACATATAGGAAAGATTACATTGTCAGATCATGCTTCAGCTGAATTAATACTTAGGAAAAAGGGGCAAGAAATCTCTATACTAAGAACTTGAATCTGAAATTGTACTTGTGAGAAAATCTATCCAGACTGAGTAAATAATTTTAAAATCAAGTGTTCAATACCACTCCTCTAAAAAATATGGATGGAGGTATACAAAGTGGAGACTTACAACACACCTGGCATTCAGATAAAATGATATTGAAGTTCTTTTATTAATGGGTCCTGGAAATCTACATGGAAGGCACTAAAATGCAAGCTATACTTGAGACTGGAAAAACAGCCCTCTCTCACCTTCTGTATCACCATAAATTGAACTATGAGAGAGAGAAAGAGACTGTTTGGCATATTGAAATATATACCATCCAGCTACATAACCCCAGCACTTTGAACTGAAGAAAGGAAAGCTGGTACAAAGCTAAACTCTAGAATTCTTACAAAAAAATAGAAATCTTCAAATTCTCCCACCATTACAAGCATGAAAAAGCTTTTGATAGGGTTGGGTAGAAATATTTGACAAGATTGGGTTTCCTGCTATATGGATCCAACTTTTGTAAAGAACAGAAATATTATATTGCCACCCCAAAAAATCTTCTTTCTAGTCTATTACAGCTGGTGTTCCTTTTCCCAAGGGGGAATAAGGCAAGGATGAAAAACATATTAATAGATCTAATACACAGCAATGAATACTGTAAGCTAAAAGCAGGCAGGCAGGCAGGCAGGATGAAAGGAAGGAAATTACTTTACCAAAGAAAAAGTCTCTCTCTTCAAGATCTGGGAAACTTATCTTAAAATTTTACTGATGGATCACATTGAAGCCCAAATTATAGGAGGATTAAAATGAAACGGGTCTACAATCTGGTACAAAAAGCTCTCCAGGGCAGTATAATAATTGTTACAACCAAGAGACTGAAAAAATGTAAAAGTGTCAGACAAATATAAGGATCTAGCATCAAATACCTAGCAAACCCATCTTTTGCATCTCTAATGACCCTTAGGAGGTTAAACAATAGTTTAAACAATATTCTAGGCTAAGGATTTTTTTGTCAAACATGGGAATTTCAAAGCACTCCTCTGACTAGCAAACACAGATATGGATTTTAGAGAGAGTGAGAGCATTTCTCTATTCCAGTTTCTCTATTCATGGCTCTCAGAAAGAGTCAGTATTTAGGAAAAGGTTAATCCAAGTTGCAAGGACTTAACTTTTTACAGAACCTTATAAGTTTTAAACAGGCTGCCCTTGGCCTTTGATCCTACAGCTGTGAGTGGTCTGCAGACCAAAAGCAGGTGCCTCTCTCTGTAAAGAAATCCTCTCCCCCTCTTTCTGCCCTTCGCTTGGGTCAGCCCAGGTGCCAAGAGAAGGTCTGTAGCATTGCTGTGGCATGTAGGCCAAGCAACAGGAGAAAATAATGGAGCGAAATGAGGGAAAAGTCACTGCTCATCAGGCGGGATCCAGAATGGGGGAATAGTCTCCATACAAGGAAAGAGGAGAATAAATACATCTCACTACTGCACTTCTATCCAGGCTGGCGCCACCTTCAGTCTTCTTCTCCACACTCCCAGTGGTGAGAAGGAAGCTGGGGATGAACACCATGAGGTCACTACACTGATATAAGCATAATGACTAACATGAGTTGAAAGGTAATAAGTAAACAAAGAATTACATGTCAACCCAGACATATAACTGTAGAATGCATTTCTCTTCGTATTTTGAAGACAAAATTCTAGGAAATCCTTTTTGCTCATTCTAAACAGAAAGTGGCATTTGACTGGGTTGAGTGGCCAAACTTAGCTCAATGTATAAAAATATTCAAATTTACCCTTAAGTTTCTGTGATATATATTTTCTGCTTTCTAAATAACACAATCTATAAAAGGGAAGAGAAATGGCAGAGAAACAATACACCCAGGATCCTCTTTGACTCCTTCTGGAGAAATATACAGCTGTCTCAGAAGATACCTGGACTCTGGAGTTAAATTTAGCTTCAATTCAATTACATCTTTGGAAACAAGTATCAATGATCTATTCTTTAAATGACCAGGAAAACAAAAATGTGAACACTGCAGCATTATATATTGAATCCTATCAAAATATGACATTCTATTTACAATCTTCATATATTCAGATTAAATACCTCAACAAAAAAAATGACAGATAACAGTGTAGGACCATAAAGAAATAAATTCTGCTTTACTATTTAAATTTTCCAAAATTCAGCAATAACCAGGAATAAAATAGATGTGTTAGATGACATGGTGCAGACAACTGCAATATTTTCTAATACTGACACCTATTCTTATACAAATCAATAATACTTTCTTCCAGAAACAGTACTACCTAAAATGTGTGGACAGAGTAGACAGGTTAAACCCTGGGGAGAGTCATTATTGCACAGCTGAACCTGCGATAACTCTGCCATTGGTTAGCTATCCACCGGTAACCGAAGCTAGACTACAATAAATGCCTCCTACTTAAGTTAGGGTGAGAAGGAGGGATGGAAGAGAACTCTGGATCACCTGACACATGATACCTCTTCCCCTTTTCAAATGGTGTAACTATACCTCTGTCTACCTGCAGTCTTGATTTTTATCTATCTTTATATGTCACAAAAGTAATGGGAAAATAATGTTTCCCATTTCTTTCTGAAGAAGAAACAAAATCACATACTTTGAAAAGATGATACTACTCAGCCCTTTCACATAATGGCTGCACAGACATTCTAAAAGCTGAAGAGAAGAGGTTAATTTCAAAAGGATAATGAAATAATATTCAGAAATTATTCAGAAGCCGATAAAAAAATAGTAGTTTTAGAATACTATTTTAGAAAGTGAAGGAGAAAGAATGTCTCTGCTTTTAAATTTAGCAACGGTTTCAAGCAGTTGTAGTCACTGTAATGAAAGGCTGATCCTAGTATTCTTTTCAGATTTTTTTGAAAGAAAAAAATCCTTTTTAATTTGGAAGAATTTAGAGTTTACCAAAAAGCTAGTACTATTCTTCCATCACAGTCTGAAAGGCCAATGCTAAGTATCAAACCCTAATACTTCCTTAAACATAGTCACTTTGGATTTAATTTTTATCTTGGGTTAGGTCAATTTTAATAATTAACTTTTATAAAAGGAATAGAACAAAAGTACACCTTTCTCACATCCCAATTTCTTACGATTTCAGCACCCAAATTTTAAAAGTTTTAAAATCACTCTCAATTATTTTAAATAGAATCCTTGATTTATGTCACATTTAAAATTAATATGGGCATGAACTGTTTTCTTGCATGAGATGCCATTTCCTGTGCAATTCCATTAGCTGCAGGAATAAAGAAGAAACCTGAGGATCGTTATAATGATGTCTTATACTGACAAGTGGAGAGAGCCAGTATTGCAATTGCACCAGCAGAGTACTCCTGGTATCTCAAAACTACTCTGCTCCTTTAAATACAGTGTCATGATATTTGAAACTCTTTCTGCTATACATACTTCAGGGAAACATATAGTTATACAATAATAAGTCCAACCTTTTCCTGGAAACTAACCACCAATTGTTCATTTACCCTCTGGCTACATCCTCAATTATCAGCTCAAAACAAAAACAATTGTCTAACTTTAGTTCCTTCAAAGGTATTTCACTGCTGCACCTGGCTGTCATACAAACCAGTTTTTTTCAATAAAGTGTCATCCTGTGTCACCTTTCTAAGCGTTTAGGGAAGTAGAACATTATTCTGAAGCTTACACTATCCAATGGAAGATAACTTTAGAACTATTTCACTTTGGTAATTATCACTCCTTCCTCACAGATGCAAGCATAACTTATCATGCTCTACAACTCAAACTGTTATTCACTAGCCATGGTGTCAGAGCTGATTTGGATCAGTGCCTCGACACAGTGGAACTTTCTAGCACAAGGCATGGTAAGGCAGGGGAAGTCTCGGCATGGTGAAGAGTTCCGGCGTGGATAGAGTTCCCGCCGAGGAAATGCAGATTTGCATGATACGATTGGCCGATGTTAAATTATTCCTACGTGGTGGCTGGCAATTGGCTCGCTAGCCATATAAAAGGTTAGGGGCATTTTCACCATAGTTGGAGAACTCCGCCATTCCCCCTGGAGTGGAACTCCGGCAGCTTGATCACCTGCCAACGACTCCCCGTCAGCGAAGCCTTGCGACGTATCCTCCGTGTTGCATGCCTGAGTTAGACCCGAGCTACCCCGTCTACAAGAGCTTCTCGATTACCGATTAGAGAATAGAATTGTTGCAACTATGATTGCCTGCGCTGTAAATGACTCTACAGTGTAAGTAAAGCCATCTCTGTTTTTCCAATTGATACGTGTCTCGTCTGTGCCTAATTCCACTCCGGTGATAGAGGGTACCCATCTACCCGTCACAGGATCGCAGGCGCAACCCCAGCTAGTGTTCCCAAGGACTCCTGATCCTCGATTCCCCCTCGGCCCCCACATGGCATCACGAACAGGATCAGTGGGATCGGGATTAGGATCGACAGGATCGGAGTCAGGATTTGGGGAAGATCTAATGGAGCAGGAGCTAGTGAGAAGTTGCCCCGGCATAGCGGGAGACTCCATGTGGCCAGCTCCAAGGAACTAGGCACCCACATTGCGTATCAACAGGCGGGCAGAGTGGGTGAAAGGTTTATCAATGGTTACCTTTCACTGAAGGAAAAAGGAGAAGAGGCATCAGAGGTATGGGAGGCACATCTGCACCCCGAGGTGTTCGGGTGTGTGATGGACAGCGAGAGAGTCTAGTTCAGGCCCCAGGAGAGAGGGAACACCGCACCCCTCGCCAGATGGGAATCGGGCAACATGAACCCAGCTCTCAGCCAGGAGTTCGCTCGCTGCATGCAGCTCGCACGGGAGGGTGAAGAGCCGACGACGGCTGACCGGTTTAGCCCCCCACTGGCGCTCGGGTTGAGAGGCCATACGAGTGTAGCCCCAAGGGATAAAAGAGAGAGAGTATTGGATGTGTTGCTTCGCGCTGTGACAACTTTGCTGCGGAGAAATGCAGACCTAGAAGCCTGACTGCTCGCAGACGTTTCGGTGGTACAAGAAGTGGCAGAGGAGAGAAGCCCCGAGTCGACGCCACTCCAAGATGGCGCCGAGGAAGGAGCAAGCTTCCTGGAACCGGAAGAGAAGGGAGGAGCTTCGGGAGAATCGGCGGGAACCCGTCAGGCGATCCCGCCCACCGACGCAACATCGATTCCGGCAGTCCCGCCTCCTTTCCACGGGGAGGGGGCAGTGAGCAGAGGACATCCGCCCCTCTCCGCGAATGCAGCAGCGGCCTCAACAGCAGCTACGTGTTCTGCAGCAGCAAGCAGCCGAGTGTGGGAGACAATCCACACTACCCATCACACTAGAACCTGGACTGAGCTACAGGAACTGTGTAAAGAGTCGAAGATTAAGCCCGATGAGACCTTGGCTGTATGGTTAGGACGTCTGGTCGTGGAGTTTGGATCCGACCTGCTCGATCTAGAAGAGGCTAGTTTCTTCACTCGATAAGCCTCGTGGAGTGGAGGACACACCACCGATATAGAGTGGCTAACATATAACACTCACTGGCCTGTTCCGCTCCCAGCACTCGTCGCGGGTCAAGTGGATCACAAGCCCCACATCTGGCACGAGGGTCGTCTGGCGAGGATCAGTGCAGAGCAGATCCTACTGGCGGTGATAGGAAGCTCGTACGGTTCCTGGAACCCCAGGGAGCACGTACTGGGATTGACACTGACCCAGCAGCGGAGACCATGGCCACATCGCCACCTACGAAACCCTGGAACTGTTCCAGTAACTTTTGACAGCATAGAGGCTTGTGTTGAGGTGTATGGAGGGAGGAACGATGTGTGTTGGTCCACCATCCTTCGAGCCCTCCTCAACCCGTTAGCCGGCCAACTGGCCTGCAGCCTTTTGCGACAGCTTCCAGGAGTCCAAGCGCTCATGAAGTCAGACACAGGGACTTCGAATGACCCAGAGCAAGTGTGGCAACCGCTGCAGAGGACGAAAGAGGAGAGGATTATGTTTGGTTTCCCGTTGCACCACTCCAGACTCACGAAGCGACAGCTGCGGATCCTGGGAGACGAAGGTCAATGGCAGTTGGCCCATGAGTTGGGTTTCCAGTGTCTGAAGGATCTAGACGGCGACTCCGGAATGTCCTCATCATGTTAGGACAAAGCAACACAGTGTCTGTGTGTGGATCGTCATTCGTGACGGTGCATTTGGGGGCATGCAAGAGCCATCCGGAGCTGAGTCGAGTTCAAGCACCTGTGTCATGTGCTTGAAGGAGAGTGGGGAACCAAGAGAAGAGATCTGATTATCTCTCCATATGGATAGTGTTATATAAGTTAATTAACAGTGTCTAAGAATTCCTTTTTCTGCAGGTTTACCCGAGGTTCAAGATATGTGTCAGAAGCGGATCCAGAGAGAGAAAGAGAGACGCAGAGGTCGTCTGACGTGTGACTCCGCCATGACACCTATTGAACTCCTCGTGATTGAACTTTTTGTGACCAATATATTGATGTGTGTGTGTATGTGTGTTGGTTACTATTTGGTTCAAACCATAGAGGACGAACTACTGTCGTTGTATACTTTTGTACATAGTCAGTTATCTTTAAAAAGGAGCGATAACTTGGATGGCGTGCATGTGCTTCAAGTCCCAACTGTGTCTTCAGCAAGGGGGCATGTCAGAGCTGATTTGGATCAGTGCCTCAACACAGTGGAACTTTCTAGAACAAGGCACGGTAAGGCAGGGGAAGTCTCGGCATTGTGAAGAGTTCAGGCGTGCATAGAGTTCCCGCTGAGGAAATGCAGATTTGCATGATACGATTGGCCGATGTTAAATTATTCCTACGTGGTGGCTGGCAATTGGCTCGCTAGCCATTTAAAAGGTTAGGGGTGTTTCCACCCTAGTTGGAGAACTCCGCCATTCCCCCTGGAGTGGAACTCCGGCAGCTTGATCACCTGCCAACGACTCCCCGTCAGCGAAGCCTTGCGACGTATCCTCCGTGTTGCATGCCTGAGTTAGACCCGAGCTACCCCGTCTACAAGAGCTCCTCGATTACCGATTAGAGAATTGTTGCAACTACGATTGCCTGCGCTGTAAACGACTCTACAGTGTAAGTAAAGCCATCTCTGTTTTTCCAATTGATACGTGTCTCGTCTGTGCCTAATTCCGCTCTGGTGATAGAGAGTACCCATCTACCCCTCACGGGATCGCAGCCGCAACCCCAGCTAGTGTTCCCGAGGACTCCTGATCCTCGATTCCCCCTCGGCCCCCACACATGGTACGTATGTATTCCCTAGCAACTGCAACTACAAGCAGCTGACAAAGCATCTCAGCCATAGCATACCTAAAACATAAGAATAACCACTGAAAGCAGGATTTCAATTAACAATATTTCGGTTCAAATTTCCATGAGAAAATTCAGTTAAATAAAGGGCTTCAATAACCCAGGGGAAGAAATACATTTTCATGAAAAGAGTTCCACAGGAACAAATACTGAAATGAGTAAGGCTGCTCAGGGAGGAAATAAGGGAAAGGACACAGTGTTGAGCCCCAGCTCAAGTCTGGGATCGTGCCTGGTTTGCAAAGGCCAATAAAGATACCAGGGGTGAAAGTACAAAGAAGGTTTATTGCTAGCAATAAAAGGTGCGAGCGGAATAATTTCACGTAACAAGCACACCAGATTACTATTTCTAAGCATCTTTTATACAGGAGTTTTTGAGCCTTCATAAGCATCCTTGTTTGCTGATTGGTTATAAAGGAGTGACGCAAGGAGTTCTTTACTGAGCATGTCTCTATACCTGTGTTTTAGCCATGTATCTCATTTACATACATGTATGTTTCATTAGCATACTTTTTCCCCACCTAGGGGCGTGATTTTTAGTATTTTAATGAGCCCTTTAACCCAGTATTTTGCTTCTTGCTTTTGTTTTCAAGCCCCCTTTATCTAGGACTGTCTCCTACTTATCGCAGATGGGCATTCGTCACATGACATTCTCTTCTGCTTCGTTTCTGAGTAGTGGTTTCTAGGTCACTCCTTACAACAGGATGAAGGCACCTGCATAATTCACACAGAAGGCAGAGAAGTCTTCAGAATTGCCATTTCCTTTCACATGGGAGAGAGGCGACATTCATTAAAATCGAGGAAGAAAAATTGAGGCTTAAACCACACACAAGCTACCTCTGCAACTCACTACTACCGGATGTGAAGGAGGAATAGACTTTCTGAGAAACAGAAAAAAAGGATGAGACGTATATCTGATTATTTCCCTTAGAACCACTACACTAGTTAAAATAAAATACAAGTAAGTAGTACACAACCTAGTAGTTGACAATCAGAATATGTGGCGGCTAATTATAAGGCGTCAACACTGAATTTTTCGTGGTAAAAATTGAATTCAAGTAATCCATTACATCAATGCAAGTAACTTTCTTCGAAGTATATATTATGGGTCCTCATCAGAGAAAATGAACCCACAAGAATAATTACTCTGCTCTGCTCTGCTCTGCTCTGCTCTTGGATGTTAAGGAGGAATACACTTTCTGGGAAACAAAAAAAAGGACGAGACCGTGTATCTGATGATTTGTATTAGAACCATTGCACATGAGAAAATAATATGCAAGTCACTAGTACACAACCTACTGGTTTGGAACAAGTGACATCTAATAATAAGGAGTTAAGAGTGAATTTTTCATTGTAAAAAAAAAGGAAGTTCCGATAATCCATTTCATAAATCCAAGTAACTTTCTTCAATGTGTATCTTATGGGTCCTCATCAGAGAAAATGAACCCGCAAGAATAATTATTACTCTGCTCGAAGTACAAAGAGTGATCGCCTCTTTCTAAGGAACACCACGTGGCCGCTCTCGGGCAACAATCAATCAATCAATCAATCAATCAATCAATCAACCAATGAATTAACAAAACACAAGAATGGGGCCTCTGATCCAGGCTGAAAATTGGAACGCCTTCCTTCCAAGAAACATTTAAGGACAACGGGGGTCAAAAGATCTTCTAAGGAAAGGCCACATGGTAAATTTTACTCTGTAGGGTTTTGCGTTGGAGCATTAATCTGCAAACATACAACGGAAATCTCAAGCAAATGATCAATGCAACCATGGAGCGAAACGCGGGAGAAGCCGCTCCGCCTGAGGCGCGCTCCGGGAGAGGGGAAGCAATCTGGGAGCCGTGCAAGGAAAGAGGCGAATAAAGACATCTCACCATTGCGCTTCCATCCGGGCCGGCGCCGCCGCCTCCCGTCTTCTTGTCCGCACTGCCGGCGGCGGCGGCGGGCGGGCAGCCGGGGCTGAACACCATGAGGTCGGCCTTGCCCGCCGCCTCGCCGCCTCCCAGCTGGCGGCTGTGGCGCTGCGAGTACGACCAGCTGCCCACCTCGCTGGCGCACACCAGCGCCGCCTGGCCCGGGCCGCACAGCACCGCCGCCCGCGGCCGCCACCGCAGCGCCGCCGCCAGCCCCAGCGCCAGCACCAAGAGGCCGCACACGGCGCAGATGGCCAGGATCAAGTAGGCGTTCAGCTCCGACAGCGGCCCGTCGGGCCCGGCCGCCGCCGCCGCCGCCGCTCCGGCCGCCGCCGCCGCTCGGGCCGCCCCCGCCGCCGCGGCCGAGGCCTGCGCGCTGTCCACCAGCGACACGCTGAGCGTGGCCGTGGCGCAGAGCGCCGGCTCGCCGTGGTCGCGCACCAGCACCACCAGGCTGTGGCGCGGCCCGTCCGCCTCGTCCAGGGGCCGCGCCGTGCGCACCTCGCCGCTGTACAGCCCCACGCGGAAGGGCCCGGCGCCGCGCGGCTCCTGCAGCTCGTAGCGCAGCCACGCGTTGTAGCCCGAGTCCGCGTCCACGGCGCGCACCTTGGCCACCACCTGCCCCGCGCCCGCCGACTGCGGCACCAGCAGGGGCGCCGCGCCCGCCGCCGGCGCCCACACGGCCGGCGCGTTGTCGTTGGCGTCCAGCACGAAGAGCTGCACCGTGGCGCGGCCCCACAAGGCCGGCGAGCCCGCGTCCTGCGCCCGCACCTCGAACTCCACCACCTGCACCTCCTCGTAGTCCAGCGGCTGCAGCGCCCGCACGCGCCCGCTCGCCGCCTCCACCGCCACCAGGCTGGACGCCGGCCTGCCCTGCGCGCCGCCCCCCGCCACCGAGTAGCTCACGGCGCCGTTCTCGCCCGCGTCCGCGTCCCGCGCCCGCACCGTCAGCACCGCCGCGCCCGGCGCGTTGTTCTCCCGCACGAACGCCGTGTACACGGCCTGCGCGAAGGCGGGCGCGTTGTCGTTCACGTCCGCCACCGGCACGGCCAGGCGGCTGCTGGCCCCCAGCGCCGGCGCCCCCGCGTCGCGGGCCCGCACCTCCACCTCGTAGGCCGCCACGCGCTCCCGGTCCAGCGCCTCGGCCAGCACCAGCGAGTAGGAGTCGCGGAAGCTCGACACCAGCCGGAACGGCGCCTCGGGCCGCAGCCACAGCGTCACGGCCCCGTTGGCGCCCGAGTCCCGGTCCCGCGCGCGGATCAGCGCCACCACCGTGCCCGGCGCCGCGTCCTCCGCCACCGGCACCGACAGCGGCGTCACCCACAGCTCCGGCGCGTTGTCGTTCACGTCCACAAGCGCCACCACAACGCGGCAGTGTCCGGACAGGGGAGCTTGACCCTGATCCGCGGCCTGGACGTGAATTTCATACAGATTCGTGTCCTCGAAATCCACGTCCCCATATACCCGGATCTCTCCCTTATTCGAATCTATTCTGAACAGGGCCCCGGACCTGACTTGAGTAGCGCTGCTCAGTGAGTATATGATGTCCTTGTTAGTTCCCTCGTCCAGGTCTGTCGCGTTCACCTGCAGCACCAGGGTCCCATTCGGAACATTTTCAATCAACTGGACATGATAAACTTCCTGGCTGAACACGGGCGCGTTGTCGTTCACGTCCAGCACCGTGATCACCAGCTCAACCGTGCCGGTCAGCTCCGGTTTGCCCCCGTCAGTCGCCGTCAGCAGCAAATGGTGGTTGGGAGTCTCCTCGCGGTCCAGAGGTTTAGTTAACACAAGCACTAACGCTTTACTCTGCTTATCTCTAGTTTGTAAATCGAGAGAGAAATATTCGCTGGGGCTGAGTTTGTAGCTGAGCAGAGAGTTCGTGCCGATATCCGCATCAGACGCACCCTCTAGTTGGAAGCGGGAGCCCGGCAGCCTGGATTCTGCAATACTGAGGCTTTTCTCTGTCCGGGGGAACACGGGCGCGTTGTCGTTGATGTCCTGAATCTCCACCTCCACGTGAAACACCCGCAGCGGCTTGTCCACCAGCACCTCCAGGTGCAGGGCGCAGCGCGCGCTCTGGCCGCACAGCTCCTCCCGGTCCAGCCGCGACTGCACCACCAGCGCCCCGCTCTCCGCCTTCACCTCCAGCGAGTCGCGCCCGCCCTTCCACACCAGCCGCAGCCTCCGCGCCGCCAGCTCCCCGGCCTCCAGCCCCAGGTCCTGGGCCAGGCGGCCCACCAGCGTGCCGGCCTTGGCCTCCTCCGGCACCGAGTACTGCAGCGGGCCGCTCCCCGCCGCCCAGGCCGCCTGCAGCAGCACCAGACGCAGCAGCTGCCTCCCCGCCGCGCCGCCTCGTCTGGGCGCCGACATGGCAGGTCCGAGCGGTGTTACACTAAACGGCACTTGCGTAGCTGGTGAGACACGAGAATACTTGCATAAATCCCCCCGAGCCGGTTGCAATCCAGGACATCGGCTCCCGGGGCCTCCAGGACTATTCCGCCATCCTCCTCTGCACTCGGACTGAACTGTCAGTTCGGAATCAGGGAGGAGCTGCTTTTTTCCTGCCCACTAAAGATTTTTTTGTGGAGAACAGCGACATCCTGTGTCCCAACATGTAAATGCCATTTGGAAATTGCACCGGTCTTCCTTTATTTCCTTTCTGTTCTGTGGTGAATGGCGCTGTCCATCCCGATTCAGACTTCACTGCTCTTTTATATAGAAAAATCGTTAATGGATTTCCAATGTGTAAAACCTGGTCAGATTTTAATTTCTAATATATTTATTAACGCTGTTCTTGTTTGTCACCCGATACAACTCTGACGGTTGGAAACATGAACGTATTCCTTTATCTTTATAGAGTCCTATTTCAAAAGGAAAGGCTGTGGGCATCGCTCTGCAGAAAAGGAAAACTGGCCCTTGTTTCGCTAAGCAGCCCCGTCTTAACGACAGCCTAGGTTCCCCGGTCTGTCTCCTGGTGGGGGGCGAGGGGAGCAGGAATGCCTTTCCGCGAGGTGTGGCAGTGGCATCAGCGAAGGACGTTCTCAGATCTCTAAACACCGAAGGTTTCCTGTCTGTGCCGGCGAGGGGAGGGAGAAGGGGATGAGGGACCGCATCAGACCGGTTCCCCTGAGAATGAAGCCAGGATCCCTACAGGGGCCGCAGTCAGTAGGAAGCCTCTGCCCGACTTGAACCACTTTCCAGCAGTTGCCGCCACGCAGCATTTCGCTGCAGCCGCCGCCGCGTTTCCCAAGGACGGGAAACATCCCTTCATTTCCTTTCGCGGCAGTGGGTTCTCCCGGCTGTGACGACCTCAGGCTGCGGCTGCAGACACACGAGGCACCAGCGGATTCTCTCTCACGGAACTGAAGGTGCCGGACACAGGGCAATCAGCATGACCACACCAAGGGCAAAGTGGACGCCACGGCAGAGGGTGCCACATGCAGGAATTGGATGGAGCAGGGACGACTGCGGGGGGGGGGAGGGCGCGGGGGGGGGGTGGAGGCGGTGTAGGAGCAGTCTCAGCCTCTACTTTCTTGGGCTCTCAAATAGGGAGCGTGCACGGGCTTCTAGCAACCAATACAGTCTTTTGCCGGCAGCGAAGCAGGGGCTGGATGAATGGGCACGCGCAGAAAGCCGAGGCCGAGGAAGGATTCCTTCCCTAAAAGCACTCGTACAGACGCTCTGCAAAGCTTCTTTTTGCTTCTCTTTATAGGACTCAGCGCTGGAATTGATGCCTGGCCGACTCTGGCTCTTCACAATGGGTCCTTAGCGCAAGGCACGTAGGAAGGGGTTGGCTAGAAATGCCGAGAAGACGGGTGCTGATTCTTTAGTATAAATGGTAATATTCCCTAACTGCTTCCCTCCATCTCACCAAAGTGCACCCCCCGCAGCTCTGATGAGGCTGCGGGAACCAGGAGTAAAGAACCAACTTCAGTCTCACCTGCTCTAGGACTTTCCAGAAGTCTTGTTCTTGACAGAACAAGGAGCAACGATGTCAAGTTGCAGCAAGGGAAGTTTAGGTTCAAGATTAGGAAGAATTTTCTCACTGGGAGGGTACTAAAACATTGGAACAGGTTACCCAGAGAGGTAATGGAAGCTCTGTCCATGGGGTTGTTCAAAACCTGGCTAGACAAAGCTTTGGCTGGGAAGATGTAATTGAGGCTAGTCCTGCTTTGAGCAGAGCGTTGGACTAGATGACTTCCTGAGGTCCCTTCCAACCCTAACATTTTATAATTCTATGATTCCTGGGAATGCAATACCACCTCTGCTGTGCTCCCCTCCAGCATCATCCCTGCCCAGGCTGGGCAAACAGTGCAGATCGCTGTGCAATACTGGCGCAGGTGCCTTTGTGCATTACTGTCAGAACTTGCCCTGAGCCACTTCTCCACTTCACTCGGGCTACATCTACGCCCTTCGAGTAGTAATGCTGCAGCCAACCAAGCCAGGTATGCATTATCGAAGTGCAGTGCTACCCAAGACCCACAGCTTCCTGCACATGACCAGGCTTTACTGGGAACATCCCACCCACACTACTTCTCATTCTTGCTTAGGAAGATTCCTCCATTCCGTTCCCCTGGGAAGACTCAACTCTGGGTACCCTGCTTTTGGCCTGCTGCCTCCAGCTTCAAGTCACTTGTTTCCATTATTTCTGCCTGCAATGGACTTTCACCAATTCCAGATAACAAGGAAAAATGGAAATATTTCCTCAGACTCCAGTCTCTCCATGGAGCAGCTGTTTCCTGGACAGGAAACATTTCAACATTCATGAAATGTTTTCCATTTTCAGCATGATTGTGTTACACAATGCGAAGGTGCCCATAGTTTTCTTTCACCCTATGCTTTTGACACTGCATGCTCCGCATCCATCTGCAAGTTGTTTGGGATCTGTCCCCGGTTGGCATTGTTCTGCATCAGGGCCCAGGTGCAGGAAATTATTTGGACGCTCTGGGAGGTCTTATGGAGATTTCTCAACCTGCCAGTGTAGAATTCTTCTTACCCATTCAGATCCATTTGTCCATTCCCTGGAGTCATGTCTTGGAACTCTTGCCCTGTGATGCACTTCCACTCCAAATTAATAGACTGGGGTGGAAACCTTCCACTGTATGGTTATTCTGCCACCTCTGGAATGGATTGAAATAAAACCCACTGACAGTAAGATTGCAACATGTTTGGTGTAGGGTCGGGTTATATTCCTTGATCACTACTATATTTTCTCCAGACCTCGGCCCTTTGAATGATTAGAACAGATTTGTGAAGTCTCTTACAACATGAACAGATGCTCCTCAGCATTGCTCTCTATCATTTCTTCACCATTCCAGGCTGTGCCATAACACTTGCAGAAACATTTATGTGACCACCAGATTGTCCCAAATCCAAGAAATGCTTATGCCTTTTCCTTAAGCAGAGAGAAATGTATTCTTCAGCTGACACAGTTTCCCTCTGAAACTTTCTTAACTGCATGCATGCTGGCATTGCCTTCTTGAACAACAGCAGAGAAAACCACCTCCAAAAGCTTTTGGTCTCTGACAACAACATCTCTGTTTCAAAAGTAAGATTGGTTGAACTCTCAAATGTCTTAATATTGAATTTGGAGATTCAGGGAAACATGAGATCTTGGGAACTTGGATCTGCTAAAGGTTGTTGCAGAACTGTTCAGACTAGCTGTTATCCAGCAGCCATGGAATAAAGTGGGAAAAATCTCCATTGCCTTCAGCAGGTGATCAGATCAGGCCCTTAACTAGAGGTGGAAAAAGAAAAACACTTATGTCAGGTACAGTCTAACTGAGCACTTCAATTTATATTGCACAGTCACCTCCTTCATTAAGGAAGTTATCCCTTGCACAAAAGCTCTATCCTTTAAGAAGACTACTGTACAATGAACCAGATACAGACATTATTCCTAACCCAAAAATATCAGTGTTTGGGTTAGTAACTGATGACCAGGGATCCTAATTTTCTCTGATTAAAAATTACAGATTCTCTGATTAAAAACCCAAAATCCATGATAAAAATTAAAGGCTTCCCACAGCCCCTCCCAGCACTGCTGATGCCCTGCACTCCCCACCCTCCCACCCCCCGCCAGTCTCAACAGCCCTCCTGATGCCCCTCACAACAGACCTACAGACATGCAGACACTGACACCTACCCCAGCAGGTAAGTGTGTGTGGGGTGAAGGGGAGGGTCAGGGGGAAAGGGAAGGTGCTGGGGTGGTAGATCAAGAAGGGGGGGAGTGTGCCCCTGTGCCACCTCTCAGGATCAGGACCAGGGGGTGAGGGCAGGGATGCCATTCTGTGGGCCACACACATGCTGGCCAGCCTGACAGGAGGTTTGCACATGGAGGCCACCGCTGCAACTCTGCCACTGCACCCTGTGCTACCATCCCATGGCCACCTGCACAGCTTTGTGGGCAAGTGGTGCAGGGTGCGGCAGTGGCAGTGTGGTGGCAACCACCATGTGTGGGTCACATATGTGCCACCCGGCCAGGGGGTGGAACAGGGGGCTTGCATGCAGTGGCATGCCCCACAACCCGCTGCATGGCTCCGTGGCAGTGCGGCGTGGTGGTAGCTGCATGCACAGTGGGGGGGCTTTGTGGGCAAGTGCTGCCACCATGGAGCCATGCCCTTCACCCCTGGATCCTAGCGGTAAGCGGGGCTTGGGGGCTGTGGGGCAGGGCTGGGGAAAATGGTTGGGGGCTGAGGGAGTGGGGGGTGCTGCTGGCCTCAGGTGGCACATCGCAGCTGGGAGCAGGGCCAGGGGGTGCGGGTAGGGGTGCCCCGGTGCGGGGGGGCTTTGCGGGCAAGCGACGCGGAGTGCAGTGTGCCCAGCCGCCTGCCCAGGGGAGGGGGAGAAGGAGGCTGGCATGCAGATGGAGCACAGCTCCGTGGCCAGGTCTGCAGACACGGCGAGGGATGGGGGCGTGGCGGGGCGGGGGTTGCACGCAGTGACTGCTGCCACTTACTTGGAGGCCCGTGATGGCGGTGACGGCCGCTGCCTACAAAACCTCCCACAGCCACCGCAGAGCCGTGCCCGGAGCTGTGCAGCCGGCCGCCAGGCGGCAGCGGCAGCAGCAGCATGGTGGTGGCCCGGCGGCACGCAGCCATCCCCACCACCACCCCACGCTGCGCCGCTGCTGCTGGCCGGACAGCTCCGAGCATGGCTCTGCGGCGGCAGCAGGAGGTTTTGTAGGCAGCAGCAGTCAGCGCCTTCACAGGCGGCCTCTGCTGCTTACCTGTGGGGCTGCCTGTGCCAGCGGTGACTGCCGCTGTGTACAAAACCTCCCACTGCCACCGCGGAGCCGTGCCCGGAGCTGTGCGACCAGCAACAGTGAAGTGGTGCGGCGCAGGGTGGTGGTGGCTGGGCGGCACGCAGCCATTCCCATCCCACCACCACCCCACACTGTGCCGCTGCCACCGGCCACACAGCTCCGAGCACGGCTCCGAGTATGGCTCCGGCGGCCGGCCGCACAACTCTGGGCACAGTTCCGCGGTGACAGCAGGAGGTTTTGTGGGCAGCGGCCCTCACCACAGTCACGGCCCTCCAGGTAAGCGGCAGCAACTTCTGCGTGCGAGCCCAAGCCTCTTCCCCTCCCCACCCCCATGCCCCCATCGCTCTCCATGGCTGCAGAGCTGACCACGGAGCTGTGCTCTGGCTGCATAACGGCCTCACTCTCCCCTCCCCTGGCGGACACCACCACACTGCACCCCACATCTCTTGCCCACAAAGTCCCCCATAGAGGGGCACCCCTGCCCTCACCCCCTGGTCCTGCTCCTAGCTGCGATGTGCTACCTGGGGCCGGCAGCACCCCTTACTCCCTCAGCCCTGCCCCACAGCCCACTTACCTCCATGCTCCAGGGGCGAAGGGTGAGTCTGAGCCTGAGCCCAGCCTTGGCTGCCTCAGGGGCTCAGGTCCTGCCCTCCCCCCTCTCCCTCCCTCTCTGGGCAGGGCTGGGGATTTCTTGTCCTTTTTGCATTTGGCTCTTGCAGGCTGGAGCTGTGCTAGCCTGCAAGAGCTCTTTGCAAAAGCAGAGAATTCATGGATTTCTCTGCTAAAAAGAGAAATCCGTGTTTTCCCCAATAAAAACAGGGAATCCATGGTTTTCTCCGTTTTTCTGTGAGAAACAGAAAACCCGGATCCCTGCTAATGACTATATCCAAACAAAAGGATCCAGACAGTAACAGTGAACATAAAGCTATTCCTATTTTACAACACCAACCACAGCTATCATAGTATTGACTTAGAATTTTACTTCAAAGTGAAAATGAAGGCTCAGATATAGACTTTCAGATATAGCCTACATAATTTTATTTTCCAGTGACGAAACCTATCTATATCAGGGATACAATTAGATATTCTCCTTCTGGGTGTATCTGCAACACAAGCGAAATCAGGCTGCAGGGAGCCTGGAGCAATTGATCAAGAACACTGAAGTGGTTCGTCTATCCAGTGAATGTTTACATTCAGCTGCCCTGGGATGACAATGAGGGTATGTCCAGGCTGGTTCCCTGGGCCTCTTAAGGCTTGGACCAAAAATAAAGCCACCCTCTACCAGGTTGCGGGCTCCAAATATGGAGATCTGGCTGCCAGAGGGGTGGGGAGGCACCACTCCAGGCTCTCAACGTCTCCACGGGTAGAGCACCCTAAGTGGTTCAGTTCTGCATTAATAACCCGTGGAAGGGGTGGTTGGACAGGATTCACTTTCTGACACAGCCTGCATGATGGGGAGCAGCTAGGGTAGAACAAATCTTGGATATCAACATGGGTCCAGAGGTATTTGGGATGACCTTGGGTTCCCTGTCCCTTTCCCCATTGTGGTGTCTGTGGTGTTCTCCCAACCACAGACAGCTGCTACCCAACACTGCTCCCCAGTCCTGGGTGCTGTCCACCAGCAACTGGCTAAACATAGCCATGGTGCATGGCTCCATCTTGACCTGGTCTCACACCAGCACTGGGACACTGAAGGGTTTCATTTGCAGGAAACAACGTCTTCTTCTGTGACTATAATGGAATGGAATGTTAGTAATAATCTGTGTAAGATATCTTGCTTTGCCCTTGTGGTCCAGCTGTATGGAATTCCAACTCAAGTTGTTTCCAACTGCAACTCATTCCAGTTTCCTATGGGTGTATTAGAGGACACATGGAAGGCATACCTCAAGAAAATGGATGCCAACAGCAAGAGCTGGAAGGAGCTGGCTGCTAACCAACTCCTATGGCACCACAACCTCAACCAAGCAGTAGCCCACTTCAAGCTAATGTCTCTTCCTCAAAGCAGATATCCTCTCTTATCCTCTCATCCAAGCCTATGGACTACTCTCAAGCAGAAAGGATGGAAGGACAAAGGAAATTACTATTGACACACAGAATAAAATTACTTAAACAAAATAATTTTTAATATATACATTAAGTTTTCAGAGAAAGGCACTCAAAACTTAGCAAATGTCAGCATTAATATTGTACATGCAACATGCATCCACATCCCTAGGTCATGAGCATTATGATATACATTTTAATTACATGACCATGTACTATTTTTCCAGATAATGCCTGTCTCATTGACTGCATAAGAAGAAAGGTTATTATTCAAGTTATGGGCAGAGCTGTAATGCTACCCAGTGCTTCCACAAGTGATAGATAGTCACTTCAGGGAAGGGTAGCTGTGAGATAAGCAGGGGTAACTCTGATAAATAAGCAGTCACGGACCAAGCAGTAGCAGCACCACCAAGCTCTGGTGAGGACAGCAGATGGCAATGCCTTCCCTCCTGAAAAGTCGCATGTTGCCTTTGACAATGCTGTGACATGACGAGTACAGGTCGTCACTATAATAAGCCTTCTCAGCCCCCAGCCATAGGTCTACAAATTCTCAATGTCAGAGCAGGCGTAAGTAGATGTTAGAATCTCAACTGCTGCAAAGGCAGATGAAGGCTGTGGCAGATCTTGGTTGAGATCTTGGTCTCCTTGCCATTGGATCAAGGTCCCTTTCTGTCAAGAGCCATGTTGAAACTGATGTGTAGCAGCTTGTCCATGATAAAAGCATTCACACACAGGTATTTTCCATGGAAAGATCTTTTCAAGCATATTATCCAAGCCCTTTGGTGACCAGCTAATGTTGATGGGAGCAGACTTGGGGGGGTCTGGAAACTCCTAGACATGAACTGACATCAAAGTAGCAGTTACAAGAAGGTCATTTAGCAGTTGGATAAGACAGGAGTGCAATTCGGCAGCTGTAATGGAGCCAGTGGCAATGTGTAGTGGGGTGCACGGGGGTGCACGTGCACCCCCTGGGAGCACTGGTGCACCCGCTGTCAGGCTGCACTCCCTGTTTAGCTGGCAGGCAGGGGGGCAGGGGGGAGCACCAGTGCCCCCACTGCGAGCACCAGCTGGGGAGTGGGGCCGCCAGTAAAAGTGGCCGTGCTGCTTCTGGAAGTGGCTGCGGGACTTCTGGAAGTGGCACAGCCACTTTTTGGTGAGTGTAATCATCTGCCAAGACACCCCCATCCTTTCCCCCAGTTGCTGACTAGTGTCATGCGGGGCACCAGTCACCCATGAATTGAGCAGCCTCTTCAGGATCCTCTCTTCTTACCCCACATAGGGAGGAGGTATAAAAGGTGCCCTAAGCATAACCTGTCTGGTACAGCATTCTGTCTTTCTTCCTGACTGGATAGCCACATCCAGTGGGATCACATTTACCGCAGTTGAATATACCAGCAAAGACACACCATCATTTTTGGGACCTGGAACATCAGGACCCTCTTGGAGAACCCTAATAGTGAATCCGCAGAGCATAGTACCACAATTGTAGCTGGAGAATTCAGGTGACACAACATCAATGTAGCTGCACTGAGCAAGATCTAGTGATGCCCATGGAAAGAAGCATTTAGAAGACCTTCTTAATCAAGACTCTGTTGTTGATGAGAGTTTTTTCAACTCCATCCCACAAAACACAGTTAGAGATGATCTTGGATTCCCTCCAACACTTCCTTGATGAGGTGAGGGAACCCAGTAAGCAGATGAAGAATGACAAGGCATCTAGATGGGATGGAATACCTGCAGAAATCTTCAAACTGGATGGGGGGGAAGCTCACATCACAGCTTCAAACCCTCATCTGAAGGACCTAGAATGATGAGAAAATCCCACAAGACCTCAGGGATGCCATGATTCTGACAATCTTCAACAAAGAAGGTAAGTCCAGGTGTGGAAACTACAGAGGGATCTCCTTGCTGTCCACCACATGAAATACCATTCTGAGAACTGTCCTGCACTGTCTCCTTTCCGTTGCTGAAGAGTTCCTCCCAAGAGGCACAACTGAAATGATCTTCACAGCTCACTAACTTCAGGAGAAATGCTGGGAATAACATAAGCCTCTCTGCATGGCAATCTTCAACCTCAGGAAAGCTTTTCACTCTGTCAGCTGAGAAGTGTTGTGGTGGGTCCTTGTGAAGTACAGATACCCACTAAAATTTGTCGCCATTCTTTGCCTGCTCCATGATGGTACATGAGTGGTGCTTCTTAGTAATGGATCTATCACAGATCCCTTTGAGGATAACATGGGAGTTAAGCCAGGCTGCATCTTCGCTCTAACACTCTTCTCAATATTCCTTGCCACAACATTACATTTGACCACCAAGAAGCTTCCAACAGGACTGGACTTAAACTACAAAATGGAGCTGTTTAACTTCAGTAAACCCCAAACCAAAACCAAGACCACCCTGACCTCAGTCATTAAACTCCAGTACGATGATGATACTATAGTGTGTGATCTCCCAGAAGCAGACAATCTGGTAATCATTAGGGCTGTGTGAAATTTCACTGGCTGTTTCATTTCGCCGCTGTTTCGACTTGTTTTGAGCTCAAAACAGCAAAATCAAAACAAAACAGAGGGCTTCAAAACAGCCTCAAAATGAAAAAAGGCCATTCGAAACATTTCAAAAGTTTCAAAATGTTTCAAGTTTCGAAGCAGCAGCCCAGCCAGGTGGTGGGAGGCAGCAGAGAGCCAGGGCTGCGCTCCCACTGGCTCTGTGCAGCCCCGTGTGGCTCAGCTTGTCGGGGAGCACAGTCCTGGCTCTCCCCATCTTCCACTGCCAGGCTACACTCCCTGGGGCTGGCGGAGCCAATCAGAGCGCAACACCGGCTCTGCCTGTCTCCTGAAACTAGGCTGCACTCCGATCAGCTCCACCAACCCCGTGGAGCTCAGCCCAGTGACGGGAGGCAGGCAGCCCTCCTCCTGCCACCGGCTAAGTTCCATGGACCTGCAAGCCACTGGGAACCCCTCCCAGTGGAGGTGGGGGCAGCACAGCCCCCGGGCTGTGCCCCACCTGCCTCCAATGGGCTTCAAGCTGCTGAGGACCCACCCCATTGCAGGCAGGCAGGGTGCAGCCCGCGGAATGTGTTCACTAATCTATCTTCCAAGAAGCACTTGGTACACATATAGAAAAGATTACATTGTCAGATCATGCTCTGCCTGAATTAATACTTAGGAAAAAAAGAGCAAGAGATCTCTATACTAAGAACTTGAATCTGAAATTTCACTTGTTAGAAAACCTATCCAGACTGAGTAAATAATTTTAAAATCATAGTGTTCAATACCACTCCTCTAAAGAATATGGATGAATGTATACAAATGGAGACTTACAACATACCTGGCATTCAGTTAAAATGATATTAAAGTTCTTTTATTAATGGGTCCTGGAAATCTATATGGAAAGCACTAAAATGAGAGACAGGAAAATACTATATACTTACATTATATACAAGAAAATACATTATATACAGGAAAATACGCTATACTTGAGACAGGAAAAATAGCCCTCTTTCACCTTCTGTATCATCATAAATTGAACTATGAGAGAGAGAAAGAGACTGTTTGGCATATTGAAATATATACCATCCAGCTACATAACCCCAGCACTTTGAACTGAAGAAAGGAAAGCTGGTACAAAGCTAAACTCTAGAAGTCTTACAGAACAATAGAAATCTTCAAATTCTCCCACCATTACAAGCATGAAAAAGCTTTTGATAGGGTTGGGTAGAAATATTTGACAAGATTGGGTTCCCTGCTATATGGATCCAACTTTTGTACAAAACAGAAATATTAAATTGCCACCCCAAAAAAATCTTCTTTCTAGTCTATTACAGCTGGTGTTCCTTTTCCCAAGGGGGAATAAGGCAAGGATGAAAAAAGCACTACTTGATCCTATGCACAAGAATGAATACTGTAAGCTAAGCTCAGACAGGATGAAAGGAAGGAAATTACTTTACCAAAAAAAGTCTCTCTCTTCAAGATCTGGGAATCTTATCTTAAAATTTTCTGATGGATCACAAAGAAGCCCAAATTATAGGATGATAAAAATGAAACAGGTCTACAATCTGGTACAAAAAACTCTCCAGGGCAGTATAATAATTGTCACAATCAGGAGGCTGAAAAAATGTAAAAGAGTCAGACAAATATAAGGATCTAGCATCAAATACCTAGCAAACCCATCTTTTGCATCTCCAGTGACCCTTAGGAGGTTAAACAATAGTGTAAACAATATCCTAGGCTAAGGAGTTTTTTGTAAAACATGGGAATTTTAAAGCATTCCTCTGACTAGCAAACACAGATCTGGATTTTAGAGAGAGTTAGAACATTCCTCTATTCCAGGTTCTCTATTCATGGGTCTCAGAAATAGTCAGTATTTAGGAAAAGGATAATCCAAGTTGCAAGGAGTTAACTTTTTACAAAACTTTATAAGTTTTAAACAGACTGCCCTTGGCCTTAGCTCCTACAGTGATGAGTGCTGTGCAAATCAAACACAGGTGCCTCTGTGAAGAAGTCCCCTCCCGCTCTTTCTGCCCTTCACTCGGTGACCCCTCTCTCTCCTTGTCTTCTCCTTGTTTCAGGTTGGTCAATCAGGTGACCTGGCCAGATAAAATTCCTAGAGGGTAGGGAGGAGCTCTTTCTTCCTTCCAACAAGTACAGGATTTAAAGAAAAGGGGTAGGAGGTGTAAAGAGCTCCCCTCCCCATCTCTCTGCCCTTCACTTGGTCAGCCCAGGTGATCCCTCTCTCTCCTTACTTTCTGATTGGTTCAGGCTGGTTAATCAGGTGATCTGGCTGGATAAAACTCAGAGGGGCAGGGCAGGACCTCTCTCTTCCTTCTGCTGGGCAATTTTGAAAGATACAAGCAGGAGCCCCAGGCTGCTGCCTGGTGATTTTCTGGAAACTGGCCAGGAATTAGGAATGATATGTAGTCCAGTCATGTCTTAAAAGGGTCACCGTAACCCAATTTCTGTAAAGACTCATGTTGATTTTGTTTGCTCAAATTATATTCTGACTTTTTTGTTCTACATCTCCCCACTCAACTCCCAATCAATAAAGGTGTCTGGTTACAGCATGCCTTGCTGTTTTACTCAGGAGAGAGAAGTGTGGCCTTCCACCCCTGCTTGGCCAGCAAAATTTGTCTTTTTATTTTCCCTCAGTTCTGCCTGACGCTAATTTGGGATGCTTTAGGCTGAAAGAAGCACCCAGAAATATTACTGTGAGCAAAGCACACCCAGGTTTCACAGGCTCTGTATACCCCAGGCTGCACAGAGCCCTGCCATAGACCAGTGCCCAGGTGGTGGCAGCGTTACCCCAAGTTTGTGGGTGTTCTCCAGGAAGCAGAACAGCCAGCTGTAGGCTCCCCAAGGGAGACTTCCATAGCAAGGTGATGGGCCTGTCACAGAGAAGCAGGTGGCTCTGAATAGTAGGACCCCCTACAGTGCATGCCACAGCCTCTACCATGGTACCCACAAAGAATAGCTTCCTCCGAAAACCCATGCCCCACTCTCCAAATGGTGATCGGCTACTGGGAGAAACCATAGCAAGGAAATCCCAATGAGTGGTAACTCTGATCAAGGGAGTGGGGGCACACTCAGGACAGGTGGAATCCATGGAGGGTTTAGTGGATGAGAAGCCTCTACTGAGCATAAGCTCTGCCTTTTCACCCAACCAACTGCATGTCAGTTGTCCTCCCAACACACATCATGAGGCCCATCTTGACACATGTCCTGTCCTGACACATTCTAGGGAGTGGCGGACTTCTGAAGCAAAATGGGAACTTCTCAATAAAGCGGTTGCCAGAATGTTTTTTAATACAAAAGAAAATCATGTGATTGAACAAAACATCTTTTTATAATGACTGAACCAGAGCAGATTTTTTAAAAGTCAAACATAAGCCAGGCTTTGGCAATTAACAGCTCCTGTGGAACTTGCCAGTCTGAAAAGATCAAGGCCTGAGACTGGTAACTCAACAGGGGAATTCAGAGCAGAAGCCTTGGGGGAAATTAGCTATTCACAGATGTGCCCCAATAACCTGCTCTAATCCGATATGAAAACCAGTGCAACCTGCCCAAAGAGACAGTATTGAGCAAGACACCTGGACTTCAAAGAGCAAGAGGGGGAACAGATAGAAAATCCTGGGTTAACTTTCCCAGGCTTAGTAGGCAAAGATGCCAAGAAAAGGGCTGCAGCATTGCCATGGCACCTGGGCTAAGCAAGAGAAGGAAATAATAGAGCTAAACAAGGGAGAAGCTGCTCTGCATAACGTGCAGTCAATCTCTGTGCAAGGAAAGAGGTAAATAAAACATTTCACCATTGCACTTCCATCTGGGCCAGCACCACCTTCCATCTTCTTTTTTGCACTCCCGACAGCAGGCGGTCAGCTGGGGCTGAATACCGCAAGGTGAATATACTGATATCAGCATAATGACTGACACATGTTAACAGGTAATAAGTAAGTAAATGAAGAATTACATATCAACCCCAACATATAACCTTAGAATACATTTATCTTAGTATTTTGAAGGCAAAATCTCAGGAAATACTTTTTGCTCATTGTAAATAGAAAGAGCATTTGACTGGGTTGAGTAGCCTACCTTAGCTCAACATATAAAAATATTAAGATTTACCTTTAAGTTTCTGGGGTAAACAATTTCTGCTTTCTATAATAACACAATATATAAAGTACTTTCCAGAAGAGAAATGGCAGGGGAACAATAAATCCAGGATCCTCTTTGACTCCTTCTGGGGAAATATACAGCTGTCTCAGAAGATACCTGCACTTCGGAGTTAAATTTAGCTTAAATTGAAATACATCTTTAGAAACAAAGTTACCAATTATTTATTCTTTAAATGACCGAGACAACAAAAAAGGCAAACACTGAAGCATTATATATTGGATCCTATAAGATTATGACATTCTATTTACAGTCTTCATATGTTCAGATTAAATACCTCAACAAACAAATTACAGGTAACAGTGTAGGATAATTAAGAAATAAGTTCTGCTTTAGTATTAAAATCTTCCAAAATTCAGCAATAACCAGGAATAAAATAGATGTATTAGATGACATGGTGCAGAGAACTGCAATATTTTCTAATACTGACACCTATTCTCATACAAATCTCTAATACTTTCTTCCAGAAATGGTACTACCTAAAATGTGTGGGCACAGTAGACAGTTTAAACCATGGGGAGAGTCATTATCGTGCAGCTGAATCTGCAATAACTCTGCCATTGGTTTCTTATCCACTGGTAATGGAAGCTAGACCACAATAAATGGCTCCAACTTAATTTAGGGTGAGAAGGAGGGATGGAAGAGGACACTGGATCACCTGACACATGCTACCTCTTCCCCTATTCCAATGGTGTAACTATACCTCTGTCTGCCTGCAGTCTTGATTTCCATCAATCTTTATATGTCACAAAAATAATGGGAAAATAATGTTTCCCGTTTCCTTCTGAAAAAGAGACATAGACTCACACTCTTTGAAAAGATAATACTAGTCAGCCCTTTCACATAATGGCTGCACTGGCATTGTAAAAGCTGAAGAGAGGACGTAAAATTCAAAAGGATAGTGAAATGATATTCAGCAATAATACAAAAGCCAAAGGCAAGTCATGCCAACCAACCTGATTGCCTTAATATGATGAGGTGACTGGCTCTGTGGTTGCAGGAAGACTGGTGGATGTGGTGTATCTTGATTTTAGCAAGGCTTTTGATATGGTAGCCCACAACATGCTAATAGCATACTGGGCTGCATTGGTAGGTGTGTTGCCAGTAGGTCAAGGGAAGAAATTATTTCCCTCTATTGAGCACCGGTGAGGCCACATCTGGAGTACTGCGTTCAGTGTTGAGACCCTCACTACAAAAAGGATGTGGACTAATTGGAGAGTCCAGCAGAGGGCAACAAAAATGGTGAGGGACTAGGGGACATGACTTATGAGGAAAGACTAGGAGAACTGGGTTTATTTAGTCTAGAAAACAGGAGACTGAGAGCAAACTTAACAGCAGCCTTCAACTACCTGAGGGGGGTTCAAAAGAGAGTGGAGCTAGACTGTTCTCAGTGCTGGCAAATGACAGAACAAGGAGAAATGGTCTCAAGTCGCAGGAAGAGATGTTTAGGTTAGAAATTTGGAGGAGTTTTCTCACTAAGTGGGTAGTTAAACGCCAGAAGAGGTTACCCAGACAGGTGGTGGAAGCTCCATCCTTTGGGGTTTTCAAAATCAACACTTTGACAACACTTTGACTGGGATGATCTACTTGGGGCTAGTCCTGCTTTGAGCAAGGGGATTGGAATAGATGTCCTCTGGAGGTCCCTTCCAATCCTGACTTTGTATGACTCTATGATTCTGCATGTATCTGATTATTTGCATTGAAACCATGGCACTAGAGAAAATAAAATACAGGTAACTGGTTCAGAACAAATGACGTCTAATAATAAGGAATTAAGATTGAATTTTTTTTTGTAAAACTATAAGTTCCAATAACCCATTACATCAATGAAAGTAACTTTCTTCGAAGCGTATATTATGGGTCCTCTATCAGAGAAAATGAATCCACAAGAATAATTATTACTCTGCTCCAGGTACAAAGAGTGATCATCTCACTCTAAGAAACACCACGTGGCCGCTCACGCCAGCAAAAATCAATCAATCAATTAATAAATACAACTCAAGAAGAATGGGGCCTGTGATCCAGGCTGAAAATTGGAACGCCTTCCTTCCAAGAAACATTTAAGGACAACGGGGGTCAAAAGATCTTCTAAGGAAAGGCCACATGGTAAATTTTACTCTGTAGGGTTTTGCGTTGGAGCATTAATCTGCAAACATACAACGGAAATCTCAAGCAAATGATCAATGCAACCATGGAGCGAAACGCGGGAGAAGCCGCTCCGCCTGAGGCGCGCTCCGGGAGAGGGGAAGCAATCTGGGAGCCGTGCAAGGAAAGAGGCGAATAAAGACATCTCACCATTGCGCTTCCATCCGGGCCGGCGCCGCCGCCTCCCGTCTTCTTGTCCGCACTGCCGGCGGCGGCGGCGGGCGGGCAGCCGGGGCTGAACACCATGAGGTCGGCCTTGCCCGCCGCCTCGCCGCCTCCCAGCTGGCGGCTGTGGCGCTGCGAGTACGACCAGCTGCCCACCTCGCTGGCGCACACCAGCGCCGCCTGGCCCGGGCCGCACAGCACCGCCGCCCGCGGCCGCCACCGCAGCGCCGCCGCCAGCCCCAGCGCCAGCACCAAGAGGCCGCACACGGCGCAGATGGCCAGGATCAAGTAGGCGTTCAGCTCCGACAGCGGCCCGTCGGGCCCGGCCGCCGCCGCCGCCGCCGCTCCGGCCGCCGCCGCCGCCGCGGCCGAGGCCTGCGCGCTGTCCACCAGCGACACGCTGAGCGTGGCCGTGGCGCAGAGCGCCGGCTCGCCGTGGTCGCGCACCAGCACCACCAGGCTGTGGCGCGGCCCGTCCGCCTCGTCCAGGGGCCGCGCCGTGCGCACCTCGCCGCTGTACAGCCCCACGCGGAAGGGCCCGGCGCCGCGCGGCTCCTGCAGCTCGTAGCGCAGCCACGCGTTGTAGCCCGAGTCCGCGTCCACGGCGCGCACCTTGGCCACCACCTGCCCCGCGCCCGCCGACTGCGGCACCAGCAGGGGCGCCGCGCCCGCCGCCGGCGCCCACACGGCCGGCGCGTTGTCGTTGGCGTCCAGCACGAAGAGCTGCACCGTGGCGCGGCCCCACAAGGCCGGCGAGCCCGCGTCCTGCGCCCGCACCTCGAACTCCACCACCTGCACCTCCTCGTAGTCCAGCGGCTGCAGCGCCCGCACGCGCCCGCTCGCCGCCTCCACCGCCACCAGGCTGGACGCCGGCCTGCCCTGCGCGCCGCCCCCCGCCACCGAGTAGCTCACGGCGCCGTTCTCGCCCGCGTCCGCGTCCCGCGCCCGCACCGTCAGCACCGCCGCGCCCGGCGCGTTGTTCTCCCGCACGAACGCCGTGTACACGGCCTGCGCGAAGGCGGGCGCGTTGTCGTTCACGTCCGCCACCGGCACGGCCAGGCGGCTGCTGGCCCCCAGCGCCGGCGCCCCCGCGTCGCGGGCCCGCACCTCCACCTCGTAGGCCGCCACGCGCTCCCGGTCCAGCGCCTCGGCCAGCACCAGCGAGTAGGAGTCGCGGAAGCTCGACACCAGCCGGAACGGCGCCTCGGGCCGCAGCCACAGCGTCACGGCCCCGTTGGCGCCCGAGTCCCGGTCCCGCGCGCGGATCAGCGCCACCACCGTGCCCGGCGCCGCGTCCTCCGCCACCGGCACCGACAGCGGCGTCACCCACAGCTCCGGCGCGTTGTCGTTCACGTCCACAAGCGCCACCACAACGCGGCAGTGTCCGGACAGGGGAGCTTGACCCTGATCCGCGGCCTGGACGTGAATTTCATACAGATTCATGTCCTCGAAATCCAATGCTCCTTTCACTTTGATCTCTCCGCTGCGCGAATCTATGCTGAATTTTTCTTTTACCCTGGATCCGACCAGGCTGCTAAACGAATAACGCACCTCTGCATTAATCCCTTCGTCCAAGTCTGTGGCGTTCAGATTTATGACTAAGGTCCCGTTAGCTGCGTCCTCCGGCAAACTCACTTCATAAACCGCCTGGCTGAACACGGGCGCGTTGTCGTTCACGTCCAGCACCGTGATCACCAGCTGAACAGTGCCCGTCAGCTCCGGTTTGCCCCCATCAGTCGCCGTCAGGAGCAAGTGGTGCACGGGGGTCTCCTCGCGGTCGAGAGACTTACTTAGCACAAGTTCTGCGGACTGACGTTTCTCATTTTTATTCTGTACATCCAGAGAGAAATATTCACTGGGGCTGAGTTTGTAGCTGAGCAGGGCGTTAATGCCGATATCCGCATCAGACGCGACCTCTAGTGGGAAGCGCGAGCCCGGCAGTCTCGATTCGGCAATAGATAACATTTGCTCCTTGACTGAGAACACGGGCGCGTTGTCGTTGATGTCCTGAATCTCCACCTCCACGTGAAACACCCGCAGCGGCTTGTCCACCAGCACCTCCAGGTGCAGGGCGCAGCGCGCGCTCTGGCCGCACAGCTCCTCCCGGTCCAGCCGCGACTGCACCACCAGCGCCCCGCTCTCCGCCTTCACCTCCAGCGAGTCGCGCCCGCCCTTCCACACCAGCCGCAGCCTCCGCGCCGCCAGCTCCCCGGCCTCCAGCCCCAGGTCCTGGGCCAGGCGGCCCACCAGCGTGCCGGCCTTGGCCTCCTCCGGCACCGAGTACTGCAGCGGGCCGCTCCCCGCCGCCCAGGCCGCCTGCAGCAGCACCAGACGCAGCAGCTGCCTCCCCGCCGGTCCTCCTAATCTGGAGGTGGACATGGCAAACTCTGGTATCTTCTCCTATGTGCCGCAGATTTGCACAAATATGTTTAATGAAAAGCTTCCTAGTATATAAGAACTGGTACGTTTATTCCAGTGTCACGAATGCTGGCTTCTCTGGACTACTTGACTGCCTGCGTTTGCAGTCACATGACGAAGATCTCTGTTTTTAAATCCTCACGTATCTTTTTCTTTGTGATGAGCGACATCATGTGGATCAACTTGTAAATTACATTTTTTCTGCTCACTCTCCACCTCTGCTTAAATGTTATTTTGTTCTTTCAAATATTTCCCTGTGTGATCTTTGTTTGAATTGGAGAGTGAGTATTTGAAGGCTACAAAAGCTCGAGTTCAGGTGACATGATTTGTATTAAATACCCTAAAAGAACCCTAGAAACTCGCACGACAAGCTCCATTATTGTTGTTATTGATGATTTTATATTTCGGAGACTATGGTTGTCATGGACAGTAAAAAAGGCCAAGAAATGTGGCATTTTTCCTAAGAACCTTTCATAATCTATATTATCAGTCAAAAAGCATATTTCTGTCAAGTATATTAGTTAGAAAAAGTAGAAACATTTTGTCCCATAATAAGCAAATTGAGGCACTGAATTTAATCAGAGAGGTAGAGAAAATCTCAGACTTTGAGGCCTTCAAATGAGATCGTATTGAAAAGAAGAAGCCAAGTATTCCGTTATGCCTTCTTAATCAGAGCAAATCCTCCGTGCTATCATTGAGCCCTAGCTATAGTTTACTGGACTAGAAAAGGATCCTTCCGTTGTCTTCAAAGATCTCTGCATCAGACTCTGTGAACCTAAGGAAGGTTCACTAAATGTACTCAGCCCTAGACCTCGAGGCTTTACTAAGATTCTTGACCTGAAAGTTATGTGTACATAATATGGTAAACGACTCATACGAAAACCAACTAAATTCTGCAAAGGATCTTATTCCCAGGGGTCATCGACACAGGAATGAAGCACAGCCTGCTGCAGTAGGAGGCAAGAAAAGATAAAGAGATGGTTGTGTCGTAGGAGCCGAACATGTCACCGGTACAACTGGAGAAAGGGGGAAAAACAGATCACATCGGTAAAACATTATGTTCAATGGGAAGGAGAGACGCGCCCACTTGGCAACCACATTTGAATAGGACAGCAACGCATTCATGATGAAGGGGCAGACAAAATCCCAGAAGAAGGCGCCAGAGGCACTTTCGACTTCGGAAGTTCCTTTCCGATCCTGTTAGATCCCGGGGAGACCCAGTGCTCAGAGAAACCTCCAGGGAATCCTGACACAGGAATAGGCGTCCAAAGGAAGGGAGAGGCCGAACACAGTGCAGGCCCGGGGGCGGGAGGCAGAACACCCCAGTCACAGCCTCTCCTAGACCTTCACTTGCATTCAAAACAGCAGCCGAGCTGGGACCAGGCAGCCAACGCCGAGGTAGAAGGATGCCTGGACACAAAACAAGGCTTTCTCACAGGAGAAAAGGCCCTAACAACTTCCTAATTATCAGCTGATTGATTCTCAAGCAAGGAGGGAGCTCAACAGAAAAGATGCCCAGTTAGGATAACTCTAAACAAAGGCAGGGCACCAGACTGCCCTGTTAGAGATGCAGAATTTTTGGAGGGTTATGGTTTTTCTTTGTGTAGTGATACTTGGACGATAAATATATATAACTGTAAAGGTTGATAGATAGATAGATAGATAGATAGATAGATAGATAGATAGATCTACACTCTCAGTATCACTCCGCAAAGAAAAACCATAACCCATTACAAAAACTACACCCACGCAGCCTGTACACCCGTACAAAGGCCCCCTGCCACCAGACCCATTACGGTATCGGCACGGCGCACCGCACACACAGAAAGGCTGGTCTCTCAGACCACGAAACCCCTTCCTTTCATCCCTGCCCCACTTGTGGGGTCACAAACTCAGTTCATCTGTTGCCCATGTCGCTGCCCCTCCAGCCACGGAGATGCAGAAGTGCAGAGAAGCCTGAGGAGACTTGGCCCCTCAGATGTCTTTGAGCCCATCTGGCTGGGTCCTCCACGCCGTCTCCCCAAGGCCCCGTGGGATGGGGACAGTGACGGAAAGATCAAGGGACCTTTCACCGCAGCCACGAGCTCAGTGACAGCAGCGTCGGCCTAGACCATGAGCACCCCCACGGACCATCCGCCGTGCATCGCCCGCAGCAGCTGGAAGGAGACCCCGCTGGAGCCCAGATCGCCGCCGGAAAACCTTAAGCCCCGAGCTCAGGGCCTTAAAAGCCCAGCGACGCGGTGGTTCCTGTTGGCAAACGGTGAACCTCGGCCGCGCCGCTTCGCGCTTGGCTTGGAAACTCCAGGGCTGCAGCTGCTCCAAGGCACCAACCTGTAAGTCCTCTCCGGGGGCCGGGGGCGCCTCCGCGCCACTCCGGGGGCGGGAACGGGGGGGCCTAGACAAACGGCCGCTTTCGAGCTGGGATGAGAATGCCCTGCCTGCTCTGGGAACCCGTGGCTGGTGCCACGACGGGAATCAGTGGCCTTCAGTCCGGCCCGCTACCTTCCTGCTCCGGAATCCCCCTGGCTTTCCCGCGCCCCGCCCCGCCCCGCCCCCGCGGCCCTGCGAGCCACTTCCGACCTTTGTGCAAAATGGTTCTGACAAAAGTGCCCGGGGCCGCCGCTGTCCCCTCAGCCCCGGCGCTCACTCAGGCTCGGTCGGGCGGGGGGAGGCGAACGCCACCCGAGGCCCTGGCCCTGGGACCCGGTGCAGCGATGCCGACGGAGGGGTATGTGGGCCAGCGGAGGGGCGGGGAGAAGCGGGGGCTTGAGGAGGCCCACTCCTTTCCTTTCTCGTCCCGATGCCCTCTGCGCCGGCGCCCTGCCCACACCCAGCCCCAAGCCCTGGGCAAGGCTCCCGCAAAGGCTCCGGATCCTCCAGCGCTGAGCGACGAGTCTGCTAGCGGGGCCGGCGGCGCGCGGCCGGGCGGGGATCCTGCGTGCCTCTGCTGCTCCTCGACACCGCTTTACTGCAAATACTTGAATGAAGGAATCTCTTGCATAGGCAGGGAGGGGATCCTTTTCTGAAAGCAGTTGCACGTTTCCGTTTCCGCCAGCTCAGTCCCGCGGCCGGCGCCGACTGTGCAGCGAACAGAAACGCTGCTGCGGAGCTTGGCCGAGTCCCGCCTGAGGACAACAGAGACATCGGGAGTCAAACAAACAAACGGCACCACCATCCCGCACCTTTCATACTGCTCGGACACAGGCTCGGACACTGCCCCTCTGCCGAAAATATTCTGAAAATATCAACAGCAAACCGTTCAAACATGTAAAAATCACCTCAGTATCCGGCCTGTGGGTTCCTAGAAAGACTGTTAGCCCCGCCTTACCGAAATGACAGTTTCCTCGAAGGTAATTGGCACTGAAGAAACTGCTCTGATTGCGATCTGATTGCGATGCCTGTTCAAACGGGCTGTGTTTTCGCTTTTAAAAGCACGTGTTAATGTCCTCCAAGAACATCGACATCACAACCGAATAGCTAGCTGCTCGTGGCCAAGATGCCGTAGCCGATCTAGTTTGTGCCTTAGTCCTAGGACTAAGCACAGCATAGCCAGCCTGCACCATGACACATTCATTACTTGCCAGCTTCTAAAAGCACGGCCTGATGGGCTCTGCAGAAGAGGAAGACAAACTTGTACACATTCTTCGCCAATATTGTATCTGGGTTTCCGTCCAACATCAGGGGTCTGCGTATATTTTGTAGGCAGCGTGCCGCCGCTGCCAGACATCTGGGTGTAAATCTCAGATGCATAATTGAATTAACACATCCCGCAGCGTTTCTTCCTGATTTTCCTCCCCAATCCGCTGAATGGTAAGAGAAAGTACGGGTTTCTGAATGTGTCATTCATTGAGGATTGAACGTTTGTGCTGGAATGATGTAAATCCAAATGAAGAGAGAGATCTGGAGCCAGCTTCTTATTTCTTCTCACCAGGGTCGTTAACACATACCAAGATTAGGGAAGAAGGGAAACATATTTTCAAGATACAGACATACTTCCCTTCAATTTATTTTAGGTGTTAAGTACAGCGACTGCGTATTTGTCATCATATGTGTGGATATTAGGTGTAAGCCTGAGAAAGTACTACTTTATATATATACTTATATATTTTATATAGCCTGTGCGGAAAGAACCTACTAATCTACACAAAACTGAACTTTATATCATCCGATCAAGAAACAGAAGTATCTGCCCATTGGAAAGCAGAAGGCAAATCTCAGGTATTCATACCAAACCTCTCCTTCCTTGTGGGAGGCGTCCTGAATTCGGGCTTCCGGTAAGGCAGGGAACCTGGCTAAACCTGGCACCTGGGAAAACTCCTATGTCCTCGCGAGGATGACTCTGACACAGACTGCAGGCCTCCTCTGCCAGAACGGACTGGACATAAGTTGACCGACTTCTGCACAAACTGGTTCCAGAGTGACCAGCCTTAAAAACCCAAGTGACCTGGAGTGCGCACAAAAGTGCGAGGCACTGGGCGGCCTAGAGTACGTGTGTTGCAGCGTTCTGCGGCAAATATGAGCCCACAAACTCAGTAAAAGGGCTGGTGAATTCCTCTTCTTAAGAGTGTCGTCAAGAGAAGCAACGACAAGTGTGAATCAGCAAAGGAGGCCACAGAGTAGTGGGTGAGTAGGGTGCGGTCTACACCTCCTCCGCAGCCAGGAGTTCCCCCAAAAGCACTGCGGGCCGTCAGAATCGGCTGGATTGACAGCAGGGAGTGATCGACGAGTACCCGGAATCTCACTAGAGAAGAGCTCCGAGGACCCTTTAATTTGGAAAGCTCCCTCTTCGCCAAGCTGCGACCGAACTCGGAGGCCCTGTCGCTGGGATCCAGAGTAGCGACGCTGCCGCAGGAGGGGGATAGGGCAGGGTGCACCTTTCGGGGCCCGGCTGCTTCTCGCTTGGAGTTCACCTGGGACGCGCGACTCTAAACTCCCCTGCACCAGCGCCGGAGCCTGCCCCGCTCCTCACCCGGCTCGACTTCTAAGGGTGACTTTCAACTCAGGCCGCAGGAGACCAAGGGACCGACATCAACGTCAGGGTGAGAAGCGCGCAGCCCCCGGCGCCCTGCTCTCGCCCCACGCCCCGCCGGCTCCACGCAAGCGGGGAATCCGCTTTTCCGCGGGGTGGGCTGCCGCAGGCCGGGAGCCGGCAGGCCAGGCTCCTACGCAGGTCCCCGCTGGTCCGCGGCTCCTCCGTGACCGCAGGCCCGCTCTTTTCCTCCCTTTTCCCGACGCTCTCCGCGCCGGCGCCCTTCCCACACCCAGCCTCAAGCCCTGGGCAACGGTCCTGCAAAAGGCGCCGGGCTCCGGATCCTCCAGGGCAGTGACGTCTCTCCGCGCCCCGAGACGTGGCTGCGGACGGCGGGACGGACCCCGCGCTGCAAGCCGACAGCCCCGGGTCCGGCAGCCGAGCTCTCCTCCGCCTCTCAGGGCGGGGACCCTGCGTGCCTCTGCCTCTGCTGCTCGTCCACTCTCCTCTTGAATACAACTTTTAAACGGAGCGTCCGAGCGCCTGCGACCTGCCCGGGTTTAAATCCGGGCGCGCGTCACCTTTCCGCCTGCCATGCCCGGCCATCGCGCTCTCCAATGACACCCTTCTGCTTGCGTTGCGAGGGAGGGGAACCCGACTGCTTACGTAACAGGGCAACAGCAGCACCTGGAGTCAGCGCGCTGACACGCTTCACTTACACGGGAATTCAGCGGAACTCGGCGCCGGTTTGGGATGGACGAAGCGGAGCCCTGTCTAGGCTCTGAGTCTGCTACACGTGAGACTCGAGCAAGTGCAAAAACTAGAGACAATCAGGGCACCGTCCTGTTTCCTCCCCATGCCCAAATGTCAGTCTTCTAGCCTGATATGGACGTTTTGTAGCCCTTTCCACCTGGAGCAGGATCAGTGTGCAGTGTCACCGCCTAAGCATCCACGTGGCTACTGGGCGCGTGCAATGGGAGCTAGCAGTACAGGCTGCAGTCTCTGAATCGGAACTTCCTAGACCTTAAATGCTGGAGGCTGCAAGTGAGAGGAACAGTGGGAAAAATAACCTGGTCATACCCAGGGGTGTTGGTCTAATAAAAGATTTGCCCAAAGAACCTTGTCTCCCTGGTCATACCCAGTTCACTCTCTCTTTCAGCATCCACTCTGTCACTGTATGTGACAGGATATTGAGCAGGATGGACCCAGTAAATGGCAGTTCCTAGTTCTTTTGTGCACGGAAAATAGTTTTGAGTTCTGACTGAACTCAGGACTGTGTATCTAAGAGCCAAAACTGGCAACTATGCATCTGGAAAAATAACATCTGGGCTTATAAAGTGAAAATGGATTCTGCTCTAGTTCCTCTTTCTTCCATAACTGCTGTTCCTTTCTGTACATACTTATTCCAACAGTAATTTCCATTGTTGAACAGTCTTTTCAAAATGAATGAAGATTTCCTGACTTGGGGTTCACACGAGGGCTCATATTTACATGCAGGTACAGACTGGGATTTTTAAAGGCGGGGGTGCAGATGGTTTGGAAAATCATTACATATAACACAACACATATTTTTCTCCAATCAAAAAAAATTAGAAACTTTAGTAATATACAAGGTAGCTAGCACTAATATTCAGTTTAAAATCAAAGAAAAACAAATATAGTGATTGGAACGTGCACAAATTTCCTAGATTATAAAGTTAAAAATAGTAAAAATACTGATAGTCAAAAGTCATGTAGTCATTATGTTAGGCCCCAGCTCAAGTCTGGGTTCGTGCCCGGTATGCAAAGGCCAATAAAGATACCAGGGGTGAAAGTATAAAAAAGATTTATTGCTAGCAATAAAAGGTGCAAGCGGAATAATTTCACAAGACAAGCACACACATATTCAATACTGAGCCCCTTATATACAAGAGGTTGAATCTTCATAAGCATCCTTGTTTGCTAATTGGTTATAAAGGAGTGACGCAAGGAGTTCTTTACTGAGCATGTCTCTATACCTGTGTTTTAGCTATGTATCTCATTAACGTACATATATGTTCCATTAGCATATATCTTCCCCGCCTCGGGGTGTGATTTTTAGTATTATAATGAGCTGTTTGTTCCAGTACCTCTGATTCTGTTTTTTGTTTTCAAGCTTTCTCTATCTAAGACTGTCTGCTCCTTATCATTGCAGATGGGCATTCGACACATAACATTTACTTTTGCTTAGGCTTTGCATAGTAGTTTCTAGGTCAAACCTTACATTTCCCTCATCTGGAGCATTTATAATTATTATTAATTATGATTGCTCCATTCAATTTGACTTAACACAAATCTAGTATTCTCAGCTTTCTTTGTTTGCAAAATCATTTGATTTACCTTAGGCCTGAAGATAGATGCGATACAAACCGGTATACAGTGGATACAGAAACAGACCATAATCCCTATAAAACAAAATAGAATAACCATACAAAACAACTGCTTCAACCATCCAAAATTGGGAAGCCAGGAAGTTAACCAGGAAAAGTCTAAGCTAGATGTTTCTTTCAATGTCTGTGTAAATCATTGTAAGGCACCAATTTTGTCTTCAATTAGCACAGAATTATCAGTGAGGTTGAAGCAGCACATTCCTTTTAAGGTTTCACACCCCAGATTGTGTCGTAACAAGAGATAATCAATAGCGGCTCTATTCTCTAAGACAGCGTCCCTTAGTTGTTTTTGTTCAGCATTCAAGGCTGAGAGCGCTCGAGATGTAGCATTTAGTCCTTTTGCTAAAACACAGGCTACTGCATTAAGATTTCCGCTATTACTTACAGCAAGACCCGGAACCCCCACCATAGATGCAGCTAATGCTATGTATTCTGCCTTAGATAATAGTCCAGGGGAATCATTCTCGTCACAATCAGCAGTGAGAGTAGTGTATGCTCGTTTAAACCTCCCACCAAGAGGGGTTTGTTCAGTGTGCATTAGGTCAGACTTCCTTGGAAGAGCTGCAGTTACCCAGGCAATGGTGCATGGTCCCCCAGTAGCATTTGCTGGAAGGTATGAATATATCATTCTCCCGCAGGCCAGAAACCATCCTCGAGGAAGGATGGTATGTGTATATACATAGGATATTTGACTGGTCTTATTACAGAAGATTTTTCTACCTTGGTTCAATTCAAAGCAATTATTGGTACAATTCACTATTAAGAAACATTCAGAAGCATTAGCTGTTGCCTGAACCCGTACAGAAAACATGTCTCTGCTTTTCTCTTTTACAATAGTCCCCCACTTATATATATCCTGATATGTATTTTTCTTCTCTACATCTTTCAGCATAGTATAATTCTGTAAAATTTTCAAAGGGGTAGGTACTGCAATTAAGCATGAGGTAAAAACCAGATGAGCATTGATCCCTCCTGCCAAGCAGAGGTCTGTTCTATTTAATATTTCCCGGGCCAGATAAATCCAGACATTTTCCTGAGGGTCAAATTCTTGTGGTAAAAGATTTTCCCCTCCTATAAGTAGGAGTGGACAGATCAGGGTGCCCCACACTAAAACCTTGAACAATTTCATAATAAGGCTTGTAAAACTTGATCAAAGATTGACAAATTATTCAAAGTTCCTTCCTTTTGAATAGGAATTTTAAGTCCCTTATTGGCTCCACCTTCCACTGTTCTCTGACTCCGGTCCCGGAGGTTGCAGGAGTTTCTTCTTGTTCTGGTTCAGCCACCGGCTTTAGGCGACTGGAATGTATCCAAGTCTTGATTCCTTCGAGCTTTGCTGCCGTCGGGGTCGTTAAAAGTACTCTATACGGGCCCTTCCATCTGGCTCGAAGTGGTTCCTCGTTCCAATCTTTCACAAGAGCGTAACTTTCAGGTAATAATCGATTTTCCAGGGTAGGAGACTGGTTCTGTGTCTGCAGCACGTCCCGTACCTGCTGATGGATGGAAGACAAAACAGAAACCAAAGACCATACATATTCTCTAATCATTCCCTCTCCTAAAACATGTAACTGTTGTTCAGTACCCATGGGCAGACTCAGAGGGTAAGGCTTACCATACATTATCTCAAATGGGCTTAATCCCAATTTAGAATGTGGTGCGACCCTTACTCGCAACAGGGCCAAGGGTAGGGCCTCTGGCCATTTGAGTCGAGCTTCTTGGCAAATCTTTGCAAGGTGTCTTTTTAAGGTCTGATTCATACGTTCCACTTTTCCACTGGACTGGGGTCTCCAAGGGGTGTGTAAATGCCAGCTGATTCCCAGGAACTCAGAAACCTTTTGAGTAATTTGTGCAATGAAATGTGGGCCATTGTCTGACCCTATTCCTTTTGGAAGTCCAAAGCGAGGTATGATTTCTCGTAGGAGTGCCTTGACCACCTCTCGGGCTTGGGCAGTCCGACATGGGAAGCACTCAACCCAATTAGAGAAAGTGTCCACAAAGACAAGGAGATATCTCATCCCCTGTTGCCGGGGTAACTCACTAAAATCCACCTGCCATTCTTCTCCTGGCCCATTGCCTATTCTCTGATGTCCTGAAGTTTCTTTTCTCCCTCCTTTTGGGTTATTTCTCTGGCAGACCTCACATGTCTCTGATACCTTCTTGGCAGCCTCTCTTAATCCCACTCCAGTTACATAGTGACTGATCCACCTTATCAGTGCCCTGGGTCCATAGTGGGTGCCATGATGAGCTCTCTTCACTACCATATGAACCCAGGCAGCTGGGATGATAATGCGGCCATCCTTTGCTACTAGCCACCCGTGCTCCCCCTTCTTTGCTTGAAACTCTCTTATCAATTGTTTGTCTCTTTCCCCGTACTGTGGTGTCACAGGCTGGTATAAGTCTGGGAGGAGAGGTAACAGATTACTTACTTCAGGCAGCAAGTCTGTCTGAGGTTTTTTAGCTGCTTTCTTTGCTGTAGTGTCAGCAAATCGATTACCTTTTGTGGATGAATCATCATTTTTCTTTTGATGAGCTTTGCAATGCATTATCGCTACCTCTTTTGGTTCCCAGACTGCCTTAAGGAGGGCTTTTATCTGCTTGCTATGCTTAATGCCTGTTCCTTTTGAATCAAGTAGACCTCGCTCTCTCCATAGCGCTCCGTGAGCATGTAAAACAAGGAAAACATATTTAGAGTCAGTATAAATATTGACAGTTTTGTTGGCCGCCAATTGCAAAGCCCGAGTCATAGCAATGAGTTCAGCCTTTTGAGCTGAAACAGATGGGTTTAAAGGTCCTGCTTCTATCACATTCTGTGTAGTCACGATAGCGTATCCGGATTTTCGAATTCCATTCTCTATACTCGAGCTGCCATCAGTGTAGAACTCCAGGTCAGCTTTTTCAAGAGGTCTGTCTCTCAAATTTGGTCTTGAAGAATAAACAGTTTCCAATGTTTGCAAACAGTCATGCACAAGATCTGGTGTGTCACCCATAGATGGCAACAGTGTTGCTGGATTTACATTGCAAGAAATGGCTAATTTTATTTCAGGCTTATCTAGGAGGATGGCCTGATATCGAGCCATTCATCCCGGAGTTAACCAGTTCCCTCCTTTCTGTTCCAAGACTGTAAGTACTGCATGAGGAATATATACAATCATTTCATGGCCTAGGGTTAATTTTTCAGCTTCTTGTATTAGCAGACAGGTAGCAGCAACAGCCCGGAGACAAGCAGGCCATCCACATGACACAAAGTCTAATTTTTTGAAAAATATGCCACTGGTCGTTGCTAGCTACCCAATTTCTGTGTTAAGACTCCCACGGCTACCCCACCTCGGTCATGCACAAAAAGGGAAAAAGGCTTACTCATGTCCGGTAGTCCTAAGGCGGGTGCTTCAATGAGAGCCTGCTTTAACTGGCAGAATGCTTGCTCACACTCTTCAGTCCATTCGAGTACCTTTTCATCTCCGTGTGTTGCCTCATATAGAGGTTTTGCAATAACCCCAAAATTTGGAATCCAAATCCTGCAAAAACCTACTGTACCTAAAAATCCTCGTAGTTGTTTCTTTGTTATTGGGGGTGCCAACCGGCAGATAGCTTCTTTTCTTTCAGGCAACAGGGCTCTCTGACCAGGCTGTAATTCAAATCCCAAATATGTGACTTTCTGGGATATGGGCTGCATTTTTTTTCTGGAAACACGATATCCTTGTTGACCCAGAAAATTAAGGAGGCGAATTGTTCCTTCCAGGCAGCTTGCTTCAGTGGGGGCTGTTAAAAGCAAGTCATCTACATATTGCAAAAGAGCACAGGACAGTGGCAATTCTAGCCTGCGTAAATCCTTGCTTAATGCATTGCCGAATAGGGTTGGGCTGTTTTAAATCCTTGGGGTAAAACAGTCCAGCACAACTGAGTCTTAATGCTAGTATCTGGGTCTTCCCATTCAAATGCAAATATTTCCTGAGATCCCCTCTCTACCGGTATATAGAAGAAAGCATCTTTTAAATCAATAACCGTAAACCAGTTATGATCTGGGTTCAAAGCAGATAGCAAGGTGTATGGATTAGGCACGGCCGGGTATATACTCACAACCACTTTATTTACAGCTCTCAAGTCTTGGACGAAACGATATTCATTACTCTTAGGCTTCTTCACAGGCAAGATGGGTGTGTTAAAAGCTGATGTACATTCACGGAGAAGGCCATACTCCAGGAACCGTTCAACTAACGGCTTCAGTCCTTTCCTGGCTTCCATCAGCATTGGATATTGTTTCACACATGGAGGCTGGGCCCCTGGCAAAAGTTGAATCTTCACAGGGTCAGCATTTTTAGCCTTCCCGGGTCGGTGACCTGCCCATACCCATGGAACAACAGCATCGAGCAGGGGTTGAGGAATATCCGGTGTACTCTCCTCTTGGAGAAGGCCGAGAAGGCAAGCCTATAAATGCCACCCCTTTTCAGGAGGCACTGTTAAAAACATTTGCCCATCCTGGAACGACAACGTAGCTTGCAGTTTACAGAGGAGGTCTCTCCCTAAAAGGGGAACGGGGCAGTTTGGCATGTACAAGAATTGATGGGTAACTTCGGCCTGCCCAAGATTACAGGTCATTGGCTGTAGGAAGGATCGTGTTACTGCCTTCCCTGTAACCCCTACCACCGGCACAGTCTTTTTACTTAAAGGTTTCAGTTTTTGAGTTAAGACAGAATGGGCAGCACCTGTATCCACGAGAAAATCTACCAATTCATCTCTGTCCCCTAGTTGCATTTTAACCAGAGGCTCATCAGGGGACACTGGGATCTGGGTTATCTTTCCCTCCCGGGCCTCCGGTCCCCTTCAATCTGAATCCCTTCCAAAAGCGAACAATCCACTGCTCTCCTCTTTCTTCTTTTCACCTTCCCCAACTTTTCGATAAGGGCATTCCCGTTTCTAATGTCCTTTTCGTTTGCAAAAGGCACATTGATCTTTCTCTAATGGACCCCGTCTCTGCGACTGTCTCCAGGATCCCTCATCTCTAGGTTTTCTCATGATTGCAGCTGCCACTAGGGCTGTCTGCATTTTCATCTTTCTCTCCTCTTTCTTGTCCTGTTTCTTTTCCTGAACACTTTCTCGGTTAGTAAATACTTGGTAAGCAATGTCTACTAGTTGGGAAATAGGCATACCTGTTGCTCCATCTGCCTTCTGCAATTTCTTTCTAATGTCTGGTGCACTCTGACCTATAAAGATCATATTTACCATGCGAGCGTTCGATGCATCCTCCGGATCCTCACGAGTGTATTGCCTGAAAGTAGTGTAAATTCTTTCCAAAAAAGCACTCGGGGTCTCATTAGTCTCCTGTCGAATCTCATACACCTTACTGAGATTTTGAGGTTTTTTCACAGCATCTCTCAATCCTCGGAGGATATATTCTCGATAGGCACGGATGGAGGTCATATCTTGGTCTGGTTTCCAATCTGGCTCCTGGATGGGGACATGATCGTCTCTATTTCCTTGCAGGTTCCCTGCAGTAATTTCCTTTTCCACGTACTCACGAGCTTTGTTCACTACCATTCTCCTTTCCTCTGGTGTCAACAGGATATCTAGAAGAGACTGAACATCTGCCCAAGTTGGGTTATGGGTTTTGAAAATCGTTTTAAACTGGTTCTGTACCTTTTCAGGATTCTCTCTCAAGCTGGGGTTATTGTTCTTCCAATTATACAAATCTGAGGTATTAAAAGGAACGTGCACAAAGGTTCGACGGTAGGTTGGCTCACCGTCATCTTCGAGAGGCCCGGGTACCACTTGTTCTCTTAGGGGAAATACCCCATTTCCCTTCCCACGGCCAGAATCAGATTCCCTGTGATGTTTTCCCTTAACCCCGGAGTCTGCTTCTAACTGTACTCTCCATCCTCCTCCCGGGCTTATATCAGGAGAAGTCGGGGAGTTTGGAGATTGCCAAGCACCTGATGGCCATGGTTGGCGCTGTTCCAGATCCCTATGTCGGGGAGTATTTACAACTTCTGCCTTGGGGGGGGAAAAAGCAGGAAGAGCAGATGCCAACGAGGAATCAGATGAATCAGGAGGAGGAGGAGGAGGAAGAGGATAAGGTAAAGGCAGCACAGGGAGGGGAGCCTCCGGCTCCGGAGAGTCCAGGACAGGATTTGCAGTTGGTCGAGCCACAGCCATCTCACAGATCCCAACCCCCTCCCCCAATCCACATTCCTCCAAAACTTTTTTATCTCTACAAAGAGACATAAACGCTTGCGCATACATCAATTCCTCCCATTTACCATTCTGCTGGCAGAACAAAATCAATTGTAAGATGGTATTATAATTAACACTTCCCTCCCGAGGCCAATATTCTTTATCATCTAGCTGATAGCGTGGCCACGCAGTTTCACAGAAGAATTTAGCTTTCTTCTTAGTCATAGGATCCTCACCAAATTCTGCCCAATGTCCCAATACACAAGAGAGGGGGGTACATTTCCTAACCTTACTGTTAATAGTACCCATTTCAGGGCTGCCTTCCCAGTTCTGACCGTCCGACTTACCTGGGATCCAGGGATCTGTTCTTAGTCCTTGTCCTCACAGGGGAAAAAATCACTGGTCTTGGACTCGGGCCAGACAGAATACTTACAGAGATAATCCCAGGCAGACGTACTGACGGTAGGCCTTATGCCCTTTCTACCGTCTCACCCAGGTGCCTGTTACTGATACTTTCACTCTATGGCGTTGCACAGTTAGGCTACTGCCGCCTCAGCGATCCAGCTCCTCCTGAAACAAAAGTCTCACCGGGAAAAGAAATCCCGGGGCGCGCTCAACTTTTGATAAGAAAAAGCAGATTAGCTGGTCGTCAGTTAGTCCGGGCAAAGCTATCTACAGCAGTCCCATCTGGGTCGCCAAAAACTGTTAGGCCCCAGCTCAAGTCTGGGTTCGTGCCCGGTATGCAAAGGCCAATAAAGATACCAGGGGTGAAAGTATAAAAAAGATTTATTGCTAGCAATAAAAGGTGCAAGCGGAATAATTTCACAAGACAAGCACACACATATTCAATACTGAGCCCCTTATATACAAGAGGTTGAATCTTCATAAGCATCCTTGTTTGCTAATTGGTTATAAAGGAGTGACGCAAGGAGTTCTTTACTGAGCGTGTCTCTATACCTGTGTTTTAGCTATGTATCTCATTAACGTACATATATGTTCCATTAGCATATATCTTCCCCGCCTCGGGGTGTGATTTTTAGTATTATAATGAGCTCTTTGTTCCAGTACCTCTGATTCTGTTTTTTGTTTTCAAGCTTCCTCTATCTAAGACTGTCTGCTCCTTATCATTGCAGATGGGCATTCGACACATAACATTCACTTTTGCTTAGGCTTTGCATAGTAGTTTCTAGGTCAAACCTTACAATTATAGTTAAATGTATATCTGTTATTCAGACAAGGTTCCTTGGGTGAATTTGATATCTTTTATTAGACCAACCCAAATAGTTGGAGAAAAGTTATTAAGCAAGCTTTCGGGTTCAAAAACCCTTCATCAAGCTAAGGAAGTTTCAGCAGTTGGTGTGTGCTCTTCCTGGATGGAATGAAAAGTAAAGAAGCCAGGGGCTGGGCTGGGGAGTCAGTTGCCTCCTGTTATTCAGACATACATTCATTACCCAATATTCAGCCTTCTTGTGCATCTTGACAGTGCCTCCAATACTTCCCTACCCCTGGTTTGTACATCTGAGTTAATATTAACACATCTGAGAGAGAGTTTTTTCACTAAAGCTAAAAATAGTCCGCAAGGCAGTGAAATAGAAGAGAGGATTACCAGGAATGGCAAAAGAAAGGACAGTTTCAATAGCGAAACATCTAGACCATTAAAAAGGAAAGTGGGTCTTTAACACCTTCAGAGTGGAGAGAAATTATCAAATATCAGGGTGGTAATAATGAGCCATGTAGTCAATTAACTCTTTCTGCACTGCCTGAATAGAAATTCTGCTGTTGGGGGTTAATTATCAATTTAGTCTTTAATTATCTGAGGCTGCCCAAACAGCGGCTCTCTCTGTCAATTAACCCTCCAAGAGGTGGGGTGGTTCTTTGCCCACAGTTTAATCACCGCTTTTATTAAATAAATAACTAAGAGAATTGGTAACAGTACACAAACAAGATGGTTTATTATAACACTGACAAGAACAGGCAAGTATACAATTACACAGGCTTAGTTTAATTATCTATCAAATCCTCAGTTCAACAACAAAAATAAGAGGACTGAACTTTATTATAAAGGACAGGGGAACTTTATTCAGTTCGGCTCTGGTCATTGGAAAGGAGACAACTGCACCTCATGATGAGTACCCCTGAACCTTTCACTAGTTTTTTCCTAGGAACAGCTTTGTATGTTTTGAAAAAGTATTTTATCTAACCAAGGGCATAGAGTAGGTTGTTTAGGCTGGGGGAGATCGCTTGTTGCTTAGTTGCTTAATTGCTGGCCTCGCTAGAAGGAAAAGCTGTATCAACAAGGTCCCGGGGAAAGTTGGAAGGGGGGTTACTTGCAGGGGAGCTGGAAGGGGGGTTATTCGCTGAGTTTGCTGAATAAACAGGTGCCGCATCAGCAAATTAACTATTACGAAGGCAAGTTCAGCTGGCTAGGGGGTAGTCTGTAGCTAGGGCGAAGTGCGCATGGACCAAAAGGGGCAACCTATAGTGACTGTACAGTGTGTAAGGCTAAAAGAGGCTATATACGGCTGATGCCCACTTGGGTGGGGGTGCTTGCTTTGCAAACGATTGCCAAGCACCACTTTCTGCGCAGAAATAAAGATTAAGTTGGATCCTTCACCCCTGTGTGTTTATTGGCACCAGCGCACCGGGCACGAACTCACTGTCCTTTGGGGACACCCACCAGGATGGAGAACCTTAATACCCAGAGGGGAATGGGGTAATGCTTACCAAACAGAACAGAGGGCCGCTACTTTGTGTGAAAGATACACACGGAGGGAAAAGCCCGGGGAGCCCAACCCTTCCTGCTCCAGTGGCAGACAGAAGCTCTCTTACAGCGACTGGGCAGAACCTCCACGGTCCACACAGTTAACCAGCCACTTGGTCTCTCTCCCTCTCCCTCTCCCTCTCTCCCTCTCCTTTCTGTCCACAAGCACCCTGACTTCTTTCCCTCTCGCAGTTCCACCTCAGTTCAGCCACACAAATGCACCCTACACACCAAGCTCAGATGCTCCCAGTCCCACACACACCTAGACACAGTTTCTGTCAATCAAGAGCCCTTTATAGAGGTAGTGCGCCAGGGCTCCGCACATGGCACGTGGGTGTGCACACAGCACTTTATTCCAGGGTCTCTTGAGGGTGGGTCAGGTAAAAGTTATCTGTTGACCTACTTAACATAAACTAAATGAGCCAAGCCCCGATTTCCACCATTACACTGCTGCCTTGCCTGGCAGTTGGTTTTAAAGTATGGATAGACTAGGGATCAGGAGAAGATGCAACTACACCACTGCATGGCCTTGGATCCACCCCTTTACATTTTTATCTTTCCTAGCCTTCCATGGCAAACATTAACATTGTGAAATGAAGAATGCAAAAGTTAAGATTGTGAGATGTGGGCACCCAGCAGTGTCATTATGCTGCTGTTCAGAATTTAGATCCTTTCTAGGATTTATTATATTATTAAAGTAGATTTGTACCAAACCTAGCAACCGTACTGTGTCCTTTAAATAAACTGATTGTGATCAATATCAAACATCTTCTGGATTTGCCACATTTCTACTCTCAAATCTATTTTTGTTCTTTATTTCATCTGGAATTTTATTTTAGACAGATTAACAGTTTTATTTTGAAGAAAAGAAAAGAAAAGAAAAGAAAAGAAAAGAAAAGAAAAGAAAAAACACCTTTCCCTAGTATTCCAGGGCACTTTTCATTTTCTGGCAGATAATTTAAACAGAAAGTTCACTCTATGGAGAATGCCAGGGTTTAGTAATGTGCACACTAAATCAGGTATAGCTTATGTCATTGCAAATAATGCTTGAAAATATGTACTCAGTGGGCATGTATAAACATGCAATTAATACAACTGAATATACTCCAGCTCAATTTGGGTCAGTGTAAACTGATCCTAATGTCCCATCTACATGTGTATTTAAGTGCACTAATTTACTGTGCTGCTGGATACCACTTGTATCTGACGGGACTATCTGGCAGTGCAGTAGAAAGTTCAGTAGATTAATCTACTGCACCCTACTGTGCATGTGTACATGGTGACACTTTACTGCACAGCAAAATAGTCTGCTGTCCAGTAAAGCATCTCATGTTGAGTTACTAGTGAGACATATCCCCGCCGGCAACCGCGGCGCGGGGTTCGTGGCCTTAGGGGCCCTGGTCGGCAGGCGGATACTAGTGACGCTTGGAGTGGAATTAGGCACAAACGCTTAGTGGTTGTAAGGCAAGATTATTTACTCACACCGTCAAAGTGGCGAATGACGGAGGTCAGAGATACTTGGTTTAATTATGGTACAGAATTTGTCAGGTCGGTCTGCAGAGGTGTACGGGCCGGCAGTAGTCAGTTTACGTCTAAACTTGGGTCGGTGACAGGGAGTCCTTGGTGGGTGATCAGTCCGCCAAGTTCACTCTGAGACGAGCAAGGAGTTCTCCACAGCATACTCAGAGGTCTCCAAGGTTTGTACGGAGCACTCCAACTTGGGCGGAAACTGCTCTTAACTTTTATATGGCTAGCAAGCCAATCGCTAGTCACCAAATATGAATAATTTAGAACCGGCCAATGGTGGTGTGCGTGTTTGCATAAGGTTGGCGGGAACTTTTTTTTTTCTAAGCTGTAATTTTCCATTACTGTAGCATTTGGTTACTGGGTTCAGGCATAGCGGAATTTTCCACTGTGACCTAGTTACTGCCACCAGAATGATTGACAGCAAAATGATTGACAGCGGCCTTTCTCACTGTGCCATATGTATCAAACCAATGGAATTTTCCACTGTGCCATAGGCATCCAATTAATGGGTTCTGACAAGACAGAATTGCATAACAGCCCTTTCCTCAATCAGTGAACATCCCATGCAAAGCATAGATTCTAGTGCCCCCTAAATATATTCCACATGGCAGGCTGTTTTTTAGCATTTCTCCCCTTTAAAAAAGGAGTGCAGCCACAACCAGAGATCATCTCTGTCCCTGGTGCCCTGGGCACCCAGCTGCGTCACTATGCTGCTGTTCAGAACTTAGATCTTTTCTAGGATTTATTATCATAGTAGATTTGTACCAAACCTAGCAACTGTGTTGGTCCTTTAGATTGTTTGCTGAAAACAAACCACAAATTAGTTTGGTCACATGACTTTGTTCACTTTTACTGGTTGTCACTTATCAAATTATCATGTGATGCATCCTCACATTGCATTGGGACTGTTACTTCACATACCATATCCAATAACAGTGGGTGCATTTACACATGCATTTAGGTATGACTAGATTTACTGTGCATTAAGCTAATTCACAGGAAGCAAATTTGGGTAGTTGCCTGCATGTACTGACTTGTCACGAAATGTAGTGTCAAGTCCCTCCAGCCCTGCCATGTTCCCCTGTGTTACCAGATTTTCCCATCACTTCAGGGTGCACTTATTTATTAGGGATACGATTCTAGGGTCTTTGTAATTCTATCAATGTGCTGCTTGTGTTACTTGTGTTTCTATATGGAGCAGTATCTCTCCCTTCTGCAAGTCCTCAGCCCCAACGGAGCTATCTTGCAGGACTCAGTTTCGATGGGGCTGGGTTCCTACAGTCACCAAATCAGTCATACACACAAACACACACAGATTTATGTGAACCTGACCTGGCCGGGTTGATCAGCGTGGACAGGCTGACATCCTCATATGCCAGGAATCAATTCATTAAGGTAACAATAAAAGGCAGTCAGACACAAGCACACAGGTAAACAGAATCCCTCTGAATCCAGCTGGGTGTCTAGCTGACACCCTCATGGGCCAGCATTCAGTTCATAAGGGCACGTCTGTGCCAAACTGGGTCAATCAGCCTGTACAAGCTGATCCCCTTATGTGTATCAAACTCAGCACGTTCCAATCTTTTGCCCTAACTGCCCTCATAGTGGTAGCCTTTGATGAGCAGACCCCACAGTATTTCTAGGCTTCACAGGGATCTTTAGCTTAGGTAAAAGAAGCATTGTTGCAGAGCAAGTGGGGAAGGAAAGCAGAGAAGGAAACATACACCCGGTTACTACCAGTTTGACTATAAAAGTTATTTACTGCTGAGTACATGAAATGTATAATGGTACTAGTAATAATAGACATGCAAAGGAAAACAATCAAAACAATTACAATATTACCCTGGTTTCACTAAGTATTTGGGGAAATTTAGCTCAAGCTTAACTAATACTATAATTCAGGTTCAGAAATCTATGCCTAGAGAGAAGAAGAGAAAGAGAGAGAGAGAGAGAGCTGGGGTCTCCCCAGTCCAAGGCACTCGGGTTCCAATGCTGACAGGTAAAGTTCTTAGCATGATCCTTGAAGGGAGATGATCTGTTTCTTCCAGCTTCTCGAGATCAACAGCGGATGGTGTCAGAGAGATTTCTCTCTTGAAGCATGCTGTTTGCTTCTTTTACAGCTTTTTAAACCCTCAGTTCAGATTCTTCAAAGCATTATTTTAATTGTGTAAATAATTGTCTTTTCTATTGACAAGGGGTTATCTGGTTTGGAACATCTCAAGAAACTGATTAACACCCAGGAAAAACGTAGGTTTTTAAGGAATAACCAGATACTTAGGATCCAGTTTGAAATTCTTATGGATAGCGGATATACTGGATGGGTTACCTCATTGTTTCTTCTCAGATAGCTTGCAGCATCAGAGTTTTGTATTTTTACCTGTTGTGAAGAAGCCTCAGCTTAGCATGACTTTTCCAGATCTTACTGTAGTCTTTTAATAGACTTAAGAGGATTATTGGAGTGTTCATAAACTTTGTGGGGAGGACTTCCAGCAGTCATCCCAGGAAAAGTATGACAGCATTTGTGGTCAGGGCTTCAATGGGCTGGACGCTGTGATGAACCCTTTACCACTGTTCAAATGTTGCCCATACCCGCTCTGACTCAGTCTCTTGCCTCAGCATTCCCTAACCCAGCAACCGAGTTTTAGTCAATCAAGTTTAAATAGGCCTCCCATAGTGGGACTGGGGAATGTATGGCCCAAGATGCCTATTAAACTTTACTTCTGCTTAGTTCTGGTTAGAAGAGGTTGGGGGCGGGGGGGGAGTCCTTTGTAAGTCCAGACTAGAATTGGTCTGATAAATGCTGAGCTGGGTGTGTGTAAATGTGGGTTGACTAGCATTTGGAGCACAGATTCCCCATCATGCAGCACTCCCCTGCTTCTCTGATCCCAGAATTCACTGTGGTCTTTGCTTTGTGCTCTCTGTTCTCCATCCTGAACGTTAATGAAAGTGCTTTCTGTCTCATCTCCCATGTAAATGAATTGTCATCTGGATCCATCTCAGATGCAAATGAGACCTAGGGAAGTTGCTTCACTCTTGTCACCCTTATCTGGAGGGCTTTAGGTGTGTCTCCCACTGCATCTTCATTGTCTTTTGTAAACAGTTCTTGTTCAGGTAGCTGGGGGGCGGGGGGAATTTTTTGAGAGTCAGACAGGCTGCATACTGTGCCAGGGTTCCCCAAGAACATGGAGCTGAGAGGTAATACCTGTGGCCACCGGGGGGGGAGCTCCAGCTTTTTGTTCCAGCTGCCAGCACTTGGCAGCCATCTTTAAAGCACAGTTTCAGACTGTGTTCTCTGTGCAGCCAGTACCTGTGCTTAGACAGGTCCTCATAGCAGCTTCGTTCATGCCCCCTCTGCATTCCTAAGCTATGGCTGCCTCCGGGTCCCCCATCCTGCTGGCTGTCTTGGTCATCCTGCTGTCCTGCTGCAGTCACCATTGCCTGGCTCATGGACATCTCACTCCCTCTGCTTCCCCCCACATGCAGACTTCCTGGCCAACTGCTGTGTGCTCTCCCAGGGCTCCCACCACCATGCAGCTGCTGCAACCAGAGACACTGATGATGGGCTCCAGGAGGCCACCACCAGGGCAGCCATCACCCTCCTGGACCACCAGCCCTGCCACCTTTGGGCCCGCTGTGCCAGCCAGAACTGGTGGTAGCACCTGGTGCAACATGACAGGCCTGATGAGCAATGGGTTGACACCTTTAGCATGACTGGAGACACCTTTGCTGACTTGTTCCACCAGCTCCAGCCCCACCTGGAGTGCCAGGACATTGGCATACTCCTGACCCTCCCTGCTGACACCCACCTGGTGCTACTTAAGCTGGCTATGCCCACCAACCTGTGGTGTAGGACACTTGATTGGTGTGGGTAAGGCCCCCACTGGGGAGGCCATCCTGGAGGTGCGCAGTGCCCTTCAGGATGTCCTAGTGGACACCATCCTCTATGCCCATGACCCCCAGGTGGTGGTCACAGGGTTCTGTGCACTGGGGTTCCCCAACTGTATTGTGGCCCTCAATGGAACCCACATAATGGTCACCTGCCCACCCCATGGAGACTGCCCCTATTATAGCCATAGGGGGCTCCATTCCATGGTCCTGCAGGCACCTGTAGATCACCAGAGGACCTTCACCCATGTGAGTGCCTGCTGAGTAGGCAGCACGCATGATGCCCACATGTTCAGGAACTCTGGACTGGGTGCACTGGTGAAGAGTGGATGCTTTACAATGAGAGTGGAGGACCTGCAGCTGGGTGCTGTCAACATCCCACTTCTACTTACTGGGGACTCAGCGTATACACTCCTTCCATGGCTGATGAGGCCCTTTGCTGGCCATCTGTACTTCCACCAGACCCATTTTAATCAGTGTCTGAGCCGGACCCACACGCTGATTGAGTGTACCTTCAGCTGCCTCAAAGGCCGTTGGTGCTCCATCATTCCCCATCTTGAAGTAGCTGACAACAACCTCCCCCCAGGTCATCATTGCAGCTTGTGTTCTGCACAATATTTGTGAGGCCTTAGGAGAGTTGTTCCACGAGGCCTGAGCAGAGGAGGCATGCCAGACAGAGGCCAGACAATGGAAGCACAAGTTGCAGCAGCAGCAGCAGCAGCAGGCCCCCCCTGGTGGGGCCCCAGATGAGGTGTGCACCCACCAGCGGGGGCCAGAATACCACATGCGGGAGGCTGTGGTGGACCACCTCCTGGAGCATTCTCTTCCCACTGCCCACAGACCTCCTATCCTCTGCCCACCTGCAGCACCACTCTTATGCCAGGCACATGTTGAAACAAGAAAAGTTTTATTCCTCTCACAACACACAGCACCCCATCCCTCCCCCCTCCACACAGAGCCCCCTTACCCCTCCCTCCCCAACACACTGAGCCCTGGTAACCAGCAGCTGGGGCTCCCAACTGACTGTAGTTCCAGCCCTTAAAAGGATCAGGACACCCTAGTGCCCTGCAACACACCTCCCCCATTAAGACCCTAACTCACCTGAGTGGGTCTTCACATTTTCGGGTATCGTATCCTTCTCCCCCTTCCCCCTCAACCAACAGGGCCCCCCTTGCTCCTCCATCCCTAATAAACAGAACCCTTCCACCACCCTCCTCACCCACCAACAAGAAAAAACCGTCTTCCCTGTTTCAAAACAATGTACAAGAACCTGAGTCTGTCTTAATATCTCAGAGTGGGGGGCCATGGAGTGGGAGCACCTAGGAGGTAGAGCATGGGGGCAGGCAGCCAGCACTCCAGCCTCAGTCCATTCCTCCATGGGTCCAGGGGCCAAAGTGACTGCAGCAGGCAGCAGGCTCAACCATGGGTAGGGTAGCCATCACAGAGGACATTCCGGTTTTCTGCTATTATCTTCTGTCCTCTATTGATATGAAACCCAATGCCTTTATGTCCTCTATTTTTCTCTTCAAGAGAAAAAAATTTTCAAGAGCAAAAATAGAGGACATAAAGGCATCTGGGTTCATCTCAATAGATGACAGAGGACAACTGGTCTGTCCTCTATGATGGCCACCCTATCCATGGGCACTGGCAACCAGTGCTCCTCCACGGGAAGTGGCTTCCACTCTGGCTGCATGAGTCCAGGGCCAGCAGGGCCAGCATCCCACTGTGGTACCACTCCTGGCACCTCTGGCTCTACACCTGTATTGACCCAGGGTGAGCAGCAGGCCTGGGTCCAAGCTGGTGGCAGCAGATTCGGGGCAGGGGGTAGGCCAAGGGCTTCTGCAGGTAGGAGGTGCTGGAGGACCTCCAGGGCCAGCCCACAATTTTTTTGGCCCCCCTGCAAGACATAGCTTTGAAGCCCCCATGACGTGAAGGAGGCATTTGTGGCAGGGGGGTGGCAAGTGGCAGAGGCAGATTAAGGTGTACTAGGGCCCCAGGCAAGCACAAAAGTGCTGGAGAGGGAAGCTTGGTGGACCCTGCCAGGCTGAGGGACACAATACCCGCCTCTTCTCCCTTCTCCCCATCCCTGCTACGGCCAAATATACACATACACGTGGCAGACAAGGTTCTTTGGGTAAATCTGATATCTTTTATTAGACCAACTTAATAGTTGGAAACATTTTTCTAGCAAGCTTTTGGGTTTAAAAACCCTTGGTCAGGCTGAGGAAGCATCTGCAGCTGCTGTGTGCTCTTCTTGGTTGGAATGAATAGTAAAGAAGCCAGAGGCTGGTCTGCATGCAGACCAGTCAGTGAAAATGTAAAATGAGGAGTCAGTGGGTGTGAGAGTCAGTAGGTGAAAGTCAGTGAGTTTTGTGGAATCAATCCTTAAACCGCTTGTTACCCAAAGAGTGAGTTTTGTCTAAGACACTACAAAACTCTATGAAAACTTAAAGACATAGACCACCTTCCCAGCAACACCCTCCTAGCCACCATGGATGTTACCAGCTTCTATACCAATATCCCACGCCAGGACAGAATCCAAGCCTGCCTTACACACCTACAAAAGCAAGATGACAACTCCAAGTACAGACCCAAAGATATTACTGACCTTATACATTTCATCTTCACACACAACAATTTCACTTTTAATAACTAACACTTCTTCCAGACCATGGACACAGCTATGGGCACCAAAATGGTCCCACAGTATGCCAACCTGTTTATCAGCCACCTAGAAGAAGAATTCCTCAAAGACTGCACCATCCATAACTTGCTACACTTAAGATATTTCAATGACATCTTCATCATTTGGACTGAAAACCTGCAATCTCTGGTTGAGTTCCATAAGAAATTCAGCAATTGTCTCCCCTATGTCCAACTATCTCTTGAGTACTCCAGTACCAACATCTCCTTTTTAGACACGATGATCAGCATCCAGAATAGTAAAATACAAACCATGTTATACAAGAAATACTCAGACCAACATACATATCTTTACAGAACCAGCAATCACCCTAAACACACCAAGAAATCTGTGATATACAGCCAAGTCCTCAGATCCTACCGGACACGCACTGAGGAGAACATCCGGGATTGCTACCTCATAAATGTTAAAAAGCCTTTCACACAACAAGGACACTCCTCCAGAGAGATAGATGCACATTTGAAAGAGCCACCCAGATACCACATGAAGAATCGCTGCAGTACAGAATGAAGACTTTCACGTATTGCACACTACTGGTTATGACATATCACCCCTCTCTCGAACCCATATAGAAAATCCTCAAAAAATTGCAACCCATACTAGAAGGAGACCCAGTTCTGAAAGAGATCTTCCCAGAACCACCCATCCTAGCCTTCAAACAAGCACTGAATCTTTCTAAGCTCATCACCAGAAGCAAACTTCCTACAGCCCACAACACACCAAAGGGATCCAGACCATGCAATGAAAAGAAATGCAAAACCTGCCAACATATCTCCACCACCTCCATAATAACTACACCCCACAACAGAACCATAACCATTCCTGGATCTTACACCTGCACCTCCAGAAATGTTATATATCTCAGCCAATGCACCAAATGCCCTGAAGGAAAAGAGACCAAACAACTACGCACCAGAATGAACACACACTGGAAATCCATCAAAGACTAGAATACCTAATAGGGCTGTGCAAAATGTTGACACCCATTTTGTTTTGACGCTGTCGCGGGACAAGGTCCCTAAGGATGGCCACGTTACCCCTAAGGCCCCTCGACTGTGCCAATTTGGCCTGCTGGGCACCCTCAGTTCTCTCCTGCCACATCTTGATGGATTTATAGTATAGGGAGGCTGCCTTTATGTCCTCTTAGACACAGTTTGATGGACTCTCTGAACCCCATGGGTTCCCGGACCCCTTGTGGATCCCACTTCAAAATAGATGTCACAGGACACCCCAGCTTTCTGGGCTATATGCATGGCTCCAACCGTCCTTTTACCACGCCCCAAGCCTTGCAGATGGCATTGACATTGTTCAGTCTGGGCCTTGGTATGAATTGGCCCCCCCTTGTCCTCTCTGGGCTGTCTGCAGCCCTGTCTCTGTGCCTCACTGGTGCCTGGGCTCTCTGCAGTCACTAGTGTCATGCCCTCACTGGTGCCAGGGTCAGTGCACCCCAAATGCTGTGTCCTCACTGGCGCTGGGATCAGTGCACCCCAAATGCCACGCCCTCTCTGGTGCCGGGTGCTAGGGTCCCCATGCTGGAGTGGGCCCCGAATGAGGCCTCCTCCTTCCCCAAATAGCCTCACCCAAACCATCGGTATTATAAACAGAAATCAACATGCAAGCCCCGAGGATATAACATAACTCAAGCTGCCCGGCAATAACATAATTTGAGCCACACAGAGCATGTTCTGTCCCTCAACAGTACTGGAAGCTGCACCTGCAGTCAGGCCTCTCCCCTTTGCTTCCTCTGGGAGAGCTCTTTCGCCCTTGGCTGCTGGCAGAGAACTGCCTTCCTGGCTTCAGTCCTGGGGTTTATATATGAGCCAGGCCCTGCCCCTTCTGGTCAGCTGACTGCTGGCAGGTGTGGGCCAACTAGCTCATCCTGGCTGCCCTGATAACCAGCAGCTGGGGCTCCCAAATGACTGCAGTTCCAGCCCTTAAAAGGAGCAGGACACCCTAGTGCCCTGTGACAGACGCTGTTTCGAGCCATTTCAACCTTGAAACAGCAAAGTCGAAACGGAACAGGCAGGCTCAAAACAGGGTCGAAACAAAATAGGGTAGGTTGGAACGTTTTGAAAAATTTTAAAACGTTTCGAGTTTCAACCGGGAAGCTGGGCTTACCTTCAATGGCTTTGGCTTCCCTGCAGGGAAAGAGAAAGTAAAGAAAGGGGAGGGAGGAGGAGGAATGGGGAAGGTGGTGGGGAAGGAGTGCCCTCCTTATTGACATGTGCAGCTGGCCAGTGACTGTCACCCTTCCCTGAGGTTCCTTCCAACCACTGTGCTCTGGGGGAGGGACAGAAAAGCTGCATAAAAGGCAGCATTTTTTTAACTGCCCCTGCTTCTGCTTTGGGGTCACTTACTGAGCTGTCTGTTCTAGCAGCTCACCATCAGACCGCACTGATGGCTAGCCGCACTGATGGCTAGCCGCACTGATTTTCTAAAGGATTCCCTGCTTGCTACCCTAGCAAGAGGGATTTCAGAATACCTTTTTCTTGTAGGTGCTTTTATTTTATTATTATATTCATTGATTTATTCTTTTGAATTTTATACTTATATTGGATAGGGTTACTATAGAATTTACTTGATATAGGCATTTACTATATCTATTTTTTTATGCATTCATTCTTTGCACCATACCAACACTATTGAATTTATATACACAGGCAGATATATTTCTATTGCGTTCATAAATCTCTTCACTGCACCACACCTACATTTTTGAGTTTATATAGGAATGCAAATACATTTATATATTTCTTGAAAAGGAAGACATGAAATACATCATGAAGCATGGTGGAAAGGCAAGTGGCCACACTGGCCAGCCTTCCGGGAGGGGTGGAAGAGGGGGTAGAGGGAGAGCTGTAAATGCCCCTCCTTCCCCCCCCACAAAACTGAGATGCAGCCTCTTTCCTCCAACTAAAAGTGATGAGGCTGCTACAAGCAGCAAGGACAGCCACTGCCACTGCCTGTGCCCGAGACTGCATCCCCTCCACGTGCAGCAGCCATAACCCCCACCCCACCCCACCATGATGACAACCACAACCAGCAGCATCAGCACCAGCACAGCAGCCTACTCCACCCCTATGTCACTTCCCATGCTGAGTCTTCCAGTGCCAGAAGAAGAGCTGGCACTGGATCTAGATCTTGGTGCCCTAGCAAGGCAAATTCTGGGGAAGGAGTGGGAATCAGCTGAATTTGTGCTTGACACCCCTCAAGTTTCCCTTTGAGCCAGGTCTCTTTCCCCAGAAGGCACTTCAGAGGAGGTTGCTATAGAGGTGGAGGCAAGCAGCTCAGCTGAGTCCACTCCCCCTTTTGCTGTGCCTCTGCCTGCTGAGGAGAAGGAAAGTGCAGCAGCATCCACAGATGCACCCGCATCCCAGAAGTGAGTGGATAGTGTGGTCTGGGATCATTTTGAGCTGGCAGATGATCCCACATATGCTATCTGCCTGCACTGCTGAGCCAAAACCAGTTGGAGCAAGGGAACAAAACATATAAGCACCACGGGGATGCTGATGCATCTCTGCAGGCACCACCCCCTTGCCCTTGCTCCTCCTCAGCCTGGCACCAGTGAGAGCATGCCCAAAGGGAAGTCCCGCACTTGCTTCAAAGCCCCTGTCCCACAAAAGCAGAGGCAGGCCACCCTGGAACAGTAGGGGAAAGGTGGACAGAAAGGGGAGCATGTTCCAAAGATAAGTGAGCTCACCCAGAGATTTGGGAAGATGCTTGCTCTCAATGGCCAGCCATTATCCCTAGTTGAGTGGCCAGGGTTCAAGCAGCTCATGGTGCTCATGGTCCCATCATACCAAGTGCCCGCATACACCACCTTCAGTAGGATGGTGGTACCATCCCTGTATGAAGCATGCATAGAGTACTTGAGGGAGGAGCTGTGCAAGACAGGTCTGCAGGTGGGCTTACACTTCACCTCAGACATCTGGAGCAGCCAGGATGGAGATCAAGCCTAACTCTCCCTCACAGGGCACTGGTGTGACCAGTCAGGCCGTCGGTGGGCTCTCCTTCAAGCCGAGGTGATGGATGAGTCCCACACAGCAGCAGATATCATGGGGACTGTGAACAGCTCGGGGTAGGGGTGGATCACTGAGCAGGGCGAGCTCACCCGCGGGTTCATGGTCACCGAAAATGGGGCCAATATGGTCAAGGCAGTCCATGATGCCAACTTTGTTGGCATCCACTGTGTGGCACAAAAGTTGCACCTTGTTGTCAGGGGTGCGTTGGAGGGGGACAGGGCTGCTGGTGATGGTGCTGCCACTACAAGCAAGCTAATTTCAAAATGCAGGAAGGTGGCAGGCTACTTCCACAGGAGCATCAAGTGGGGCAAGATGCTGCAGGATAAACAAAAAGAGATGGACATCCCACAGCACAAAATCATTCAGGATGTGGACACTCAGTGGAACTCCACATACCTGATGCTCAAGAGACTGGTGGAGCAACAGAAGGCCATCCATGAGATGGCCTTACTCGGGGAGATCAAGATCAGCGGCCCCCTGAACAGAGCTAAGTGGGATACCTTCTCCCAGATCTTGGTGGTCCTCAACCCCTTCCACGAGGCCACCAAGAGCCTCGGTGGTCCTGATGCCTTCCTTAGCCAGGTGATCCCTGTAGTGAGGGAAATTCAGAGCCAATGGAGAGGTTCCAGGGGATCAATGTTCCTGGCTGGGGCAGGCCGCTGTCACCAGATGTGCAGGCACTAGTGAGGCGGCTGAAGGAGGGAATCAGGAAATGGCTTGATCCCTTGTGGTCCAGCACAGTCCATGCGCTGGCCTCCATGTGTGACCCAAGGGTGAAAGGCACCATATGCAGCATCCAAACCATGAATCATTGGATGGAGGTGCTGGTAAAGAAAGTCAGGGAAGCAGAATGGTGGAGGTGGGAATAGGGGGGTCTACTGTCTCATGCTAGCATGCCATCCATGAGCTAGTCTTGTCCTCCACCACAGATGCTGCCAATATGGGCTACAGGCATGGCTTCTATGGTGGGGTCCAGAGCCACCAGACCCTAGCATCAGGCAGGTAGTGCTCATGCCTTGGTGGCTGCCTATCTTGCCAAGGATGTGGAGCCACTGCTGTGTGACCCCTTGGCCTACTGGGCAAGCTGCAGTCAGATGTGGCTGGATCTGGCCACATTTGTCCTGGAACACCTGTCCTGTCCACCAACCAGTGTGTCAAGTGGGAGGGTGTTCAGCATCGCTGGGGATGTAGTGACACCCCACCCAACACACCTGCTTGGGTGCTGGTTTGGTAGAGAAGCTGGTGTTTCTGAAGGTGAACTTCCCACTGCTGGGGATTCAGGTGCAGACAGACTGAATGCCACCCTCCTCACTCTGTCCACACCTATTTCCTTTTTTCATTTTTTTCAAAAACCAGGTAAAACCCTGCTCACCAGCCAGCAGGGGAAGAATATGTCCCTGCTGAGCTCATTCCCCTGCCAGGACAAACTTAGAGGTATGGGATGGGGCTATGGGGAAGGAGGAGACCCCAGATCCTGGGCATGACCACTAAAACTGCACCCTGCCAGGGTAGGGAGGCCTGGTGGGACTGCTGGTGGTGCAGCATCCCCATAAATGCCAGGACCAACAATCCTCTGGTGAAAGGCAGGTAGGAGGCACCATAACCTCCAGTTAACACACACATGCACACAGTCCTGGATGGGGAAAGCCCAGACCTGGCACATCTTTGACAGGCTGACACTTGCTGGTTGCAGTGCAGTTGTGAGACTCCCTGTGTGCTCAGCTTAGCTGCCCAGGATGCCAGCTTTCAGGTTGAAAAACCCTTTGTCAGGCTGAGGAAGTACCTGCAGTTAGTCGGTCTCCTGGTCCTGAGTGGAAGGAATAGTAAAGAAGCCAGAGGCCCACCTGGCATGCAATGCAGGCAAGAAAGCCAGCCAGTGAAAATAGAAATGGAGGTGTCAAGGGGTGAGGGACAGGCTGGGGTGGGGGGAAAAGAGGGATGTAGCAGCACAGGTAAAAGTGCGGAGGTACCTGGGGAGTGAGATGTCTGGCAGGTTGCAGTGTGTCAGAATTCCACAGTCTAAACTATATTGAGTCCATGAGTTTCTGCACCTAGGAGACTGATGAAGTGAAGTTCATAGGCTTGGCTATGAAAAGTGGTTTGTAATTTGTTCTCTCTCAGGATCAAGCCTGAGAGACTGGAGGCAGAGTATTTTTTTGTGAGGAATGTACCCCCACACGTAGGTAGGTATTGTTGTCTTTCATAGAATCATAGAAGTAGGGTCGGAAGGGACCTTGTAGATCTTCAGGTCCAACCCCCTGCCTGGGCAGGAAGAAAACTGGGCTCAAATGACCTCAGCCAAGTAGGCATCAAGCTGCTTCTTAAAGACCCCCAAGGTAGGAGCCAACACCACTTCCCTTGGAAGTTGGTTCCAGATCCTAGCCGCCCTAACTGTGAAGTAGTTCCTATGGATGTCTAATCTAAACCTACTTTCCAACAACTTGTGGCCGTTATTCCTTGTTATCCCAGGGGGCATTAAGGGAAACAAGGTTTCCCCCAAACCCTTCTGGTCCCCCCTAGTGAGTTTATAGACGGTCACCAGGTCCCCCCTCAGCCTTCTCTTGTGAAGGCTGAACAGATTCAGGTCCTGTAGCCTCTCATTGTAGGGTCTGCCCTGCTGTCACCGGATCATGCAGGTGGCCCTCCTCTGGACCCTCTCAATGTTGTCCACATCCCTTTTGAAGTGGGTTGCCCAGAACTGGACACAGTATTCCAGCTGCAGCCTGACCAGTGTCGCGTAGAGGGGGAGGATCACCTCCTTGGACCTACTTGAGATGCACCTGTGGATACATAAGGTCCGGTTAGCCCTGCCGACCGTGACCTCGCATTGTCAGCCCATGTTCATTGTGTCTGCCTCTGCTCCACTAGGTGTTCTCGGGCTGCTTTTGCCCATGCAGTTGATGGGGTTTGCCCCGGGCCTGCAAGAGGACTCCAGAGGGTGCCTCAGATGGTGTCGGGAGACCCCCTAAACTCACCTGCCATGACTTTGAATGGATCCTCAGTGGAGGGGGTCCCCTTTGAAGCAGACTTCAGGGTTGTCACGCCTTCGGCGGGCACTCACAGGGCTCCGACCTCCCCTACACCCCAGCCAAATGCCACCTTCTGCCACGGGTCTCCCGGTCTTATTTTCTTACTGTCCCCTCCTCGTCTCTTCCCTTGGACTTCCTGTAGTCCCAGCTCAGCAGGACCTGGCGGCCTAGGCAGGACTCCAGTATGAGGGCTAAGAGGCTCTAGATACCTGCAGACCCTATCCTATTCTGACACCCGTGGTGCCACCACGTGTAACAACGAAATCCCACCACCATGCCAGCTGGGGAGGTATAACCACCCAGCATGAAAGTCCCAAGGACAGTAGCGAGCCCTAACCCAAGGAGCCCTGCAACTGCCCAGTGCCTCACAGCCCCCTAGGCGGCTCCCCTCTGGGGATGTTGCTGCAGCCCCCTGAGGTCCTGTAGCCCTGGCCAGCTCCTCTGGCAGCTCCTTTGTCAGTTTCTCCACCAGTACCTCTGTCAGCAGCTTTGCCGGCTCCTTCGCTGGCTTTTTCCCCGGCTCCTCTGTCAGTTTGTTCACCAGCTTCTCTGCCGGCTCTCTCGCCGGTTCCTCTGCCGGCTTCGCTGCTGGCTCCCTTGCCGGTTCCGCTGCCGGCTCCCTCACCGGCTTCTCTGCCAGCGTTTTTCCCAGCTTCTCCACCGGCTCCTTTGTAATTGCGGCTCTCGCTGCTTCCGCAGTGGCCGCAACCCTCACTGCCTTGGGCAGACAGACTCCGCGGGTGCACGCTCCCGCCCTCGGGTTTCCCCGTGGACTTCCTGGTCTTCTGCTCCCCGCCTGTGCCTTTGGGGCTGCACTTTATTCCCGCCAGGTGGCGTCTCTCGCTGACGTCACCCAGCCCCAGCTGGATACGAGTGTGGCTAATGAATTGCATGGGCAGTTTCCCGGCGTGCGCTCCTCTGCTACCTCCGGCTCCTGTGAGGGGTAAGTATGGGCTTTCTTCCCTTTTGGTTTTGGCCCAGGGTTTCCCCATAGCCCCGGTGTTCCTGGGACATTTGTCTTGGAATCAATGATGACTCCAAGTACCCTTTCTGCCTCCATGCTCTCAAGAAGGGAGTTTCCCATCTTATAAGTGTGCTGCTGGTTACTACTGCCCAAGTGCAGCACCCTGCACTTGTCAGTATTGAAACGCATCCTGTTTTTGCTAGCCCACCCCTGCAACCTATCCAGGTCTTTCTGCAGTCTTTCCTTCCCTGCTAACATGCCCACCTCACCCCAAATTTTGGTATCATCAGCAAATTTGAACAGGTTGCTTTTCACCACATCGTCCCAATCGCTGATAAAGAAATTGAACAGTGCAGGCCCAAGGACCGAACCCTGGGGGACTCTGCTGCTCACTTCCCCCGAGGTCGAATATGACCCGTCCACCACCACCCTCTGAGTATGACCCTTCAGCCAATTTGCAATCCATCTGACCGTGTAGGCATCAATGCCACAGCCACCTAGTTTTTTAATGAGGATGGGTTGGTTGACAGTGCCAAAGGCCTTGCTAAAGTCCAGAAAGGCTACATCCACAGCGACACCTGCATCCAGTGCTTTTGTGACCTGATCGTAAAAGGCAATCAGGTTGGTCTGACATGTCCTGCCCCTAATGAAACCGTGCCGGTTGCCCTTGAGCATCATCCCCGATGCCGGCCCATCACAGATGTGCTCCTTGATGATCTTCTCAAAGAGTTTCCCCAGGATTGAGGTAAGACTGATGGGCCTATAGTTGCCCAGGTCCTCCCTCCTCCCTTTTTTAAAGATGGGGAACACATTGGCTATATTCCAATCATCTGGCACCTGGCCAGAGCATCACGAGCGCTCGTAAAGCTGTGCCAAGGCCCCTGCAATAACCCCTGCTAGCTCCCTCAATACCCTGGGGTGGAGAGCATCTGGACCTGCTGATTTGAACATGTCCAGCCCCTCCAGAAGCACTCTAACCCGATCCTCCTCAACCTTAGGTCTTGAGGCGTTCCCCGCGAGTCCATCTTGAATCACAGTGGAGGAGTCCTGGTCCCTGCACAAGAAAATGGAGGTGAAGAATTTGTTAAAGAGGTCTGCCTTCTCCTTTGGCACAACCACCAGATTGCCCAGCATATCTTGCAGGGCCCCACATTTTCCGGCGCCTTCTTCATCCTCCCTATATATTTGAAAAAGGACTTTTTATTATCTTTGATCTTGGATGCTAGTCCTAGCTCTATGTCCTCCTTAGCTTTCCTAACAGCCCCACTACAGGCCCGAGCAGTGGAGGTACACTTCTCTTTGGAGATTGCCAAAAAGGCAGCATACACCCAGTGGAAGCGGGGGGGGCAATCTGGCATTCCCGGATGTCCTTGGTGAGCCAGGGAGGCTTTTGGGCACTCTTTCCCCCTTTGCTTCTTGTTGGGATCATCACCCCTTGGACCCCAAGTATCCTCTCCTTAAGGAACGACCACTCATCTTGGGCACTGAGTTCCCCTGTCCTCGAGAGCCCCAGCACCTCTCCCACCAATCTCCTCAACTCGTTGAAGTTGGCCCTCTTGAAGTCTAGGGCTACCGCCTTGTTGCAGGCCCTTGTCACCCTGCGCTGGATGATGAATTCCAGCAAGCGATGATCACTATCACCCAGGTGGTCAAGGACCTGGAGCCACCTTACCAGATCATTGCCTGAGGCCAGGACCTTTGACAGATTCTGGTGTGCAGTTTGTGGGGGCACTGGAGATAGTTGGCAGGTTTTGTGTTTTGATCTGTAGGAAGTTGGCTTCAGCTCTGGTGATGAGGTTAGGTGCTTGTTTGAATGTACAAACCGTTTTTCAGAGCTGGGCCTTTGAACTGCACTTCTTCAGCCTCCTAGGTAGTAGGTACAGAAACTCAGGGACTCAATACAGACATTGAAACTGTGACACACTACAAACTGCCGGACATTTGACTCCCCAGGTACCTCTGCAATTTTACCTGCACTGTTACATCACCCTTCCCCCCCCCTTGCATAAATCCCCACTCCCTTACCCCCTGACACCTCCATTTCCATTTTCACTTATTGGCTTTCTTGCCTGCATTGTGCGCCAGGCCAGCCTCTGGCTTCTTTATTATTCCTTCCGTCCAGGACTAGGAGACACACCAGTTGCAGGTACTTCCTTAGCCTGACAAAGGGTTTTTCAACCTGAAAGCTTCCTAAGATATATTTCTCTAACTATTCTGGGTTTTTTTCATAATAAACATATAGACATAAAAACACAAGATAAGCCATCACACACCACGAGTAACATCATATATCCAACACAACATCTTTACTTCTTGCTGTCAATTCCTTTATAAAAAGGAAGGCGCTGTGACAGTTCCGTTTGGCTACCTTAGATGCTGCTGGTGCTATTGGTGTTGAGTCATCTATATTATTTTCGCCTGCCATCATTTACAGTGGTAGACTGAGCCAAGGCTGTAGGGAAGGAGGAGACCTCACTGGGGCACGCTGCCATGTTGTGCACACACTAACTGTCACCCACCCATGTCACGAGTTTTCCCTGTCAACAGCCAGAGGTGCAGGGCCCCAGAACCCAGAGTCCCCTTGCACCTATCTCTTGAGAGCTGGCAGGCTTTGTGGCTGCAGCAGGGGTAGCAGGCCTGCAGCTCTCATCCTGCCGTGCCTTAACACAAACAGTGTCAACCATGTCACGAGTTTTGCTTGTCTGCAGCTTGAGGTGCAGTTTCCCTGAACCCCCTGCACCTATCTCCTTGAAACTTAGCAGGCTTTGTTGCCTCAGGAGGGGCTAGCAAGCCTACAGTTTTGACCCCGCTGTGGCTTAACACATACACGACACAAGTTTTGCTTTCAAGAATTTGGGGTGCAGTTTCTCTGAACCCCCTGCACCTATCTACTTGAAGATTAGCAAGCTTCATGCCCTCAGAAGGGGCTACCATTCATGCAAGTTTCATCAAAATCAGGCTGGAAATGACAAAGTTATAGCTTGTTTTGACTTTCCCCATTATATCCTATGGGCAAAACATCGAAACAGGCTCAAAATGCAAAACTGTTTTGACGGAACAATATGGAACAGCCGTGTTGACTCAAAACAAAAGTTGAAATGGAATGCTTCCTGTTGTACCGTCGAAACACTGGTCAAAACAGAACACTTACATTTCGCACAGTCCTAATATCCAACTACCTGTGTGGGAACATTTCTTACAAGGAAACCACTCTCTAATCTCTCAGAATTAGTTCTCAAAAGGTAATTCACAAAACACTTTTCATAGATGAGCCTATGAACTTCACTTCATCAACCTCCTGGATACAAAAAAAAATCTAGGACTAAACATAGAAGAAATACAAAAATTTAGAAGTCGTGGTTCCAAAATGATACATTTTATTAGACCAACTGGGAAATCACAAGATATTTGTCCTTTTCTGCAAGCTTTAGGGCTCAAAGGCCCTAGGAAAAGTATAGATTATCAGGCCACAGATTTAAACTTGACGCCCATTTTTTGGTGCCAAGTTTAAAGCTGCAGCTTTCACATTTGCTTCCTTGGCAGCCGGAAGCCTTATAGGCTATATGTGTGGCTCCAAACCGTCCCTTTACCATGCCTCAAGCCTTGCAGATGGTATTGCTGTTGTCTCTCCCAGGCCTTGCTACAGCTTGGCCCCTTGTCCTCACCGGGCTTTCTGCAGCCCTGTCTCTGCACCCCTTGACACCGGGCTCTCCACAGCCCAAATACCACGCCCTCTCTGGCGCCGGGGTCCCCACAATATAGCGGGGCCCCAATGAGGCCTCCTTCTTCCCCAATAGTCTCTCTCAAACCACCAGTATTATAAAACAACAACCAAACATAAGCCCCTGGGCTATAACAACACAAGCTGTGCTCTACCCCTTTACATTACTAGGAGCAGAACTTAGTCAGGCTTCTTCCCTTCACTCACTCTAGGAGAGCTCCTCCCCCCTTTAGCCACCAGCAAAGAACTGAACTCCCTAGTCCCCATCCTGGGGTTTATATGGGCCCAGGGCCCTGCCCCTTCCAGCCAGCTGATCAGGTGCAGGTGCAGGCTAATTTTCTCATTAGCTGGTTGCCATGGCAACCTGCACCTGGGCTCCTGTCTGGCTGTTTGGACTCTCCCCAAGCAGTTTCTGCTCTTCTAGGAGCAGGCACCTAAGTGCCCTGTGACACAGCACTACATGTCCCTACCCCCTGCTACCAAGGAGGACATCACCAGCATCAACACCTTCCTCATCATGTAAGAGGCCCATGCTGCCCAGCTGAGGGGACACAGGCTACTCAATAAAGTTTTGAACTGTATTCCACCTCTGCTTGCTGGGGGTGTTGAGGACCTGAGCCAGGTAAGTGTGAGCAGGCCAGGTGGGGGGCAGGGGCAAGAGCAGGCGCTGGGGCCAGGGGCAGAGGCCGAGGCCAGGGGCAGGGGCAGGGGTGGGGACTGGAGCTGGAAGGGGCCTCCCCCCATTACAGGACTTACCATGTATCTGGGGCTGGTGAGGCTGGTGGCTCAACATGGGCCTCCCCATTGGCAATGGTGTCCAGCTGAGCCCAGTGTCTATGGCCCACAGTGCGTTGTGGACTGGTGCCCGGCCAGGTACCTCCCCCACCACTCCCTCCCCTCAGAGGGGAGCTGGTGCTGCTGGCAGCTGGCAATGACATGGTCAGCCATTCCTTGTGGCAGGGTCTGGAACTATGCAGTGGCCAAGGCAGCCACTGGCCAGGGCTCCGTGATCTGCTAGTAGATATAGCAGCCAGTTAGCTGGTCAGGGTGTGAGTACCCAAGGGTCCCTCCTCTGGTGCTGTGTCACCGGCGAGGTCAGGGTGGGGTGGGGCTCGGACAGGCCACCCCTACTGGTAAAAACTGCAGGGTTGTGCTCTGGGTCCTGGGGCACTAAAATCCTAGTCAGCTGCTGCATAAAGGCCTTTGTCTTGCAAGCACTGGTGGACCAATGACTGTGGTCAGTCATGGCCACCCACTGTGCCCGCAAGGCCTTGACTTTTATGCAGCACTGCTGCACTGACTGGAAGTGCCCACACCACTGCATATTATCTGACAGAGCCTCATAAATGTGGGCATTTGCGTGCTTACCCTGCTTGAACTGCCTCTGGACCTCTGTGTCACCCCAGAGCACCATGAGGTCACCAATCTCCTCCAGGCTCCAACTGGGGCCCCAGGTGGATGGCACAGGTGGGTGCTCATGGGCCAGAATGAGCCTCAACGGGGAGAAGAAGGATGATATGCTGTATCCTGCGCCAGCTCTCTGGGTCTCTGCGCAGCTGTCCGTGTTACCAGCCCTGGGCAGCTGCCAGTAGTGCCTAATGCAGGGACATGGCAAGGGACTAGGAGCTGCACGGCAGAGGCTATATCCCATATAACCTATGCAGGGCAGACTGCTGGGGGTGAGCTCCAGGGAGATGGTGCTGCTCCTACTGCCAGAGGCAGCCTGCAAGCAGCCCTGAGAAGCTGACTGGGCTGGACAGGGTGTGCAACAGCCTACAGTCCTCAGCAGCACTCACCTGGCCTTTCAGGGGTACCCTGGCAGCTGTGTGGCCCTGCAGTGGCCAAGCAGCAGCTCAGGGTTACAGACAGACAGGCAGAGGCAGCCTGTCGCCTGTCTAGGGGAGCACACAGGGCCTACGGTTCCCTTAGGTGAGGCTTCTATGAAGTGTGCCCCAGGCACAAAATGGCTACAGGCTTTTATACCCTGCAGCTAGGGGCTGCCATAGATGCAGCCCAGCCCTGGGCCAGGAGAAGCTCCCAGCCAGGAGCCTGGAGGCTGGGCTCAGGCCAACCTCCTAGTGGCAGGGTAGGCCCAGCACTAAACTTAGTGCCAGGTCGTGTCTACATGTGCATTACTATGCATTAACTAATCATGCCTACATTTGATATCTGCAAATGCAGATATCAAATTTAGTTGCAATTAGCCATTTTTACTGCGGTGTACATGTGTGCACATGTAGATGCTCACCCCTACTACGCAGTAAATTAAGCTAATGCGCAGTAACCCATCTCATGTAGGCACACCCACTGAGTGGTTTATACCATTTGCATCTTCATCACTACAGCAAACTATGCACAAATAGACAAAGAAGCTTTAAGTCTGGTGTTGGGAGTGAAGAAATGTAACCATTACTGTATGGGACAAAGTTTACTTTGGTCACAGATCACCAACCCTTAGTATCAATTCTCCATCCTAGGAAAGGAGTGTCTGGGACAAGTGCAGCACATACACAAAGGTGTAAAGGTAGACTCCCTTTTAATGGGTTACACTTTTGAGACTGAATTCAAAACAACAAGGGGACACAGTGATGCTAATGGACTCTCTCCTTCACCTGTGAAAGAGCCTTCTGTTGTAGGAATAGAATCTACTGATGCTATTAGCTTATTTTAGATGGAGCATGCCTCAGTGGCCTATAGCATGACTGGGCAAAAAAACAAGAAAGATCCCAAACTGGTATGGGTGTCTGAAGCTACCCTGAAAGGCTGGAAATATATTAACACACCTCATTTAGCCTTTTTATGTACATGAAGATGAACTTACTATACATCATGGGTGTGTCACATGGGGATTCTTGTTGTTATACATAAAAATTTGCTCACACAAGTTTTAGAAGAGCTACACATATGTCCCTCAGCTCTCCACCTTCCTGACAGAGAATAATGGAATTGCGTCTCCTACACAGGTGGTGACTGCCCATCTCCAATGACTTGAGGAGCAGCTTGAGATGTTTGTTACAGACATTCAGGGTATATCAAGACTGGACTGGATGCATAGCTCATTTCTGCATCAGCCTGATGCAATGAATCTGCCATCAAAGGAAACTGAGCAGCTCACTGAACTTTCCTGTGATTGGAGTCTTTGATCTTTATTTTCTCAACAAGTCATAGTTGACTTCTGGTTCAGTGTGAAAACAGACTATCCTGCTCTGTCAACACATGCCCTCAACGTACTTGTGCCCTTCACCACAACTTACTTGTGTGAAGTAGGATTCAGCACCCTAGCTTCCATCAAGATGAGCTATCGCTCTACATTGGACATTACTTCAGAACTGTGGTGTGCCATCTCTACCACAAAACCAAACTTAGATAAGTTGTGTTAGAACATTCAGGCCCAGCTGTCACACTAGTTCAGGTAATAATAAAGCTTTTAAATGTGACTGAGCACCAGAATTTGCATATATCTATGTTTATCTGCTAAATAATTCCTACGCTAGGTAATATCAGTTTAACCTTCAGGGCTTTTTTTGTGTGTTGTTTGTGGTTTAAGACTAGGGGATCCTGGAGCCCAGCAGGGAGCCTCTCCTGCCAGCCGCACGCCACACTGCTGAGGACCCCAGTGCTGCCTGCAGGTCCCACTCGTTCAGGCTCTTCTGGGGCAACTGCTCCCACCCCACTAGCTCAGCTCTTGCCAGATCTTTGAAGCTCCTTCCCTGTGGTCCCTCACTGGTCTCTCTCCTGAGTCAGCTGCACTGCCCCTTTTATCCCCCTCCAGGTGACCCAAGAGGCCAATCAGGGGACATGGAGAGTGAGTCTCTGGGGCCTGATTGGTGAGGAAAGGGAATCCCAAGTCCTCCAATCACCTTTTGCCCTTTCAAAACCCCTGGGCTAGGTCACTGCCAGCTAGCCCATCACATCCTCCCCCGCGGAACCCTTCACCATCCCCAGTGAAATGCAGGCCTCAGCCTGGAGGACTGCTAGACCCAAGGGGCAGAGATGGGGACCTCACCTGGCACCCCCAGGGCATTGTAGGTGAAGTGGCGAACTGGCCGAAGCTCCCGCCTTGGCCATGGGGTGCGGTCTAGGGCAGTACTCTGCAAGGGCCCCGGTGACTCGGGTTCCCTCTCACTCTAGGAGTCTGCCCCACTGTCAGCTAAAGGTGTGGGGATGTTTTCTCCTTTGGTCTCTCCACACGGGGCTCCACGAGCAGCAGTCCCCATCTCCCCTTCGCCCTGAGGAGTGGCAGGTCCTAAGCTCGGGTGAAAGTCAGTAGGGTACCACCAATCAGAGTCAGAGTCCTCCGGGGGAGCTGCAGGTACAACTGCCGGCTGGGTGGCGTGAGGCCTCCTTCTACGAGGAGACCTAGGCCTCTCTTCTCACAGCTCTCTCTCGGGTGGAGGGGGCCCCACCAATTCGCCAATAGGCAGCATGAGGTTCTGGTGGACTCCGCAACTTCGACCCGGTCCAGACTCAGGGGAGATCTCGTATACTGGGAGGTCTCCCAGTTGTCACACCACTGTATAGGGTTCAGCCCACCACTGATCAGCGATTTTGTGTCTCCCAGTTAGCCCCAGGTTTCGCAGCAGCACCCGGTCCCCTTCTTGTAACCCTTGCTCATGAACTCGAGCATCATAAAGCCGCTTATGGCGTTGCTGGCTTCTTCCAGCAGTTTCGGCTGCCAGTCGGTATGCACGACGCAGACGGTCCCGAAGCTGTTGTGCATATTGACCAGGAGTCAAATGTCGTTGGTAGACTCGTTCTACCCCAAAGCACAAATCTATGGGTAACCGGGGCTCCCTCCTGAACATGAGTAAATACAGACTGACCCCCGTTGCATCATTCCTAGTGGAGGTGTAGGCATGCACCGGGTATGCGATGTGCTGGCTCCATGCGGCCTTCTGTTCCTGCTGGAGGGTACCCAGCATGTTCAAGAGAGTAAGATTGAAGCGTTCAGGTTGGGGATCCCTTTGGGGGTGGTAGGGTATAGTCCTTGATTTCTGTATGCCAGCCACTGTCAGTACTTCACACAACAACCAGCTCTTAAAATCTCACCCCTGATCGGAGTAGATTCTTGCGGGCAGCCCAAACACGGAGAAGTACTTTTCCCACAGCACTTTGGCAACTATTCTTGCTGTTTGATCTCGCGTAGGGAAGACCTGGGCATATCAGGTGAAGTGGTCTGTCACAACCAGCACATTCCCCTTTCGGTGCCCCTCCCCTTCTATGGCTAGGACCAGCTCCATGGGTTTTGAGCTCTGGATGACGTGTAGATAGGCAGTTCGAGCAATGGTCTTCCTCCGCACACACCAATCACAGTTTGAGCATTTAGTCCTTACGTCTTCAGCCATTTTGGGCCAAAAGAACCGCTCACGGGCTAGCATCAGGGTGCGCTGCACTCCCATGTGCCCAAAGTCATCATGCAAGGCCCGTAATGAAAGGGCCTTATACTTCTGAGGGAGGACCAGCTGCCAATATTTCTGTCCTTCTGGGTCCTGGGCAGGTATTCCCTGATCTCTGGGCATGCAGCACCACTCGCACATCTAGGTGCTGTTCTTGTGCTGTCCGCCATTCCGTGGCTGTGACCTGGGGCAATGAAGAGGGAGTCAGCATGGTGTACTGAACCCAGCCCTGTGGGATCCCCTCAAGGGGCAACCCCAACACCTTAGCCATGCAAACAGTACTTTCCCTTATCCCCACAGGGTCTTGTAGCTGCAGGTCACAAATGGTCTTCACTGTCTCGGGGCTCCAAACACTCCCAGGGTTGCTGGGGAGTTGTCAAGACAGGGCATCAGCATCCATGTTCTTTCGTCCTGATCAATAGTGCAGGCTAAAGGTGTAGTTGGCTAGTGCCGCAATCCAACGTTGGCCGGTCACATCCAACTTAGCGCTGGTGAGCACATAGGTAAGGGGATTATTGTCCGTCCACACCTGGAAGGTAATCCAATACAGATAGTCCCGGAATTTCTCAGTGATGGCCCACTTGAGGGCCAGAAATTCAAGCTTATATACCGGGTAGCGCGTCCCGCTGGGTGACAATCCCGTGCTAGTAAAAGCCATGGGTCTCCGGTGTCCATCATGTTCTTGGTACAGTACAGCCCCCAGTCCTGACAGGCTAGCATCCGTGTGCAAAATAAAAGGGCGGTTGGGGTCAGCATATGCCAGCACAGGTGCTTGAGTCAACCGCCGGATCACCTCCTGAAAGGCATCTTCACACTGTGAGTCCCACCGGGGACCAAAAGGCTCTGTGGGGCTTCGTGTCACAGGAAGCCCATTTAAGCCATTGTTTCACCCCTTCTTGCGAGGCAACCTCCCTCCACCGGTGTCTGCAAGTTAGGGCATTTAAAGGTCTAGTTATTGTAGCATAGTCTTTAACGAATCGCCGATAGAAACCTGCAAATCCCAGGAGCCTTTTCAATTCCCTAAAGTTCTTGGGTCAAGGCCAAGTGTAAGGCCAAAGTAAGGCCACCACTTACTTTCTCCGGATCAGTGCTGACCCCTTCCTGTGATACAATGTGTCCTACGTACTTCACAGAGGCCTGGCAGAACTTACATTTATCAATGGCCAACTTAAGTCCAGCGGTCTCCAGCTGATCGAATACCTGGAGCAGCCATTCTTTGTGTTCCTCCAGGGTTTTTCCAAAAACAGCAATGTCACCTAAATAAACCAGTACTTGGGTCATATGCATATCCCCAACCACCTTCTCCACTAGTCACTGGAAGGTGGAGGGAGCCCCAGATATCCCTTGGGGCATTCGCTCAAACTGATAGAATCCCAAGGGGCAAATAATAAAAGCAGTCTTCTCTTTGTCCTCTTCCCGCAGAGGTATCAGGTAGTTGGTGCTGTGGAGGTCTAGTACCAAAAACCATTTGCTCCCTACTAAACAGTCCAAAGCCTCCTGCACTTGTGGGACAGTGTATTGATCGGTGATTGTCCGGGCATTCAAAGTCCGGTAATCAATACACATATGGAGTTGGCCATTCTTCTTCCATACAATCACAATGGGAGAGACATAAGGGCTCTTAGATTCTGTGATGATGAGGTGGTCCATGAGCTCCTGCAGATGATGTCTTACTTCCCCCATCTCAGTGAGGGGAATGTGCCGAGACCTTTCGCGAAAGGGTCGTGGGTTGCTCAGACGCATGTGATGCTCCACCCCCTTAGCCTCCCCCACATCCCAGTCATTCAGGGAGAAAACATGGGCTCGAGCCCCGAGTTTGTCCCAGAGCTGAGCTTTACAGGCTTCAGGCACTGGGGAGTTCCCTCCCCAAAAAACTTGAAGGGTCAATTGGAGTGGGGTTTCCCTCCTGCTCAGGGCTCACCACTTCAGCTTCCTTTATCAAGGCCACCTTGTGTCCCAGGTGGACCACAATATCTTTCAAGGTTGGGTTAACCACTATCGCTGTAACTGGGTCTTGGTTGAGCCCTTTTGTCTTGATCATGCCATCAAGGACCCTCAGTGCACCGGGTCTCTCTCTCCCAGTGGGGATCTCCACCACCAGCAGTTTATTCTTTTCATCCCTCTCAATCCAACTGCATACAGTAGGCAAAGCCCATTGGCCCTGTGCAGGGACTCGCTGGGGCTTTGCTCCAGAGAAGTGCAGGGCCCCCACAACCTCAGGGTGACCCCACATCTCTCTATGCTCCCAGTGGTCATATGCCTCTGAGTACAAGGCATGCATTGTTAACCGCTGTTAGTAACCTGGGCCAGCTTGTCGTTTACAGTAGCGAGCAAGAACCTGGAAAAGGCTGGAGTTGGTCCCCACAATGAGAGTGGCCCCTTTCATCCACCCTGGATCAGGGCATACTAGAGCAATGGTTGACACTTCTTTCTCCACCCCAGCTATTTCAGCAGGGAATTTTAGCCTCACATTCACATAACCCCTGTAAGGATACTGTTCCTGGCTTAAGCCACAAAGTCCCAGCCCCATAAGGGGAAGCAAAGGCAAGTGTCTCAGATGTTCCTCATAGAAGGATTCAAATAGGATGGTAACCTGGGATCTACTGTCTAGAATGGCCCAGCATGGGTGACAATTCACAGTCACGGGGACCTCCGCACAGGGTCCCACTAGCCCCTTTGGCAGTGAATTTACTGAGGGTAATGTGCGGGAGTCTGTCTGGGTCCATTGCTCTCCCCTTCCCTGTTTCCCGCTGCCCACCGCCCTTTTAACCTTTCAAATACCAAACCAGGGTTCTCAGGCTGGGTGCACTCCCGAGCCATGTGCCCTAGCTCCCCATATCTATAGCAGAACCCTGGGGTCCTAGAGCGGGTATGGGGCCGGGGTCCTCCCTAGGCAGGTCAACCCCTGGGGAGGGTTCTGGCCACAGCAGCTGCTAGTGCTGGAGCCACAGGCTACTCCTCCACTCCCAACAAGGTGTCCTCATGGGGAGCCACCGTAAGCACCTGACCCATGGGTCCTCTCTGGGGGGAAACATCCTCTGGGGGACACACAGTTTCTCTGAGTCTGGATATCTCTTCCTCTTCACGAATCTCTCTGAGGAGGTGACAGAAGTCAGGTGGGCTGCTCCTGCTCCCCGCTAAGTTGAGGTTCTGGAGTAAGTCCGAGCTATACCGTGCCCCAATATGGATTTTCCAGAGCCATATCTGATCGGCATCGGTGACACTAAGCGCTCCCTGGGTCACCAGGCGCTGTAACACCGGCTCTAAGCGCAGGACATACGCTGAAAGAGTCTTGCCCTTGCGATGGAAAGTTCCCAGCAATTCATAGTACGCACCCCCACTCCCTGTGGGTTGGCCAAAAGCATCCTGAAGGACCTGCACGCATTGCTGGGTGGTGATAGCAGGGTTCCAGAGTTTGGCAGTCCTCACAACCCCAAAGGCAGGCTCCCTCAGGACCTCCAGCAGATGGCGTCGCTTATCCTCATCAGGTATTTGCCAAGTCAGTAAAGTCTCTTGAATATGGGAGAGCCAAGAATTGAATCCTTCCTCCCCTGCAGGGACTGGAAGGGTTCCCGAGAAACTCTGGAGTCCCTTATAGGCTGCCTGGTCACTGGAGGAATGGGTCACCTCCCGCAGAATCTGCTGGAAATTCCTCACACATTCTGGGGTAGCTTCAGTACCAACAGTTTGCCCCGCTCCCCCCTGCACCGTCCCATCACTCCCGGAGGGTACAGCAGACTGGTCAGCATTGGACATGTCTCCTGGTGTCTCTCTCTCTACAGGGGTACACAACGCTTGGATAATATCCTGGCACCTGCTACGCAGGGATCCCGGATAAGCCCCCAAAATGTAACCCAGGCGGTACTCCAAAAAGTACCCCCTCTCCAATTGAAGGGATCAAAGCAGGTGCACAAGCGCTGTGGGAGGTGTAGGGACTCTCCTCCCTCTATAGAGCAGAGCCAGACTGCCACTGGGGACTTAACCATATAACTTTTAATGGGGGAACAATACTGGGAACATAACAGACATAATCAGGGGGTATAGTGGACATTACAATGCCCCAAGGGGCAGGATTCAACAAAGGTTAGACACTTACAATCATTGACAAAAGACAGGGTTAACAAAATATAAAACACAAACAGCAGAGCAACCAATACTGGTTGGGGAAATATAAAAAGGCACAAAATACAAAATGTCAAAAAAAAATAGGGCCTAGGTACCTGGAAGGGGAGAAAGCACAACGGCTCCTTTCCACTGCAAGAAGAACTTGTTGTTAGCTCATGTGGTGGGAGAAACCTCCCTAAGGTCCGTTGTCTAGCTGTAATTTGATTGACAGACAACGCGGGTAAAGAAAGACAGCTGTTTATTTGCTCGAGCAAAGACCATAAAGCCAGCAAAAGGCAAAATGGCCCCCCCTCAAGGGTGAGGCGATCTTTTATACTTCTTACAACAAAGCAAGACTATATGGTTAACAAAAAGCAATACTTGGGGCGGTGCTCTACAAATCTTTGTAACAGCATATTTCTATTAAGCTGAACTAGCACTTTTAAAAGCTAAAAGTTAAGTAACAGTAACATTATGTTAGCAAAACCTTACACAGTAGAAGATACTTCTCAAGGACACAACCAGTAAGCTCAAACAATGGTTTCTCTGTCTTATCTTACTTCTAGCTGTAGCTGATTTTTTTTTTTAGCACACAGACACAGATTCACTTTTTAACTCAGAAAATGCTTGTTGCAGTTAAAATGATTACTTGACACAAGCAAAGGCCTAGCTATCATTCTGCCTTGTGGTCAGCTGCATTACTAGGCCACAGGTCATGCCTTGTATTCAGCTGTAAAGCTAATACTTCTTAAAAATCCAAATTATTGTAAACCTAACAGTATGCTTTCAGAAAACTATTCTATTTCAGGGCAATGACAAACCTGCGGACTACACTCACTCACCCCAAGTCACCAAAACTGGAACTTGGATCTCCCATGTGATAAGCAGGAACACTGCCACACAGCCACCAGTGCTGGTACTGCTCCAAGCTGCTAGGGGTCTTGACCTTCCTGGAGCCCCAGCCTCACATCGAGCTGCCTGGTCTCTGATTGGAGGAGCTGGAAGCCGAGCTGGGAACCCCTCAGGTCACTGCTCAAATCCTTGCTGAAGCAGGAAGCCTCTCCTGCTGGCCCCAGCCTCTCATAGGGGATCCTGGAGCCCAGCAGGAAGCGTCTCCTTCAGGCTCTTCTGGGGCAACTGCTTCCACCCCGCTGGCTCAGCTCTTTGAAGCTCCTTCCTTGTGGTCCCTCACTGGTCTTCCCCTGAGTCAGCTGTGCTGTCCCTTTTATCCCCCTCCAGGTGACCCAAGGGGCCAATCAGGGGACACAAGGGGTGAATCTCTGGGGTCTGATTGGTGAGGAAAGGGAATCCCAAGTCCTCCAATCATCTTTTGCCCTTTCAAAACCCCTGGGCTAGGTCACTGCCAGCTAGGCCATCACACAGGGTTAACCAAAATGTAAAACACAAACAGCAGAACAAACAATACTGGTTGGTATTACTGGAAATACAAAAGGCACAAAACAAAAAAATGTCAAATGACAAGGAATATAGGGCCTAGGTACCTGTAGGGGGAGAACACAATGGCCCCTTTCCACTGCAAGAGGAATTCCTCCTTCTTAACTCACTCCTTCCCCAAGTCACAAAAGCTGGGACTTGAACTCAGATCTCATACGTGGTAAGTAGAAACTCTGCCACACAGTCACCAGTGCTAGTAATGCTCCAAGCTGCTAGGGGTCTTAACCTTCCTGGAGCCCCAGCCTCACATTGAGCTGCCTGGTCTCTGATTGGAGGAGCTGGAAGCAGAGCTGGGAACCTCTCAGGTCGCTGCTTAGATCTTGCTGGTGTTAGGGAGCCTCTCTTGCTGGCCACAGCCTCTCCTAGGGTATCCTGGAGCCCAGCAGGGAGCCTCTCCTGCTGGCCGCATGCCGTGCTGCTGAGGACCCCAGTGCTGCCTGCAGGTCCCACTCGTTCAGGCTCTTCTGGGGCAACTGCTCCCACCCCACTAGCTCAGCTCTTGCCAGATCTTTGAAGCTCCTTCCCTGTGGTCCCTCACTGGTCTCTCTCCTGAGTCAGCTGAGCTGCCCCTTTTATCCTCCTCCAGGTGACCCAAGGGGCCAATCAGTGGACATGGAGGGTGAGTCTCTGGGGCCTGATTGGTGAGGAAAGGGAATCCCAAGTCCTCCAATCATCTTTTGCCCTTTCAAAACCCCTGGGCTAAGTCACTGCCAGCTAGCCCATCACCGTTAGAATGAGTTATAACTTGCATTGATAAACTATATATATAAATTTACTAGCAAATTGCCCATCAAGAATGATGGTGGGGATCCAGTGGGGATGGAGTCCTGCATCTGGCCCTGCCCCCCACCTTCACCCCCTGCTGCTCCTCTTCCAGACCTGCTCTACCCTCAACCCCTTCCCACCACTTCGGGTCTGACCACACTCCCCCCTCACCACTTCAGGTCTAACCCCACTCCCCACCTCACTCCCCCCGCTTCAGGTCTGACCCCACTTCCCCCCTCCCCCCACCTCTTCAGTCTTGCCCCACTCCTCCCTCACTGCCTCTTCAGGTCCAGCTCTGCTCCCTGCCTCCCCCCCCCCCCCCCCCCCACTTCAGGTCCATCAGGCAGATGTGAGCCAGGCAGACACAAAGCAGCAGGGGGGAGGGGCAGGAAGCATGGCCAGACCAAAGTGGTGAGACTGGGGGGAGCAAGGTTGGACCTGAAGTGGCAGGAGGGAGAGAGGGAGGGAGAGGGGTCAGACCCAAATCAGCGGTGGGGGAGTGAAGTCGGACAGATGTGGTGCGGGGGGGAGTGGGGTTGGACCCGAAGCAAGAGTGGCAGATGGTCACATCCAGGACCGGAGCTGCTCGCAGCGAACAGGTACCAGTTCCTCCAGTCCAACTGGAGAACAGGTACGAGGCCCTGGCGGCCCTGCAGGAGATGGAAGGGGAGGAGGAAACCCTTGGGCAGGAAGAAACACCACATTCTTCACGCTCCGAACAGGTCAGGAGATCCATGCAGACCCAGAGCAGGAGGCGACGAGTGCTTGTCATAGGCGACTCCATCCTGAGAGGTACGGAAGGGCCCATCTGTCACCAGGACCCCTCAACACAAGAGGTATACTGCCTGCCCGGAGCAAAGATTCGGGATGTGAAGGAGGTAATCCAGGCCAGGATCAAGCCCACCGATTAATACCCTATGGTCCTAGTCCATGTGGGTACTAATGATGTGGCCAGGAGAACCCCTGATCACCTGACGGTGGACTACAGTGCTCTGGGCAGCGTGCTGAAGGAGTTCAGTGCACAGGTGGTATTCTCTTCCATCCTACCAGTGAACGGACGCAGAAGACGGCATGAGAACTGCATCCGAGAGACCAACTGGCGGCTTCAGCAGTGGTGTCTTGAGGCAGGCTTCAGCTTCCTGGACAACGACCCGCACATCACGACGAGGGACATGCTCAGTTGGGATGGGCTTCACCTGTCCCCCAAAGGTAAGCGTGTGTTTTCTTCTAGGTTGGTGGATCTCCTCCGGCGGGCTTTAAACTAGGCTCGCCGGGGGGAGGGGAAGATGAGGGCAGGGGAAGCTGTGGACCACCAAACCATGTGGCACCCACAAGGACAGCCCAGCCTGAAGAAAGAGAACATTGGGAACCTGCAAGACGTGGGGCGGCCAGCACTACGGCACAGGTAAGAAACGAGAAGGTAAGAAATAAGGGGCCCTTTGGGACTCGGAGCGGGGGGGCAGCAAAGGCACCTGTCACAGGGCTCAAGTGCCTATATACTAATGCTAGGAGCATGGGAAACAAGCAGGATGAACTAGCGCTCCTGCTTGCACAAAACACCTACGACTTAGTAGGGCTAATGGAAACCTGGTGGGATTCATCCCACGACTGGGCGGTACATATTGAGGGTTATAGATTGTACAGAAAGGACAGGGTGGGGAAAAAAGGGGGAGGGGTTGCGCTCTATGTCAATGAGCAATATACGTCAACCCTCATCAAGACGGAATCCAAGGATGAGGAAGTAGAAGGATTGTGGGTTAGGCTACATGGGAGGCAAGAAGAAAGGGATTTGGTGGTAGGGGGCTACAGACCCCCACATCAAGGGGAAGAAATAGATGCAGGGCTCCTGAGGCAGCTCACAGAGACCATAAAAGCTAAAGAGGCAGTAGTCATGGGGGACCTAAACTACCCAGACATCTGCTGCGAGACACAGATGGCAAAGTCGCACCGCTCACGCAGGTTTCTAACCTGTATACAGGACCTCCACCTGACACAGGAGGTACATGGTCCCACTAGGGGGAATGCCATACTGCATCTGGTATTGGCAACGGGGGATGACATGGTAGGGGACCTACAGATCGGCAGCCATCTGGGGGACAGTGATCACCTAATAATAGAATTCACCATAAGACTTCAAGTGGGTAAGGTAACTAGTAGGGTGAAAGTGCTAGACTTTAGGAAAGCTGATTTAAATGAACTCAGGCGATTAGTCAAGGACGCACTGCAGAGTAGGAGTTTTGAAATAATGGGAGCCCAAGAAGGGTGGCTGTGCCTTCAGGAAACGTTCCTTCGGGCACAAAGCGAGGCGATCCCCATGTGGGGTAAAAGAGGGAAAGGGGTCAGGAGGCTTCCCTGGCTGACCGCAGAAATCCAGGACAGCCTAAGGGCCAAAAGGGGAGCCCATAAAAAGTGGAAACAGGGAGAGATCACCAAAGACGAATTTACCTCCTTTGCTCGTGCTTGTAGGGAGGCAGTTAGACGGGCCAAAGCTACCATGGAGCTGAGGATGGCATCCCAAGTAAAGGACAACAAGAAATTGTTTTTTAGATATATAGGGAGTAAAAGGAAGACCCAGGGAGGAATAGGACCCCTGCTAAATGGGCAGAAACAATTGGTGATGGACAGGGGGGACAAGGCTGAACTCAACGAGTTCTTTGCCTCAGTGTTCCTAAGCGAGGGGCACAACAAGTCTCTCACTGGGGTTGTAGAGAGGCAGCAGCAAGGCGCCAGACTTCCATGCATAGACCCTGAGATGGTGCAGAGTCACTTGGAAGAACTAGATGCCTTTAAGTCAGCAGGCCCGGATGAGCTCCATCCGAGGGTGCTGAAGACACTGGCCGACATCATTGCAGAGCCACTGGTGGGAATATTTGAACGCTTGTGGCACATGGGCCAAGTCCCGGAGGACTGGAAAAGGGCCAACGTGGTCCCCATTTTTAAGAAGGGAAGGAACTATAGGCCAGTCAGTCTCACCTCCATCCTTGGCAAAGTCTTTGAAAAAATTATCAAGGCTCACATATGCGAGAGCCTGGCTGGACAAATTATGCTGAGGGGAAACCAGCACAGGTTCGTGGCAGGCAGATCGTGCCTGACCAATCTAGTCTCTTTTTATGACCAGGTTACGAAATGCCTGGACACAGGAGGTGGGGTGGATGCCGTATACTCAGACTTCAGAAAGGCCTTCAATACGGTATCCCACCCCATACTGATGAACAAGCTAAGAGGCTGTGACTTGGATGACTACATAGTCCGGTGGGTGGCGAATTGGCTGGAGGGTCGCACCCAGAGAGTCGTGGTGGATGGGTTGGCTTCGACCTGGAAGGGTGTGGGCAGTGGGGTCCTGCAGGGCTCAGTCCTTGGACCGATACTCTTCAATGTCTTTATCAGCGACTTGGACAAGGGAGTGAAATGTACTCTGTCCAAGTTTGCAGATGACACAAAGTTATGGGGAGAAGTGGACACGCTGGAGGGCAGGGAACAGCTGCAAGCAGACCTGGACAGGTTGGACAAGTGGGCAGAAAACAACAGAATGCAGTTCAACAAGGAGAAATGCAAAGTGCTGCACCTAGGGAGGAAAAATGTCCAGCACACCTACAGCCTAGGGAATGACCTGCTGGGTGGCACGGAAGTGGAAAGGGATCTTGGAGTCCTAGTGGACTCCAAGATGAACATGAGTCGGCAGTGTGACGAAGCCATCAGAAAAGCCAATGGCACTTTATCGTGCATCAGCAGATGCATGACAAATAGGTCCAAGGAGGTGATACTTCCCCTCTATTGGGTGCTGGTCAGACCGCATTTGGAGTACTGCGTGCAATTCTGGGTGCCGCAATTCAAGAGGGATGCGGATAACCTGGAGAGGGTCCAGAGAAGCGCCACTCGTATGGTTAAGGGCCTGCAGACCAAGCCCTACGAGGAGAGACTAGAGAACCTGGACCTTTTCAGCCTCCGCAAGAGAAGGTTGAGAGGCGACCTTGTGGCTGCCTATAAGTTCATCATGGGGGCACAGAAGGGAATTGGTGAGTATTTATTCACCAAGGCGCCCCCGGGGGTTACAAGAAATAATAGCCACAAGCTAGCAGAGAGCAGATTTAGACTGGACATTAGGAAGAACTTCTTCACAGTTCGGGTGGCCAAGGTCTGGAACGGGCTCCCAAGGGAGGTGGTGCTCTCCCCTACCCTCGGGGTCTTCAAGAGGAGGTTAGATGAGTATCTAGCTGGGGTCATCTAGACCCAGCACTCTTTCCTGCCTATGCAGGGGGTCGGACTCGATGATCTATTGAGGTCCCTTCCGACCCTAACATCTATGAATCTATGAATCAAGGGGTGGGGGAGCAGGGTTGGACCCGAAGCAAGGGCGAGTGGGGGGGAGCTGGATCAGAACTGAAGCAGCAGGGGGGAGGGGCAAGGAGTGGGGTCAGACCAAAACAGTGTGGGGGCGGGGCGGGGAGCAAGACCAGTCTGAAGCAGTGGCAGGTGGAGTGGGGTTGGACCTGAAGCAGCAAGGGGGATGGGGGGAGCGGGGTCAGCCTCAAAGCAGGGGGGGAGGGAGGCAGTGGGGTCCAACCTGAAGCAGAGAAGGGGTGGGGGGGAGCAGGATCAGACCTGTAGCAGCAGGGGAGAGGGGCAGGGAATGGGGCTGAGCCAAAGCAGCAGGGGGAGGGGGAGAGCTGTGTCGGACCTGAAGTGGCAGGAAGGAGGTGGGGAAGTGAGGTCCAACCCAAAGCAGTGAGGAGGTGGGCAGGAGTGGGATAAGATCCAAAGCAGAAGTGGGAAAGGGCAGGGAGTGGGGCCAGACCAAAGTGGCGGGAGGAGAGGGGGAGCAGGATTGGACCTGAAGTTGCAGTGGGGAGGGGAAGCGGGGTCAGAACCAAAGTGGCAAGGGGGAGAAGGGTTGGACCCGAAGCGGGGTGGGGAGTGGGATCAGATCTGAAGTGGCATGGGGGAGGGGCAGGGAATGGGGCCAGACCAAAACAGCAGGGGAAGTGGGGAGAGTGGGGTCAGACCCAAAGCAGCAGGGGGAATGTAGGGGAGTGGGGTTGGACCTGAAGCAGTGCCGGGGGGGAGCAAGGAGTGGGGTCAGATCAGAAATAGCAGGGGATGTGGGGGAGAGCGGGGTTGGACCTGATGTGTTATTCTGGATTTTAGGAAGAAGCAGGAAGACTGATGGTCCTTTATCTCTTTGTCTTTCTCATGAAATTCCTGTGGATTGACAAGTTTTGCAACCAAGTAATTGATCATACTTGGGAGAGTTGTACGGAGTCGACGATTCATAAGCAACTTGGCTGGACTCTACCCGTGCTCCAATGGCATTGAACAGTAGATCAAGAGTGCTGTGGCAGACCACTGTTGGTGCCTGCCACTTTAAGGGCTGGAGCTGACAGCAGCCAGGTGCTTGATTATATCAGCCATTTTGAGACGCAGGCTATATAACAGAAGCAGTAGTTTGCTGCTGCCCTGCCATGAAAAAAAACATCAGCTGGCAGAGCTGAGGGCAGGAACACCTTGGAGGTCTATGGGCTTAGGCTATAGGGATGGAGGAGGCTCCAGGTCCTGGGCATGACCTAAAACTGCACCTGGCCGGGGAAAGGAGGCCAGGTGGGGCTGCCGGTGGTGCAGCAGCCCCATGAAATGCCAGGGCCATGAACCTCTCTGGTGAAGGGTGGGTTGGGGCGCCTAATAACCTCCAGCCCCCACACAGTCCTAGCTGGGTAAAGCCCAGACCTATGAGAGCTTAGAAAGGCCTGCAACTCAGTTGCCAGCAGAGTTGTGAGGGTAAAAGCAGGCAAGCCGCTTAGGCTTGTCCTGAGGGACCTCGACTAGTCCATGCTGGGGCCAGGACCCAAGGGGGGATCTAAGTGCCAAGGGCACACCGCAAGGGATGCCCAAAAAGCAAGAGTCTCGGGATCTCGACTGTGCTGAGATAAACTGTGTGAATGGACAGGGCAAAAGTTCTTGGGAGTAGTTACAGTCCTCAGTGAGTAGTTATAAGAGAGAGTTGCTTTGGAGAGATTGTTTATGCATGTGTTAGTAGGTTGAACAGGATTGTACGAGACCGTAAGGCAAAGGTTACAGGTACAGGCTAAGGGAAGACAGAATGTTATCCAGGCGATGCAGCTTCAGGGAGATCAGAGACAATCAGGGGGAGGGGGATGTGAGACAGATACCTTGTGATCCTGTGCGCTTCTGAGACTAAATGGTAAATTTGATTTTTGGATGTGGCTTATCAGCTTAGAGAGCCAGCAGGAGGCACTGGGAAGAGACACAACATGTTACTGGACATCTGCTCATTCTTTTGCTGCATTGGTTTGTTGTGCTTTGGTATAAGTGAGGGAGAACTTTGCTCTCCCCCCTCCAAGAATACTGCGAAGATCATAGAAAAGAAAGTGTTAACAGCTTGTTAAGACAGAAAGTGCTTATGAGAAACCCCAGAGTGCAGCTGTGTAAACAGAGTCAGTGTTGAGAAGTTACTCTGAGCAGAAAAGATAACACCCATTTTCTTCCCTCTGTCTTGTATAATCAGAGGTGCCTGCTTCTTTGCAGATACATGGTTTGAAAGTTCTTGTTGAGTCCGGGAAAGCTTTCCTGAAAGATTGTGTGGTTTGCGACAGGCTGTGAGAGAGAGACACAGAGAAAGAGACTAAATGAATTGGTTTGAAAAAAGTAAGGCAAGGACAGGCCGCTGGTAAGAACAGATTGTGAAGCCTGTAGCCCAGCAAGGATATGGTTAAGGTCTGTCAAGGGTGAGACAAGCTGGAAGTTAAGGGAGACCGGTAGAGTGAATGTTAAGACCCAAAGGAGAGTGTGGGAACTCCAGAGAACTGCCAGAGTGAGAGATCTATGAAAGGGTCGGAGAGAACAGACCCACAGAGTCCCGAGAGGGAGAGACCGGGTACTAAATAGTAGGGCTGTGCCAGGCTTCGGGCAGAGCTCCAGATCCGGAGAAGCTTCGGATGCTTCCGGGTCTGAAGCAGCACATCCGGGTCCAAGCGCCGCCTCGTTCGGCTTCCCGAAGCGCTTCGGAGACGCCTCGGCGATCCGGCCGTAGGGTATAATGGGGAAACAATAAAATATCAATAACTTTGTTGTTTTCTGTCCGATTTAGATGAAATTTTCAGGAGTGGTAGACTCTACAGAGAGGATGAAGTCTGCCAAATTTCAACAAGATCGCTATAGGGGTTTGGGGGGACATCACCCCAAATTCTTGAAAGCAAAACTCATGTCACGTCTAGGCGTTACAACATAGTGGGGTAAAAACTACAGGGTTGGTAGCTCTTACTGAGGCCACAAAGCATGTTAAGTTTCAAGAAGATCAGTGCAGGGGTTTGGGGGTAACTGTACCCCAAATTATTGAAAGCAAAACTCCTGTCATGTCTATGTATTATACCACAGGGGGGTCAAAACTGCACAGGTTACCAGTGTGTTTTGCTTGTCCACAGCTTGAGGTGCAGGTCCCCCCAAACCCCTACACTGATCTCCTTGAAACTTGGCGGGCTTTGTGGTCTCAATAAGAGCTACCAGCCCTGCAGTTTTCATCCCCCCTGTGGTGTAACACACAGCTGTGACATGAGTTTGGCTTTGGAATTTGGGGTACAGTTCTCCCCAAACCCCTGCACCGATCTTCTTGAAACTTGGCAGATTTCATGCTCTCAGCAGAGGCTACCATCCCTGCAAGTTTCATCCAAATTGAACAAAAAACAACAAAGTTATAGATATTTCATTGATTCCCCATTATACCCTATAGCCAGATCTCCGAGGCGGCTCCAAAGCTTCGGAGTTGCTTCGGCCGGATCGAGGCAGAAACCCAGTCCGGAGCTCTGGATTGGATTGCGGCCATGTGAAGCGGCCGGATCCAAAGCAGGATTGGATCGCTGCTGACTCGCACAGGCCTACTAAATAGGTGAGCTCAGCCAAAGTTTGTAAGAGCATTGAAAGCCAGGGACTCACAGTCTGAAAGGTGTGTGAGGAAGAGTCAGTGACTTGTGGCCCAGGAGGGGCCAGGGGAGAGTGGAACTGTATGGGCCTAGAGGCTCTGAGTATAGCCAAGAGGGAGGTAAAAAGATCTGATGAGAGGTCTGCAGGACCCTAGAAGACCAAGTGTTCTGGCAGTCCAGAGGTGGGGCACAGAGGGGCCAGAAGGTTGAATTAGACCACTGCTAAGGCTGCCAGAGCTGGGAGCCTGAGATCTCAGCTGGCCCAACGAGGGGCCAGGAAGTCCAGAAATGAGACTGTGCCCATGAAGAGTGAAGAAGAACAGAGCAGGAGAGTGTAAAGATTGGTCCTGGGTCCTGAAACTACCATCCTCCTGGGAGTGGTTAGTGGGATGGAGCTACTCGTAGCAGGGTAGTCTTTATTGGGAAAAGGCTAGGGGGAGCATACCCCTACAAAAAAACCCTTGCTAAAGGCCAAGGAAAAAGGATGTGTGGGTGGATATACCTGGGAACGCCTGTCACTATGAGAAGAGAGTACTGCTGAAGAAGCAGCCTCTGTAAGAAGCGAAAAGGGGAATCTCTGGATGAGCACCAGCATGGCTATGGGCTAAAGCAAAGTCAGCCACAGTGTAGCAGCTGAAAGTAAAATAGCCTAGAGCGGGTTGAGCCCCTCCCTTTTTGTCTTTGTATTTTGCAGGATGTGAACCACCACTGAAGCATCAAGATATTTGCTTGGTAGAGAAAGGAATTGAGTTTGACGGTGTTATATATAGTAATTGTGTTTTGCTGTGTTTGTAAAATGCTATTGCTGTCAGTGTTTGTGATATTAACTAGGGCTGTGCAAAGCTTCAGTCCCTGATTCGATTTGGCAGAGATTCAGCCCAATTTGGTGGCTGAATCTCCAAATTGAATCAGGAAACCCTTTAATCTCTCTGAATTGAATCGGAACCCTATGAATCGATTCGGAGGGATTCGGAAAGATTCAGCGATTCAGACATAGACACAGCTTTAAATGTTTTTTCTACAGACCTTAAGGTACCAGGCGGCTCATGAATGCTGCGAAGCTGGGGTGGGTGGAGCGTCCCACAGGAGTGCGCGCACCCAGTGTGCTCAGCAGTGAAACTGGAAGTGGACCGGAAACACTTCCGGTCCACTTTCAGGTCTGCCGGGGAGTGCTCTGGGCCCCTCTCTGCCATACCCACACACCCTTCTGGCTTGGCAGCTGGCACCTCCTAGGTCCAGGGGGGCATCCAGGGTCCCCTCGCAGCTGATCACTGAGCCAGGAGGGCTCGGGGGGCCTCCCTGTGTGCTCCCTGATGAACCCAGAAGTGGACTGGAAGTACTTCCAGCACACTTCCAGGTTAACCATTGAGCACACAGGGTCCATCCCCCCCCCCCCCCCCACACACACACACACACACACACACACACACACACACTTCTGTGAGACACTCCATCCACCCCATCACTACAGCATTCACGAGCCGTGCCTGGTACCTCAAGGTATGTAGAAAAAACATTTAAATCTGTGTCTATGCCGAATTGCTGATTCTCTGAATCAGCATCAAATCTTCAGATTTGGATTCAGCTGAATCAAATTGGGGACAGTGATCTGAATCAATGAATCAAATCACTGTCCCTGATTCGGGCCGAATCCTAATCAAATGTGGCCTGTTTCACACACCCTTAATATTAATTATCCTAAACTATAAGATATAAAGCAAAACTTTTTGATAGGCTATGGAATACTTGCAGTGGCTATGGAAAATGGTGCATCATGTGGATCATCAGCTCCAGGGCCTCAAAGAGTTCAGCCATGGCAAGAACATATCTGGTCCACAAAGATTCTGACCATAAGATGTTTATCTGATCTAAATAGCCATCTTGAGGAGGAGAGGATTGAGGAGAGGAATGCTACCTGAAATGCTGAGTAAAATTGTGGCTAGGTGTCATGATACGGCCACCCCTGGGATGGCCATGATGTCCTTAGGGTACTGTGACCATGCTGGCTCCTCCCTATGGGTGCCTACTAATTTTTCCTGCCACATCTTGCTGTTATAAATGATGGATTGGAAGGCTGCCCCTGTACTGCTGCTTCCCACAGTTCTGACAGTCTCTTCTAAACCCTGTGGGTAGCTAGACCCCTTTATTGGGTCCCACATGCAAGAGGTGACTTATGATACCCCCCAAGCCTTATGGGTTAGATGCGTGGCTCCAAAACCACCCCGTCATCATGCCCCAAGCCTCGCAAATGTTATGCAGATGTTGTCTTCTTGTGTTGAGGCCTCAGCTTAGTCTGGCCTCAGTACCTATGCCCTCTTGCACTGGGGTCTGCTCTCGCCCTATCACTGCACCCTCTGCCACTGGGGTCTGCTCACCCTTTGTCACTGTGCCCTCTGGCACTGGGGTCTGCTCACCCCCTGTCACTATACCCTCTCTGGTGTTGGGGTCCCCACACTGCAGTAGGTCCCCCAATGAGGCTTCCTCCTTCCCCAGTAGCCTCAGACCAATCTACCGGTTTATACACAGAAATCAAAATATGAGCCCCTGGGCTATAACATAATACAATCAGTTCAGGGTGAGCTCTGTCCCTTTAAAAGAATCAAAGCCTGACCCGCTCCCCCCCCCCCCGGGCAGCACCAAATGCCTTGTAAGCCAGGGTCCCTGGTGAGCTCCTGGAGCCCCTTAAACCTACCCAAAGCAGAACAGGCAGTCAAGCATCTCCAGTTAGCATCCACTATGAGAGCTCCTTCCCCCTTGGTTGCTGACGGAGAACTGAGGCTCTAGTCCTGGCCCTGGGGTTTATGTGTGCCCAGGGCCCTGCCTCTTCCAGTCAGTTGACTGGCTGCAGGTACAGGCTAATTCCCTCATTAACCTGCTGCCACAGTAACCTGTGGGGTTCCTGCCTGACTGCTAGGGCCCTCTTGCTAGGGCCCTCTCCCTAAGCAGTTTCTGCCCTTAAAGGAGCAGGCACCTTAGTGCCCTGCGACACCACGTCAGAGTTGATTAAAGAATGATTTCCCTTTGAGGCTCGTCTGCCATGCCTTGTGTGATGGAAAGATAAGATAGTTATTTCTCCAATGAGACATGATGTCATTAACCACCCAACTAGGAAAGTAAAAGTGAATTTGTTTTATTTTGTGCCGGCAGGAGCAATCAACGGCCCCTGCTGCCTTCATTTTAATGGTGCTGAACACTGCTTAAGTTCCGATCTCTGTCTCTTGTGTGAGTTTTCCCAACAGAGTCTAGTAAGTAATTACCCTTGCCCTGTTTTTGTCTGGGCTCCCATCCCCCCCTTCTCTCTCCAGGTCAGTATTATTCTATCCTTTCAGGAACAGGGTCACTGCTTGCCCTGTTACAGCCCTGCCCCAATTTGTCCAAAACAAAAAGAAAGCTATAAGGTATCTTTTTTTCTTGCATGGCTGTCCCTGTTGGTGTCCTAATCGCTGCTAATCAGTCCTCTGGTCTTGATAGAAAGTCCGCATTCACATTCGATCTCCCTACCCAGGGTTCCACTGTAAAATAAAAGGGTTGTAATGCTAGCGAGCACTGAGTTAGTCTCACATTGTCAGTTTTGGCTGACTGAAGCCATTTAAGCAGGGCATGGTCAATTATCAGTATAAATCTCCTTCCCAGCAGGTAATACCTAAACAATTCCACCCCACAGCGAATAGACAGACATTCATGCTTAATTGTGGAGTAGCAGGTTTCTGCCTTCAACAGTTTCTTACGGGCATATGCTACCAGCCTTTCTTCCCCTTGGTTTTTCTGGAAAAGAACTGTCCCCAGGATTGTGCCCAAGGCATCCGTTTGCAAGTAAAAAGTCCTTTGAAGGTCTGGGGTATACAACACTGGTCTTTTGCATAGTGCTTGTTTGATGTCCTCAAAGGCACGGGTGGTCTCTGTGTGCCAGCACACAGGGTTTTTCTTTCCTTTTGTGAGATCTGTGGGGCTACTATTTGGGAAAAATCTTTTATAAACCGGCAATAGTAATTGGCAAACCCTGGAAATGATCATCGCTGCTTTAAGGTCTGGAGAATGCTGGTACTGTTGGATCACTTCTACCTTATCCGCTACCGGGTGTATCTTGCCCTGGCCGACTGTAAACCCCAGGTACCGGGTTTCCCTTTTTGTCTAATACTTTTTGGGGTTAGCTGTTAGCCCAGTTCTACATAGCTTCATAAGGACTGCCTGTAGGTGTTGGCAGGGTTGCTCCCATTCTTCTGAGAAGATTATAATGTTGTCTATGTAGGCGGAGGCATATTCCTGGTGAGGTGGAAGAGTTTTGTCCATTAGCCTTTGGAACGAGGCTGCCACCCCATGGAGCCCGACAGGCATTTTCTTTAAAGTGAAATAACTCCCATGGGGTGCTGAATGCTGTTTTTTCCTGATCGCAGGCAGCCATGGGTATTTGCCAATACCCCTTGGTGAGCTCTACCATCGATATAAACTTTGCTGCATCAATCTTTTCCAGCATGTCCTCTATTCTTGAAATAGGGAAGACATCAAAGACCACCAAGTCATTTACCTTGAAATAATCTACAGAGTCTCAAGGTACAATCAGGTTTGGTTACTGCCACTTATGAGCTTCCCCAGGGACTCCAGGACTCTTCCCCAGGGACTCCAGGACTCTTATACCCAGCTGTTACATTTGCTCTATCTCCCTTTTTAAAGCATCCCACTGGTGTGGGAGCAGACGCCTCCATTGGTTGTGGATCACACAACCTTCCAGGGTCTTTATTCTATGTTCTATACCTCATGTAAGAGTACATTGAATACAGGTTTCTCTCACCAACCATGGTTTTGCCAACCATACTTTTGGGTATCCACGCTTAATATTCTATATACCATTTTGGCTACCACAGTATACAGTTTTGAGTAACCATGGTTTTCCATGGCCATGCATCAGCCCACCACCTGTTATATTTTCCCATAAGCCTTTTGTCTTGCCAACCACAGTATTGCCAACCATGGGAACTTTCAGGAACCTAACCCCAGTGGTTGGTGAGGGAAACCTCTATATCTTGGAACTCTCTTATGATTTCTTTTAACTTCTCCTGTTGTTCCCTTCTTAGTGTCTCTTTTACCTTTGGCTGTCCCCTCAGCCCCTGGGTTATCTCTGGACCCCCTCAGGTTATCCAGGTCCACTTTTTCTGCATCAGCCACCCTTCTTGTGGGTGCCATTTCCTTAATATGTTAATGTAATAAATCTATTTCCTATGGACCAGTTCAATTCTGAGTACTTCATAATTAACTGGATCCACCTTCCTTGTTACCTCAAAGGGAACTTGCCATTGTGCCAATAATTTATGCACGTTATCAGGTAACATTACCAGCACCTAGTCACCTTCCTGGAGCTCCTTCTCCCAGGTGTTTCTATCATATAAGTGCTTCTGCTTGACTGGGCTTCTGCCCAGGTTTTCTTGGGTGATGTTTCAGGCTTTCTCCCTGACGTCTGTTACTGTCTTCGGGGATGGAGGCTTCCCTGGCTCCGGTTCTGTCCAGCCTTTGCATATCAGATCAATTAACCCATGGGGACTGTGCCCGTAAACCCGAACAAAAGGTGTATACTGGGTCGATGCATGGGTGTTTCTCTTACAGAGAACAACAGAGGCAGAAGCATCTCTTCCCATTTGCTGGGGTCCCGCAGATACAAGCTCGAAGCATACTTTTCAAGGTCCGATGAAACCTTTCGACTAAGCTATCTGTTTGGGGGTGGTATACAGACATCCCGAGTTGTTTAGTTTGCAGAGTTTTAAAAACCCCACCCAGGATGGCTAACATAAAGTTTTTCCCTTGGTCAGTTAGAATTTCCTGGGGGATTCCCACCCAGGCTACCCACTTCATCAGGGCTTCTGCTATCTTAGGGGCAGTTACAGAATGTAATGGGACTGCCTTGGGGAATCTGATCGCATAGTCTATTATCATAAGGACAAATTGATATTCTGCCCTACTGCGGGGAAGTGGCCCTGATCTATTGAGGGCTATTCGGTTCAAAGGTCATCTGGCCAATGATAGAGGCATCGAGGTGATTTTACTCCCCCTGTCTTCTGACAAGCTGGACACTCTCAGCAGTATTTCTCAATCATCTTGTACATCCCTGGCCAGAACACGTGTTTGGTGAGTCTGGCCTCTGTTTTCTCCCTCCCCATGTGCCCACCCATTGGAAATGTGTGCCAGTCATAGAAGGGCCATCCAGTATGGGCAAGGCACCAGTATCTAAGCTTTCTCTTCCCTGTCCCTTCCACCTTCCATGTGGTATAACACGCCATTCCTTACCTCGAATCAAGGACTCGGTTTCATCAGGCTCAGAATCAGCACTTCCTCATCTTGCTTTGCCAGCCAATCCTGAAGGATATTTTGGAAGAGGAGTTCCTGGTTCTGTTCCTCTCAGAAGTTACCATCTCCAGTTATCTGGTCCAGGTCCAAATCCACTGTCTCCTGGCTTGTTGTTTCCCCAATATAGACTTCCTTGAAACAGTTAAGCTGCTCTTCCTCCTCGGGGTCTCTCATAGACTGGGCGACCACTTCTCACAGATGGAGCCAATCAATGCCAAGTAGCATAGGGCAGGGCAGAGTTTCTACTAACCCTATGGCCAGCTCCTCAGTTCACCCCACGATGTTTAGCCAGAGCTTCTTTCTTTCATACGTATAAACCACCCCATGGATGCAGATCATTCTCACTGCACTCTCTGGGGTGCCTAGCTGTGGTGGCACTAAATCTACCCTGATCACTGTCTGGGTGCATCCCATGTCAACCACCATGGGGATAATGATATCTCCCAGCCTTCCATCTACCAGGGGTTTGTTTTTCCTCCAATACCCCTTATGCCTCCCAAAGCTACAATCCATTTTTTCTTCATGGGGATACTCAGGAGTATCTTCAGATTGATGCCTCTGAGGGCAAAAGCAGACCAGGTGTCCCTTCTCCCCATACTGGTAGCACAGAATCTCCCTGGGCTCACCATTATGGAGTTCTCGGCTTGGTAGCCTGGTAATCTCCACTCTCCTCCCTTTTTATCCTCCCTCTTCCCAGCCTGGCATGGAACTGGCCCCACTCTTCTCTCATCTAAGGTTTTCTCTGTTTCAGCTACATATCACATAATCATGGGCCAGCCTCAGGACTTCCTCAACCAGGGTTGGTGTCTCTTAACCCACTGCTGGGTGCCTCCCCCAGGTCAGCCAAGAATTGTTTTAATAGAATCATGTCTATAACTTTTCCCACAGTTTTCTCTTCAGGGTGGAGCCAACATTCTACCAGATCCTGCAGACTCTGTGCTAACAGCTGTGCCTGGAGATCCTCCCCTTTCTTCCAAGCCCAGAACTTTTGTCTATACGATTTGGGGGACAATTCTAGGTGGTACAAGTTTGCCGCTTTTACCTTATTATAATCTTTCACCTCAGACCTTGTCATGGTTTAGTATGTGGCATGAGCCAGTCCTATAAGTAGGGGCCCTATCTGGGTTGCGCAGGTGGCGGAGTCCCACTTGGCCGCTATTGCCACTCATTCAGTAGCTTCCAGGAAGGCCTCAATGCCATCTTGAGGACACATTTTGGGCATTCTGGCTCCCTCCCCCTCTCGAGACAATTTTACTTGTTGCACCTTGATCTTCTCGCTTAGACCTTGCTGGCATGTGAATAGCCAAATCCTGGCCTCTGTCTCCTGGGCTCTCATCCTTGCCAGCTCTTCCATCTGTGCTTGCTGTCCTTGCAAGGTCAAGGTGTGCACCTGTTGCCAATCGGCGGGAGTCTGAACCTCCATGGTTTTCATCCTGCCAGGGAGCTGTTGGTGGTTTTCTGGGCAATGCACCACTTGTGGCCGGGTCGGGGTTGATTAACGAATAATTTCCCTTTGGGGTTTACTTGCCACGTCTTGTGTCATGGAAAGATAAGATAGTTATTTCCCCATTGAGATACAATGTCATTAACCACCCGACTAGGAAAGTAAAAGTGAATTCGTTTTATTTTGTGCTCCCCATGAAATCCAGCAAAATACTGGCTTTAATATGAACCAGTCCCTCTCCTCCCCCTCCTTGTGACAAGTCAGCTTAGGGCTCATTATGTTTAACTTTGTTTCCTCTTCTTTTCTTCCAGGCACAGCATCCGCCATGATTATATCATCACCCGATCGGTCTGTTCTCGGAATTGGGGTGCTTCTTTGGCTTCGTGGAGCTCCTTTCTGCTCTTCCTCCCTCATCGATTCTCTTGTCTCCTGTAGTGCCCCCAGGAGCAATGAATAGCCCTGCTGCCTTTTTTTTAATGCTGCAGAACACTGCTTAAGTGCCAATCTCTGTCTGGTGTGTGAGTTTTCCCAGCAGCGTCTAGTAAGTAATTATCCTTGCCTTGTCTTTGACCCAGCTCCCATCCCCCTTGCTCTCTCCAGGTCAGTAACTTTCTATCCTTTCAGGATCAGGGTCACTCCTTGCCATATTACAAAAAGGTTTAATAGACATCTCAGGCTATACATTCCCCATGCCCTGTTTAAACCTGATTGGCTAAAAGTCAGTTACCAGGTTACAGAATGCTGAGGCAAGAAACTGAGTCAAAGGGGGTATGGGTGACATTTGAGCAATGGTTAAGGGCTCATCACAATGTCCAGCACTTTGGAACCCCACCACACACACATACACATACGGGGGCGGGGGGGGGCACAGCCACCAACCTCCAGGCTGCTGACATCTGACATTTTAAGAGAGAACCTCAGAGTGAAGCTTGCATCCTGGATAGATGTATCTTGACTCTGATGACAGACCTAGGATTGGCAGCTATATATCTGTGTGTTTTTATTCTTTTCTGTTATCACTGTATATCAATAAATTTGCCTATTATCAAATGGAAAGGTCATGATTGGTCTGAGCATGTGGATCCCCCTGAAACAAGGCATCTAAGTCCTAAACCCAGTGCCAGCACTAGGGAACTACAGACCAGTCAGCCTCACCTCAGTCCCTGGAAAAATCATGGAGCAGATCCTCAAGGAATCCATTTCTAAGCACTTGGAGGAGAAAAAGATGATTAGGAACGGTCAGCATGGATTAACCAAGGGCAAGTCATGCCTACCAACCTGATTGCCTTTGATGATGAGGTGACTGGCTATGAGGATGTGGGGAGACCAGTGGATGTGGTATATTTTGATTTTAGCAAGGCTTTTGATATGGTTGCCCACAACATTCTTGCAGGCAAGCTAAGGAAGTATTGGCTGGATGAATGGACTGTAAGATGGATAGAAAACTGGATGGAGCATCAGAGGATAGTAATCAATGGCTTAATGTCTAGTTCACAGCTGGTATCAAGTGGAGTGCACCAGGGGTCAGTTCCAGGGCCAGTTTTGTTCAATGTCTTCATCAATGACCTGGAAGATGGTATAGAGTGACCCTCAGCAAGTTTGGAGTTGGCAATGAGCTTGGGGGATTAGTAGATATGTTGAAAGGTAGGGATAGGATTCAGTTACCTAGACAAATTGGAGGAGTGGGCCAAAATAAACCTCATGAGGTTCAACAAGGACAAATGCAAAGTCCTGCACTTAGGACAGAATAATCTCATGTACCAGTACAGGCTGGAGCTGACTGGCTGGGCAACAGCTCTGCATAAAAGGACCTGGGGGTTACAGTGGTCAATAAGCTGAATATGAGCCAGCAGTGTGCCCTTATTGCAAAGAAAGCTAATGGCATACTGGGCTGCATTGGTAGGTGTGTTTCCAGTAGGTTCAGGGAAGTGATTATTCCCCTCTATTCAGCACTGGTGAGGCCACATCTTGAGTACATGTTCAGTTTTGGGCCCCCCACTACAGAAAGGATGTAGACACATTGGAGAGAGTCCACTGAAGGGCAGCAAAAATGGTGAGGGTGCTGCGGCACATGACTTAAGTGGAAAGACTGCAGGAAATGGGCTTATTTAGTCTAGAAAAGAGACTGAGAGAGTATTTAATAGCAGCTTTCAACTATCTGAAGGGTGGTTCAAAAGAGGATGGAGTTGACTGTTCTCAGTGGTGGCAGATGACGGAGCAAGGAGCAGCATTTTCAAGTTGCAGCAAGGGAAGTTTAGGGAAGATATTAGGATGAATTTTCTTGGTGGAATCTCCATCCTTGGAGGCTTTTAAGGCCTGGCTTGACAGGGCCAGGCTAGAATGACCTACTTGGGGATGGTCCTGTTTTGAGAAGAGGATTGGACTAGATGACCTCCTGAGGTCCCTTCCAACCGTAATTTTCTATGATTCTATGAATATCCCCCAGGTCATTATCACAGCCTATATACTGCATAACATCTGTGAGGCCTAGGGGCAGCTGTTTTGTGAGTCCCAGGCAGAGGAGGCATGGTGGGCAAAGGATTCCTGGCAGCGGGAACATCAGCTGCAGTGGCAGTGACAGTGGCAGCCAAGGCCCCAGCCAAGCTACATATCTGCAAGCAGGGGCCAGTGTACCAGATGTGAGAGGAACTAGTTGACCACCTCCCCCTGCACTCCCCACTGCAGCCCCCCTGGACAGCTGCCCATGGACCACCCACCCCCAGCACCATGCTCACTGAAGACACGTCTCAGAAGAACACTTTATTCCCCACACATCAGACTCCCCCTTTCCAATCCTCGCCTCAACAAACATTTCCCCACCCTTTCCGCTCCCTCCCCAACAACAGAGCCCATCCCACCTCCCTCCCTAACAACAAAGCCCCTCCACCACCCACCCCCTCACCAACAATAAAACACTCTCTTCCTCGTGCAAACTATTTACAATGTGGTGGTTTGTGTGGGTGCCCTCCAGGGGTGGGTGGCCTTGGGGTGGGGGCACTTAGGGTGGAACCCAGGGAAAAGTGGCCAGTACCCTGGCTTCTGGCTGTTCCTCTGTGGGTATGCATGCTGCAGCAAGCCCAGGAGGTAGAGATCTCATCCAGGGGCTACAGTGGCGACTCGTCCCTTGGTATGAGTGGCTCCCCCTCTGACAGCCAGTGTCTAGGGCAACCAGGGTCAATGCACAGTCCTGGGCCTGCTGCAGGCAGCTTCTGCTTCACAGGTGTGTGGAGCCAGGGTGAGCACGAGGGCTGAGCCCAGGTTGCAGGGGAAGGAGAGCTGGGTGGCAGGGGACCCATGGTGGAGGCTGGGCCAGGGGTTCCTGGCCCATGAAGGCAGTAATGGACTTCCACCCAGGGCCATGAGGGAGCCTGCAGCTGGGTGACAGGTGGCTGCAAGGTTCAGTTGGGCTATGGTGAGGGGCAGGGAAGCAGGCAGCACCAATGCAACCACCAGAGCCAGGACAGTGTTCAGCATCTGGCAGTCATTCTCTGTGGCATCCACTGTCCTGGCGACAAGTACACCCTGCTACCACAGGGCCTCTATGCACTCCTGCTCCTAGACCAGGAGGTAAGCCCTGAATTCATGGTCTGCCCAGTGCTCTGCATCTTCACAGGCAATGTTCATCCACCATGCCCGTGCTTCTACCAAGTGGTCCTCTGCAGCCTTCACCAGCCGATCCAGGAGGAAGGTGTGGTCCTCATCCTGTTGAGCTGACACATCTGCAGGGCCCTGGGCATGGGCATTGGCAACCCTGAACCTGCATCCCATCTGCCAACTGCAGCCTCTTCCCCATGTGCATTTGCAGGTCCTGCAGAGACATGAGAAAGAAGCTGTGAAAGTTTGCAACATTTCTAAGATGGGATGCTCTTAGCAGGGGCCCATGCACTACCCAGATGTACCCAGGTGCCCAGGAACCATGATAAGTCTCTCTGGCAAGGCTCTGGCCCAGGCAGCCAGCAGCCAAGCTCCCCATCCTGCCTCACTCCCCAGGAGCCAGTGGGCTGCTGAGTGCTATTCACAGGCAGCCTGCCTCCCCAGTTCCCTTCCCAGCCTGGGACAGGCCAAGATCCTGGCAGTATCTGCTGCCATGGCTCCAGACTCTGCTCCCTGCCTTCTCCTCCTGCAGGCCAGTCTGTCTCCTGTGCTGCTGCCAAGTCCATGGTGCCCAGGCTCAGGGGGTGCAGAGCTCTCAGACCACTGGGGTGCAGAGCTATCTGCACCCCTGCCCTCCCCACAGGGAGCCTCTCCAGAGAGGCACCCCAGAGCCAGGCACCCCTTACAGCCACTCTGCACCCTGAGCATGCCCCGCTGTGTGTGTCCCAGGTGCAACATAAGGAGCTGTTTGTGTGGACCTAGGGGTGCCTGACCCACTATGCCCTGCTGATGATGATTGCCATGGTGTCCTGGGTGCTTCTGCACACCTGGCATGGAACCATGAGCTGTGATGGTGCAGTGTGCAAGCCCAGGATGCCGTCACCTGGAGGGATACCTGTGACTGTGGTACCTGTCCCTGCTCCCATAGCCAAGGAGGACATTCCCGCTGGCATTGACACATTCCTCAGAGCATGACAGGCCCATGCCCACCTAGCTACATGGGCACAGGCTGCTTAATAAAGTTTTGCACTCCACCTCCCTGCGTGCTGCAGGGAGGTACCCAGGGGGGCAGCCAGAAAAGGTGGGGAAGGAGGTAGGATCCAGGGCTGGAGCCAGGAGCCAAGATAGGCAGAGACCTCCCCCAGTATGGGGTTTACCATGTGGGTAGGGCTGCTGTGCCCAGTGGCTTTGGTCATTCCCAGCTAACAGCAATGGTGTACAGCTTCTGGTGGATTCCTCAGTCAGAAGGGTGCAGCCTTCAGATGCCCAAGCAAGGGTGCCCTCCCAGGGAGAAGCTAGTGCTGCCAGTGCCCCGGGGTGACATGGCTGGCCACATCTCATGACTGGGGCTGAGGTCTCAGAGCACTTGGTGCAAGCACTGCAGGCTCCCCAATATGCTGGTGGAGGCTGGGGTGGGGAGCTCAGTGGGATGGGTTGCTGGCACCCCTAAGGGCTCTCCCCCAGTGACATGTCATTACACATGTCACTGCAAGGGCTTGGGCAGGCCACCTGTGTGGCAGTACACAGCATGACTGAGGCCTGGGTCCTGGGATGCAAGGATCTCACTCAGCTGCTGCATAAAGGGCATGGACTTGCAGGCACTTCTAGACCAATGATTGCAGTCAGAGATGGAAACCCAGTGTGCCTTGACCTTTATGCTGCACTGCCACGCTGACTGGTCATGCCCGTGCTCCCACATCTGGCCTAACAGCCCCTCATAGACATATGCATTGGACCACCTGCCATACCACATGAACCTCCACCTTGCCCACAGTGCCACAAAGTCACCAGTCTCCTTCTGAAACCAGTTGGGGCCCCGGGTGGTGGTGTGTGGCATGGGCCACACACAACTAAGCCATCGGGGCTTCCAAGCTGGCTCTCTGGGTCTCTATGTGGCTGTCCCAGTGCTGCTGGGCCTGGGAAGCTCCCTGCAGCACCCAGCACAGGGCACAGCATGAGACTAGAAGCCACCTGGTGGGACTCTACCCATGACTGGGCGATACACATTGAGGGCTATAAACTGTACAGAAAGGATAGAGTTGGGAGGAGAGGGGGAGGGGTTGTGCTTTATGTCAAAGAGCGCTATACATCGGCCCTTATCAAAATGGAATTGGAGGAGGAGAAAGTAGAAGGATTGTGGGTTAGGATACATGGAGGTCAAGGGGAAAGGGATTTGGTGGTAGGGGTCTGCTACAGACCCCCACACCAAAGGGAAGAACTAGATTTGGAACTCCTGAGGCAGCTCTCGGGGACCATAAAGACTAGGGAAGCGGTAGTCATGGGGGACCTAAACTACCCTGACATCTGCTGGGAGATGCAGACAGCAAATTCCCACCGTTCACACAGGTTCCTATCCTGTGTACAGGACCTCCACCTGACACAAGAGGTACATGGTCCCACTAAGGAGAATGCCTTACTGGACCTGATATTGGCAACGGGGCATGACATGGTAGGGGACCTACAGATGAGTGGTCACCTGGGGGACAGTGACCACCAAATAATAGAATTCACCATAAGGCGTAGAGTGGGAAAGGTAACTAGTAGGGTGGAAGTGCTAGACTTTAGGAAGGCTGACTTCAGCGAGCTCAGGCGTTTAGTCAATGATGCACTGCAGAGTAAGAGATTTGGAGATATGGGAGCCCAGGAAGGGTGGCTGTGTCTTAAGGAAGCGATCTGTTGGGCACAGAGGGAGACGATCCTGAGGCGGGGGGAAAGGGAGAAAGGGGCCAAGAGGCTTCCTTGGCTGACCAGAGAAATCCAGAGCAGCATAAGGGCAAAAAGGGGGGCATATAAGCAGTGGAAATGGGGAGAGATTACTAAAGAGAAGTATACCCACTCAGCTCGCAGTTGTAGGGAGGCAGTTAGAAGGACCAAAACTACCATGGAGCTGAGGATGGCATCCCAAGTTAAGGATAACAAAAAATTGTTTTTCAGATATATAGGGAGTAAAAGGAAGGCCCAGGGCAGTATAGGACCACTGCTGAATGGGCAAAAGCAATTGGTGACAGACAGGGGGGACAAGATTGAACTCCTCAATGAGTTCTTTGCCTCAGTGTTCCTAAACGAGGGACAAAACAAGTCTCACAATGGGTTTGTAGAGAGGCAACAGCAGGGTGCCAGATTACCAAGCGTTGACCCTGAGATGGTGCAGAGTCACTTGGAAGGACTGGATGCATTTAAGTTGGCAGGCCCGGACAAGCTCCATCCGAGGGTATTGAAGGCACTGGCTGATGTCACTGCACAGTCACTGGCAAGAATATTTGAGCACTCGTGGCACACAGGCCAGGTCCCAGGGGACGGAAAAGGGCCAATGTGGTCCCTATTTTCAAGAATGGGAGGAAGAACAATCCAGGCAACTATAGGCCAGTCAGTCTCACCTCGATCCTTGGTAAAGTCTTTGAAAAGATTATTAAGGCTCATATATGTGAAAGCGCAACAGGAAAAAATATCCTGAGGGGAAATCAGCACAGGTTCATAGCAGGTAGATCATGTCTGACTAATCTAGTCTGTTTTTATGACAAGGTTACAAAACACCTGGACGCAGGAGTAGGGGTAGATATCGTTTACTTAGACTTCAGGAAGGCCTTCGATATGGTATCCCACCCCATACTGCTGAACAAATTAAGAGGCTGTGACTTGGATGATTACACAGTCTGGTGGGTGGCAAACTGGCTAGAGGGTCATAACCCCGAAAGTGGTGGTGGATGGGTCAGTATTGACCTGGAAGGACATGGGCAGTGGGGTCCTGCAGGGCTTGGTCCTTAGACCTATACTCTTCAATGTCTTCATCAGTGACTTGGATGAGGGAGTGAAGTGTACTCTGTCCAAGTTTGTGGATGATACAAAACTGTGGGGAGAAGTGGACACACCGGAGGGCAGGAAACAACTACAGGCACACCTGGACAGGTTGGACAAATGGGCAGAAAACAATAGAATGCGATTTAACAAGGAGAAATGCAAAGTGCTGCACCTAGGGAGGAAAAATGTCCAGCGCACCTACTGCCTAGGAAATGACCTGATCGGCAGCACGGAAGCGGAAAGGGATCTCTGAGTCCTAGTGGACTCCAAGATGAACATGAGTCGTCAGTGTGACGAAGTCATCAGCAAAGCTAACTGCACTTTGTTGTGCATCAGCAGATGCATGACAAACAGAACCAAGGAGATGATACTTCCCCTCTATCAGGCACTGGTCAGACCGCAGTTGGAATACTGCATCCAGTTTTGGGCGTCACGGTTCAAGAGGGATGTGGATAACCTGGAGAGGGTCCAGAGAAGGGCCACTCATATGGTTAAAGGCTTTCAGGCCAAGCTCTATGAGGAGAGACTGGGGCACCTGGACCTCTTCAGCCTCTGCAAGAGAAGGTTGAGAGGAGACCTTGTGGCTGCCTATAAATTCATCATGGGGACACAGAAGGGAATTGGTGAGGCTCTACTCACCAAGGCGCTCCTGGGGGTTACAAAAAATAATGGTCATAAGCTAGCAAAGAGCAGATTTAGGCTGGACATTGGGAAGAACTTCTTCACAGTTCGAGTGGCCAAAATCTGGAATGGGCTCCCAAGGGAGGTGGTGCTCTCCCCTACCCTGGGGGTCTTCAAGAGGAGGTTAGATAGGCATCTGGCTGGGATCATCTGAACCCAGCGCTCTTTCCTGCCTATGCAGGGGGTCGTGCTCGATGATCTACTGAGGTCCCTTCTGACCCTAACATCTATGAATCCATGGTGAGGCCCCGTAGAACCTGCAGGTTCCAGGCAGGCTGCTGAGGGTTGGCTGCGGGCAGCTGGAGCTGGCCCCGGGGGCCAGAGTCTGCCTGCAGCTGGGTCTGGGTGCTGGCAGGCCTGGCAGGAGCCTGCAGCACCCTGCAGGCCTGGACAGCGTGGCCCTGGTAGCCACATAGCATTGCTGTGCCAAGCAGTGGCTTCAAGGTTCAGACAGGTAGCCTGTGGCCTGCACAGGGGGAGCAGAGGCAGCAGTCACCTCAGTCTCTCTGTACATGTGCTTCAGGGCTCAAAATGCCTGAAAGCTTTTAAGGGCCCCAAGTAGCAGGGCTGATCAGGAACAAATTTGCTCCTGGTTGACATGATATGTTACTACATACTAACTACTCAAGAGTAAATTTGCTACTTTCATTTCCAGGTCACAGATATACTCACAAGTAGCAAAGTTTGGTGTGCAGTAGGGATATGCATGTGTAGATCCTATTGCACAGTAAAACATCTCATGTAGACACACCCTACGTGTGAGTGCAGCCTTGCCTGGGTCAGGGACCTCAGGGGATTGGAATGTAACAAGAGACAGGGCTGAGGGACCAGAGCCCAAGGGAGTGAGACAGGGCTGAGGAGCCAGGACCCAAGGTACAGGGTAGTGGACCTTGGCTGAAGGGGAAAGCCAAAGTAGGAGGGCCAAGGCTGGAAAGCCAAATCCCAGGAAATGTTTGAGGCCTGAGGAGTCAAGTGCTGTGCTTGGGGTCAGCAGGTTCCCTCCAAATTGACATCAAGTGACACCTACATGGCTATGGTGGAGGCAGGAGGTCACATTTATTGCATGTAAGGCAGCTTTACCATAAGGCATAGATAGGGCCAGGAATGACACAATTTATCACTGGAGGAGTGAGACTGGTACGAGCTAGGTACATGAAGCAATAGATGGCTGAAAGACTATGGCTTACTCTGGGACTTTGAGGCAGCTTCCATTAATACTATAAGTTCCACGAAGGCATGACAGCTCTTCTGCATCTCATTGCTGATAGGTTTCCATTAGGCCTGTGCAAATAGGGAAGTATGAGATTAGGATTTGGATTTGGCCAATTCAGAGACCAGCGATTCAATTCAGAGATTCGGATCACTGTTCTGAATCAAGTCAGCTGAATTGGCTTCAGAAGATTTGGCACCAATTCAGAGAGATTCTTAGATTTGGCCATAGAGTATAATGGGGAATCACTGAAATACATATAATTTTGTCATTTTTTGGCTGATTTGGATAAAACTTGCAGAGATGGTATCCCCTGCTGAGAGCATGAAGCTTGCTGTGTTTCAAAGAGATAGATACAGGGGTTTTGGGGAAACTGCACCTCAAAGACTTGAAAGCAAAACTTGTGTCACATGTGTGTGTTAAGGCACAGGGGGGTGAAAATTGCAGGTGTGCTAGCCCCTGCTGAGGGCATGGAGCCTGCCAAGCTTCAATGAGATAGGTGCAGGGGGTTCTCGGAAACTGCACCTCAGGCTGCTAACAGGCAAAATTCATGACATGGGTGATTGTGTGTGACTGTGTCTGTGTTAGGGCACAAGGGTGTGAAAACTGAAGGGATGTTGGCCCCTGCTGAGGCCATGAAGCCTGTCAAGTTTCAAGGAGATAGGTGCAGGGGTTTCTGGAAAACTGCACCTCAGGCTGCTGACAGACAAAACTCATGACATGGGTGATTACGTGACTGTGTCTGTGTTAGGGCACAGGGGGATGAAAACTGTGGCCTGCTAGGTCTGCTGCAACCATAAAGCCTGCCAGCTTTCAGGGAGATAGGTTCAGGGGGTTCTGGCTTCTGGGACCCTGCACCTAAGGCTGCTGACAGGCAAAACTTGCAACGTGGGTCAGTGACACTGTGTGTATGTTAAGGTGCATCTTCACTGGCACTGGGGCATCTACAAGACATGGTAGACTCTCCTCCTCCCCTTCAGCCTCATCCCAGTTGACCATTTTAAATAGCAACAAGTATAAAATAACTTATTGAACACTAGCACAGTACCATCAGCAGCATATCAGGCAGCCAAACTGTGACAGAGTCCTTCTTTCCTCTCCTGCAGGAACTTCTTCTCCAGTGTGTGTGTTAAGGCACTCCCTCACTGTGTGACTGTGTGTATGTTAAGGTGCACCCTCACTGGTGCTGGGGCCTCTACATGACATGGCAATGTACCCCAATGAGGCCTCCTCCTCCCCTATGGCTTCAAGTCAGTCTACCACTTTAAACAGCAACAGGTAAACACTGCAGTACACTGCAGCACAGTAGCACCAGCAGTATCTCAGGCAGTCAAGCTGTCACAGAGCCTTTCTTTCCTTTCCTACAGAAGCTTTTTCTCCAGCAGCTGCCAGAGAACTCTCCCTGCCAGCCCCAGCCCTGGGGTTTATATGTACCCAGGGCCCTGCATCCTTCTGGTCAGCTGAACAGGGACAGGTGCTAGGGGTGTTGGTCTAAGGACATGGCACTGGCAGCCAAGGTCCTTTGGGTCAATCTGGTGTCTTTTAGTAGACCAATCCCTGCTGGCTGGTGATGCAGTGAGTGCCCCCGCCAGCTCTGGGAGTGGGGCAGTAACTGGTTTAAAAAAATCAAACAGAAATAGGTACAGATGGATTGAGGAGGGTGTCACTCACTCCATCTGGGGTGGAGCTTGGGGAATCTCAGCAGCAGGCAGTTCACCTCGAGGAACACCAGTTGCTCCACCAAACCAGGATCCAAGCAGGTACAGTGGAATGTCACAACATCCCTAGCAATGCTGAACACCCTCTCACTCGGAACACTGGTTGGTGGACAGGACAGGTATTCCCAGGCAACTGTGGCCAGATCCTGCCATATCTGGCTGCAGCTTGCCCAGTGGTCCAGCAGCTCCATGCCCTCGGTGAGATAGGTAGCCACCAAAGCCTTGGCGCTACCTGCCCAAGGCTGGGGTCAGGTTCATCTGAACCCCAGCATTGAAGCCATGCCCTTGGGCCACATTGGCAGCAGCTGGTGTGGAAGAGACTGGCTGGTACTGGTGCCAGTGTTGGTGCTGGGAGTGCTGTCATGGGAAAACAGATCCCCCTTTTCCACTTCCCCTTCCATCTGCCCTTCTTCCTCCCTGACTTTGTTGACCAGCACCTGTGTCCAGTGATTGAGGGTTTTGGTGCTGCCAGTGTACATGCTCCCCTTCACCCTTGGGTCGCGCATGTCCACCAGCATGTGGATCATACTGGACTGCAAGGGATCCAGCCGTCTCCTGATGCTCTCCTTCAGCTGCCTCACCAGTGCCTGCAGTGGCTTGCCCCAGCCAGGAACATTAATCCGCTGGAACTTCTCCATTTGGTTCTCAACTTCCCTCACTACAGGGATCACCTGGCTGAGGAGGGCATCACAAGCACTGAGGGCCTTAGTGGCCTCAAGGAAGGACTTGAGGACCACTAGGATCTGGAAAATGGTATCCCACTCAGCTCTGTTAAGGGGCCGCTGATCCCAATCTCCCCCGAGCAAAGCCATCTCATGGATGGCCTTCTGTTGCTCCACCAGCCTCTTGAGCACCAGGTATGTGGAGTTCCACCGAGTGTCCACATCCTGTATGATTTTGTGCTGCGGGATGGTCAGCTCTGCCTGTTTCTCCTGCAGCATCTTGCCCCCCTTGATGCTGCAGTGGAATTAGCCCGCCACCTTCCTGCATTTTGAAATGAGCTGGGTGGTAGTGATGGTGCCATCACCAGCAGTCCTGTCCCCCTCCAAGGCATCCCTGAATATGAGGTGCATCCTGTGTGCTACACAGCAGATGCCAAGAAAGTTCATAGATTCATAGATTCATAGATGTTAGGGTGGGAAGGGACCTCAAAAGATTATCGAGTCCGACCCCCTGCATAGGCAGGAAAGAGTACTGGGTCTAGATGACCCCAGCTAGATGCATATCCAACCTCCTCTTGAAGGCCCCCAGGGTAGGGGAGAGCACCACCTCCCTTGGGAGCCCGTTCCAGACCTTGGCCACTCGAACTGTGAAGAAGTTCTTCCTAATGTCCAATCTAAATCTGCTCTCTGCTAGCTTGTGGCCATTATTTCTTGTAACCCCCGGGGGCGCCTTGGTGAGTAAAACCTCACCAATTCCCTTCTGTGCCCCCATGATGAACCTATAGGCAGCCATAAGGTCGCCTCTCAACCTTCTCTTGCGGAGGCTGAAGAGGTCCAGGTGCCCCAATCTCTCCTCGTAGGGCTTGGTCTGCAAGCCCTTAACCATACAAGTGGCCCTTCTCTGGACCTTCTCCAGGTTATCTGCATCCCTCTTGAAGTGCGGTGCCCAGAATTGCATGCAGTACTCCAACTGCGGTCTGACCAGCACCCAATAGAGGGGAAGTATCACCTCTTTGGATCTATTCGTCATGCATCTGCTGATGCACAATAAAGTGCCATTGGCTTTTCTGATGGCTTCGTCACACTGCCGACTCATGTTCATCTTGGAGTCCACTAGGACTCCAAGATCTCTTTCCACTTCTGTGCCACCCAGCAGGTCATTTCCTAGGCAGTAGGTGTGCTGGACATTTTTCCTCCCTAGGTGCAGCACTTTGCATTTCTCCTTGTTGAACTGCATTCTGTTGTTTTCTGCCCACTTGTCCAACCTGTCCAGGTCTGCTTGCAGCTGTTCCCTGCCTTCTGGCGTGTCCACTTCTCCCCACAGTTTTGTGTCATCCGTAAACTTGGACAGAGTACACTTCACTCCCTCGTCCAAGTCGCTGATGAAGACATTAAAGAGTATCAGTCCAAGGACCGAGCCCTGCAGGACCCCACTGCCCACACCCTTCCAGGTCGAAACCGACCCATCCACCATGACTCTCTGGGTGCGACCCTCCAGCCAATTCGCCACCCACCGGACTATGTAGTCATCCAAGTCACAGCCTCTTAACTTGTTCACCAGTATGGGGTGGGATACCGTATCGAAGGCCTTCCTGAAGTCTAAGTATACGACATCCACCCCTCCTCCTGTGTCCAGGCATTTCGTAACCTGGTCATAAAAAGAGACTAGATTAGTCAGGCACGATCTGCCTGCTACGAACCCGTGCTGGTTTCCCCTCAGCATAATTTGTCCTGCCGGGCTCTCGCATATGTGAGCCTTGATAATTTTTTCAAAGACTTTGCCAAGGATGGAGGTGAGACTGACTGGCCTATAGTTGCCCGGGTCCTCCTTCCTCCCCTTCTTGAAAATGGGGACCACATTGGCCCTTTTCCAGTCCTCTGGGATTTGGCCCATGCGCCACAAGCATTCAAATATTCCCGCCAGTGGCTGTGCAATGATGTCGGCCAGTGCCTTCAGTACCCTCAGATGGAGCTCATCCGGGCCTGCTGACTTAAAGGCATCTAGTTCTTCCAAGTGACTCTGCACCATCTCAGGATCTATGCATGGTAGTCTGGCACCTTGCTGCTGCCTCTCTACAACCCCAGTGAGAGACTTGTCGTGCCCCTCTCTTAGGAACACTGAGGCAAAGAACTCATTAAGGAGTTCAGCCTTGTCCCCTCTGTCCGTCACCAATTGCTTCTGCCCATTTAGTAGGGGTCCTATTCCTCCCTGGGCCTTCATTTTACTCCCTATGTATCTAAAGAACAATTTCTTGTTGTCCTTTACTTGGGATGCCATCCGCAGCTCCATGGTAGCTTTGGCCCGTCAAACTGTCTCCCTACAAGCGCGAGCAGAGGAGGTATATTCATCTTTGGTGATCTCTCCCTGTTTCCACTTTTTATGTGCTCCCCTTTTGGCCTTTAGACTGCCCTGGATTTCTCTGGTCAAGTTGGCATCACGGCCTTGACCATATTGGCCCCATTGTCAGTGACCATGAACCCATGGGCGAGCTCGCTCTGCCCACTGAGCCACCCCTGCACCATGCAGTTCATGGCCACCATGATCTCCCTTGCTGTATGGGACTCATCCAACACCTTGGCTTGAAGGAGAGCCCATCGACAGCCTGACTGGTCACACCAGTGCCCTATGAAGGAGAGGTAGGCATGATCACCACCCCAGCTGCTCCAGATGTTGGAGGTAAAGTGCAAGGCTACCTGCGGCCCTGCCTTGTGCAGCTCCTCCCTCAAGTACTCCCTGCATGCCTCATACAGGGAGGGCATCACCATCCTGCTAAAGGTGGTGCATGTGGGCACTTGGCAAGATGGGTCTATGAGTGCCATGAGGCACCTGAACCCTGGCCACTCAACTAAAGAGAAGGGCTGCCTATCCAGAGCAAGCATCTACCCAATGCTCTGGGTAAACTCTCTCACCCTTGAAACATGCCCCCCTCTGTCTGCAGCTTTCACCCACTGCTCCAGGGTGGCCTGCCTCTGCTTTGTGGGGACAGAGGCTTTGGAGTGAGCAGGGGACTTCTGTTTGGGCATGCTTGCCCTGGTGTCAGGCTGAGGAGGAAGAAGGACAAGGGGGTGCTGCTTCCTGAGATACAGCAGCATCACCATGGTGGTGAAGTGTTTCACCTCCTTGCCCTGGATGATCTGCCTTTGGCAGTGGTGGCAGACAGCAACCCTGGGATCATCTGCCACCTCAAAATGATCCCACACTACACTACTCCCACTACCCCCACTTCTGGGTTGAGGGTCGGGCTCCTGCCTTATCCCCCTCCACAGCAAGCTGAGGCACAACCGCAGGAGGAGCTGACTCAGCTGAGCCACTTGCCTCAGCCTCCACAACCTCAACCTCTTCTGAGGTGCTTTCTGGAGAAGGAGACCTGGGTCTAGAAGAACTTTGAAGGGTGTGAAGCACAAAGTCAGATTCCCCCTTCGTCCCCAGAATTTCTTTTGCTAGGGTACTCAGGTTCCCTGGTTCCAAATCCATCTCCTCTGGCAGTGGGAGGCTTATGCTTGGAGATGAAATTGGGGTGGAGGAGACTGTCATTTTGCTGCTGGTGCCTATTTATGGAGTTAGGGGAGGTGATGCAAGTGCAGGGACAGGTACTGCTCCCACCTCCTTACTTCCACTGGCAGCAGAAGCCTCATGGCTGCCAGGAAAGAAGATGCATCCATACTGAGGGGGACAATGGAACTTGCAGCTCTAGCTCTCCCCCTACCCCCTCTAGCCCCTCGCCCTCCCCTTCCAGAAGACCTGGAACCTGCCTTTCCAGCATGCTTCATATTAATCTTTCCTGTGCTGGGTCCAACTCAAGTTTATTGTTTGCAAACAGATCGACAAGGGAGTTCAATGCTCAAAGCCGAGTCGATCCCTAGCCACGCCCGAAGTTACATTTTTATACCTCTCATGAACAAGATTCCATTGTGGCAATCTGTGATTGGCTACAGTTTTCTGCAAAGTTTTTAGTACATGCGTAGTCCTAAAACGGGCAAGTAACAAGGGTTGCAAAATTTATGTGCAAAGCAGGCAGTAACTAATCTTTGTGTTCCCACAGAAAACAGCCTTATCGCAAACCGAACATTTGTTCGGACTGTTCCTTATTATGCTACTGATTATCTAATGCAGGAAGAAAGAAGAGAAAAAGAAACAATTTGCAGTTCTCAGCTGTGAGGCCTTTTGTGTAGTGAGATCATGAGACATTTTTGTCACAATTCCCCCCTCAAGATGCTTTCTAACTCTAATCTTAATAGGTTTCAGCCAGTGCTAATTTTTGATAATGCACAAACATTTCTCGGTTGAAGACTGACTGAATTGTCCAATTTACGAGGGCTATGTGACAGGGTAAAATATAGGGGAGCAAGCAAAGCATTGACATTAGCAGGCACAAGACGAGGAAAACTCCTTTTAACCATCCAAAATTGGGGAGCCAGGACGTAAACCAATCAAAATTCCACCCATTCCATGTTTGGACGGGGACATGTGCGACCTTTTCCATTTCATCTGCTAAGGCTTTGATTACCTCACCGTTATCGTCGATATTGACACAACATTTTGACAAGTTCAGCTTTCTACACACCCCTCCTTCACTTGCAAGTAAATAATTAAGAGCTAAGCGATTTTGCAGTCATACTGAGCTTTACTGAGGGTTGCAAGCTCATTTTGAGAACAAGTACAACAGGTGGACATAACTTTTGGGTTATACCTAAAAGGGACAAGAGCCCCAACAAATAGACTAGGGCCCACATCTTTGCAAGCATAACTTCAAACCTCCAGCAGGTTCACTTTTCCATTTGTTGGCTTTTTGTTCCCGGGTGTTATCAGCTTCCGGAGTGACCACACCCTGGGAGTTGGTGTCCTCCTGATGAAAAGGCTTCACCCTTGAGCAATGGGTCCACTTATCGCTGTTTGATAAGCGAACAGCTGTGTGTGTAGTCAGCAGCACCTGGTAGGGTCCCTCCCACCTTTCCGCAAGAGGATCCTTTCTCCACTTTTGTACCAGGACCTGGTCACCCGGTTAAAAGTTGTGGATCGGCGCATCAAGTGGGACACTCTGGAAAGGTGCAGCGAACCTGTGTAGGGAAGACAAAACAGACTGCAAGGCGTTAACATGTTCCCAAATTTCAGATTTTCCCAAATCTACAGTAATCTGTTCCCTCCACCCCGCTGGCAAGACTCTGGGAGGCATACCAAACATTAATTCAAAAGGTGACAATTTAATCCCTCTACGTGGTGTGCTATGAATACAAGTTAAAGCCAGTGGGAGTGCCTGCGGCCATTTCAAATGAGTCTCAATACAGATTTTCGTTAACATCGCTTTCAGCGTTCTGTTCATGCGCTCCACCTGACCTGAACTCTGGGGTCTCCATGGAGCATGGAGTTTCCATGTGATATCTAAAGCTTTGGACACTTCCTGTACTATTTTCCCCACAAAATGACTTCCTTGATCTGACTCAATAGACTCAGGCAACAGAAATCGGGGTGTTATCTCGTGGAGTAGTACTCGTGTCACCATGGATGCAGTAGCCGTTCTTGTGGGGTACGCTTCCACCCATCCAGTCAGTTGATCGATCAATACCAGCAGATAACGGTAATGACCAGACTTAGGAAGTTCAGCGAAATCAATCTGCCAGGCTTGTTCAGGATAATGGGCCCACGGACTTCCTCCCATGGGGGCTGGTGGTCTTGCGGGTTTTTGGTTCACCTTTTGGCAGGTCGGGCACTGAGAGGTCACTCTCTGGGCTTCCAAATAAAGTCCTGGAGCCACTATCTGATGAACTAACAGATCTCCCATGGCAGTGCCCCCCATATGGGTGGAATAGTGTAACTGGTGAAGTACATCTCCTAAGATGCATCGGGGTACTAATATCTTTCCTCCAGGTACGACCCACCATCCCTGAGGATTTTTGATGGTTTTGAGCTCTGCGGCTAGCTGATTTAATTTTGGGCCATATTGTATTTTACAGTCTTCTAAGCAAAAGGGCACCCCATGGGCCGAATCCTGAAACACTACCTCCCCTCCCGTCTGTGCTGCCTCTTTGGCTGCCACGTCGGCCCTTGCATTTCCCCTTTTCTGGCGCTCATCTGCAGCCTTGCCATGGGCTTTTACGTGCACCACGGCCACTTCTTTTGGTAGCCAGAGGGCTTCCAATAGCATTACAATCTGTGGCCCATTTGCAATCTTTTGTCCAGAGGCCGTGATAAACCCACGTTCTTTCCACAACAATCCATGGGCATGTACAGTAGCAAAAGCATATCGCGAATCTGTAAAGATGTTCACTCTTTTATCTTTACCTAATTCCAACACACGTGTCAGGGCAGTGAGCTCCGCTGCTTGTGCTGACCAATTTGCAGGGAGCTTTTCTTTCCACATGGTCTCAGTCAATGTTACCACAGCACACCCCGTATGCCGTACGCCATGTATTACACTACTTGAACCGTCTACGAAGAATTCCTCCTCCGGGTTCTCAAGTGGGTCATCTGCCAAGTCAGGACGAATCAGTACTGTCTGAGTCAATACCTCTAAACAATCATGGCACGAGAGTCCCGGTTCTGGCATCAGGGTGGCTGGGTTCAAAGCAGTGGTGTGCTTGAAAGTAAGGCCTGGATTAGATAGGAGAAAGATTTCATATCTGGATTGTCTGGAGGGGTTTAAAATTTTTCCTCCCTCTCCTCCAAGGATTTGGGGAACTCCATGTGGGGTATGTATTTCCATATCAGCTCCCATAACAATCTTTTGAGCCTCCTCCACAAGAGTAGCTGTGGCAGCGACAGCCCTCAAACATGCAGGCCACCCCTTCACCACCGGGTCTAGGACCTTGGAGTAGTAGCCCACGGGCTTCCAAGTTGGGCCCACTGGTTGAGTTAAGACCCCTGAGGCCACCCCCTTATTCTCATGCACATACAGTCTATAGGGCTTGCACCCATTTGGAATCATCAGCGCTGGTGGTCGCAAGAGGGCAGCTTTTAACAACTCAAATGCATGTTGGTTTTCCTTAGTCCATTTCCAATTTGTGAGACCCTCCTTTGTGAGGGATTCATATAGGGGTTTGGCTTTTCCCCCATAATCAGGAATCCACAGTCTACAAAACCCGGTTAGTCCCAGGAAAGCTCGCAGCTCTTTGGGGTTTTTGGGAGCGGGCATATCTCGTATTGCTTGAATTCAATCTCTACTCAGAGCCCGAACCCCCTCCTCAATCTCATAACCCAAAAAGGTGACCTTTGGCTGGCAAATTTGAGCCTTTTCCCGTGACACTTTATACCCTTTCTTTCCCAGGGTATTCAGCAAGGATTCTGTCGCTCTTTTTCCCGTCTGCACATCGGGACTTGCTACCAATAAATCATCAACATACTGCAACAACGCCATCTGAGGGTGTCTTCCTTTCTAATGCTCCAGGTCTTTTTGCAACGCTGTTCCAAAGATATGGGGGGATGAGACAAATCCCTGGGGTAACACTGTCCATAACAATTGAGTTTTATGATACGTGTCCGAGTCCTCCCATTCAAAGGCAAACAATTTCTGACTATCTTCGTGTAGCGGAATAGAGAAGAAAGCATCTTTTAAAACACCTTGGCATCTGCTGGAACTTGGGTCAGAATGGTGTGGGGATTTGGAACCATAGGATGATCCACTAAAATCTTTTCTTTTTTTGTTTACAGCCTTCAGGTTTTATACCAACCTGAAGGAGGTGCCATCTGCCCATATACATGAATCAACATTCTCTAAAATCTCAATTCCTTTGGCTTTTGACACAGTCTCGGCTGCCTGGAGAGGTGTTTGGTAATTTGAGCCCTGTTTTACTGACAGCCGCATTACAATCAGGTTTTCACGGAAGAAGATTTCAGCTTGCAGCTTTTTTTTTTTTTCTCATACGGGGGAGGTTTTTTTAGAACGGCTTGCGTCAGCTATCTCTTCCCGATCCGTTTGGTCTGTGTCCGGTGGCATTTTAGCCTCATCCCTGTGCCTTAACCCTTGAGTCAGATCTTCCCTCACTATCAGAATTAAAGAGGACCCGGGGCTTTCTCCCAGCGTCCTAGTTAATTTATGACAAGCCTGACGTGCTGTCGGATGAGGGCGCTTTGAGCAGTTTTTCCCTGAATACAACGTACGTTATCAGACACAAAAATAGGATCCTTTACCAGACAAAATTCTAGCCGGCAGTAAGGTTTTAAACTGACCTGTATTTAATAAGGTTCGGATCTAGTCACCATGATTTTGAACACACAAAAAGACACAGGAAAGGCTTATTTAGGACATCCGGGCTGCTCAGTGCCTTGCCCCGCAGTCTTTACTGCCCAGACCCAAGGCCACTGACCTGACACCGGCTCATACAGTGGAAGGAGGGAGGGAAACACAAAAGGGATTCTTTCACTCCTGCCCTTGACAGAAGATACTGGGACAATGGATTTGGAAAAGACAAAATCACTCCGACACCTGTCCACTGGGTCACGAGGTTCCAGCTGAGCCCCCTTGCGTTTGACACTACCTTATCAGGCAGAATTGGGGCAGCTAGACTCAGCCTTAGTCCCAGACCTGGTCAGTGGCTCATTTTTCTAAATACACAGACGCACATTCATTCAGTCAGACCTACCTCCTCCCCCACACCGCCTTAGCCAGATTCACATCAAAAGAACCGGCATCCGGCCGCTCCAACTGACAGAGAGTAATCAATCTATCTTTTGACATTTCTACCCCGTAATCCCCTTTGAACTTACTAAAGTTTCTTAGCATGCATCCTAATGGGGTTGCGGAGTTTTCTTCTCGGGAGCTACCTGAACCCCTTGTGTCAATCAAAATTCAGAAAACAAAACAAAGTCCCCGGGGCTAATGTTCAGACTTATATACTGAACGTTCCAAAATTCCACATTCCCCGAAAGACTACTCAACAAACTCCCCGAAAGACTACCCAAATGATACAAGGCAAACGAATACTTACTCCGTCAACACCCTGGCGCCGTCTCTTCGGACCCACTTAGCCTGGTTGACTCATTTAAGGAAGAGCCTTTAACCTCCCGGGTGTCCCGACTCACGGTTCCAGTGCCGTGGCAGACTCCAAAAGCGGTCTGGTGGCCACTTCACGGACACCTTTTCTGGTCTTGTCGTTCAACCCCGGGGTGGTCCAAGGGCTACTCCTGCCTGGCTCACCAAATTGTTGCACAAACGGTTAGTTTCGTGCCCCTGGAGGCTTGTTCAATTTTACCTCAAGGAGAGAGTCACACACACTCAGGCTGGGTCCAACTCGAGTTTATTGTTTGCAAACAAATCGACAAGGGAGTTCAATGCTCAAAGCCGAGTCGACCCCTAGCCATGCCCGAAGTTACATTTTTATACCTCTCATGAACAAGTTTCCATTGTGGCAATCTGTGATTGGCTACAGTTTTCTGCAAAGTTTTTAGTACATGCGTAGTCCTAAAACGGGCAAGTAACAAGGGTTGCAAAATTTACGTGCAAAGCAGGCAGTAACTAATCTTTGTGTTCCCACAGGAATCAGCCTTATCGCAAACCGAACATTTGTTCGGACTGTTCCTTATTATGCTACTGATTATCTAATGCAGGAAGAAAGAAGAGAAAAAGAAACAATTTGCAGTTCTCAGCTGTGAGGCCTTTTGTGTAGTGAGATCATGAGACATTTTTGCCACATCAAAATGTCAGGAAGTTTCAAAGGTTCTACAAGGATCTGTCTTGGGCTGGTGCTTTACCAAGTGTTTCTTAATAATTTGGGTGTTGGACTAGACAGCTTCCTGTTCAAGTTTGCAGATGACAAGGAACTGGAAAGGATTTCAAATAGACTGGAGGATAGGCGGTGTAGGCCTCGCTGGGGCATTGATCAGTATATGTTACTCATACAAAGGCTTTGCTAAACCATTGGCTAGAGTAGGCCTCACCAGCAAACCTGACTGATGCATGAACTCCTCATATAAACACACTTGGCATGTGAGCCAGATGCACATTCCTACTAAGAGATGGGATGAGGAGATGATAGTATTAGGTAGAATAGTCCAGTACCAGATGATAAGGCTGGAGCAGAATGTGAAACAAGTCCAGAGTACAGAACAGTTTGAAACTTTAAAAATATAGATGGAATGCAATACATAATTTTTTTTATTGTATAAAAAAAGAATCGGAAAGAAGGAAAACTTTGTAGTGTCCTGAGACAGCCCATGTTGTGGTGTGCCAACTATATTGTCAAAGGTACAAATGCCTTAACTCTTGGTCTGATGTGATTGTTTGGCCAAAATGTGTTACAGCTGTGATTGTAGACAATGAACCTGGCTGAATCTTTGCCACCAAACCAAGCCTGTGGTCATTCTTTAAGACAACATTGGTGTTGACATCTCCCAGCTGTGACCTGTCAACATTGCAGTTCCTTAGATTACAACACTGACAACACATCTGTAACCCAGGCTGTACTCCAAGATGTACCCTGTCTCCAAATAAAAGGATCAGAGCAGGTGCACAAGCACTGTGGGAGATGTAGGGACTCTCCTCCCCCTATAGAGCAGAGCCAAATCACAAATGGGGACTTAACCACATAATTTTTCATGAGAGAAGAGTAGCAGGAACATAACAGGTATAAACCAGGGGGCATAGGGAACACTACAACACTCCAAGGGGGCAGGATTCAATAAAGGTTAGACACTTACAATCATAGACATATTCATCCAGTTGACAAAAGACAGAGTTAACAAAATATAAAACACAAACAGCAGAACAAACAATACTGGTGGGCGAAATATAAAAGGCACAAAATACAAAACATCAAATAACAAGAAATATAGGGCCTAGGGTACCGGGACGGGGGTGGGGAGAGAGGGAAAACACAATGACCCTCTTTCCATGCCAACAAGGATTTCACCCTGTCACATCACTCACCTTAAAACATCCCAGCTGGGACTTGAACTCAGCTCTCTCACAAAGTAGGCAAAAACTCTACCACACAGGCACCAGTGCTGGTATTACTACAAGCTGCTAGGGGTCTTGACCTTCCAGGAGCCCCAGCCTCACACCAAGCTTCCTGGCCTCTTACTGGAGGAGCTGGAGGCAGAGCTGGGAACCTCTCAGGTCACTGCTCAGATCCTTGCTAAAGCAGGAAGTCTCTCCTGCTGACCACAGCCTCTCATAGGGGATCCTGGAGCCCAGCAGGGAGCCTCTGCTGCCGGCCACACTCCGCACTGCTGAGGGTCCCACTGCTGCCTGCAGATCCCACTCCTTCAGGTTCTTCTGGGGTAACTGCTCCCACCCCGCTGGCCCAGCTCTTGCCAGGTCTTTGAAACTCCTTCCTTGTGGTCCCTCGCTGGTCTCTCCTGACTCAGCTGTGCTGCCCCTTTTATTCCCCTCCAGGTGACCCAAGTGGCCAGTCAGGGGACATGGAGGGTGAGTCTCTGGGGCCTGATTGGTGAGGAAAGGGAATTCCAAACCCTCCAATCATCTTTTACCCTCTCAAAACCTGTGAGCTAAATCACTACCAGCTAGCCCATCACACATCAATAACATCTGACGAGGACAGCAATGATGACACTAATAACCCCAGATGACAGTATGAGATTTCAAGGGACCTTGATGGTTTGGAGATCTGGGCTAACAACAACAGGATGAAGTTTAACACAGAGAAATGTAATGTGCTACACTTTAGGAAGAATTAAGGGTGAAGTTAAATGTTTCATATTAAATTTGTGGCATGTTAAGTGATGTTAAAGTTAGAATCTACTATGAGCAGTTGAACTTAGATCCCGCAAGCTTGCAGAAAAGGATAATTTTGTTGCAATTTCCTCATTGGTCTAATAAAAGGTATCATTATGGAACCAAGAGTTCTACTTTTTTGTATGTCTTCTTGTCTCAGACCAACATAGCTACCAAGTACACCCTATGAGCAGTTGCACTTTAAGGTTTAATACTGTTTCTTTCCTGCTTAGCTCTGACTTGCCACAAGAGGGCTGACAAGCAAGGGCATGGCCAGGATCCAGGACATCTGGGCTCTCTCTATCTCTGCTCTGGGCCTGGGGCTGGGGGGGGGTAGAGTGCCATGCATTCTGGGCATAGGCAGATTAATGCATGGGCCATCTGGACACAAACCCAGGAACCCCTACCAATTTGGGGCCCTGGGATCCTCATCAGCAAGGAAGCAAAAGCAAGAGTTTTAAACTTGGCATGTTTGTGTCTCCCAGTAGAGAGATAAAAATGGTGCCCAGTTTAAAACCCCGGCTTTCACATTTGTTTCCCTGCAGCCGGGAGCAGAGCCCCTCCCACAATGGAGCTGTGGAGTAGGGCTGGGGCCAGGCTGGTTGGGAGTGCTGTCCAGCCTGGAGCCTGGGTGGGAGGGGCTGGGCCAAGAGTGCCACGCTGCACCTCTGCAGGCAGGCAGCAACACAGGGAGGGGCCTTGGGGGGCTATAGCCCCCCAAAATTCACCTCAGCCCCCTATAGCCACCTCTCCCAACACTGCCACCTGCCCACAGAGGCACAGCACAGCACTCCTGGACTGACAGTCTGGGCTTATGCATGTGCACAGCCAGACAGACACAGATGGGCAGCAGTAGGTCAGTGCAACAGGGGCTGGGTGGCTTGTGTGGGGGTGGGGAAAGTAAGGATGGGGGAGGGAGCTGCCCCATAGTGATTGACAGTGATTGACAGTGGGGGAGGGGAGAGGTCCTGTGCAGGGAAAGTGTGTGGCTGGTTGTGCGTATGTGTGTGTGTGCATGTGTGTGAGTGTGTGTGCGTGCGCATGAGCGCGTCTGCTTGTGTGCATCTGTGCGTGTGTGCATGTGTGAATGTGTGTGTGTGCATGCGTCTGTGTCTGTGTCATGGCAGGGAGAATGTGTTTGTGTCTGTGAGACCATGTGCAGAGAGTGAGTGAGAGTACAGCACATGCCCGTCTGTGTACATGCCTGTGTGTGCGTGCCTGTGTATGTTTGGCCATAGCGGGGGGGGGGAGTAGGAAGAAGAGGCAGGCATGGGCCCCCCCACCCCCAGCCTGGCAGGGTCCACCCAGCCTCCCCTGCCAGCACCAGGAGGGGAAGGGTCCCCTTCCCCCACCCCCGCAGCCCAGCTCCCATGGGGGCAGGGAGCTTCCAATTTTGTGTTCACCCAGGACCTCAGTACACTCTGTGGAGAAGACTGAAGTTACCCTAACATGAGCTAGGTAGCATGGCCCAGAGTTAACCCTCACCTGACATGATAGCAATTTTCAAATATCCAAAAGGTTGCCATAATGAAGAGGGAATGACACAAAGCAATTGTGTTAATGGCAGCATAGCAGATCTCAGTGGATCATCTGGCCCTCGATGGCTTGCCAAAACTCAGTAAGCATCCCTCTGCCCAAAATAATTGCCCGCCCCTGGCCTAAGGAGTCAGCCTGCCAGCCTGAGGATACACTGAACTGGCTCAACATGCCGCAAAGGGGCTGGCTGGGACACAATGCTGCTTCAGTGCAGGGCTAGCCAGCAGTTATCCCCCTCGCTGAAGCACCTTCACATCTCAGCCTGTCCCATCAGCATCTATACGTGCCTTGCTGTGCAGTAAATAATACCACTTCAGGATAATACTTGTATGCACAAGTACTAATCTGTGGTAGCTACCATTCATTATTTTACTGTGACCTAATTGTTACGTCTCAGCTCTGTGTTCTTGGGCAACCCTGGCACAGGATGCAGTCTGTCTGACTCACAAAGGACTCACCTCCCCCCCTCCCTCCCCTCCTCTACCTAAATGAAACTGATTAAGATGCAGTGAGAGACGCACCTAAGACCCTCACCAGATGAGGGTGACAAGAGTGAATCAACTGCCCTAGGTCTCATTTACAGCCGAGATGGAACCAGATGACCATTCATTTACATGAGAGATGGAAAACAGAAAGCCTGAAGCAGAGACTGCAGAGAATTCTCAGACCAGAGAAGCAGGAGAGCACTGCATGATGGGGAATCTGTGCTTCAAATGTTAATCAACCCATGTTCACACACCCCCACCTCAGCATTTATCAGACCAGTTCTAATCTGGATTTACAAAGGACTTCCCCACCCCAGACACATACACACCTCTAAGTTTAATAGGCATCTCGGGCCATACATCCCCCAGTCCCACTATGGGAGGCCTACTTAAACTTGATTAACTAAAATTCGGTTGCCGGGTTAGTGAATGCTGAGGCAAGAGACCGAGTCCGAGGGGGTATGGGCAACATTTGAACAATGGTTAAGGGTTCATCACAGCATCCAGCCTGCTGGAGCCCTAATTACAGGTGTTGTCATATCTTTCCCGAGACAACTAGTGGGAGTCCTCTCCACAAAAGGTTATGAGCACCCCAATAATTGTCTTAAGTTTGTTAAAAGACTATAGTAAGATCTGGAAAAGTCATGCTAAGCTGAGGCTTGAGCACAACAAGTAAAAATCCAAAATCCTGATGCTGCAAGCTATCTATTGTTCCTGAAGAAACCATGAGATATCCCATCAGTATATCTGCCATCCATAGGAATTTCAAGCTGGCTCCCAAGTATTTGGGTTACTCCCTAATCTTAAGTGTTTCCTGATTATCAATCAGTTTCCTGAGAAGGTCCAAACCAGATAACCCCTTGTCAATAGAAAAGACAATGATTTACACTACTGAGGGTGCTTTAAAGCAGCTGAACTGAGGGTATAAAAATCTGTAAGTGTGTGCGCTGCAAAAAAAAAAAGAAAAAGAAGTAGCAGCAGGAGGAAAGAAAGAGAAGAAGAAAGAAGAAAACCCCTGTGCTGACACCCACCATCCCCTGTCATTCTTGGGACGCTGGAAGAACAGATCGTCTCTCTCTTCAAGGATTGTGCTACAGACTGTGCCTGTCAGCTTTGCAGCCTGAGTACTGTGGACTAGGTGAGATCCCAGTGTTCTCTCTCTACCAGGGTAGTATTGTCATTGTTTGTGTTTGTTTTTCTTTTGCATGTCTATTACTACTAGTACTATTATATATTTCATATGCTTAGCAATAAATAACTTTTATAGTCAAACTGGTAGTAATTGGGTATATTTTTCCTTCTCTGCTTCTTTTTCCTCCCGTGCTCTGCAGCAACGCTTCTTTTACCTAAGCTAAAGATCCCTGTGAAGCCCAAATTATTGTGGGGTCTGCTCATCAAGAGGCCAAAGATTGGGATGTGCTGAGTTTGAAACACATAAGGGGATCAGCTTGTACAGGCTGATTGACCCAGTTTGACTCAGACGTGCCCTTATGAACTGAATGCTGGCCCATGAGGGTGTCAGCTGGACACCCAGCCGGATTCAGAGGGATTCTGTTCACCTGTGTGCTTGTGTCTGACTGCATTTTATTGTTGCTCTTATGAACTGATTCTTGGCATATGAGGGTGTCAGCCTGTCCATGCTGATCAGCCCGGCCAGGTCAGGCGCGTCACGTTAATTTGTGTGTGTTTGTGTGTATGACTGATTTGGCGACTGGAGGAACCCAGTCCCATTGAGATTGAGTCCTGCAAGATAGCTCCACTGGGGGTGAGGGCTTGCAGAAGGGAGAGATATAGCTCTGTATAGTAACACAAGCGGCACATTGACAGAATCACCAAGACCCTAGAAACTATCCTTTAATAAATGAGCACACCCCAAAGTAATGGGCAATTTTGGTAACAAAATTGGTGGAGAAGGCTGGCAGGACGTGACCCTAATCACGTGGTAATTGTTGAGTAGTTGCTGCAGAGTGGTAAACTGAGGCACCAATCTGAAAGCTTTACTTTTTCTTTTCCTTTTTTTTTTGTTTTCTCTCTTTTCTTTCTTATCAGACCAAGCTCCTTCAGCTAGGTCCCTCTCTCATAGACCTCCTGTAACTTTTAAGTTAAGAACTGTGCTGGAATAACTTGAAGACCGTGCTGTAGAGTTAAGAGTTGTACTTTAGAACTAGGATTGTGGAGTAATACTGTGGCAGTGTGGAATCTAAGTGACTGTGTAAAAGAGGCTTTTTGATAGTGATCATTAGTGTGATAAGGGAAATGGAGATGTCTGGAAAAACCCCTTTAGCTGCTCGTTTGAGGCAGGAGAAACCCTGCAGGTTAGAGAGATGGGTAATGAAGAAGGGAAAATGTCCCTGGGAAAAAGGATGCTTCAAGGGTGAGAATCCCCTGACTGAGGCAGGTTTGAGTTTTGAACAGTATTGCACCACTCTTAAGCCACGTAGTAGTGCAAAAGATGCAGCTGCTGCCTGGGCATTGTTTTATGCATGTTTGGAAACAATTGAGATGTTAAAGGAGAAGCAGGAATTGGAGCTTGAAAAAGAACAGTTACAACAGCGTTTGAAAGATTGTGAGATAAACGGGTGTGATTTTGTAGCAGAAAAGCTTAAACTGGTAACTTTACTTAGAGATATGCAGGAAGACAGAGACAATGCAAGCAAGAGGTTAGAGCTGTATAAGAAAGAATTAGCACACACAAAAGGGTTGTTAGAAGAAGCGAGAGCAGCAACTCGTTTCCTGGTAGAGGAGAATAAGGCAGCAAAGACAGCAGCAAGCCATCAGAAGTGTGAGGCAGAGATCAGTAAATTGCATGCCCAACTTAGTGTCCATAAGGGAGTGGTAGCAGCTGTAAGGTTGAGAGAGGATTGTGATTTTGAGTCCCCTGGGAAAACAGAGGTACTCCCTGATGCAGTCCCCAAAAGCCCATTCAACCCCGATTGGCCCTACGTGCATAATGTTGCCCCTGTTTCCACAAAGGAGGTTAAACGCCTAGTTGCAGGAGCTGATCTTCCCACAACGGAGATAGTCACTGACATAGTCAGATGGTCTCCCAGGCAAGCCAAGGCTATTGCTGAGAGACTGGGGCCACTGAACTGAGACACTGCTATTGCATGGCTGGCTCGTGTTTGGCATATGTACCCCTCTGCTGATGGCACAGACTTAACTCAAGTAGCTCAGTTATGTGCCTCTCCTTGTGATGCAGATGCTTTAGACATGGGCATAGGTTCTTGGGAGCAAACTGCTCCTGGACCCTGGGAATGGATGATAAGTGCTCTTAAAATATTACTGCCCGCTTCTTCCCTTAAGAAATTGTATGTAATGGAAGAGCAGAAGCCAGGAGAAGCCCCAGAATCTTACCTGATCCGAAAGAAAATGCTAGCAGCTCTCTCTGATTCACTGCCCCAGACAGAAGAAAATGGAGTTATCACTTTCCATTATCAGGGACTTGAATTGATACAGAGCACCTATGCAGGGTTAAATTCCCAGACAAAAATGACCATAGGGGTTGTGGATTTAGAACACATGAGCTGGAATGAACTAGTGGCAAAAATCAAACAGGCAGGAGATTTGCTGCGAGAGACTGGTGTTTTAAAGAGACAAGCAGGCAAAAAGATTACATCAGAGCCTGTGCAGGCTATCACCTTTGCAAATAATGGTCCTCACTCTGCCAGTCGCCCTCCCAATTCTAATCCCCCTTTGCCTCACAACCCTGGGCAACGACAGCCCAAAGAGACCCTTAGGAGAATGATTTGGAAAGAGCTAGTGAATTTAGGGGAAGATATGAGAAAATATGATCACCAGCCCATTAGTGTCCTGATTAATGCTTTGTCTCAAGCCATGCAGAGAGCAGAGTTAATGCAGGGAGCACCTCCTCAGCCCACTGCCCCAGTACAGAGTGCTTCCCATGTGCCTGCTCCCTGTCAGCGCCAGACCCCTGCCTCCTCTCCTGAGTGGAGGCTCCAGAGGGAGTCTGCTGATCAATAGGGGTGCCCGGTTCTCCTCGGGCCTCCCCAGCTGGTCGCAAGACTTCAGTGTGATGTATGGGGGAGACCCACTGTGAGGGCTACAGTGGGGAACCCAGGGATGTTAGCCCAATTGCTAGTGGATACTGGATCCTCGGTAAATATTCTAAGTCCCCGGTGGATCTCTGGAGGGAGACCCACCACAAAACAGGTTCAGCTCAGTGGATATGGGGGAGAAATTCAGGAAGCTCCTGTCGCAGGATGTTCCCTTGCAAATTAACAGATTGCAAGAAAAAGTAGAGTGCTGTGCTCATGAGGGAAATGAGAAGGGAATCCTAGGAGTTCCTTTCCTCCAGGCATTTCAGCTAACTGTAGATCTAGCTAATGGGGTGTTATGGAAGTTAAAAGGAGGACCTGCAGAAGTCTCTGCTGTGCATTGTTGTGCTGCCATAAAGGCACCTACTGCCACCCTAACCTGCATTAGTGATCCATGGGTACAGGAATTTCCCAGTGTGAGGACTAAACGTAAGGCGGAGTGTGGAAAAATAAATGCTGAAGTTTTGATTGAAGGAAAAGATCCCCCTCCTCAAAGACAGTATAAATACCCAGCTGCAGCAGAGGAAGGCATTAAAATGACTATTGATAGTCTCTTAGAACAAGGAGTGCTTGTGCCTATGCAAAGTATTTGCAATGCACCAGTATGGCCAGTCCTTAAAGCGGACGGGGTCACTTATAGAATGACAATAGACTTTCGTGCCTTAAATGCAGCTGCCCCTGCCGCTGCTCCTGTGGTAGCTAAATACAATGAGATCTTAGCAGCAGTAGCAGCTGGCTCCAAATGGTTCTCTGTAATTGATTTGGCTAGTGCTTTCATGGCTATACCCCTCCACCCTTCATGTTGGTATAAGTTTGCTTTCACCTACAGGGGACAAAAATATGCCTTCAGCCGAACTCCCCAAGGTTTCCATTCTTCTCCTAGTATTTGCCATGCTCATGTCACTAATATGTGGAACCGTTTGAGCCCTAAGCACCACTCACGTGTAATTTCATATGTGGATGACATTTTGATACACACCCCCACTGCAGAAATGAACAGAGAAATCACTAAGGAGGTGCTGACTATAGTACAGGAAACTGGACTTAAAGTAAATAGGGAAAAGGCTCAGTTAGTGCAGCAACAAGTGAAATACCTGGGTGTATGCCTTGGAGAGGATGGCAGGACTCCAGATCAGCAAAGGGTAGAAACTGTAGGAAAGCTGCCTGCTCCCACAGACACACACTCTTTGTGAGCTCTTCTGGGAACTTTTAATTTCTCCAGAGAGTTCATTGAAATGTTCTCTGACAAAGCTAAGCCTCTGTACAAATTATTAAAGAAAAACAGGATTTGGGAATGGGGAGCAGACCAACAAACTGCTCTGGCTACCTTAAACCAAGATTTAGCTTGTGCGCCAGCTCTGGGCTATCCAGATCCTGTCCTTCCTTTTGTGATTCAGTTGGCCTCTTCAGAAACAAGTATTGGAGCCACTCTTAGTCAAAAGCAATGTGATAAGCTCTGAGTCAATGCATATGCCTCCAGGCTCCTAAATCAAACAGAGCAAGGCTTTACCCCCTGTGAAAAGGAGTGTCTTGCTCTGGTCTGGAGCCTTGCACATTGGGAATTTATTATTGGAGGGTCAAAGGTCATTGTCCAGACTGTGCATTCCCCGCTGAAGTACATCATATCCGGGAAAATACAAGACGGCCAGGTTTCTAACCCACGCATTGCTCAGTGGACGCTCGCCCTAGTAAACCGAGGAATAGAGTTTAAAAAAGAGCAAGCTGTATCACCAGTCCCGTATGGATTAAACATAGAAGGAGAGGAGCATACCTGCCCCCTCCCTCTATTAAAACACCTTGAATGGCCTGTCAAGGGAGATAAGAGGCTTGCAAAGGCACAACAGAAGGGGTTTGTAATTTGGTTTACAGATGGATCAAGTTTCTATCACAAAGGGCATCCCCAAACAGGGTATGGAGCCATCCGCATAAATGATGGAAAGGTGCTCCAAGGACCAGCTCGCCCTCATTCTGCCCAAGCAGCTGAAGTAGAGGCAGTTAAAGCTGTCCTAGCTTATGAATCTCGAGACACTTCTGTTGCTATTTATACTGACTCTGACTGGACAGCCAGAGCAATAACTGTGTGGCTCCCACTTTGGTTAGATAGAGAAATGGTAACTGCAGATGGGCGTCCCATTTCTCATTCAGACAAATGGAGACAAATTGCTAACCTGATCAAAGAAAGAACTGGGAACACCTGGGTGACTCACACAAAGGGGCACCAGAAAAATCACTCAGAAGAAGCACATTGGAACAATAAAGCTGATGCCTTAGCCAAGTCTGCTGCTACTAGTAACCACACTGAAAATCAGGTTGAAATCCTGAACGGAAAAGGTAGAAAACCTTGGAGAAAATGGTTTCATTCTTCACAGCTCACAGAATGGAAGGGTAAACCACCAGACCCTCAAGGAATAGGGTAAACAGTCTTCTCTATCCTGCCGGCCACCCTTCTTGGCTAGCAGGAAGGAACAGCTTCGAGCCGTTGGAAAATATGCATCGACTTGTCAGTGCCTACCCCGATGTTGAGGCAGGAAAAGGCCAGAGAAGTGCTCAACTTGTTATGGCCACCCTCTTGTAGATCAATGTTCCACTTTTCCCCTGCAAAGTTGATCCTAGCTTCTCCCAGTATATACGGGGGGAGCGTGGGAGTTTGTTTTCTCTTTTCTGTCCCCTCACAGGTCTCCAGACACGAATGATGACATTCCATAGCTGCACCAAAGCATTGCTGTGCATAGGTATCTGGAGTCTGATGTCCAGACTCTATTCTGAACCTGCGATGCCTCTGAAACTCTGGAAGTGTTTGCCAGTTGGAGCCTGGGAAATAAAATATCTGTGTCACATGTATGGATTCTATGGAAATGGAAGCAACCCCCTGGCCCTACAGCATCCCTACCAGTTCTGTAAGCCATCATGGACTCAAGTGGAACCTGTACCATAAGTTATTAAATTGCACTGGTAGGAGCAAGAGTCTCCTTAATTGATGCTGCAAATATAGAAGTTCTTGCTAATAAACTGTCATATGCCACTGAAAATATGGGGAAAATGGGAAGTCCATTAACTGCATCTTTAAAAATGTTAAGCGAAGAACAGCAGTTAATAAGTAAGGTATTTCCTGGGTGGGAAAAACTCATAGAAGGGGATGAAAAGTTAATGATGTCTGGTGTACAGTCCTTCCAAAATAATGTATCATTGGCTTTAGCGTGTGAGCAAGCTAAGGCTCTCACCCAAAATGTCATCATGGGAATGATTCGGCAAGCCATGATGGGACAAATTCCCATGGAAGCAATCAACCTAAATCAGCCCCATGTAATGGAAGAAGAATTAGCCCTCCAGCCCTGGTGGAGATTAGTTAATGCTTCATACAATCACCACCAGCAAAGCTTGCAGTTATTCCTTATAACTGTGGCAGGCAAGGAAATTAAAACAATCCACCCAGTAGTCCCACTGGGATTACAAATTGATGATAGCTCAGTAATGTACTCCAGGGATCATAACACTTGGGCCTGGCAGAAAGATAGTGCATGGAAAACAGTAAATGTAAAAGGCTGTAGGAGAAAAGAAGGTTTAGGTTACATCTGTGAAGACCAAGCATTGGAGGAGCATGATGAATGTTTTTTTCCACAACCTGGAAACAAGTCTCACTGTTCCTTCGATGTTACACAAGAAAGGGAATCTGCTATTGTTTATGTGGGTAAAGCATGTGTGTGCATGAGAACAAGATGTGATATTGTATTAATTAATGGATATTGGATTCAACCTATGGTGCCTTATATTAATCGCTGTTTCTGTAATGTAACCACTATTGTTACTTGTGATCTTAAGTTTACTGTACCTATATGGACCATACAACATTTGAATGCCTATCCTGAGCTCTGCAAAGAGGTGTCCCCCATTTTACTAGGAATGGGTCTCATCACCATTAAGGAACTATTAACTCATCCCTCCTTACAAGCTGAACTGCAAAGACTCAAAGCTTTGGGAAAGAATGGCAAACTTGAGATTCAACACCACAATCAGGAGATCTCTCAGCTAGCAGCTACAGTTAAAAATGCAGGCCATCACTCCTGGTGGGAGGTTTTGTTCGGGTGGAGCCCCAATGCAACAAGTCTTTTAAATGTCATGCTTCACCCCATTGTAGCGATCGTTAGTTTTCAAATTATACTAGTAATTAGTCTGATGCTACTAGTTTGCTGGATCCAGAGACTGATGCGACGATTGCAATGAATAGAAGGCCAGAACCAGTACCATGGAGCAAGAATGTGATGGGGATACTCGCTCAACGCAAGCACCCCATCAACGGGGGGAATTGTTACGTCTCAGCTCTGTGTTCTTGGGCAACCCTGGCACAGGATGCAGTCTGTCTAACTCACAAAGGACTCACCACCCCCTCCCTCCCCTCCTCTACCTAAATGAAACTGATTAAGATGCAGTGAGAGACGCACCTAAGACCCTCACCAGATAAGGGTGACAAGAGTGAATCAACTGCCCTAGGTCTCATTTACAGCCGAGATGGAACCAGATGACCATTCATTTACATGAGAGATGGAAAACAGAAAGCCTGAAGCAGAGACTGCAGTGAATTCTCGGACCAGAGAAGCAGGAGAGCACTGCATGATGGGGAATCTGTGCTTCAAATGTTAATCAACCCATGTTCACACACCCCCACCTCAGCATTTATCAGACCAGTTCTAATCTGGATTTACTAAGGACTTTTCCCCCCCCAGACACACACACACAGCTCTAAGTTTAATAGGCATCTCGGGCCATACATCCCCCAGTCCCACTATGGGAGGCCTATTTAAACTTGATTGACTAAAACTCAGTTGCCAGGTTAGGGAATGCTGAGGCAAGAGACCGAGTCCGAGGGGGTATGGGCAACATTTGAACAATGGTTAAGGGTTCATCACAGCATCCAGCCTGCTGGAGCCCTAATTACAGGTGTTGTCATATCTTTCCCGAGACAACTAGTGGGAGTCCTCTCCACAAAAGGTTATGAGCACCCCAATAATTGTCTTAAGTTTGTTAAAAGACTATAGTAAGATCTGGAAAAGTCATGCTAAGCTGAGGCTTGAGCACAACAAGTAAAAATCCAAAATCCTGATGCTGCAAGCTATCTATTGTTCCTGAAGAAACCATGAGATATCCCATCAGTATATCTGCCATCCATAGGAATTTCAAGCTGGCTCCCAAGTATTTGGGTTACTCCCTAATCTTAAGTGTTTCCTGATTATCAATCAGTTTCCTGAGAAGGTCCAAACCAGATAACCCCTTGTCAATAGAAAAGACAATGATTTACACTACTGAGGGTGCTTCAAAGCAGCTGAACTGAGGGTATAAAAATCTGTAAGTGTGCGCTGCAAAAAAAAAAAAAGAAAAAGAAGTAGAAGCAGGAGGAAAGAAGGAGAAGAAGAAAGAAGAAGAAAACCCCTGTGCTGACACCCACCATCCCCTGTCATTCTTGGGACGCTGGAAGAACAGATCGTCTCTCTCTTCAAGGATTGTGCTACAGACTGTGCCTGTCAGCTTTGCAGCCTGAGTACTGTGGACTAGGTGAGATCCCAGTGTTCTCTCTCTACCAGGGTAGTATTGTCATTGTTTGTGTTTGTTTTTCTTTTGCATGTCTATTACTACTAGTACTATTATATATTTCATATGCTTAGCAATAAATAACTTTTATAGTCAAACTGGTAGTAATTGGGTATATTTTTCCTTCTCTGCTTCTTTTTCCTCCCGTGCTCTGCAGCAACGCTTCTTTTACCTAAGCTAAAGATCCCTGTGAAGCCCAAATTATTGTGGGGTCTGCTCATCAAGAGGCCAAAGATTGGGATGTGCTGAGTTTGAAACACATAAGGGGATCAGCTTGTACAGGCTGATTGACCCAGTTTGACTCAGACGTGCCCTTATGAACTGAATGCTGGCCCATGAGGGTGTCAGCTGGACACCCAGCCGGATTCAGAGGGATTCTGTTCACCTGTGTGCTTGTGTCTGACTGCATTTTATTGTTGCTCTTATGAACTGATTCTTGGCATATGAGGGTGTCAGCCTGTCCATGCTGATCAGCCCGGCCAGGTCAGGCGCGTCACGTTAATTTGTGTGTGTTTGTGTGTATGACTGATTTGGTGACTGGAGGAACCCAGTCCCATTGAGACTGAGTCTGCAAGATAGCTCCACTGGGGGTGAGGGCTTGCACAAGGGAGAGATACAGCTCTGTATAGTAACACAAGCAGCACATTGACAGAATCATCAAGACCCTAGAAACTATCCTTTAATAAATGAGCACACCCCAAAGTAATGGGCAAATTTGGTAACAAAATAGATCCACACATGTAGACCAGAGACTTTACTGCAGAGCTAATTAGTCAGCTCCACAGTAAATGTCTCCTGTAGCTGTGCCCAGTGAAACTTTCCTTACTGTTAGAACAGAAAAGCAGCAGAATAGACTGCTCAGAGAAATTATAAGATTTCCTTAATTGGAGGCTGCATAAGCTTTGGATAGGGATAGTTTAGGCATAGCACATCCTGTACTTGCACTGTCGGCTACAAAGGACCAACTCACAGGATTATAATAAATTCTAGTTTCATGTATGGGATGTGAAGTTACCAATAAAATCATAAATACAAACTTTGAATAATGAGGGGTACTGGTCACCTTAGCACACATACATACACACATGCACTCACTCATTCAAACCCATGTCATTTAAACCCATGTAGTATAGTATAGTAGCTGCTGTAGTGATTGTGAGAGCATTAATGTCAGTATATCTACCTGTCCAAGGCCCTGAAGTCTGCTGTCGATGGTCAGCTTCCTTCAAGGTGATGTCGTCTCCAGAAGGGTGTTGCCCGCTTGTCCTTCTGTCTTGGTAAGTCATGTGCCGGATGAGATGGTGCCCCTGAGGATCACACTTCACTGCCTTTTATCCCTCTGTGGCAGACTTGTGTGATTCCCCCAGCATGATTTTGGCTGCCCAATCTGGAGGCTGCTATCCCACGTGGGTCTTGAGTAGTGCATGACAGCTGTTAATCACAGGGCTCTCTGCCTGCTGGTACATGCAGTTTTGGGAGTCAGTTTGTGATTTTGATTAATTTAATAATGGCATTGTTAAGGGTTGCAGGAATAGTCAATAGGGTGGGTGCTCAGTTCCAGGAATCAGTTCCTTCAGTTGATTAGCCTAAAATGGCTTGTAGAGTTGAGTTCTGTAATAGTAAGTTCTTCTGACTAATCTATTGTCAATTAACAGCCAGAGGTTCTTGCTTTGTCTTCAGTTATCTACTGATTCATACATACTCACATTCACTCGGGAGACCAGCCCAATACATCAATACAATTTCAGTAATTACAATTCTAGTACATTCTTATAATAATAATTTAGTAATGCAGAATACATTTGCTAAAAGTTAAAAGGTATAAAACATAAAATACAAAATATCAGGCCAAGGATAAGACAGATGAAATATAAAAATGTACTGTGAGAAATATATAAAAATGCAATGTGAGATAGTAAGGATCAAAGGCCACTGGGGACAATAAGTGAGTTAGGTTAGATGCAGTAGACTGATTTAGCATAAATTTTAGGCAGATCTGGGAAGTTTGCTTTGGGAAATAGGTCTTAATCAAAGATGAAGTGTGTTCACCAGGATATATTTATAGTCATGTTTTCAATATACCTTGGCTTTTCTTTTTTCTTACAGGCTTTGTTTTGAAGTGGATATTTTAGTTCTCTTGTTTTCTTTAGTGACACTTAATTGATATGTAGATGTAGTTCGTAGGTTTCTCCTACAGAAAGCCACTTCAGCTTTCTGGCTTGCTCCGAGCCTTGCCACACCCATGCAATGAGTTTTCTAGGTCTCTGCCAATACTTAGAAGGAAAAAGAAATGCACAAAATGTGAGGTGCAGGTAAGCAGGGGCCTCTTGTTACAGCACAGTTTTGGACCAGATGGCCCTTCAGGTCCCTATGTGTCTACAACTTAGCGTATTGCATGTCTACAACCCCTAAATCTAACCTCACACATGGGACGGATTTATAGATAAGCTGATTTACTTAGCACTCTTCCCAAATATCAGTGGAAAGTTTTCCTGAGCTTACCAGCCCATGGGCTAATGCGTTTACAGTACAACAGTTTCTGTAGCCAATGGCATCCAATGAAGTGATGTACCTAGCATCACACCTGAACACTTTTGACTTCCTGTCCTGAATGGAGGGGAATTTACAGCTGGGTCAATAGGCAGGAAGGGGAAACAGACTTTTGCACAAGTCCAGAGATAGGTTTGAATTCAAGCCTCTGAAGGTGTAGGGAGACACCTTAACTGCTTTATATTACATAACACCCTCAGAGAGATGTTCTTAGGAAGTGCTGTGCTTGTGTGCTCTTCTTCCAGCTCTAGAAAGAAAAGCCTGCCTTAACACATTAATATTTACTGCTGTGTTGCTGGAAGTTCATGCTTAGGGAAACTGAAATCCCTTTATCTAGCCCTAAGGCAGCCTGGTCATTGGGGCATGAAAACTTCACCTAGTACTATCACCAGCCTTCTTCATTCTGGCTTTGCTAAGCTCCTCTTTTATTGGAAGGAAAAGAGATTCAGTCTCTGTGGTCATTTATATCTCCCAGACCTGGTCTACTGAGATAGCATGAGAGGGCCTATTAGTGCCAAGGAACAATACTGTTCTTAATGATGGACTACTTTAATTTTGCCTTCATATAAGACCATTCAGTACAGTATATAAGGCAGTTAAGAAAAACTCAGCTCTCACTCTGTAGCACAATTAGATCAGCCCTTAGGAAATAACAACCAGTGCATAAATAAATTCTGAGTTTTGTAATTTGAATACAAGTTACAGCATATCATCCTCTACCAGACTCTGATTAAAGGTTTTTCTGTTGTGCAGCTCAACATCTGAGGCACTTAACAATGGGAAAGATAAAAGAGTTGGTGCATTGTGATAATAGACTGCCCCAACTGGCACCTTACCATACCTAATTACCTGGAGTGCCTGGGCTGGCATGAGGATTGACTGATTACTGTGAATCCTTAAGCAGCAAAAGAGGCAACCACAGGAAGCTATGATGCTTTCTCAAATGGGACTAGCTATGCTACTCAGAGTTTGACCCATGTTCTCTTTGCAGGGACTGGGCAATACTTAGGGAAGACTGGAACTGGGAATCCTGTTGGAAATAATGGACAGGAGCCAGGCTTGCCTTTAAAATCAATTATCTTAGGTCAGGACAGTTAAACAATGTGCTTAGGTAATTCACATGATAGTTGCTTGTTTCTTGTTCATACAGGTTGGGTGGAAGGTAAGGGTGGCCAAAATTTGGAATGGGCTTCCAAGGGAGGTGGTGCTCTCTCCTACCTTGGGGGTCTTTAAGAGAAGGCTGGATAAGCATCTGGCTGGGGTCATCTGACCCCAGCACTCTTTCCTGCCTAGGTAGGGGGTCAGACTCGATCATCTGTTGAGGTCCCTTCCAACCCTAGCATCTAAGTATCTAAGGTAGCTGACTGCTTCCATATAATGAATGTGGGTCATCTGGCACTTTAGACACAGAATAAGTTCTTCCCAAGACACATTTTATACCACAAAGCTTACATGACACACAGAATAAAAATGAATCCTGATGTTGTTGAGTTATTTGTCGATGAGTTATTTCCCTGAATACCAAGTTCCGTTTTGGGGCTTGATGCAGTGTGTTACTGAAGATATAGAAAATAATAGGCTGCCTCTCCCTTCTCCTGACACCCATATTCCAGACATGCTGCTGTTCATGCAAAGGTATGAAAAGCAAAGGTAAATGACTGGTTCTCCCTGGCTCCCTGAAGTGAGCAATCATGAAATATTTTCTGCTCTGGAAAGTGCCCTAGCAGCTGGCAGGTTATTAATAAATTGTATGCAATCTGTCTAGAATGAACATTGGAATGGCAGTATAAACCATCTGTTCTAAGGTAGTAATCCTGGTATCTTTGGGAAATTAACTTAGAAAATAAAGAGGGTTAAGCACTGGGGAAAAGCTTAACTACCAGTTAGCAGAGGCATACTATTCATGGTTAAGCCACTGAAAAGATGGTTTTCAGTAGTTCATGAGGACTTGAGTCAGATACAGTTACTGATAAGCCTCCTAGGCCATGTCCAGACAAGAGAGCACACGCCTGTTGTGGCATCTCAAAGCAGTTTGAGATGCTACAAGAGGCATGCTGGGAATGAAAAAAATGTTTCCTGCACTGCATATTTGCAGTGTGAACTCCAATTTTGATACTGGGAAATCCCAGTATAAGAAAAAAACACCCTGAGAAAAAGCAGTGCAGGGCACACACTTGGAGCATGCCCGGAGGCAACTGGAGGCTGGGTCTTCCAGAGGGATGCTCTACCATGCAGCCATAGCATCTCTATGCCAGCCACATGCCCATGCTGCTCCAGCACACTGGGACAAACAGAAGTGGGGCTGCAGTGGCTCAGACCCAGGCTCTGTCCCAGGTAAGTAGGGACATGGGGATGGGGAGACTGCTCAGGAGGGGTGGGTTCCCCACCCACCCCCACACAGCACACAGCCCTCCCTGCAGCAGCAGCAGCCAGCAACAGCTGCCATTGGGGCGCTTATAGCTTGCTGCTGCCCTAGACACAGGGGCTGAGTTTTCAAAGATGATGGCTTCTGGGCCCAACTTAATAGTGTAACCCTGGGCACGACACTACACATGCCCTCACCTGAATAGTGGGATCCTGGGGTAACCGGTAGCCAGTAACCCTGCCTAGCCCCTCTGGGAAGCTGCTGCAGTGCCCCTGAGCAGAAAGCGTCCCCTCACAATCAAGCACCCTCGCAGACAATTCTCAAACTATTTACAAGATTTAATTATTTACAACATAACAAATCATCATTAAGTAAGCACATGGATATACTGACTAATAAACCCTCAAGAACTTATTTACACAGTCTCTCACTTGCACACGGTGTACTAGGGATCCTGTGTGCACTGCCCCTGGTGGGGTATCTCGGAGCAGGGCTGTCTGTGGCCCTGCACGTGGTCTGTGGACACTCCCTGGCGCTGGAGTCCGTCTCCATGCTCCTGGGGTCTCCAGGCAGCAAGCAGCCTCTGGGCAGCAAGTGGCGACTCCTCTGCCATCCCTGCAAGACTGCCTTCCCCTGCCTTTGACCCCCTTCCCCGGCTCTGCTGGAAGCAGTGTCTGGGCTGCAGGCTATAGCAACCCTCCTGCCCCACACAACCTCACAGCCCCGGCAAACGCAGCCCCACCCTGGGCTTTGCCTGCCCCTGGGACCCCTCACCCATCAGGGAAACTAGGGCAGACTCCGGCAGTCCCGTCCCCCCATCCCTGGCTCTGATGTACTCACCCAGCCTCACCAGGCTGCAGTCAGGTCTTCGCAGGCTTGGAGTCTCCACACAAGCAGTCCCTGCCTGATCCTGCTGCCCAGCCTCCTGGCCAGAGAGAAGAACTAGATACTGTATCACTCCCCTTTCAGCCTCTACTGCAGCTCCAGCAGGGCGCCCCCAGGGGCTCTCCAAGGGACCACTGTGTTGAGACTTTGGAGGGGGAGAACGAGAGGTGGGGGAGGGGGGTCTGAGGGACAGGCTGGAGACCGGATCCAAAGTCTCAACACAGTGGTCCCTCGGAGAGCCCCTGGGAGCACCCTTCTGAAGCTGCAGTAGAGGCTGAAAGGGGAGTGATACAGTATCTAGTTCTTCTCTCTGGCCGGGAGGCTGGGCAGCAGGATCAGGCAGGGACTGCTTGTGTGGAGACTCCAAGCCTGCGAAGACCTGACTGCAGCCTGGTGAGGCTGGGTGAGCACATCAGAGCCAGGGATGGGGGGACGGGACTGCCGGAGTCTGCCTTAGTTTCCCTGATGGGTGAGGGGCCCCAGGGACAGGCAAAGCCCAGGGTGGGGCTGCGTTTGCCAGGGCTGTGAGGTTGTGTGGGGCAGGAGGGTTGCTATAGCCTGCAGCCCAGACACTGCTCCCAGCAGAGCTGGGGAAGGGGGTCAAAGGCAGGGGAAGGCAGTCTTGCAGGGATGGCAGAGGAGTCACCACTTGCTGCCCAGAGGCTGCTTGCTGCCTAGAGACCCCAGGAGCATGGAGATGGACTCCAGCGCCAGGGAGTGTCCACAGACCACGTGCAGGGCCACAGACAGTCCTGCTCCCTGAGATACCCCACTAGGGGCAGTGCACACAGGATCCTTAGTACACCGTGTGCAAGTGAGAGACTGTGTAAATAAGTTCTTGAGGGTTTATTAGTCAGTATATCCATGTGCTTACTTAATGATGTTTTGTTATGTTGTAAATAATTAAATCTTGTAAATAGTTTGAAAATTGTCTGCGAGGGTGCTTGATTGTGAGGGGAGGCTTTCTGCTCAGGGGCACTGCAAAGTCCAACTGCCAGTCAGCCCTTCCCATTCTGTTCAGGTGGGTCCATTTTTGAAATGCTGCTACAATAGTACCGGTGCTTGGCAAGAGACCTACGTATGTATTTGCTGCATGCTTATTCTTAGCTGCAGCTAACTGCAACCTAGCAGAAGCTTGACAGACAAGTCACCCTGGCCGGGCCCCATCTTTGGCAAAGGAAAAGAAGAAGTCTGGAAATACCCTGGTCAGATGACCAAAGTCAAAACAGGAATTGGGCCAACCAAATTGCAGAATTTGGCTTGGGAGAAAAGGGAAATTATCAATAGCAAAACTAATCCCTACCAAAAAATAAAAAGGTACTGGAAAATTCCAATTACAAATAATCATATATGGCAAGCAGAAATAGGCTCATTAATATGCATAGTAGGCAAGAGCTTATGCTAATGCATTAATGATAATGCAGTAACGATAAGTTATATAAGAACAAGACATGGAACCCCTCCTCAGAACACTCCTGACAAAAGCCTGAAGAGATCCATCACCGATCCAAGATTCTGTCTTGACATCAGACATGGGAGCCAGGAGTCCCCCAGACAAGACTTCACAGGTTGATCAACAAGTGAAGTTGCATTTGTAACTGTAACAGGTACCGTTTCCGAGCCGAGCCAAACTGTGACCCGCTCACCTGTTCCTGCAGCAACCGCCCGCCTTCTCGCCTGCCATGCCTTGACGTTAATTAAGTAGTTGATATTAATTAGCGGGAGGCTGCCATTCTTCTGCCCCGTTGCCAGGGGACGCTATCTGCAGCTCCTTTCCTCCCCAATACCGCAGCCCAAGCCTCGCAGATGTAATCACCGTCTGCCCCCTCCTGGGGCTTTCTGGGGTCCAACTTGGGCTTCCCTACAATGCCCCCTATCTGGGCTCATCATGCCCAATTTGGGCTTCTCAATATTGCCCCCCCCTCTTTGGGGATCTCTATGCCCACCCTTGGGCTTCTTCTTAGTGCCGCCCCCTCTCTGGGGCTAGCCATGCCCACCTTGGGCCTCTCAGAGTTGCCCCCTTCCTGGGGCATTGTGCCCAACTTGGGCTTCTCAAAGCTGCCCCTCTGTAGGGCTCAAATGCCCCCTCTTGGGGGCTGGGGTCTAAGCACCCCGCAAGTTGCACCCTCACTGGCGCCGGGGTCCTCACACTGCGCTGTGAGTCCCCGATGAGCCCTCCTCCAACCTCTTATAGCCTCACCCAAACCACCGGTGTAATAAACAAAACAAAACATAAGCCCCTAGGCTGCAACATAACTATAAGCCGCCTGGCTGTAACCACATTGCTCTGACATCTTGGAGCTGCCTTCTGTTATCTGGCTCAAGCAGTACCTGCAGTTGCTTCTCACATCCCTACTCCAGGAGCTCCTGCCTCTCTGGCTGCTGGCAGGGAACTGCCTCTGGTCTCAGCTCCTTGGGCTTTATAAGGGCCAGGCCCTGCCCCCTCTGGTCAGCTGACCTTGCCTGGTTGCCCCAGCAACCTGCAGCTGTGCTCCTTAGCCACCGCTAGAGCTCCTTCTCTAACAGTTTTTACCTCTTCAGGCACAGAGCCCCTGAGTGCTCTGTGACAGTAACATTACGGGGTGGTGAGCATCTGCTTTGACTAGCTACAAACCTCAAATTTTTAACTGCTAATGCTGCTTCAATTTTAATTAGTATTGTATCTCTTAGGGTTCAAAGAACTTGCTTTCAGTTTAGGACAACTGTGTCTTAGTCTCCTTGCCTGGTATAAGACCCATTGAAACGTCATAGGGATGCAACAGCCTGGTCCACTGAGATGCACACTCGGGCAGAACCAGGCTAGCTCTTGCTGTCACCCAGGCTCCTGGCACTGCACACAGGGACCACGCACCCTCAGACTGAGCCAGGTTCTGCCTCCATGGAGCCGGCCCAGCCTGGTGGCCCGCAGGGCACATAGAAGCAGGATCCAGCCCAGCTCAAGGTTGCATGGCCCCTGCATTCGGTACCAGGAACCTGGGTGACAGCAAGAGCTGGCCCAGTTCTGCCCAAGGGCATGCCTCAGTGGGCTGAACTCATGCCATGCACCATGTGCAGCCCCCATGTCTCAGGCAGCAGCGGGCCATGAGCACCCCGATGGCTGCTGCTGCTGCTGCTGCTGCTGCTGTGGGGGGAGGGGAGAGGGGACTGTGCAACATGCTGGGGGGGGGGTAAATGGGAGACCCACACCCCAAACAGTCCTCCCACCTCCACAGTCCCTCCCAACCACAGTCCCCCCAGCCACACAGTACCCCCCCAACCCACACAATCACTCCCAACCATCCACCCCTATACACACAGTCATAGAATCATAGAAAATTAAGTTTGGAAGGGACCTCAGAAGGTTATCTAGTCCTGGCTCAAAGTAGGACCAGTCCCAACTAGATCACTCAGGCCAAAGCTTTGTATAGCTAGGTGTTGAAAACTTCCAAGGATGGACATTCCATAACCTCTCTGGGTAACCTGTTCCAGTGTTTTACTACCCTCCTAGTGAGAAAATTCTTCCTAATATCTAACTTAAGTTTCCCTTGCTGAAAATTGAGACCACTGCTCTTTGTTCTGTCATCTGCCACCACTGAGAGCAGTCTAGCTCTATCCTCCTTTGAACACCCCCTTCAGGTAGTTGAAACCCCTCTCAGTCTCCTCTTCTCTAGACTAAATAAGCCCAGTTCCCTCAGCCTCTTCTCATAAATCATGTTCCTCAGCCCCCTCACCATTTTTGTAGCCCTCTGCTGGACTCTCTCCAATTTGTCCACATCTTTCCTGTAGTGGGGAGTGGGAGGGTCAGCAAAACTGAACACATACTCCAGATGTGGCCTCATCAGTGCTGAATAGAGGGGAATAGTCACTTCCCTGGACCTACTGGCAACACACCTACCGATGCAGCCCAGTATGCCGTTAGCCTTCTTGGCAAAACGTGCACACTGCTGGCTTATATTCAGCTTACTAACCACCGTAACACCAAGGTCCTTTACTGCAGAGCTGCTGCTCAGTCAGTCAGACCCCACCTGTACTGGTGCATGGGATTGTTCTATCCTAAGTGCAGGACTTGGCACTTGTCCTTCTTGAACCTCATGAGATTCCTTTTGGCCCGATCCTCCAATTTGTCTAGATAATTCTGAATCCTAGCCCTACCGTCCAGGATATCTACTATTTCCCACAGCTTGGTATCATCTCCAAACTTGCTGAGGGTGCATTCTATGATATCTTCCAGGTCACTGATAAAGACATTGAACAAAACTGACCCCAGGACCAACCCCTGGGGCACTCCACTTGATACCAGCTGTGAACTAGAGATTGAGCCATTGTTTACTACTACCCTCTGAGCCTGATGTTCCAGCCAATTTTCTACCCACCTTACAGTCCATTCATCCAGACCATACTTCCTTAGCTTGCCTGCAAGAATGTTGTGGGAGAATGTGTCAAAAGCCTTGCTAAAATCAAGGTACACCACATCCACTGGTCTCCCTGCACCCACAGAGCCAGTCATCTCATCATCGAAGGCAATCAGTTCGGTTAGGTATGACTTGCCCCTGGAGAATCCACACTGACTGTTCCTAATCACCTTTTTCTTCTCCAAGTGCTTGGAAATGGATTCCTTGTGGATTTGCTCCATGATTTTTACAGGGACTGAGGTGAGGCCGACTGGTATGTAGTTCCCTGGATCTTCCTTTTTCCCTTTCTTAAATATTCCCTTCTTTTCCATTTTTTTCCTTTTCCAATCATCCAGGAACTCTCCTGACTGCCATGAGTTTTCAAAGATGATGACAAGCAGCTCTGCAATCACATCAGCCAACTCTCTCAGCACCCTCAGGTGCATCCCCTGTGGCCCCATGGACTTGACTCCAATGGCTGAACCAGTGCTTTTCAATGTGTTCATTAGTGATTTGGATTCAGGTGTTAAAAGTGTACTAGCAAAGTTCATTGATGACACCAAATTATGGGGGAACGTGGTCACACTTGAAAACAGACTGGGCACACAGGCTGACCTGGACAGGTTTGCAAGGTGGGCGGATCAAAATCTGATGATGTTTACACAAAGAAATGTAAAGTGCTCCATCTGGGGATAAATAATATGCAACATACTTACAGGCTCAGCGATGCTACACTTGCCAGCACCACAACCTGGGGGTTGTGATAGACCACAGAATGAACATGAGCCACCAATGCGATGCCCTAGCTGCCAAGGCAAATAAAGCACTGGCATGCATCTGTTGCATGGATGCATCTCAAGCAAGTCTAAGGATTTCATCCTCCTGCTCTACTTGAACTTGGTGATACCACAGCTGGAGTACTGCATCCAGGACGGGGGGCCACACTTCAGGAAGGATGTAGAGAAGCTTGAGAGAGTCCAAAGGAGGGCCATGCACATGATTAAGCGTCTGGAGAGCAGGTCATATGAGGAAAGGCTGAAAGACATAGGACTCTTCAGCCTGGAGAAAAGAAGACTTAGAGTGGACTTGGTGGCAGCCTGTAAGTATATAAGGGGTGTACATGAGGGCCTGGGGGAGCATCTGTTCACCAAGGTACCCCAGGGGAAGACAAGAAACAATGGACACAAACTGCTTGAAGATTGCTTCAGATTGGACATAAGGAGAAACTTCTTTATGATTCAAGTACCTAGTGTCTGGAACAGACTCCCCTCAAAGGTGGTACAATCACCCATCCTGAAGATCTGTAAGAAACAATTTGACACACACCTTCCTGGGGTCATCTGACCCAAGCAGTCTCCCCAAGTGCAGGGGATCTGGACGCAGTGATCTCGTGAGGTCCCTTCCAGCACCTAACATCTCTGAATCTATGACTTGTACATGTCCATCTTTTCTAAATAGTCCCTAACCTATCCTTTCACTATTCACCTTGTCTCCAAACTGTGCTTCCCAGTGCAGTGGTCTGGGAGCTTACCTTGCCTGTGAAGACTGAGGCAAAAAAGGTATTGAGCACTTCAGCCTTTTCTGCATCCTTTGTGACAAGGTTGCCTCCCCCATTCAGTAAGGGACCCACACTTTCCCTGATCCTCCTCTTGCTACTGACATACTTGTAGAAATCCTTGTTACCCTTCACAGCCCTTGCTAGCTGCAACTCCAGTTGCACTTTGGCCTTCCTGACTTAATCCCTGCATGCCCAAGCAATGCTTTTATATTCTTCCCTAGTTGTTTGTCCAAGTTTCCACTTCTTATAAGCTTCCTTTTTGTGATTTAGTTTACTGAAGAGTTCCCTGCTAAGCCAATCTGGTCTTCTGCCAAACTTGCTAGTCTTCCTGTGCATCAGGATGGTTTGTTCTTGTACTTACAGTAAGGCTTCTTTAAAGTATAGCCAACTTTCCTGGACCCCTCTCCCCCTCAGACTGGCTTCCCACAGGATCCTGCACATAAGTTCCCTGATCGAGTCAAAGTCTGTTTTTCTGAAGTCCAAGGTCCTGACTCTGCTGTTCTCCATCCGTCCTTTCCTCAGGATCCTGAATTCAATCACTTTGTGGTCACTGTTGCCCATCCACTTCTACATTCCCCATCAATGCATCCCTGTTTGTGAGCAGCGGGTCAAGAAGAGCATGGCCCCTGGTTGGCCACTCTAGCACTTGCACCAGGTAGTTGTCCCCAGTACTCTCCAAAAACTTCCTGGATTGCCTGCACACTGCTGTATTGCCCTCCCAGCAGATATCAGGGTGATTGAAGTCTCCCATGAGAACCAGGGCTTATGATTGGTAAACTTCTGCTACCTCTTTGAAGAAAGCCTCACACACCACTTCCTCCTGGTCTGGTGGTCTAGATCAGACCCTCACCACAACATTACCTTTGTTGCTCTCCCCTCTGACCCTAACCCAGAGACACTCAACAGGCCAATCTCCAGTTTCATACTGGAGCTCTGAGCAATGATATGGCTCTTTTACATAAAGCACAACTCCTTCTCATCTTCTTCCCTGCCTGTCCTTCCTGAACAGTTTATATCCATTCATGACAGTGCTCCAGTCATGCGAGCTCCCACCAAGTTTCTGTTATTCCAATCATTTCATAGTTCCATGATTGTGCAAGGACTTCCAATTCTTTCTGCTTGCTTTCCAGGCTGTGTGTGTTCATATACAGACACCTGAGGTAACTAGTCAATTGCCCTACTATCTCAGGAGGAATGAGGAGGCCCCCTTTGTTGCCTCCTCCTCCCTGTGCTTCTTCCAGGTGTCCCACTTCCCCACTTACATCAGGGCTTTGTTCCCCATCCCCCTGCAAACCTAGTTTAGAGTCCTTCTCACTAGGTAAGCAAGCCTGTGGGCAAAGATGCTCTTCTCTCTCTTCATTAGGTGGATCCTGTCTCTTCCTAGCAATCCTTCTTCTTGGAACAACATCCCATGGTCAAAGAAGCCGAATCCTTGCTGGCGACACCACCTGCATAACCATGCATCGATATGCAAGGATGCATCCACTCCTCCCCAGGCCCTTCCCTTGACCAGAAGGATCAAGAAGAATACTACCTGTGCCCCCCATCCCCTTCACCCTTGTACCCAGAGCCCTGTAGTCACTCTTGATCTGCTCAGAGTCACTCCTGGCAGTATCACTGGTGCCCACATGGATAAGCAGCATGGAGTAGTGGTCAGAGGGTCAGACAAGAATCAGTTATACCTCTGTGACATCTCAGATCTGGGCTCCAGGCAAGCAGCAAACCTCCTGGGACAACAGGTGAGGCCAGCAGATAGACCCCTCTACCCCCAACAGAAGGGTCTCCAACCACCACCACCCATTGCTTCCTTTTCATGGCAGTGGTCTCAGTCCTCCCCATTGTCTCTAGTGGGTTATGGAATAGAGAAAATCCCACACAATTTACTGATTCGTTTTGATGCACTGGCTGGGGGAGTAGTTAGCTGATTGCACAATTTCACAATGATTACACACTTAATTCATACAACACAATTTTATTTTAAAACTCTTTGCTACGTATATAACACTGCTTAGCTTTAAGAAACACCACAAACGTTAAGAACACAATAACTACATATATTAGCTCCAAATGCACTTCCTTCCCAAACAATGCTATAAGAATTAGTGTTACAAAAACAACTACAATTACAACTAAAAGTTAAATTTGAATCAATACTATTATTTTTCATATTATACTTACAATCCTAGAATTCCGAGAAGCCAAATACCAAAATATGGTTTCATTCCTCAGTAGTACAATTTAATGGGTTGGTCTCAGGAGTACGGTTCAATGGGCTCGCCTCAGCAATACAATTCAATAGGCTGGCCTCAGCAATACGATTCAATGAGCTGGGCTCAGCAGTGATAGGACTAAGTTCCCTTCCTTCAGTCCCTTTCCGGCACTCTGCAGCTTCAGCGTGAACTAAGAGATTCGTGTTCACGGAGAGGGTGGTTCAGGTGATCAATCTGATCCGGCCTACACTTGCGATTCTTCCTTCGTTGTTCTGCAAGTGAAGTCACCTCCAAATTGGGACAGTAGGTTACAGTTTTTATTGAGAGAGCTGTCGTCTTGGGCCACTCCTACTCAAACCTGTCATTACCCCCAAATTTGGGCTCAGATCTTACTCAACAGATTATTTTGCTTAGTAATTAGTTTCCTTTGTTAATCATCTTAAATTGGGGAACTTCCATATCACTATAAGTGATCTTTTCTTACCAACCTGGTCAAAAGGCCCTAGGGTTTGATCTCTCGGAACTCAGGATATTTGCTCTTTTTGTAAAAGACTTCTAAAGATAAAATTCAAAAGCAAAGTCAGGACCTTTTGCACGTAGTCCCAAAACAATGACTTAGATAAGGAGATAGATCTTATCTTCTTCCTGAAACTGGCTAATGGGCAACCATTACAAACATTCAAACTATTTCGTTCAATATGACACCCATCTTGGGGATTCCTGGCCTACCCTCTTCCACCAATGGAATGCGCTCTTGCTCTTCTGTTACTAGTACTCCATATCTGTTCTCCAGGCAAACCCCTGCAGGTGGGGATAATGACTTCTTGCTGCCAGAGGTCACAAACCTCAAGCTTCCACTTTCCTGGGAGTCCATGACCCCTTCCATTTCTAGCACCACCTCTGGCAGTGCTTCCTCAACAGGCCTAGAGGTTTTCTCCAGCATGGAATTGATGAAGTGCTCATGGTGGAAGATGCTTCAGAGCCTTGCTACCACCTCCTGTAGCTTTCTTCCATTCTCCCTCAGGGACACCACCAGAAGGCACTGCTGCCACCTGGCTGACACTGGAAGGAATCTGCAAGCCGCAGTCTGCACTGCACCAAACTGGGACCTGGGTGGAAGCCTCAGTGGTGTGTGGTCCTACCTAGACAGGTGCCTCATAGGTGGAAGCAATGGAAGAGCTGGAAGTGGGAGTGGCTCTGGGATTGCAACATCCTCCAGCTATGCCTCTAGGTAATCTAATCTGCTGATTCTCACTTCCTGCCTCACTTTCCAAGCAGACTTTGCCTAGCAAACTTCTCTGTAGCTGTCCTGTTTACTGTTCCTTGGTCCTGAAGGTTTCCCTTTTCCCTACAAACCTCTTTCCTCTCAGCAAGCTTGCAGTGAAGGAATGTGAGAGAGAGTTTCCAAGCAAACTCCCTAGCGAAGTCCCCCTCTCTCTAGACTCTAATTAAACAAGGGGTTTAAGTCTTCTTCTAGCTACTGAGTTTTAGCTGTTAAAATAAAACTATGTAGGTTAGTCATTCCTAATTGCATATTAAAAAAAGAATCTTGTCTTACAGGCAATCCTTCAAAGAGTGGGGTAGTAAACCGACCTGCGAACTGACTTGAAAACTGTTTGCAAACTGTCCTGTTTGCTGCTCCCCTGGTCACTTTAAGTATCTCCTTATATACCTCTCCTGGGCCTGGACTGGCTAGTCCCCTTTGTTAGCACCCCTTGTTAGGGTCTTTTGTCACATGCTGCAGGGTAGTGCTAGGATTCAGAGATACCAACACAAATTGGAGGATGGGACCAAAAGAAATCTCATGAGGTTCAATAAGGACAATTGCAAAGTCCTGTACTTCAGATGGAACAATCCCATGTCCTGGTACAGGCTGGGGACAGACTGGCTAAGCAGCATGTCTGCAGAAAAGGACCTGGGGGTTACAGTGGACAATGAGCTGAATATGAGCCAGCAGTGTGCCCTTGCTGCAAAGAAGGCTAATGGCATACTGGGCTCCATTACTAGGAGCAGTAGGAGCACTACTACTGAGACAGTAGATCAAGGGAAATGATCAAGGGAAATGGCCTGTCAGCATTGGTGTGGCCACATCTGGAGTACTGTGTCCAGTTTTGGGCCATCCACTATAGAAAAGATGTAGACAAGTTGAAGACAGTCCAATGGAGGGCAACAAAAATACTTAGGAGACTGAGGCACATGACTTCTGAGAAGAGGCTGATGGAACTGGGTTTATTTAATCCAAAGAAGAAAAGACTGAGAAGGGATACAAAGATTCATAGATTGTAAAACTGGAAGGGATCTCAGAAGATCATCTTGTCCAGCCCCCTGCACAAGGCAGGAAAGACAACTGGAGTCAGGTGACCCCAGCAAGGTGACCATCCAGTCTCCTCTTGAAGATCTCCAGAGTAGGTGATTGTATCACCTCTGGAGGGAGCGTATTCCACAGTCTGGACACCCTGACTGTGAACTTTTTCTTAATATTGAGTCTGAAATGGCCTTCCAGGAGTTTGTGGCCACTATTCCTGGTTTTCCCCAAGGGTGATCTGGTGAACAGTTGTTCACCGAGCCCTTGATATACTCCCTTAATACAGTGGTAAGCTGCTACCAAGTCCCCACTCAGCCTTCTCTTTTTCAGGCTGACGAGTCCCAACTCCCAGGTCCCTCAGTCTTTCCTCATATGGCTTGCCTTGCAAGTCTTTGATAAAACAGGTGGCCCTTCTCAGGACTCTCTCAAGCTTTTCCACATCTTTGTTAAAGTGTGGCACCTAGAACTGGACACAGTACTACAGCTGCAGTCTCACCAATGCTGAGTACAGCAGAAGAATCACTTCCTTGCTTGAGATGCATTGATTGATGAGTGCCAGATAGGGCTGTGTGAAATTTCAGCAGCCGTTTTGTTTAGTTTCAGATTTGGACGTTTCGACAGTCAGAACACTGAATCTGAAATGAAACACAAGGTTCCAAAACAGCTCCAAAATTAAACAAGCCATCCGAAACATTTTGGAAATTTTCTGAAACAATTCAGATGTTTCCAAAACATTTAAGATGTTTCAGATGTTTTGAGCTGTTTTGGAGCTGTTTCGGAGGTGGGCTTGCAGGGAAAGTGGGAGGGGGAGGGTGGGAGGACTGTTCTGATATTGACATCTGTAGCTGGCCAGTGACAACGATATGTCCCTGAGGTCCCTTCCAATCCCAGTGCTCTGTTGGAGGGACAGAGAAGCAACATAAAAGGCTGTTTGTGAACTGAGTCTATGCCATTTTGTAGTTGTGTCTGTCTCAGCAGGAGCAGCAGAGACTGAGAGCACTGCAGCATCATTCTGTAAGCTTGCAGCTTGGTAGTGACTTGCTACCAAGTTGTAGCCAGTTGCTAGTCCTTTCCTATTTATTTACCCTTGCCTACCCTTCCACAAAAACCGTATTAATTGCTCTTCTTTCCCACCACAAACAAAAAGAAATCAGTGCTTTGCCTGGAGAGCACTCAATACACATACATTTAATTTTATTACACACACACACACTCACACAGACACATATTTGTTTTCAGCACACAGAATATGAAGCATGCTGGAAAGGCAGTTGCCAGCTGTTTTGGCCAGGAAGGGAGAGGGGGCAGAGGAAGAACCGTAAATTCCCCCCAAACTTAGACACAGACTGTTCCCTAGCACTAGCAGGCAAGAGGCTTCTTCTGGTGCTAGTGTCAGCAAAGAGGTAGGACCAGTGCCTGCATCAGCACCCTCTCTAATAACATCAACCATAATAATAACCTCCAGCACCACCAGCATGACAAGCAGCACCAGAATGTCATTAACAGTCTCCTCCAGCCCCATTTCAGTTCCCAGCCTCCCAGGATCTGAAAGAAGGGGACCTGAGCACCCTAGCAAAAGAAATTCTGGGGGCCAAGGAGGAATCTGATTTTGTGCTCCACACCTCTCAAAGTTCCCCTAGAGCCAGGTCTCCTTCCCTGGAAGGCAGTTTGGAGGAGATTGACATTGGGGTTGTGGAGGAAAGTGTCTTAGCTGAGTCAGCTCCTCCTGTTGTTTTGCCTCTGCCCGCTGAGGAGGAAGATCAGGCAGAGTCTGCACCTGCACCCCAGAAACAAAGGGGTAGTCCAGTGTGGGATCATTTTGAGGTGGCAGATGATCCCACATATGCTATCTGCCTGCACTGCTGATTTAAGACCATCTGGGGAAGGAGGAGAAACACTACAGCTCCACGGAGATGCTGATACATCTCAGGAGGCATCACCCCCCTTGCCCTTGCATCTCCTCAGCCTGGCACCAGTGGGAGTGTGCCCAAAAAGAAGTCCCCCTCTTGCTCCAAAGCTCCTGTCCCCCTGAAGCAGAGGCAGGCCACCCTGGAACAGTGGGGCAAAAGTGGGCACACAGGGGGGCACATTGCAAAGGTAAGCAAGATCACCCAGAGCATTGGGGAGATGCTTGCTCTGTATGGCCAGCCCTTCTCCCTAGTTGACCGGCCAGGGTTCAGGCAGCTCATGGTGCTCATGCCCCCATCCTACCAAGTGCCCACATGCACCACCTTCATCAGGATGGTGGTATCCTCCCTGTATGAGGCACGCAAGGAGTACTTGACAGAGGAGCTGCACAAGGCACATCCAGAGGTGGTCTTGTACTTCACCTCAGACATCTGGAACAGCTGGGGTGGAGATCATGCCTACTTCTCCCTCACAGGGCACTGCTGCCATCAGTCAGGCCATCAGTGGGCTCTCCTTCAAGCCAAGGTGATGGATGAGTCCCACATGGCAACAGAGATCATGGGGGCCATGAACTGCATGGTGCAGGGGTGTCTCGTTGGGCAGGGTGAACTCACCAACAGATTCATGGTCACCAACAATGGGGCCAATGTGGTCTGTGAGGCCAACTTTGTTGGCATCCGCTGTGAGGCACACAAGTTCCACCTCATAGTCAGGGACACCTTGGAGGGGGACAGGGTTGCTGGTGATGGCACCAGCACCACCAGCAAGCTCATTTCAAAATGCAGGAAGGTAGCGGGTTACATCCACTGGAGCATCAAGGGGGGGCAAGATGCTACAGGACAAACAGGCAGAGCTAAGCGTCCCGCAGCACAAAATCATCCAGGATGTGGAGACTCAGTGGAACTCCACATACCTGATGCTGGAAAGGCTGGTGGAGCAACAGAAGGCCATCTATGAGATGGCCTTGCTCGGGGAGATTGGGATCAGCGGCCCCCTTAACAGTGCTCAGTGGGATACAATCTCCCAGATCTTGGTGGTCCTCAAGGTCTTCCTCAAGGCCACCAGCCAGGTGATCCCTGTAGTCAAGGAGCTTGAGAACCAAATGGAGAAGTTCCAAGAAATTGATGTTCCTGGCTGGGGCAAGCTGCTTTCACCAGAGGTGCAGGCACTGGTGAAACAGCTGATGGAGGGCATCAAAAAACAGCTGGATCTGTTATGGTCCAGTACGGTGCACATGCTGGTAGGTATGTGTGACCCAAGGGTGAAGGGGAACATGTGCACTGGCAGTACCAAAACCATCAATCACCAGACGGAGGTGTTGGTCAACAGAGTCAGGGAGGCAGAAGGGCAGAGGTGAGGGGACATGGAAGAGGGGGATCCACTTTCCTGTGCCAGCACTCCCAGCAGCAGCCAGTCTCCTCCATGCCAGCCACTGCCAATGAGGGCCAAGGGCATGTCTTCCATGGTGGGGTCCACACACACTAGACCCCAGACTCGGGCAGGTAGCACTGAGGATTTGGTGGCTACCTATCTCGCTAAGGACATGGATGGACTGCGACCCCTTGGCCTATTCGGCAAGCTGCAGCCAGATGTGGCAGGATCTGGGCGTGGTTGCTCAGGAACACCTGTCCTGTCCATGAACCAGTGTTCCAAGTGAGAGGGTGCTCAGCATTGCTGGGGAGGTTGTGACACCCCACTGCACCTGCTTGGTTCCTGGTTTGGTGGAGCAGCTGGTGTTCCTTGAGGTGAACCTCTCACTGCTGGCGTTCCCCAAGCTCCACCCCAGATAGAGTGACTGCCATCTTCCTCATTCTATCTGTACCTATTTCCTTTTCTCATTTTTTTAAACCATTCAATGCCCCACTCTCAGAGCAGGAGGCAGCACTCACTGCATCACCATCCAGCAGGGGGAAGAACATGTCCTTGCTGAGCTCCCATGCCAAGACAAACTTAGAGGTATGGGCTGGAGTTATGTGGAAGGAGGTGGCCCCAGGTCCTGGGCATGACCACTAAAACTGCACCCTGCCAGGGTCGGGAGGCCTGGTGGGACTGCCAGCAGCATGGCAGCCCCAGCTCATGACAGGACTGAGGATCTCCCTGGTGAAAGGCTGGTAGGAGGCACCTTATAACCTCCAGCCACCACACACATGCACAGTCCTGGTTGGGGAAAGCCCAGACCCCTAAGATCTTTGAGAGGCCTGAGGCTTGCTGGTTGAACTGGAGTTGTGAGGCTCCAGGTGAGCTCAGCTTAGCTGCCTGGGATGCTATCTGTGGCTTTTGGGTTTAAAACCCTTCATTAGGCTGAGGAAGCATCTACTTGGTGCGTGTGTGTGTGTGCTCTTCCTTAATGGAAGGAATAGTAAAGAGGCCAGAGGCTAGCATGCAATACAGGTAAGAAAGCCAGTCAGTGAAAATGTAAATTGAGGCATTACGGGGTGAGAGACAGACTGGGAGGGAGGTGGGGAAGGGAAGAAGAAGGGGGATGTAGCAGGTAAAAGTGGAAAGGTACCTGCTACCTGACTGAAAGCCAGTCAGTGAAAATGGAAATGGAAGTTTCAGGGGGTGAGGGACAGGCTGCAGGCGTTGGTCCTGCCCCATCTGCACTTCTGATACAAAAAAGCCAGGAGTGAAATGGGAAACCAGAAGCGAACTGCAGACATAAGATATCACGTTCTCTGAAAATGCCTGAATTCTTCTGTTACACTTTAGTTCTCAAAACTGCACTTTACCTTGCACTTTAGCTTACTTTTTAACTGTTGCTGGGAGTATCTACATGTTCATTAATGCACCATATTTACTGCACATTAAGTTTAGTACTTGGTTAACCTGTGCAGGAGCACCAGCACACGGGTTTTTCGTGATGCTTACTGTGCAGTAACCTAATACTACTGCGCAGTAATGTATTAGCACAATTTTTGCCCCGCATGCTACTGCACAGTGGTATTAGGCTACTGTGCATTTAGCATCTCGTGTACACATGCCCACTGGAAAGGAATAAGATCTACACTGTAGCTGCAGTTTTACCTTGAATGTTGGTGGTGTTTGCTTTAGTTTTTATTTTTTTCTAGACTTTAAAAACGAGGTTTACTTTTCTTAGAGGTTATTGAGTATGACTACTGTCCGTAAGTTTTTCTTTGTATATATTTGAGTGTTTCATAAAGTTCTGTGTTTATTTAAGCATGTCTTGTAGTCCACTCAGTTGTAAGGAAACAGGAAGCTGCAGCAATGCCAAAATGTTTTGTTAAAGCATAAAGAAATAGCAAGCAATCTGCTCAAGCCAATAAAACAGCATGCCTCGGCCTCAAGCTATCAAACACAGGAGTTACATTTAAATTGCTACTTAATTCAGTAAAAACATCACCCTTATCCCCAACAGTTCATACAAATTAAAAGGGATAAAATACCCCATGCTGTTTATCCCATTAATACTGTATCTCTAAAAACATAACTGCAACAGGAATTTCTAAGCCCTGTAACAAATCATTACAATATGTTCACCAAATTTTAGAAACTGCAAAACAGAGCACATACAGTAGCAAATGTTTGTTCATTTAAATCACTATGTACAACATGGACGTGAGTACATTTGGGATCCTCTAACTTCCTTTATCATCATTCACCCTGGACCTGTACTCTTTTGGGGGGTCACTGTCTCACTGTATAAACTTGCTAAAGTGTTCATCAGCATACTGGATCCACTCCATGCAAAAATGCTTTCCTCTAGATCTACAAATGTAGTTCAGAATGCAGCAGGGCACAATCAAACATTCAACATTTGCAATGCTGGCATCTAAATGATTTTGAAGGTAGCACCATTTTCCCTGAAGTCTTCCAGATATGCAGTTCACCACTATTCTTCAGCTGCTACCAATGTAACTGCATTGTCTGTATAACCATTGTTTGAAACCCAGGTACAGCTTCAAAACCCATGATTTCATAGATTTCATAGACATTAGGGCTGGAAGGGACCTCGGAAGATCGAGTCCAGCCCCCTGCCCAAAGGGCAGGAAGTCAGCTGGGGTCATAGGATCCCAGCAAGATAAGCATCCAGTTTGCTCTTGAAGGTGTTCTATGTAGGCGCTTGAACCACCTCCGGTGGCAGGCTGTTCCAGACCTTGGGGGCTCGGACAGTAAATGAATTCTTCCTTATGTCCAGCCTGAAATGGTCTTGCAGTAGTTTATGACCATTCGACCTAGTCGTCATCCCTTGGGGCTCTCTGGTGAACAAACGTTCCCCCAGATACTGGTGGTCACCCCTGATAAACTTATAGGTGGCCATTAGATCACCCCTGAGCCTGCACTTTTCCAGGCTAAAGAGCCCCAGGGCTCTCAGCCTGTCATCGTAGGGTCTGCTTCCCTGACCTCTGATCATGCGTGTGGCTCTTCTCTGGACTCTCTCAAGCTTCTCTACATCCTTTTTGAATTGTGGAGCCCAAAACTGGACGCAGTACTCCAGCTGCGGCCTCACTAAGGCCGAGTACAAGGGGAGAATGACGTCCCGGGATTTGCTTAAGAAGCATCTATGGATGCAAGCCAGCGTTTTGGTCGCTTTACTAGCCGCACCATCGCACTGCAGGCTCATGTTCATCTTGTGGTCAATGATGACCCCCAAGTCTCTTTCTTGCATAGTGCTAGCCAACATAGCACTGCCGAGCCTATAAGGATGCTACGGGTTTTTCTTCCCAAGGTGGAGAACCTTGCATTTATCGACGTTGAACACCATCAGATTCTCGTCCGCCCACTTGCTGAGCCTGTCCAGGTCAGCCTGGATCACCCTCCTGTCTTCTGGTGTGGATGCTTTGCCCCAAAGTTTGGTGTCATCGGCGAACTTGGCCAGTCTGCTTCTGACTCCAGTGTCCACATCATTAATGAAGATGTTGAACAGTATGGGTCCAAGGACAGAGCCTTGGGGAACCCCACTGGTCACAGGACACCACAATGAGTGACTTGCATCAATTACTACCCCCTGGGTCCGACCCCGGAGCCAATTTTCCAGCCAGTGGATCATGGAGGACCCAAGGCAACAATTGGCCAGTTTAACCAAGAGGTGATCATGGGAAACCAGATCGAAGGCTTTTTTGAAGTCAAGATATATGACATCAATCTCTACTCCCTTGTCCAGGTGATAGGTCACCTGGTCATAGAAGGAAATGAGATTGGTCAAGCAAGACCTACCCGCAACAAACCCATGCTGGCTAACCCTTAAGATGTTGGCGTCAGCCAGTCCATTAAGGATGGCCTCTTTGATAAACTTTTATAAGATCTTCCCCAGGATAGAAGTCAGGCTTGTCATGATAGACAAGAACAGGTGTATTCTCCTAATATCATAGTAGACATTTGCATTCTGCCTTTGGCTCATGTCTTTGGACAGGACTAAGATCATAGCTTGTCCTGGTATGTAACTGGCTGATCTCCTCAGAACTTCAGGGTCATATACCTTGCCAATGTTTCCCACATTGGTGTTCCTGAATCTGCCCCTGAAGTCCACCTAGCCATGCAGAACCTAGGATTCATAGATTCATAGATGTTAGGGTCGGAAGGGACCTCAATAGATTATCGAGTCCGACCCCCTGCATAGGCAGGAAAGAGTGCTGGGTCTAGATGACCCCAGCTAGATGCATATCCAACCTCCTCTTGAAGACCCCCAGGGTAGGGGAGAGCACTACCTCCCTTGGGAGCCCGTTCCAGACCTTGGCCACTCGAACTGTGAAGAAGTTCTTCCTAATGTCCAGTCTAAATCTGCTCTCTGCTAGCTTGTGGCCATTATTTCTTGTAACCCCCGGGGGCGCCTTGGTGAATAAAACCTCACCAATTCCCTTCTGTGCCCCCGTGATGAATTTATAGGCAGCCACAAGGTCGCCTCTCAACCTTCTCTTGCAGAGGCTGAAAAGGACCAGTTTCTCTAGTCTCTCCTCGTAGGGCTTGGTCTGCAAGCCCTTAACCACATGAGTGGCCCTTCTCTGGACTCTCTCCAGGTTATCCGAATCCCTCTTGAAGTGCAGTGCTCAGAATTGCACGCAGTACTCCAACTGTGGTCTGACCAGCGCCCGATAGAGGAGAAGTATCACCTCTTTGGATCTATTCGTCATGCATCTGCTGATGCATGATAAAGTGCCATTAGCTTTTCTGATGGCTTCGTCACACTCACGACTCATGTTCATCTTAGAGTCCACTAGGACTCCAAGATCCCTTTCCACTTCCGTTGCACCCAGCAGGTCATTTCCTAGGCAGTAGGTGTGCTGGACATTTTTCCTCCCTAGGTGCAGCACTTTGCATTTCTCCTTGTTGAACTGCATTCTGTTGTTTTCTGCCCACTTGTCCAACCTGTCCAGGTCTGCTTGCAGCTGTTCCCTGCCCTCCAGCATGTCCACTTCTCCCCAAAGCTTTGTGTCATCCGCAAACTTGGACAGAGTACACTTCACTCCCTCGTCCAAGTCGCTGATGAAAACATTAAAGAGTATCAGTCCAAGGACCGAGCCCTGCAGGACCCCACTGCCCACACCCTTCCAGGTCGAAACCAACCCATCCACCATGACTCTCTGGGTGCGACCCTCTAGTCAATTCGCCACCCACCGGACTGTGTAGTCATCCAAGTCACAGCCTCTTAACTTGTTCACCAGTATGGGGTGGGATACCGTATCGAAGGCCTTCCTGAAGTCTAAGTATACGACATCCACCCCTCCTCCTGTGTCCAGGCATTTCGTAACCTGGTCATAAAAAGAGACTAGATTAGTCAGGCTTGATCTGCCTGCTACGAGCCCGTGCTGGTTTCCCCTCATCATGATTTGTCCTGCCGGGCTCTTGCAAATGTGAGCCTTGATAATTTTTTCAAAGACTTTGCCAAGGATGGAGGTGAGACTGACTGGCCTATAGTTGCCCGGGTCCTCCTTCCTCCCCTTCTTGAAAATGGGGACCACATTGGCCCTTTTCCAGTCCTCTGGGACTTGGCCCGTGCGCCACAAGCATTCAAATATTCCCGCCAGTGGCTGTGCAATGACATCGGCCAGTGCCTTCAGTACCCTCGGATGGAGCTCATCCGGGCCTGCTGACTTAAAGGCATCCAGTTCTTCCAAGTAACTCTGCACCATCTCAGGGTCTACGCATGGCAGTCTGGTGCCTTGCTGCTGCCTCTCTACAACCCCAGTGAGAGACTGGTCTTGCCCCTCTCTTAGGAACACTGAGGCAAAGAACTCGTTGAGGAATTCAGCCTTGTCCCCCCTCTCCATCACCAATTGCTTCTGCCCATTTAGTAGGGGTCCTATTCCTCCCTGGGCCTTCCTTTTACTCCCTATATATCTAAAAAACAATTTCTTGTTATCCTTTACTTGGGATGCCATCCTCAGCTCCATGGTAGCTTCGGCCCGTCTAACTGCCTCCCTACAAGCACGAGCAGAGGAGGTATACTCCTCTTTGGTGATCTCTCCCTGTTTCCACTTTTTATGTGCTCCCCTTTTGGCCCGTAGGCTGCCCTGGATTTCTCTGGTCAGCCAAGGAAGCTTCCTGGCCCCTTTCCCTCTTTTTCCTTGCATCGGGATTGTCTCCCTTTGTGCCCGAAGGATCATTTCCTTAAGGCACAGCCACCCTTCTTGGGCTCCCATCACTTCAAAACTCCTACTCTGCTGTGCGTCCTTGACTAATCGCCTGAGTTCATTAAAATCAGCTTTCCTAAAGTCTAGCACTTTCACCCTACTAGTTACCTTACCCACTTGACGTCTTATTGTTAGGTGATCACTGTCCCCCAGATGGCCACCGATCTGTAGGTCCCCTACCATGTCATCCCCCGTTGCCAATACCAGATCCAGTAAGGCATTCCCCCTAGTGGAACCATGTACCTCCTGTGTCAGGTGGAGGTCCTGTACACAGGTTAGAAACCTGCGTGAACAGTGGGACTTTGCTGTCTGCATCTCCCAGCAGATGTCTGGGTAGTTTAGGTCCCCCGTGACTACCGCCTCCTTAGCTTTTATGGTCTCCGAGAGCTGCCTCAGGAGCCCCGAATCTAGTTCTTCCCTTTGGTGTGGCGGTCAAAATTCATTGGTGGAGAATTTCTCCTTTCCCACCAACCAGATGATGGTAGGGGACCACCCCTACCTAGGGGTGAGGTGAAGAATTGAACCTGGGAAAGAACCTAGCCCTCTCGCTCTCCCATTGGTCCTTTTTGTCCCCAGGAGAGATAAAAGGGCAGCACACCCAGCTCCCCGGGGGCTGCTGCATTGAGGGATGGAGGAGAGAGCAAAGACGAGCTGGCAGAGCTGGCCAGTGTGGGTGGAGCTGTTGCCCCTGAAGACACTTCACCAAACAGGGAGCAGAACGCGGCTGTATCCCCCAGCCCCTGCCATGAGGGAGCATGGCATTGGTGCCTAGCCAGAGTGCAGAGAGTCCAAAAGGGACTGAGACCCTAAGAGCTGCTGGCGTCAGCTTGGGTCTCCTACCCCTGGCACGAGGCCAGGCAGCCTGCCTGCAGGTGGGGTGTGGAGGGTCCCGGCTGGAACCAAAGCCTCGGACCCGCGAGCGGTGGCTCAGGTCAGCATGCAGGTGACATGCGACGGTGAGCTGCAGGCAGCAACTCAGGTTTCCAATGCCAAGTGCAGGGGTGATACGTAGGGGGTGCACACAGGTACAAATGTACCCCCTGAGCATGGCGGTGCACCCCCTGCAAAAAGATTGTCCACAATTGCTGCTGGCTGTTGCTGACACCCCCAGTAGTGCCTGCAGGTGGTCACCGACCCATAGTCAGTGCTCACCACCCCTCCCCAACAGTGCTGGTGGCATCTGCAGAAACTCCCAGCTTACTACCACTGGGCTGCCGCCACCGCACTCCCACTGCCACCAGCATAGCCATGCCCCCCCAGCCACCAGGGACATATGCTGTTCATGGCCCAGTGTGAGACCAGGCAGCTTGGCATGCAGGCAGTATGTGACGGGTCATGGAGGGACTAAAGCCCTGGAGCTGTAAGCAGCAGCCAAGACATTGATGACTCAGTGGTAGAGTTCTTGCCCAGCTTTTGGGAAACCTGGGTTCTGTACCTGGCCAAGGCACCATAGGGGTGAATTGCTGGAAAGAGGGAATCCCTACCATGGAGCAGGATTCCTCTCACCTTTCCTTTGCCCCCCCCCGGGGTGCCTGTGCCTCATATTTTGGGAAATCGCTCTTCATGCTTTGTCATTTGACATCCTTTATAAAGTATAAGTATGCATAACTGTTGTTGAAACTTTCTGCTCCCCTGATCCTTCCTAGGTATCTGGAGGGCTTGCACCCCATTGTACCTATATTAGCTACAGCCCCTATATTTCCTATGTATATGTTGTATCTTGACCCTGTCCTACTTATTAAATCTATGCATAATTAAGTCTCAACAGATGTTCGGTCTCTGCTCTATAGGGAGAGGATGGGAGCTGCACATTTCAGGAAGCTATACCTCCCACAGCGCTTCTACACCTGCTCTGGTCCCTTCTATTGGAGAGGAGGTACATCTCTGAGGACCACCCAGGTTACACTACAGGATCCCTTTTCTGTACCCATATGGTACCCTTCAGTCCTGTGCAATAATACAAGAGGCCTAGAGCAAATTCTTTGCATCAGTCCATAATATCTGGTTCTTTGTGAAGAAGTTTTGGAGCCACTGTTGGTCATGTGTCTGCAAAATTATCTGATCTGCATAGGCGGCAGAAGCAGGGGTTAACAGAGCTTAGCCCCTGCCAAACACAAGGCAGCAGGATGGCTGCAAGGCAGCCCGGCCACAGGCTTCCAGCAGCTGCAGCAAAGGTAGGGAGAGGCATTCAGGCAGCGGTGAGGGTGGGAGTAGGGATGTGGCAGCCTAGGGCTGGGGCAGGTGCTGCATAGTGGGGCAGGATGTGGGACTGAGCCATGAGCGGCTTGTCTGTGGGGCACGGCTCCTGCTTCTATGCGTACCCTGGAAGGCATGGGGTGGTGTGTGCTCCCAGATCTACATGGGGCAGGGCAGGCTGCTGCTGAGGGCTAGGGCTGAGACAGGGCCTGGGACAGGATGTGCTCAGGATGGACAGCATTGGCACTGTGAGGTGGGGTCATGGGGGGGCTGCAGCCACCCCAAAATTTACTGTAGCCCCACAACTGCCCCACTACTGCCACCCACCCTGAGCACAGTGTGGCCCAGCCCCCCCACCAGTAAGAACCCAGCACAGCCCTGGCCCCAGCCCACAGTAGTAGCCTGCCTGGTCCTGAGCAGCTCTGGGAGCACATGCCCCCCATGACTTCCCGGGATGCACACAGTGGCAGGAGCTGCCACCCCTGTAACAGCCAGAACCAGAGGGATTAATAAGCAATAAATATGTGCTTCTTGGAGGCATTTGGTATTTTGCCTAAACAGGTAATATTAGTTAATATAAAGCTTGTAAGTTTGTAAAACGCAAATGTAACTTGTCTGTCATAAATTTAACCAAAATGATAAATTAACTGTTCATGGAACTGACTGGGCCCCATAGGCAAAGCTGTAGCTGTGAGATTAGCTGGCCTAATGGTTTCTGCTCAGGGTTCAGCTTTAACGATAAGAACTGGATCCTACTGCCTGGCACACCCAACACATTCCAGGAAAGCACGTCCCAAGAAAGCATATTCAAATAAAACCTAAAAGGGGTTGGAGATTAGCCAGAGCAATGTCAACTTCAAACCTAAAGGTGCTGCATCATAATTTGCTTATTGGATAAACCCGAGTTTGGGTAATAACCTTTTATGATAATTTTTAACACCTTTCAATCCCATAGGGTAACAGCTATAGGGCAACATTGTGAGTGGCTCTGAGGCCAACAGATTAACATAAGACTAGGTATAAAAAGCATGTGCATCAGGTAACCAGCAGGACGGAGGGAACAGAACAGTCAATTCTGTTCCACGCCTGGACCCCAGACTCCTGGTGTGAGTGAGGATTGGATCCTGAACAAGGGATCTTCCCCGGTAACCCTCTGACAGCATCGATTGGGGACGCCTGACTTCGCTGGAATCACTTGATGCATTGAGGGCCTGGCATTGAGGGACTATCGATAAGTTGACAACCCATGTCATTCTATCTGTTGTTTTGAACAGCTCAGTGGCTAATACCCTCTCAGTGCCCAGTTGGCCTGCGACAGAATTGATCTATCTATCTGTTGTTATTATCTGTTGTTATTATTTACTATTAGCTCTTTAACACTGCATTGTCTGCTTATCGCATTTATCTTTCTGTTAACTGGTGTGTGTGTGTAAGCTATAATAAATTTGCCTTTATTTCACTCCCAACTTTCCCTCCTCGATGTGAAACTGAATCAAATGGCCCAGTTGACCTGTGATAAAATTAATACACTCACAGTGCCCAGCTGGCCTGTGACACATCCCCTCCCCACACCCCTCAGATGATCCGTGGCTCAGTCCCGTGCCCCGCCCCACCGTGGCTGTGCAGGGCCTGCCCCAGCCCCACTCCCACCCTCCCTCCCCCTGCCCAACAGCCCTTTCCCCTCCCCCCACAGACTTACCTGCTGGGGGAGTGTGGGGGTGCATGCATGTGCACATGCACTCAGCTCCCCTCCAAAAAAAATGTATCCCTCCACCTATGCTGATCTGATCACAAGTCCTCCTTTTCCATAAATTCCAGAATACATCTGGGAAATGCTGAGGCATTAGGGAAAGACAAGTTGTTTCACAGTGTACAACTGATCAATTCCTAAAAAAAATATGTGGTGGAGCAAGGACAGTTTCAGGACTCCAGCTAGCAGACTGAGCCATAAAGCATAGGGGTACTTCACAGTGGGCATGTCTACACATGCTATTAATCTACTGTAAGCTTACTGTGGAGTAAAATACTGACAAGTAAGCTTTCCCTGGCAGAGCATCTACAAATATATCTGTCAGGAGAAAATTTGCTCTGGATAGAAGCAAATTTGCTCCTGAGGGGAGCAGTTCAGTGTAGGGCTACTCCAGCCCTTCTGTGCCCCCCTAAAGAAGCCAAAAGGAGCTCCAGGCTCTCCCAGGTGCCAGGCCCAAGCTGGCAGGGGCATGGGAGTCAAGGCCTGGTCTTCATGGGGGTGGAGAAAGCTGTTCCATCTCCAGGGCAGCTGCCTTCCAGCTCCGTGCCCCTATCTGCCAATTGGGATATCAGGCAGGTAAGCAGCAGCCAGGGGAGGGGACATTTCCCCAGCCCCATGCCCTGATAGGCATATCAGGGCATGGGGCTAGAAAGCAGCTGCCCAGGGGAACAGTTTCCCTGCCTCCTGCTGTCTGTGCTGACCAGGAGCAATTTGCTCCCAGTCAGCAATCTACACGTGCTACTGCCTGTATTTACAGGTGGTAGGCAACCACGTAGAAGACTAATCTACTGTAGAGCAAGTACTATCTATGCACATGTAGATGGGGATGCTTTACTGTGCAATAGATTAGTCTACTGTACAGTAAAGCATCTCATGGAGACATACCCAGTGTGGACATATCCTCTGCCAGCTAAATACTATGGTGCCTCACTGAACATTTGCTGCCTACATGTAATATATCCTTTCTGTAAAACATGTTAGCACAGAAAAAAAATGTCCTGAAAGCTTCACAGGTAAACATGAGAACTCTGTAAGTTACAAAATATGAATGTAAGCAGCTGCTATTCACATGCACTCTCTCTGCACAGTACTTTCTGATCCAATGTCTTTGTTGGTTACATTAGAGGTACTAAATTTAGTGTGCATTAGGAAAAGAGCATTAATGAACATGTAGATGTGCCCACTGTGTATGTAGGGACTTCTCAAGGGTTCAGAAGTGCATACCTTTACCTAAGCCCACCCTACAAACTAACACCCCGCTTTTCCCTGGAAAGCCTTACAGTTATTTTCTCCCTAATGCAAGCATGCCCTAATGCTTTGTTTATGATTTCTTGGCATTTCAAATGACTCCCAGGATGAAATTTGTCATGCAGCCCCAATGAACCCCATAAGCAATGAATTTATACTTTCGTTCCACCCCTTGTTATTGCCTTTAAAAATTGCTACTAGTCAGCTACCAATTACTCCAGAAATGCTGGGAACAAGTTGTCCATTGACGTTTACCAGGATGAATAGCCTCATTTACAACATCACAGATGAAAAAAATGTGTTTTCTTTTTCCAATTTTCTCTGCCTCCTATTGTAATTCAGAACAAAATTAAACTAATAATTCCTTATGAATATGCACACACAGGATGGAGTTCAGGGATAAATTGATCAATGGATCTGAAGTGAGAAGTAGGAAGAATCCTCTTGAGAATCAGAGTTCAATATTCAGAGCTTCTACAATAACCTGACCTATGTGAACTAGGGGTTTAAGTTTAAATTCCAGTGTCAGGCAGCAGAAAACATTATAGTCACATCTCCCTGATCTCATTTCTTTCTCTATTTCCATTTACTACTTCCCTGTAAAGTTCTTTTGTATAAAGGAACTTTTACAAGCAAATTTAAACACCAAGCAAAGCGAGTGTCTAGCGAATGGTTGCCAAGATAGCCTTTCCTTGCTCATTTCTTTAGCTGTTGGACAGTGTATTTATTAGAAAACAAAACATGGGGAAAAAAATACAAGAATTGCCTCTTTATCCTGCTCTTAATTTGCAAAAAAACCTTATTCAAATACTTTGTGCTGAGGGCTGTCCCATATAGTTGGATTCAAGCTTTTTTCACTAGAAGCCATAATTTAAGAATAAAGTCTCTAAATTGCTTTTTCTTGTAGCCTAAGCTACCAACAGTAGCAAGGCACCAGTGGATTTCTAAGTTCTTCCCTTATTGAGCAAGGCAGGAAGCCAAGGACAGATGTCAATCTTGTTGATCAATAGCAACACCTAAAGTGTCTGTAAACTTTTGTCATTTGATTTTTTTACCAGTCCGAAACACATGTTTTGGACCTTCAGCTAATATTTACAAATGAATAGGTCCATTCAATTGATTGCAAGTCACCACCTCCCATAATAGATCTAAAATTAATATCCTTCACAGATAACCCCTAAAACAGGGATCATATCCCTTTACCTGTGTAGCAGGCTTGCCTTTTGGAGCTTGGGTTGAGTCCCAGGCTTGAAATCTTGCTGTTTTGATTGGTGGAGCTCATCCACTAATCAGGAGGCAGCAAGAGGAGTTAAGTCATGCCCATTTCCTGAGGGGAGGGGAAGAGGAGTTCCCCCTCACTCTGAGACCTGATTGAAGACTGTAACTCTCAGGTCCGGAAGACTTCAGGGGCAGAGCCCTGAAGCATATAAAAGGAGCTGCTTTTGCAGCATGAGGAAACACACCTGGACACATCTGGTACACAGAAGAGAGAAGAGTGGGGCTTAGAAGAGCTAAGCAGAGCTGGAGCACCCCTGAAGACTTCCATCAGTGGGGAACAGCAGATGGCTCCAGCAGCTAGGCTTTCAGTGTACAGCACGGCAAAACAGCGTCCAGACCCTGGGAGCTGTGTGAGGCAGCTCGGGCCTGCAACCTCTGGCATGCAGCCAGTGACACGGTGCACAGGAAAGCGCATGGAGTAGGACTTTTGGAGCGCTTGGGTAGTTCACGTCCTCAACCCCTGAAACAAGTCTGGGAGCTCAGTGCAAGAAGCGCTGCACAAGGCAGCCCAGGCCTCCGACCCATAGCAAAAGGTTGAGTCCAGAGAGCCAGACGATGACTGGGCTACTGAGCCAGGATACAGGGCCAAGGCAGAGGCCCCAGAAGCCCTGCATAGCAGAGCCCCATTCCAGGCTACAGCAACCCCCCCGAAGCCCACTGCAGATGAGAGAGCAGCCTGGCACAGAGGATGAGGACCGTCCTCCAGGCCTAGGAGCCATGAGTTGCAGAGAAAAGAGGATTCCCACAAGGGATGGGGTCCCCCCCCCGGTTAGTTAAGGGCTCCTGAAAGGGGAGGTCCCACTGAGAGGGCCCCCCTAAAGTTACCAGCTGCTTTGTAGGGTTTGGGAAAAGCCTAAGGGCATTGGGATTGCTCCTCAGAATTGAGTTTATCTTTGGGGTTTATCTGTTTCAGATCAGATACTTACCTGTGACTTACCTGTATCTAGAGCACTGGTATAAGGTTTTATGTCATTTACCCAGAGGGTATTGTTTATGTTACTGGTTTAGCTATCTTATAAATATATGTATACATTGTACATATGTTTATATCCATCTTCCTTTCCCTTGTGATAAGTTAATGTAAATAAATTTGTATATAGTTAAGTCCCCTGACTGTCCTGGCCTGGTTCTATAAGGACGGAGGGAAACTGAGCCATCTGCAGTTTCTTCCCCACAACACACCTGCCAACTAACAATCCCCTTCAATTGGAGAAGGGCAGTATATACCCAAGTTACCTGGGCTACATCTGGAATGAAAGGGTGAACACGAGTGATTAAAAAGACAGCAGTAAAAAATCACCCTTGTGAATGTGACTGTGGAAAGGTGCCAACTAAATCCTAGACTAGGTCCTGATAAACCTGTAAAAACCTTTACACACCCAATGAAGCTTGTACTTGGATCATTCAGAATGAATGCTTCACCCAATGAAGGTTGTACTTGGATCAAACAATCAGCCTTGAACTCTTCTGAAAAGGTACAAGAAGAAAATATCCAGCTTAAAACAAATAGGCATAATGAAAGCCTTTGAGGAGGAATTGTTGGATGACCCAAGGGCCAAAGTGGCAAGCTCTAACAGGTGAGAGCAGAGGTAACCCCTCCAAGTCCAACTCTCCAGCATTTTCAATCTCTCCTTAATGCAGCCATGTCATCTTCTAGCCCATATTTATGCTGCTCAGGATAGCAGTCTACCTGAATCACCTCTCCATGGCCCAGGCTCAGCTGCACCCTGTCCCAGTGGTTTGTTGTGTGGTTTGTTTCAGTACCTCCAACTTCTCATCAGTGGCCTCAGGAAGTTAGTTTCTGCCAAACAAGGACAGTGCAGTGGATTCTCAGAGAGAGGTAGTGTAAGCTTTCAGTGAAACCTGCCAAAAACTCTCATTACTTAAGGTGAAAGCTTACACTACCTCTCTCTGAGAACCCACTGTGCTGTCCTTGTTTGGCAGTAATACTCTTTTACATGTTATCATCCTTGGATGCACCCCATAACAGGTTCAGCTGGTCACTTTGTTCATCAACATATTATTAATAATGTTATTTCTAGTTAAATGACTACAAGGTTCTTGCCTCTAGGAGGCGCTCAATTACCATGATGATGAGAGGAAGCTAACAAGCTAGGTGGATAGATCATCCTATTCTGTCTGATCTCTGTCTTACAGTATCAAAGCTTTTCATAGAATCATAGAATCTTAGAAAAGTCAGGCTGGAAGGGACTTCCAGAGGTCATATAGTCCAGCATTTCTCAGCCCGTGGGATGTAACCCAAAAGTGGACCATAAGAATATATGAAAGGGTCATGAACAAACTTTAAAAATGGATCAACAAACTTTAAAAATGGTTTCCCCTTTAAAGGAGAAAAACATGGGAAACCGTGGTTTTTCCCTTGCAGGCTGGAACTCTGCCAAGGGGGCTGCTTACCTCCCCGCCCCACCCCACCCCACCCCACCTCCAAACACTCTCCCCTACCCCACAGACTGGGGGGCTGGGGGTAGGGTACAGCAGGTCAGGAGTGAAGGGCACTGGATCAGGACTGACCATTGATGTTTACAAATGGGTCCTGGGAGAAAAAAAAGTTGAGAACCACCGATTTAGTTCAAACCTCTGCCTGAGGCAGGATCATCCCTAGCCAAATCACCACATAAAAGTCCTTGTCTATTCCTAAAACTGCACATTCAAGCCCATTGCACAACTATAAGGCATTTTAACTAAAGATATCAAAAGCACTTTAAGATGTCACAGGTAAAGCAGGGGGATGAAGGATGTCAGTGTCGAGCTGCTGCAAGGCTTGTTAAAATCCACTTGAGAAATCCAAGGAAGAGGATCAGGATCCCCTTACCCCTTACCCCCCCACTGCCCCCAATTACAGAAGAAGACAAAACTCCCTCACAGTCCATACCAATCTGACCATAAGTTAAAATTCCTTCCTGAACCCAAATGTAGCAATTTGTTTGACTTTGAGTACCAGCAAGACCCTCTAACCCAGGGCTGGGCAAAATGGTGAATCCAGCTGGCAGCCAGACTCCATTTCCCAGCAGCCCTGCCCCCATTGCTGTGACTGGTTTCCATAGAGATCCCAGCAGGGGGACACTGTGACAGCCTGGGGCCAGGGTTTCCATGGAGACCAGCCCCAGCAGTGCTGGCAGAGTGTGCAGCTGGGTGGGGAGCTGCCCAGGGCATGTGGGCAGCAGATCACAACTCTGCCGTCTCCAGACCACTCTGTCACTGCCACAAGATCCCAGCTCCAGAGCATGTACACTATGATCCAGAGGCTTGTTCCCTAAAACGGGCTTCCTTCTTGCCTCACCCCTTCACACACATAGCATATCTGTTAACGGAGATGAATAGAGAAACCTCAGGATGCAGCTGGAAAAGAAAATTCTTTGCCTTTGAAATGGAAAAATAGAAATAAAACACTGACTAGTTATTAGGGAACCATATTTGATTTGAATTTGGCCCAAATCAGGGACAGTGATTTGATTGGTTGATTCAGATCACTGCCCCTGATTTGATTCATGCAAATCTGAATCTGAAGATTCAATGCTGATCCGGAGAAGCAGCGATTCCACCATAGACACAGCTTTGTCTATGGTGGAATGTTTTTTCTACATACCTTGAGGTACCAGTGTGGCTCATGAAAGCTGCAATGCTGGGACAGATGGAGCATCCCACAGGAGCACAGGGGGCCTTCCTCATGCTCAGTGGCATGCCCAGAAGTGGACCAGAGGTACTTCCGATCCACTTTCAGGTCCGCCAGGGAGTGCACTGGGGGACCCCCCTCATACCCTCCCGGCTTGGTGATTGGCTGTGGGGGGACCCCAGTACCCCCCAGACCCACGAGGCAACAGTCACTGAACCAGGGGGTGCAGAGGGGGGAGGCCCCAGCATGCTCCCTGGTGGACCTGAAAGTGGACTGGCAGTGCTTCTGGTCTGCTTCCAGGTCTGCTGCCAAGTGCACTGGGGAGCCCCCATGCTTCTGTGGGACATTCCATGTGCCCCAGCATCGCAACATTCACCAGCTGCCTACTACCTAGAGGTATGTAGAAAAAAACATTTAAAGCTGTGTCTATGTCTGAATTGCCAAATCTTTCCAAATCTCTCCGAATCAATTTGGAGGGTTCCCATTCAATTCAGAGAGATTAAAGGGTCCTCTGATTCAATTCATATTCAGGAATTACAGCCACCAAATGGGGCCTAATCTCCGCCAAATCAAATCAGGGACTGAAGCTTCACACAGCCCTACTAGTTATAAGGTAGGAAGAGTGTCAGGGCACGTCAGAAGAGAAGTATCACTGTGGGGTATGATTTAGTTGTCGCTTTGTTTGGTATCCTGATCCTGGAGAAGTGGGAACAATATTTCAATTCAGTTCAAGCTGTGTTAAATGGGGAAGTGCTGCAAATACTTGGAAGGAGAAGGTCCTATACAGGTTACAAATAGGGATAAAATTGAGTAAAAGAGATTCAGTCCAGGAAAAGTAATACAACTAGGAGATAACAAGAATACCCTAAACACAGCTTTGCAATGGCATGGAGAAGCCTAAAAATTAGTAATGCTGAAAGGAAATTGTAGTGCATCTCCTCAAAAAAGTCAATACCGGTACTATTGGGACTGTATACCTAAAGATATTGTGTCATGGTTCCTGGACTGATAATGGGAAAGGGCAATAGGCTGCCATATAGGACTCCCTATAGAATTGTTGTAGGCTTACCTAAAATACTGTATATGAGCATGGCACAATGTCAGAATGCTAAGAAGAAATTGGTATATGAAGCCGCTGAAGATGAACACCCTCCGTTTTGATAAAAACTGGGGTGAGAGATAAGAGAAACACCCACAAGCATCTGAAAGACAAAGAGGGAGAAGAATTATTTTGACTGGTCTGAGAATGCTACAAGTTGTAATAGGATGAAGTTGTGTAAAGGTACACTTAAAACCAAAGAAGAAGGACAACTTGAAAGTGAGACCTATTACAATGTGGAGTAATCCCCCATGGGAAAGGATACAGCCACTAAATCAGACAAACACATGGATAACATAGGGAGCAGCCCCGGATATTATTCTATTCTTCCATGGGTGGAGCCAAGACTTATAAAGGGGGAGAGAGTGGGAACAATGATCAGCTGTGGACTGCTTTATAGTACCCAAAACAGGTAAGAATTTCCACTCTTCACCTCCATGCTCTGTGGCACATCCCCTGCCCTTCCATTCACCTCCTCCCCTGTCCACCTCTGCCACTATCCCTGCTGTCCCCTGATGACCCAGAGGTGAAAAGAGCTCCAGGGCCATTCTTGTCCTGCTTCAGCTGGGCAGTTGGAGAGCCAGGATCAGTCAGGACAGAGGCAATGGTGATGGCAGTTGCAGCAGAGGCATAAGTATACATTTTGGAACCCTGGGCAACATTTCACGGGGAGAAGAGCCCGGGGGGGGGGGGGAGGGATAGGGGGATCTTGCCTACCTCACTGATTCAAAGATCCTGTTGCTTCTGTCAAGTCCTGGCACCAGCTTCTATGACTGGGCCGGGTAGGGGTACTCCTGCTGTGTGCTGGCATACAGCTCCTACAGCCAGAAGGTGCGAGGCTTCTCCAACTTGGCTCCTATAGGTAGAGGAAGCAGGGCTGCTCCAGATGTGGCAAAGACTTTAAGGGAGGGGGCATCATTCTGGTGCCTCCTCTAAGTTGGCATCTATGGCTGGTGCTCTACTTACCCTTCCCCTAGTTACGCTTCTGGGCAAGAGGTGGGTTCCTCCTGTATTGAGCCTGTATTAAGCCTGCTCCTGGGCTGGCAGGGAATACCAGAAGGTAGGGGAGGAGGAACCCATCCACTGTCCCATGCTGAGCCTAGCTCCTTGTGGAACCTGCCTGGAGCAGAGGAGTGACTCTGGAGCTCTTCAGGGATCTGACCTATTACATGATGGGATCATCCAGGGATCATCCAGGAACAGGGGAGCCAGTGGCAGTGGTAGACAGAGAAAGCAGACTCTGGGAGGGGAGGAAAGGGGGTGTGCCACTGAGAATGGAAGGGAAGGGGCTGGAATTTTTACCTGATTCAGGGACTTACATCCCTAGCTGTTGCTCCCGTGGTGTGACTATGCCATTGTAGTTACAGAAGATCCAGAGGGAGGCAACAAACATAAAGGACTTGGAAGGCAAGCCACATGAGGAAAGGTTGAAGGAAAGAGGTATGTTCAGCTTAAGGAAAAAGTGTTTAAAAGGGAACATGATAGCAGTCTTCAAATACCTGAAGGGCTGACATAAAGATGAAGAAGTGTTTTCTTTCTAGCTGAAGAGGGTAGTATCATGTTCAGGCAGCAGGCATCACATCCAGCTGCCTCTGACACATCAACCCAAATGACCAGATTACAATTTAAAACAGGTTGGGGAGTAGGGGGAGGAGGAACAAGGTGGTGACCTTGAGTATGAGGCCTCAGCAAGGCTCAAACTTGTGCCTATAGAACCATTGAGAGACATCTTCATCTCTCTGCCCATACATATTACAGATAAGAGAGAGGTATGAGTAGGGCATAGACAGGGAGGCTGGATGTACACAGTTGCTGTACTTCCTTGAGACAAAGACAGCAAGACACTTAAGTTTATGTTTGACTTTTTGGGGACTGTTCATTCATATATGTGTCCAAGTGTTTTTCTGGACTGTGACTGCAGTGCTCAGACTCTCACAGGCTCAATCCCAAAGGTGCACATCAGCTTCCTTTGAGTGCAGTCACAAAATTCCCACTGATTTCAGCAGGGGCAGGATTAAACCCATAATGCAGTTTGATAAAGTAGGAGAAAACCACTCATAATCAAAATCACTTTATTTCTGATGTGGAACAGATATTAATGCCATAAGAAAATCCAAGCATTACTACTGTTACCTTTTCATTTTTAGATCAGCATCTGTCACCACAGGATTTTTAGTAACCTGTTAGGTCACAGCAGGAATTTAACTATCAAAATCATATTTCCCAGTGCTCATAAGACATAGAATAACACCAGAATTTCAGACAAAATCTGAGGGGGTTGAGATAAATCCTTCTATAAATGACTGCTTTATTGTTTTTACCAACATGGAATCACTGAACTCTGGTGTTATTTAGTTGAAAAGTTGGGAAACAAATGTAGTGATTTGTTGTGAAAAAACAGAACAAATTCAGACAGCCCATCATTTCCTCCAGGTTCATAGAGCAATTTAACCTCAATTCTTCTATTTTAGATGCAGTTACCTTTCATACATATTCTACATCTCCGCCTATCTGAAATGCTGCTAACACTCATAAAGGCTGTCTCTACTGATGGTTCCTTCTCCTGCTTTTCTGCCCTTATCTTTCCTTCGTATAAACATGATTTATTTTCTGCACAGGCAAATGTATGATAAGACATTTCTGGAGCTATTTAATGACATTCCCTATTATAGACATTATTAAAATGAGCAGATTTGATATAGAGACTTTACTGACCTTTCCTAGAGCCCTCACTGTCTTCTCATTTCTTGTGATTTTTTTTCACCTGTTGTATATATTCCTAGCAATAAATTAAAAAAAAAAAAACCCTCATCACCAATGCCTCCAGATTCTTTGAATGTATTTCTGATGGTCGGCTGCACAAATATTTTATTTTTCAATCCGTTTAGCATGAATTTGTTTGCCCTGTTTCTTGGCATTGGAGAAACACTTTGAATTCTGAATGCTGCAGTGCAATTGCTGCTATTGTTTAAAACATGCAAAAAATACATCATTTATTTAAATGTAAGATTTGTAAATCATTGCCTAATGACTTGTCTCCCATGAAATTCAAAGTGCAGGCTGCACTAGAGGTCATATTTAATTTATTTTATAAGGCTTGATTCTTGCTCTTTGAACCAAAATGTCATACACAAAGGTGCCTACTTATGTCTCACAGTAATTAAACTGATTAATTTGTATTATCACTAACAAGAAACATTCATTCCAGTAGAGTGAATGCTGCAAACAGAATCTGTGACATTTCTACCACTTAGACTGAAAATGCATTTTAGGCAAATTGGGAGTTATGAGATTTGCTCAGCTCAGCCCTGTTTCTACATTTTTCCTCTATGGAGAAGCTAGCATACAATGCTTTCAGCTGAGTAAAAATAGGAAGCAAAGCAGAGAGAACTGCACAGGACAGTCATACCTTGCCATTTTCCAGGTATTAAACATAAGGCAAAGGCTACATGTTCAGAAAGAAAGACATATATGTATTTATTATCACAAAGCTGCAAATGAGATCAGAATGAACGAAATAGAGGGAAGATATGTGGAGATGAAATGTTGGGTTATGCTATAGAAAGAGCTGAGAGAGATATTAAGCCACAAATATAAGGCAACATAATCAGACCTAATGCATGCTTTATAGTGCTCTGTATGTTTTATCGCACCCTCTGATATTCAGTGCCTCTGGGAAATGTAACCAGCATTTATTTATGCAGGACCTTCAGTGGAACTACTGATGTGAAAGAAGTTAAGCATCTGCCTGTTTGCAGGATCAGGGTCTTTTGCCAGCATTTTACATTTCCGTTTCCTATCTACTTCAGATTAATTTTCTCTCTCCAGTCCAGAATGTATTTCCAAGTTGCTATAGAGGAATAGGTAATATCTCAGGCTAAAGAGTCCATTAACCAAGACAGTGTGAGCATGAAAACATAACCTATTTTTGACTGGTGCCCAGAAGCACTGTGTACTTAACTAATAAAGCCTCCAGCAATTTGCTGGTAGACTTACAGCCTTCTGCATCACATGGCAGACTTCTGATTTCAGTGGAAGCATGGCACAAGCTGGTTTTCAGGTTTTCTGAATGTAGGATTTTGCCTCTTGATCTCTGAGAGAGCTGAAAAATGTGTAAAATCACATGTAGAAATAGCTCTCAACTCTTTCTGAAAAGGCTCATGTTCACAGTGTATTCCAGTACCTAATCTAGCTAATGCTCATGAAAGCATCTGAGCACTAATACAGGAAGGGATGTAAAAATAACTGGTTGTAGGGCTAAACCCTTGCATTTTTAATCAAATCCTGACCCCCTGGGAAATGTTTGAAGAAGATATATCAGACAGATATATCTGACTAGGCATGTCCTCTAAAAGATTAGTGTATCAAGGTGAAGCTACAGCTTTTGCTGCCACTGTAAAGCAAATACTGTTCCTTTTGTGGCATCAAAAAGATCAAAAGTCTGTGCAGGCCTTGAGGCCTCTTGGGCTGGTGTGCTTAAAGCATGTCAATTGCTGTGTCAGTGGCACACAAGGGACAATGGGGTAATCATCAAGTCCAGCTATCTTTAACTCTTCACGGCAAATAACTAATTACCCATGTCTTTATTTTTGGCATCCTCTCGTCTGCAGGAAATGGTGGATATAGCAGCCTAGATGTAGATGGTTTGCAATGACTCATGTGACTGAATAGTCCAATCCAAGATTTGCATGATCTGTGACAGTGGTTACATGGGCAACTGGTGCCTCCCCAGTCGGGGGGGCAGGGGCACAAGTGGGGCATGACCTGTGTGGGGAGAGGTCTCCCAGCAGCCAGCCTAAGAGCGGTTACAAATGCATATGTCATGGTTGGGTAGTCTGGGAACTTCCCTTTTACATCTTTGTCAACTTAGGGCAGCTTTTGGCCTGAGCAAGGCTTGAATTCAGGCCTGTAGAGACATAGGGTAATACCGTAAATCCTTAAAAATGGGATGGAAATCCCTTAGTTGTCATGATTTAGAGAAGGCTGAAGTACTTCATGCCTTTTTTACTTCAGTCTCCATGAATAAGATCAGCTATCAGATGATAAGAGTAGCAAGGATATGGAGGGTGGGGAGATCAGAGGGGAGCAACCTGTGGTAATGAAAGAAGGTGGGAGGAAAGGGCTGCTGCTTAGAGAAGCTGGAGGTTTTCAAGGTATCATGGCCTGATGGGTTTCATCCTATAGTAATGAAGGAAATAGATGAGGTAATTTCAGAGCCATTGGTTATCATCTATGAGAACTCCTGGAGGTCAGGTAGAGTCCCAAATGACTGGAAAGGCCAAATGTAGTGCTCATTGTTCTCGGACTCCATCGGTACACAGTTAGGACCATTACTAACCTCTCAGGGGGTAGATGTTACTGTCACATCAGGCCTCCTCAGTTGTTTGGGCAGTCCTCATGCACACTTTGTTAGGATGCTGTCTGTGCTGCTGCTGCTGCTGTCCTCTAATGACTTAATTGTTACAGAAAGAGAGAATGAAGGCTTAGTTCTTAGGGAGAAAAGCTCCACAAGATTTCCTGCTTACAAAATACACAAGCACTAGCACATGGGACCAGCTGGTACAAGGTGCAAGTTAGGATACTTGCAGTAAAGACATAAGTTGCAATGGATATACACACCCTAACTTTAGTACAACATATTAAGAGTTACCAGGCCCTCTTTTATATAGCTGCCAAAGCAATTTAATGTTTACAGTGTACACATCCTGCTTCTCACTAAATAGTAAAACATCTTTTGGTGGCATCATACACATCCCAGTATTCACCAGATAGTGCAACCTTCCCACCAAATAGGGAAAAGTGTTTATCAGCTCATCCTGATCTTTAATTTAGTATCCTGTCCAGTCTTATCAATTACTCTCCACCCATTGTGAATGTCTACATGGCTTAACAGTCTAGATTTCCCAGCACTTCTAATCTTACCTAAGCTATATACAGTAAGGCCTAGATACATTCTCAGAGATGCTGGCTTTGGTAAATGCTTTATCTAAGCATTTATGTAGATTATATATGTTCTGATTAATGGTTGCATTGATCCATACTCCAGCAAGCTCTACACCCATCATCAAAAAAGGAAAGAAGGAGTAACCAGGAATACCTGGAAAGATCATGGATCATGTCATCAAGAAATCTGTTTCTAAACACCTGGAGGAAAACACGGTGATCAGGAACAGCCAACATAGATTCATAAGAATAAGTCATGCCTGATCAACCTGAGTTCCTTCTATGTCAAAGTGATAAGCTTTTTGGATGTGGGACAGCAAGAGGTTGGGCATATCTTCTTTTTAGCAAGGTTTTTAGCACTGTATCTGTGACCTTCTCATTAGTAAGCTAAAGAAATTGCATCTAAATGGAAATACAGTAAGCTGGATACATAACTGGTTGGATCTTTTTACTCCAAGAGTAATCCTCAGTGGTTTGATGTCTAGCTGGTAAGAAGTATCAAGAGGGGTTGATACTTTGGTGCCTGCCACTTTAAGGGCTTAAATCAAGCAGAGAGCAGCCTGAAGGTGGCTGCACTCCCCAATCAAGTGTCACATTGCCAGCTGAAGACTGCCTGATTGGGGAACAGGACTCAGCTGCTAGCAATAAGAGCAGGCCTGAGAATGGGAGCCAGCAGTTGCTGCAAGCATCCGGAGGGGGAACATCGCCCAGCTGGAACTGCTGCTTACAGAACACCTTGAAGGTGCAGGGCAGGAACTATGGGGATGGCAGAAGGTTCCTGGTCCTGGGGCATGACCAAAAATATACCCTGCTAGGATAGGATGGTGTGGTGGTGCTGTTCATTGTGGGGTGGTCCCCAGGAAATGCCACATCAGTTGCATCCCTAGTGAAAGGAGAGTATGGGATACCTTATAGTCTCAGCCCCCACAACCTGGTGGGTAACCCCAGGGTAGGGACAGGCATGCGTCCAGGCATTATCATCAGACCTGGGACCTGTGGGGCATAAGGTCCTGAGGCCCTAGTGAGGGGGCAGAGGAGTGACCCCAGTGAGGGGGCGTAATGATATGTAGTAGGCCGCACAGAGTAGGGTCCACATGGGAACCTGAAGGACTGTGCAGAGAGGGCATAAAGTAGAGTCTGCAAAGGTGGGCCTGAAGACCTGTGCAGGGGCACACAGAGTAGGGTCTGAGCAGGGTCTAAAGGACTGCACATAGGCCAGCCCCAGTAATTTGATGAGTGACCCCCAGTGAGGGGGCATGAGTTTAGGCCCCAGTGAGGGACCGTGCATAATGGCCAAGGTAAGTCTATGGATGCCTGAGGCCACATTTGGGCCAGGGGCTGAGTCATATGGCTCAGCAAGGGAGCCGGAGAAAGTTTGATAATTTTGGATGCCATCTATGAGGCATGGGACATGGTATAGGGAAGGTCAGAGCCATGTATACTGCCCTTTGGCATCAGGGCATAACATTGGCATCCTCCCCTATTCTTACACCTTCTTTTATACACCAAGTAATGACAGGCAAGATGGGGCAGACTGCCCTAGACAGGTGGGCAGGTCAATGGTAAGACCCATCCCTGAGATGCCCCCCCCGTCACACAAATCAAGGGAAGTAATTCTTCTACTCTAATCAGCACTGGGAAGGCCTTACCTGAAGTACTGGTTCCATTCAAGAAAGATGTAAACATATAATTAATAGTCCCATGGAGAACAACAAAAATTATTAGAGGCCTGGGAAGCATGATTTAGGAAGAAAGTCTAAAAGAACTGGGATCATTTAGCCTAGAGAAGAGAAAACTAAGGGAGGATTTGATAACAATCATTAAATAGCTGAAAGAGGGTTATAAAGAGGATGCAAATGGACTGTTCCCTGTGGCTGCAAGGGACAGGATGAAGATCAATGGTCTCATATTGGAGGGAAGGAAATTTAGGTTGAATATTAAATAAGACTATTCTCAATATGAGGCTAGTTAAGCCCTGGACTGAGCTACCCAGAGAACTTGTGGAATTCCCATTCTTGGAAGTTTTTAAGGGCAAGTTAAACAAACACTTGATTGGGGTGATTTAGTCATGGATGATCCTGCCTTGAGAAAAAGGATTTCCTGAGATCTTTTCTAGCCATATACATACGTGCGTATGGACGTGGGCCTTTACGTCCCGTTGACATTCACTGACTTCCCACTGGCCAGTCAACTCAATTGGGTCACTTTTCCTTTCTATTATCTTTCCTGCCATGACTTTGATGACCTAATTAATGGTGGGAGGGGTGATGACTCCCCGACCAAGTGTTGGCCATCACTTGCCCGGTGCCCAACCAGGTATACTCAATGAACCAAAACTTCTTGGCATAGGAAGTAAAATTACAGGCAATTTGCCGTTTGTCTGGTGGTGCTTCTCCCAGCTGCAGGGGACTCAGGTGCAGCCTCTCCCTTCCCCGGTTCCTTAATCCATAAATGCTTGATCACCGAAGCTGCTATCAAATGTTTCCTTTTTTTTCCCCCCTCAGTAATTGATGCCATGCCAGCTTAATTGACCACACACTGCAGCCAATTAACTCAGGAGCATCAGTTTCCCCTGGGTGTGAGCTCGTCTGGGCTCTCGGGACCATACAGGTCTCTTGCCCCATTCCTGGGGACTTCAGTTCTGGGCAGCAGACAGGCACTCTACACTATATGCATGGCCCATCTCTCTCTCTTACTGTCCCTCCTCATCCCATCTCCTGGGACTGGAAATAGCCCTGGGTTGTTTAAAGAGCCCAATCTGCTTCACCTGGCGAGGCAATAAAACGGCACTGGGGTAAGTCAGGAGCTCTTGTTGGAGCGTGGCCATGCCGCTGCAGTTGGGCAGACTCCCCTGGCCAGGGGTCTCCTCTAGGTATGTAACCTTGATCTCTTCTCAATATGCATATACACATACATATATATTGTTGGGTAGTCACCGAGTACGGTCAAGTGCCCTTACACCTGGTCAACATTCATCAGTCTCCTCCAGGAGCACCGCAACCCTCGGTCAGTCTGGGTGGGACTCTTATTCCCTCTTTCTTCCTTCCTGCCACGACTTGGATGTTTTTAGTTTCTGAAGTAGTTAACAGAAGGAAGGAGTGATAACTACTCTGCCTCCACCACGACTGACCGTTGGTTCCCACCCTGGAGTCCGTGTCAATAAAAATTAAAAAACAAAAACAAAAAATAGAGGGAATGATGAAATGAACAGACAAAAAAGGTTCTGTTCTTTTTCTCTATCTCTTTTTTTTTTTTTTTTTTTTATTATGAACCTGGTTGGATTTTCTCTCAAGCGACTGAGTCCTGGGCAACCCCTTGGCTTGCTTCGTCACCTCTCCAGCATTGATTCTTCCTTGCCAGCCGGCAACGGGAGAGTCCTGCTTTTTTTCCTCTTGCTGATTGCAGCCGTGCCTGGCCTAATTGGCAGCCCACAGCTGATAATGAGCCAATATAAATAAACAGATTCCTTCCTCCCCCGATGCCTGACCCACAGTGCCACTGGCAAACAGAGTTCAAGGGGGTTTTTTCTTACAGTCTCTCTTTTCTCTCACCTTTTTCTTCTTTCCATCGCAGCCGCACCCGACTTAATTGGCGGCCCACAGTGATCTATCAGCACTTCCGAAAATAATGAAGCAAGCAGCTCAGGAACATCCGGCCCTCTTATCTTACTCTCTTTTTTTCTCCTTTTTCTTTTCTTCTTGTTCTTCTTCCTTTCTTCTTTCACTCTTTTAACACGGGCTCCCAGGAGCCTCCAAGACCCAAGTGGGCTCTTACCCTGCTCCTGGGGACATTGGTCTTGGGTTGAGCCTTCCTAGCCTCCATTCTGGCTGCCATCATCCATCTTTCCTTTCCCTGGTGTCCCGGCTCTGCCCACAGCCCCAAGATAGTGCCCCGGCCACAGACCCACACCAATCCACCTCACCTGCAGAGGTGATAAAGTGGCGCTGGGATGACCCAGGAGCTCACACCATAGCGTGGAGGTCCTATTCTGGTTGGGTCCATGCCCATGGCTGAGGGACCATCCCAGGTGAGTATCTTTCACTCCTTCACACACCTTCCCCCTTAACCCGCCATTAGGCACACCTTCTTTTTGTGAATCCAACGCAACAGGTTCCCCGCCTGCCATCCCTTGCCCCATCCTTTCTTCATCCTCATGGCATCTCAAGAGAAAGTCAGCAACCGTGTTAGCCTTTCCTGGTTTATACATGATTTTAAAATGGAATGGCTGTAAAGCTAGAGCCCATCGAGTAATATGAGCGTTATTCGTTTGCTTGGTTCTAAGCCACCTTAGTGGGGCATGGTTGATGACGAGGGTAAAATCACGCCCCAGCAAGTAATGCCAGAAATAATCGATGCCCCACTTTATGGCGAGACACTTACATTCAACGGTTGCATACCTTCTTTCCCGTGGGTTCAGCTTCCAGCTGGCGTAGGCTACATGCCAGGAGACTGTTGATTCCTTGGGATAACACAGCACCTAAAGCTCGTTCCTAAGCGTCAGTTTATAAGGTAAAAGGTACCTCCAAATTGGGAGTCCCTAATATGGCCTCATGACAGAGGGCCCTTTTGGCCTGTTTAAAGGCGTGCATACTCTCAGCATTCCGTTGAAGAGGACCTCCCTTCTTTCTTTGTAACACATCTTCACGGGGGTGGCTTTGTGGATATAGATGGGAGGAGCCAGCCTGTTTTGTATAAAGGTGTGTGAGCAACAAGGGTCGATAATTGCTTCCAACCTCTCACCCCCAACCCAGACATCCACCACTGAGTAGGGCCCAGGGCCCCCTGGAGCCTCCTTCCCCACACTACAGTCCATGAATTCAATTCCAGCTGAGTCTGCCAGGCCTGATGGTCTGCCCAACTCTTTGAACGGCGAATACGTCATTCGGGCTAGGGCCCGAGACATGTAGGTGCAGTCTCGTGACATGTGCCCTGCTTTCCCCCAGCAAAAGCAAATCACCCCACTGCTATTAGACTTCCTAACTTCACGGACTTCCTGGCTTGGCAGGATCATGGGGCTTCAAGTATCCCATCACTCTTGGATTCTGGTCCTAGGGTTTCTCCCCTAGGGCAGTGCTGAAGTTCTCAGCTAATTGCAGTGCTTCTGCAGATGACCCTGGCCTATGACAATGGACCCATTTCTGGGTCTCTTCTTCTAGATCATTCAAAAACTGTTCCAGTAGGATCTTGTCACAGATCTCACTTTTAAAGCTCTCTACTGGCTCCAGCCATTTGGATGCCAAGTCAGCCATCCACTGTAGCAAAGCCCATTGCTCTTTTGCTTCCCATTGTTTCCTGGACCTAAATGCTTGACGGTAGGTTTCAGGATTGATGTCCAGCTGATATAGGATCTCCTTCTTGACTTTCTCGTAGTCCCTGGCTTCTTCCCATGTCATGGATCCATAGACTGCTTGGGCCTTCCCTATTGACAAGACCCCGAGCTGCCCATCCCATCGGGACTTCTCCAGCCTGGCCACCAAGGCAGCCTGCTCAAAGCTTTCTAGGAATACCTCCGGGTAATCATGTACCAACATCTTTGGTATCCTCAATTCCACCATGTTCTGCTGGTGCCATGCCTGCTGCTGGATCTAGCTTTCCTCAAGAGCCAGTTGCCATGCGGATTGCTGCTGCTGCAGGACTTGTCCCATCAAGTGTAATGTCTGCTGGACATGGTCCACGCCGGCTGCTGCCACCACCATTGGAACTTCCATTCTTTCCATCTCCTCCCGGCCATCGTCGATGTTCCTGGCCAATGTACCAGTTTGTTCGGTCATCACCAAGTACGGGAGTGTGCCTTAACATCCAGTCAATATTCACCGGTCTCCTCCAAGGGCACCGCAACCCTCAGTCAGTCTGGGTGGGACTCTTATTCTCTCTCCCTTCCCACCTGCCATGACTTGGATGTTTTTAGTTTCTGAAGTAGTTAACAAAAGGGAGGAGTGATGGCTATCCTGCCTCCACAACAACTGATTGTTGGTTCCCACCCCAGGATCCGTGCCAAAAAAAATAAAAAAAGAACGGAGGGAACAATGAAAAACAGACAAAAATGGTTCTGTTCTTTCTCTCTCATTTAAAAAAAAAAAAATTAAAAAAAAAGCTGGTCAGATTTCCTCTCAAGGGACTGAGTCCTGGACAACCCCTTGGCTTTGTCACCTCTCCAGTGTTGACTCTTCCTCGCCAGTAGGCAACCAGGGAGTCCTGCTTTTTTTTCTCTTGCTGATTGAAGCCGTGCCCGGCCTGATTGGCAGCCCACAGCCAATAATGAGCCAATATAAATAAACACAAAAACAAAAGGTAAGATGTGGGAGAGTGTCGCTGTGATGGGCCGGGGTCCTGCTGGATGGCTGTGATCTCCCAAGGCCCCTTACTGTTCCAAGTTGGCCCAATGGGAACCCTCGATTCTCACCCACCACGTCTTTGATGGAAAATATATAGTAGGGAGGCTGCCTTTATGTCCTCTTGGACACAGTTTGCTGTACTCTCTGACCCCATGGGCTCCCGGACCCCTTGTGGATCCCTTTACAGTGGGTGTTTCGGGGCACCCTAGACTTATAGGCTATGCGTGGCTCCAACCACCCCTTTATCATGCCCCAAGCCTCGCAGATGGTACAGATGTTGTTTGGTCTGGACCTTGTTATAATTTGGCCCCCTTGTCCTCTCTCAGCCCTCCACGGCCCCATCTCGCTCCGCACCTCGCTGGCGCTTGGGCTCTCCACGGCCCTGCAAAGTGCTGCACCCTCTCTGGCACCGGGGTTGGTGCACCCCAAATGCTGCACCCTCTCTGGTGCTGGGGTCCCCATGCTGCTGTGGGTCCCCTATGAGGCCTCCTCCTTCCCCTAATAACCTCACCCAAACCACCAGTCTTAAACAGCAAACAAACCACAAGCCCCTGGGCTATAACATAAATTCAAGCTGCTCGACTATAACATAATTCAAGCCACACCAGGGGTGCTCTGTCTCTCACCAGTATCAGAGGCTGTACCTGCAGTCAGGCCACTCCTCTTTGCTTGCTCCTTCCCCCTTGGCTGCTGGCAGGGAACTGCCTTCCTGGCCTCAGCCCTGGGGTTTATATATGAGCCAGACCCTGCCCCTTCTGGTCAGCTAACCGATGCTCCCCTGGTAACCAACAGCTGGGGCTTCCAACTCACTGCTAGGGCTCTTCCCCTAGCAGTTTCAGCTTTTTAAAGGAGCAGGACACCCTACTGTCCTGTGACAGTCACCTTCTTCCCTCTCTTCCCCTCTCTACCGGGTGATAGATTCCTTCCTCCCCCGATGCCCGACCCGCAGCACCACCAGTAAATGGAGTTTAAGATTTTTTTCCTTACAGTCTCTCTCTTCTCTCTTTTTTCTTTCTTTCTATTGTGGCCGCACCCGGCTTAATTGGCGACCCGCGGTGATCAATCAGCACTTCCGAAAATAATCGAGCAAGCAGCTCGGGAGCATCCGGCCCTCTTATCTTACTCTCTTTTTTTTTTTCCTTTTTCTTCTCTTCTCATTCTCCTTTCTTTCTTCTTTCACTATTTTAGCATGGGCTCCCCAGAGCCTTTGAGACTTGATCGGGTCCTTACCCCGCTCCCGGGGCCATCAGTCTCAGGTTGAGCCTTCCCAGCCTCCATCCTGGCCACCGTCTTCCATCTTTCCTTTCTCCGGTGTCCCGGCTCTGCCCACAGCCCCCGGATATTGCCCTGACCACGGACCTGCACCAATCCGCCTTACCTGTTGAAGTGATAAAGCGGTGCTGGGACAAACCGGGAGCTCATAGCGTTGAGGTTCTATTCTGGTTGGGTCCATGCCCATGGCTAAGGGACCATCCTAGGTGAGTATCTTTCGATCCTTCACGCATATACATATGTTATAGACTCTATCATTAGAGTTTGATTTCTATCAATGAGATAAAACAAGATCACAGAAACTGGATTCTGTAATATTAAGTTCTGTGAAAGGAATTTACTGAAGGTGAATTTTCTATCTGGATAGAGCAATATTCACAAAGATTACAAACTAAGAGTTCTCATTTCTTTAATTATTTGGGGAGGGTGTTGTACTCGTTGCTCATTTTAAGGGTGGAAACTTGAAATTAAAATCGAAAGGGAAGAGTTAAACTTGAATTCCCAAAGCTATATTGTCTTAGCAACTTACATGGAAAACACTTGAATTCAAAGAGTTAGAAGTAAAGAAACTTTAATTATCTCATGGCAGCCTACAAAAGGGACCTCTTATGTCCCAGAAAAAATGAAAAAATCTGTTAACCAGCTATTCACATCCTTCCCAAAGCATATCCATTATGGATGGCACTTCTGGTTCCCCATTAGCTAGAATACTCAATGCAGAGTCAGAATCACAATTTCAGTGCTTAACAGGTCTCCTTGTTGTCAGTGAGAGGCTGGCTAGGAGTTTGAACTATTGTGGTGTAACCTTGGAGATCAATGAAAGGCTTCTGGCTGTGTCATTAAGGTGAACAGAGGAAGGACATGGAATTAAAATATTCTAGAAAGAAGTCTGTAGAATGTATGCCTCTGATACACATGCAGACATGTCATATGCATACTTATATACCATATGCATGCATTGATTCATGCTTGAATAAAGGATTTGCATCCCATTTTTGAAAATTATTAGTTAGTAGGATGCACAAAAGTGTAACAGGATGAAATTAGATCAAGGAAAATTTAGGCAGAATAAAATGAAAAAACTCCTGACAGCTATTACTCATTTAAAGACACCACTGCCTAGACTTTTTAATTAATTTATTTACAAAGCAAAGAAGTGGGTCATTACTGCTTTTCCATCTCTCAAGTTCTCTGATTCAGAGCCAAAATTCTGAGTTGTTTTTCCCTTCAGAAAGCAACATCTTTTTTACTATCAAACTGATACAAAACAGCAACTTTGTAAATCTTTCTACCTTTTGTTCTAGCAACAAAACAACACATACAGTGTAAAATACTCAGTTTCATATAATTGCTGTTTGATAAAAAGGATCAAGGAGCAAATACTGATTCATCCCTATTGAAGAATTAATGCTATTGAGTCTCCCTTTATATAGAATGGGCTCCTGAGAAAAAGCTGTAACACAAATTCTGTAATGGTCCCAATGTACTCAATGAAAACTGTGGGAAAAGAATTGAGAGAGTTAGCTGGGAAAGGCACAGTGTTTTATAGTTAGGATATTTGTTATATACCCACTAAATCTATAGGGCATTAAGTCAGTTTACTGGATGTTTTATTTCTTGATTTTTTTAATTTATTTTATTATTTTCTATAGCTCCTCAGCTTCTATCCTACTTCTTAAATAATTTTCCTGCTCTTTTGAAAGGGAAAACCAGTTAATTTCATATGATAGCACTGTAGCTTTCTGGGATTCTTTTGTTTTTCCTTAACATTCTGCATAGGCCATGAAGCAATCCATTTATGACCATAAAATTCTTTGTAAAATTGGAACAGGAAGCCCTTTCATCTCCAGGACTCTAAGTCTAGCAAAGATTAATAGTGACTAAAAGCCATTGCTACCAATAAAATACCTTGCACTTCTAAAGCACCTTCTCTCTGAAAATCTCAAAGCACTTTTTAAATATTAGTGAAATAATCCTCACAATTCCTGTCTGAGGTAGAGTAATGTTATTAGCTCTGTTTTATAGATTAGGCAAATAAGGTTCAACAAGTAGTTAATTTTTCTTGCCCTGGTCATTTAGGTCTATAATTAGAATCCCAATCTCCTAAATTCCAAGGTTGCTTCTTGATTCTATGACCAACCTTTCAGGATAATCACCTGACCATTGTTTAGCAGCTCCTAATCTAATGATTTCAGCTCCTTTCCTCAAAAATAAGGGTAATCTATATCCCTACAACCAACATTATATATGGGACTGGTTGTGTGCATCTACATGAGATACTTTACTGTGCAGAAGCGTAGTTTACTGCACAGTAAGCTTGTGCATCTACACATGCACATGCTCCCTGCACAGTAAAAATTGCTACTTGTGAGTAAATTTGCTACCTGCAAATGCAAGTAGCAAATTTACTCTTGAGTACTTACTGCACAGCAATGCATGTGTGGATGCCAATCAGCAGCAAATTTGCTCCCCATCAGCCCTACCACTTGGGGCACATCCACACATGCAGGCACATGCACTTGCAGCAGCTCAAATAAGAGTGGCACAAATTTGAGCCGGGGATTTTTCCCTCAGTGCACGTGCCCATGACATGCACTTCAGTGTGGGGTAAGTTGCAGCACTTGGGGCAAAGTAACCCTGCCCAGCTCCTCCCGGATCTGGAGCCAGGTGGAGTTAGAGGCAGGGGCCAGCAGCTGTGCTAGCCCCATCAGTATAAAAACCTGCACTGTCCAGCAGCTCAGGGCTTTTTGCCCTCAAGAGCTTCTGAAGCCCAGCCACTTGGTATCTGGGGACACTACCCCTTGTGCTAGATGGACTGCTGAAGCAGCATCCCCAAATCGCTTTTTAAAATACCCCAGAATCCATGTTCTTCCACAATTAGGACAAAATACCTCTCTCTCTCTCTCTCTCTCTCTCTCTCTCTATATATATATATATATATAGAGAGAGAGAGAGAGAGAGAGAGAGAGAGAGAGATCAGTTGGGCAATGTTTTATTGCTATACAGGTTTCCCTCACCAACCGTGGTTTTGAGTATCCACACTTCATCTTCTATATACCATTTTGGCTACTATGGCATACAGTTTTGAGTAACCATGGTTTTCTATGGCTACACATCAGCCTGCCACCTACCATTTTCACCATAAGCCTTTTGTCTTGCCAACCACAGTTTTGCCAACCATGGGAACTTTCAGGAACCTAACCCCAGCAGTTGCCAAGGGAAACTTATAGTTACAATGTTAAAACAATTTGGAAGCCTACCAGTGTCTCTATCATCATAATAAAATAAATTCTAAATATCTATATGTTGTGATGTTTGCTTTTGGTTTTCTTATCACACAATGGGGGTAAGTGGGGTTTGCAGGAGTGGGGTGGGAAGGGGTGTGGGTGAGTGTGGAGGGATGTGGGGAAATGCGGATCAGTGTGTGGGTAGGGGTGGAGGGATTGTGGGGAGACAGTGGGTGTGGGGGGATGGCTAAGGAGGGGTGGGTCTCCTGCCCCCCACAGGGCACAGCCCCCCCACACACAGCACATGGATTGGCCCCCCACACAGGGTCCCAGCCACCCTGCAGGATCCCAGCCTCTCCCCACAGGGTCCCAGCCCCACCCTGCAGGGTCCCAGTTGCCCATGCAGGGCCAACAACTTACCTCTGCAGCAGCAACAGGAGGGGGGCTCTCAGGGCCCGCTGCTACCAGCCCGCCCCCCCCCCCCCCTTCTCCCCCACCATGGTAGAGCTCAGCCCTGAGCAACTCAGAGCCAGTGCCATTTGTGCCACTCAGAGCAGGACTGGCCTGGTGTCCTGCATCACTGCATGGCCCCATGCCACTTCAGGGAGCACCAGGGCCTCTGGCACTGTCACCTGGTGGCTAGTGCCGCTCACAGGGACTGCGTGTTGTGCTGGCCTGCGTCCTGCCTCTGGTAGCAGCACTGCCAGACCCATGGTGTGTGTGTGAAGGAGACGCACAGAGGGAACCAGCCTGGAGTGGCTCGCTAGAGTAACTTGGCACCGAACCAGGACGTGCGTCTCTGGGATGCGCAGCTCCTGTGCAGCTGCACGCTAGCTGCACAGCCCTGCCCGGGTCAGGTCAGGCTATTGGGGCACATTTTTTATGAGGCTAAGGCGGCAGTGCATGGCCATGACTATGGCACATCACCACATAAGCCTCATGGAAAACACACCCCACTGGGCCAGGCCACATAGCTACCATGTGGCTGCACAGGAGTCACGCGTGCCAGTCCTGTGCAAAGCTGGACTAGTGGGCTGGGCTGGGCTGGGCCGGGTTGAGTCGGGTCCCACCATACACTTCATGGAGGGGAGCAGGGGCTGCCACACACCTGCCCCCCCACCACCCAGGCCCCACAGCACTGGTGGCAGCAGACAGTAACTGTGGCTTTGTTTCAGGACACCAGCTGGGTGCTGGACACCGTCCTGGCCCTGGCGGTCACCTTCATACCATCCACTGCCCTGCCCTTGACAGTAGCCCCACCTGGCCCCTGGCAGCAGCCTGTTGCCTAGCTGCAGCCCCCTTGTGGACCTGGGCAGAGCTTCTGTGCTCCCTTCATGAGCCAGGACCACCTGCCCCAGCTCCCAGATCCTGGTCCTCGGCTCAGATCCCCCACCACCCAGCCCCCGCCCCAACCTGGGCCCATCCCCACGGCTCACCCTGGATCCACATGGGCATGGAGCCAAAGCTCCCTGCACTGGGCTCAGGACCACGAGCTGGCCCTGCTGGCCTTGGACACAGGCTGCCAGAGGGGTAGCTGCCCACCCTGGGGAACCAGTGGCCTCCATCCCCCCTGGGCAAGCCCCTCTCCCACCATGCTTGCCACAGCATGTGGACCTTCCAGGGACCAGTCAGAGGTCAAGGTGCTGGCTGCTTGTCCCTAGGCTTTGCCCACTAGATGCCCCCACCTCACAGCTACACACCCCTGGAGGGCACCTATACAAACCACCATATTGTTGTACATAGTTTTCACAGGGAAGAGGATGGTTTATTGTTGGTTGGGTGGGTGGTGAAGGGGCTCTGTTGTTCAGAAGTGGGGAGAGAGGATCTGTTTGTTAAGGAGGGAAGGGGGAGGTGGGTTCTGTTTGATGTGAGGGGAATAAAAACTATTGTTCTTCTGAGATGTGTCTTCAATGAACATGGTGCTGGGGGTCAATGGAGGGGTGGGGGGGGTCTGTGGGTGGCTGTCCAGGCAGGCTACAGTGAGAAGTGTAGAAGGAGGTGGTCAGGCAGCACCTCTCACACCCAGTGCCCTGGTTCCCACTGGTGGGTATGTGGCTTGCCCGTGGTGGGAGGACCTACCACTGTCACTGTCACTGCAGCTGGGTCTCCCACTGCCAGGTGTCCTCCGCCTACCATGCCTTCCCTGCCCAGGCCTTGCAAAACAGCTCTCCCTCCCCACCCCCCCCGGGCCTCACAGATGTTATGCAGCATGCAGGCTGTGATGATGACCCAGGGGATGTTGTCCTCAGCAAGCTCGAGGCAGGTGGTGATGGGGCACCAGCGTCCCTTGAGGCAGCCGAAGGCACATTCCAACAGGGCATGGGTTCAGCCCAGCCACCACTTAAAGTGGGCCTGGTGGGGGTTCAACTGGCCAGTGTAGGGCCACAGGAGCCAGGGCAGAGGCAAGTAGGCAGGGTCCATGATGAGGAGGGGCAGTACCACCATGGCACCCAGCTGGAGGTCCAGCACCCCCGACATGAAGTGCCCACTCTGCACCAGGGCTGGCAGAACAGAGTTCTGAAATGTGGACATCATGGGCACTGCCCACCCAGCCAGCACTCACATTGGTCAAGGCACTGCGGTGGTCAATGACAGCCTGGAACATAACAAAGTGAAAGCCTCTCTGGCTGTATTAGGGGCAGTTACCATGGGGTGAGCAAGTGATTCAGATAATGGTCCTGTCCAGGGCACAGATTCACTGGGGCAATCCCTGGGCACAGAACCCTGTCATCAGTGCACCATGTGCCCCAGCACATCCTGGAGGATGCAACACACATCCAGGACAGCCTCCCTGGCAGTGGCCTTGCCCACACCAAAGAGATGGGCCACATAGCAGAGGCTGGTGGGTGTGGCCAACTTCAGCAGGCCAAGTGTCTGTAGGGAGGGGCTGCTACATGCTGATGTCCTGCTACCCCTAGTGCAGGCAGAGCTGCTCCAGGAGGTCCAGGAAGGCAGTGCAGGTCATCCTGAATGCCTGCGGGCATGGCTCGTCATCCCAGATCTGCTGGATGACATGCAGCCACCAGTTCTAGCTGACCCAGTGGGTCCAGAGCCAGCAGGGCTGGAGGCCCAGAAGGGCAAGGGTGAGCCCAGTGGTGGCATCCAGCAGCACATTGTCAGTGTCCCTGCCAGGATCCAGCCAGTAGGATGGAGTCCAGGTGGCAGCTGAATGGTGGCAGTGGCCATGGGACAGCATGGTGTAGCCAGGCAGGCAGTCGCTGCACATGGGGAAGCCAGCAGGGTCCAGACAGCCATGGGCCAGCTGCCAGTTGGTACAGTGGGCCAGCAGGACCAGCACAGTGGACAGCAGGAGCCTGGGGCACTGGCTATCACTGCTAGGGGCAGAGCCTGGAGCAGACATGGCATGGGAAGCCAGAGATGCCCCTGTACTGTGCATGCTGCTTCTGGCCAGTGAAGTGGCTGACCAGAGAGCAGAGAGCAGGGCTGGCTTCTCAAGACGGCTGACAGCTGCTGGCAGCTGTGGCTAGAGCCCTGGTGATGGCAGAGGCCCATTCCAGCACTGCAGAAAGTGCAAATCTGCTCCCATGTCTCTGCATGTATAGATGCCTGCCAGGAAGCATTTACTTATGAGTAGTTTACTCACAAGTAAACTGGTTCCAGATCTAATGCATGTGTGGACACACCCATTGCCTCCCTGTTGGTAGCCTCATGAGAAATAACTGCTGCCCCAAATGATATCAGCCAAACCTGGCTCTAAAGTCTAATCATTATTGTTATCTCAGCTGGGAGTCATAGAATCATAGGGTTGAAAGGGACTTCAAAGGTCACCTAGTCCAACCCCCTGCACATCACAGTGTCACATAAAGAAGGAGTATGTGGGGGCAAGAAGAATGGAGCTTGGGTAATCTGACTTCTCAGAGCCCTGTGTTAAGTCACATTGCAATGACACTGCCTCACAGTAATTATTCTGCAGCTAACATGGGAACTTCAATCAAAAAAGAAAGAAAGAGTGGGGAAAAAGAAAGGAGGAAAGAACATTTTGGGCCCTTAGATTTTAATAGGCAGTGGGTACGTCTACATGTGCATTAATGTTCCATAATTATGGCACATTATATTTAGCACCTGTAATAACAGGTACTCACTGAATGTGCCATAACTGGCATGACTGTGCAGTAGTAGCAGCACATGTCTTTTATGTGATGCTAATATGCAATAGACTAATTCTACTGCGCATTAGCACATTAGCACTGAATTCACAATGATACGCTAATGCACAGTAGAATTAGTCTACTGCATTTCTAGTGTTTTATGTAGATGTGCCCAATGAGTAGCACATTTATTCCCAGACACTTTGATTCCTGTGTTTGGCACATGTCTACTGCTGGGGAAATAATATCTAAGGACAAGCATGAGTGAACAATAGAAACAAAGTAAAGGAAAATAATGAGCCATTATACCTAGAGTGCAGCTCTCACTCAAAAGCATCCTTAAATGATTTACTCTGATGGGTTTGTGCAGCTTTTGCAGCACCTTAAACCTAAGATGAAGAGAGGATTAGTGTGGTCTCCACTGCAATATAGAGGAGCCTCAAGGGATTTCTCTACCAGCTGCAGGATGGGAAGCCTCTCCAGCCAAGCTTCCTCTCTCCCAGGGTATTCCAGGCCAGGATCTAAAGGAGGAGTGATGGAGCGCGGCTAAACCACTACATGTTCCCCAGTGCTGATCAAATCCTCAGGAAGCTGGTTAAACAAGCATTATAGCCCCATTTTACCACAAAGGGGGCTCACAGGGCCCCAGGTCTGGCCAACCATGTAGAGAGATTATTTCAGTCATAGCTATACAGAAACCAGCCAGGTATGAAATGCCCTAGCCACCATGCTGCAATAACATCACACAGCAGGGATTTCAAAAGGAAAGCAAGGAATAAGCTCTTTCCTGTAAACTACAAGATGAAGTATTTTAATATTGCTAACATGCAATATGGTAATTGCAACAAATCCCAGTTCTCTAGCAGGTCTGTATAAAGCTTGGACCAACTCCTTGATCTGAGGCTACAAATATTATTATACCTGATGAAGAATAAAATGCAAACCATCCCAAGCAATCCTTTCTAGCATGGTTACTATTTGCTTCCCATAAAGCCATGTATCTATTTGAGCTATTAAAATACAATGTACTGATATAAATCAAAAACTGTCTTTTTATTTGCTTAAAAAGAATTTTCATGCATTGCATGTATTGTTCAGAAATGACCAATAATTCAAGACAGTAGCAATTTTCCTTCTGCAGATTTCTCAACATGGTTTCCATGCAAACAGACCAACATTAACTCACCAGAAAGATTGTTCCTTGTTATGATTTTAAACAGGCCTGTTAGCTCAGATCTTTCAACACAGAGGAGTACCAGTCAAAGACCTTTCAGTTTCTAGGGGTCAATTCCAAACAGGACCAGGCTACAGCCACAGTTCCATTTAAGTTGTATTCTCCCTCCTTCCTCACCCATTTCAATTCCTCCCCATGGAGCTTATGACTAGTGCTGCCGAGTGCCTAGCTCAGTGGTGACTGACAAAAAAAAGTTGAGAGTCATCTTTAAAAGGGTTTCCAGGTGAGTTTTGCTTCTTTGGCTGAGTTTCTCAGAGGAAATTAACCCAAATACAACTAAAAAGGTGGTAGGAAGTTGTTGTAGCAGATCTGAGGACTTAAATACTGTCTGGGCATGTCCCACTTTAATGTTCAGTAGCCTTTTTTACTGAGCATTAAAGCATCACATTAAAAAAACTGTATAAATACTATACTATAAACTGTGCAAATGCTATATTAATGCACAATAATATTGGATACTGAGCATTAAGCATCACTTTTAAAATGTGTGCTTTCAGTACTGCACATTAGGGCATCATAATGGGCATTTATTTAGTACCTCACATTGGAGGTACTACATTTAATGCACATTAGGAAAAGTGCATTAATGCACATGTAGACACACCCTCTGATCACATGTTAAACACCTTAAGACGTTGTGTTGGTTGGCTAAAAGGACTTCTGTTTGACCTGTCAGCACATCTAGGGCAGGGATGGACTGTGGGCATATGTTAATCACCCCCATGTAGAGGCGGGTTCTGCCAATGCTGACTATGAACCACAAGAGGCAGTTGGGCCCTACCAAGGCTTGTTTTTCTTTGAGGCCCATATCACACTTCCCATAACAGAAAAACCACCAAGAATAGACTGAAGGGAAAGAAACCCCACTGAGAACTATCCAAACCATCCCCCAGTGAGACTCCTACGGGTGGAAAGGGGAGCAGAGCTTGTGCCCACCAGCAGGTGCTTTGTAGAAGGCCAGTGCCAGCCATGCAGGAGTCCTGGGCTTAGACCATGCCAACTCCCTCAGAGAGGTTCACCGGTTCCCTGGCCATTCATGTAAGTTACCAGCAAGGTTAAAATTACACTTTGACTCTTGGGGGGGGGGGGGGGGTCTGAAGAAAAAGAGAGCTGCCCAACACATGTCCTAATAAAATCAGAGACTCCCCCCCCCCCCCCCGGTTATGATTTTCAAATCTTACAGGGGACTCTCAGTAAGGAGTCTGTAGCCCCAGGCTGTGCACCTTGACCCGATTTGCTAATCGCTTCCTTGGCTACCCAGTCTCCATACCCATCAAGGGCACAGTCCCAAAGCTCAGGGAGGGAAGCAAGACGCCAGGGGGTGCTCCTCTTATGTGCGGGGAGGGAGTCTGCACTAGCCCTGGAGCTGTCTTTAAGAACTCGTGTCAGACCTGGGACACGTTCAGATATATTTTATTTTTAAAAAATAAAAGCCTCCCACACCCAAGGAGCGTGCCCCTGCTCCTCTGAGCGTGAACGTAAACCCTGCACCTTGCAATATTCGGCACCTCTTCACTTTAGCAGATGAAGCCAGAAGCAATGGGCTGAGGCTGGAGCGCCCTGCGCTTCGTTCAGCCCCAGAAACATCGTGGAGAGGCAGGTCCAAGAAGGTTTATTCAGGCTTCTCCCCTGCCCCCACAAAAAGGGCGCTGGCCACCGGGCTCTAGGCTCCTTTTCCTCTACCCCGGGAACCTCGCCGTCCTCGTGATGTTAATTAGCATTGCGTGTAGCACCTATTTCAGTGCGTTAAACAGTCAGAAATATACATGGGCGCTGGATACATTCACAGAGCCTAATGAGCAAAGGAAATAGCGCGTTCACAAAATGGAGCTTGCTAAAGGCTTCTCGAAGTGCGCAAGATATGCCGGGGAGGCTGCTCCACTTACAGCCCCAAAAGTCCCCCTGCTGAGGTGTTCTGTATAACACAAGGCAAATCGTCCATTTAATTTGACACACTAAACTGCCACGAACCCACTAATACACAGACCAGCTACCTCCCGGCAGAAAGAGAGGGGACGAAGCCTAACAGCCCCACCCCGGAGGAGGAGCGGGGGGGCGGTCGTTTTCAGCCTTTTCGCTGTCCAGGCGCTACAAATCCCTGCCCGCCTTCTCTGTCTAGTTGCGGTCCAGAGACGGGATTTGTCTAATTACAATAGCAGGCACCTTCTCTGCGGGCAATGTCTTAGCATCACTGCGCAGTTCGTAAGGCAGGACACGCTGCGCCTTGCTTCGTAGTAATGCTGCAGGTTTTACAAAGCGGGAGAGCCAGTGGCAGGTTCGCCAGCACCATGGACAGAGCTGGCCCCGGCCCGCGGCCGCCCTCACATCCATCACTTGAGGTCATTGTTGATCATCACGTTGTCGTGTATTTCGCAATACGTGCTCATTTTCTTTCTCTTCCCAAAAGTGGAGAAGCTGCTCTTGTCCTCCTGGTCCAAAAAAAGGGGCCCCTCCTTGTTGCCCACCATAGTCGGGGTCCCTGGGATGTAAACGTTGTGCTGATAGTCCAGGGGCGGGTAAAGCGGGCCGTATCTGGGGGCCCAGACGCTGGTGGCGGCCCCCGAGGCCTTCTGGAAATCTAGAGAAAGCAAGGTTATCTGAGGCGCCCCGGGCCCGGAGCGACCGAGCCGTGGCGCCCGGTGCCTACGTGGCCCTTGGTGACCGATCTGTTTGAAGGCCCCTCTCCCTAGCAAGAGGAGTCTCCACGGACCCGAGTATTAACATCGCTGTTCCCGCTGCCCATGGAGGCGCTGAGGCTTGGATCCTCTCAGATTCTCATGCGGGATTAAGCATTTACCGAGCCCATGAAGCATGCAAGGCTCCTGCCATCCCCCTAGCCTGATCCAGGCCCCAGCGAGCCGGGGAGCCGCGAGGTTTTCTATGAGGAGCTCGATGCTCTGGGGTCCTCAATACTCACCAGAGACCGGGCTGACCAGCGTACGCAGTCTGTCGGGCTCCTTCTGGACTCCCCTTCGGATCCCGCCTACGTCTTCCAAACTCTGCGAACTACATAGGGCAGAGAATCACCTGCGGAGCCTGGCCAGGCCACTGGAGGTCCGACCAGAAATAGCCCCCTCCCCGCCCTCTTCCCATTTTGCATCGTGTCCTCTCGGTACCTTTTCAGGGCCGCAAGCTGGGGTTTTGGAGGCAGCCAGTCTGTATTGGGTTGTTTGATCTGTAAAACACGGGAACGACATGAGCATTAGACAGTGAAATTCCCACCCCCGTCACGCGTGGGTTGGGTGCGCACATCCCCTCTCGAGGGGAAGCCACCTTCGGCTCAGATATTCACTTCAGCTTTACATCAGTGTTTCTTAAAGACGGCTGAGTGCTTACGCGAAGGGACTTGAACAAATGAGGTTAGATCCACTTGGTGCGAGGGATGAGCTAAACTGATTTGGAGCGAGCGGATGAACCCGTGTCTGCTTTTCTGTGGGGCTGAGAAGTCGCTGAGGACTCAGGTCCCACATAACAAACCAGAAGAGATGGATATAGGTCCACGCTCTGGCAAGCAGTGGAAAATGATCTCTGGAGCAGAAGTGCGCGGGACGCCCGGGCTCCGGGTGCTGGACTTCAGCGAACCTGTGAGCAATCCGGTGTCCCAGCCTCTAGCACAAAATCACACGCGCAGCCCGTGTGGGCACCAGCAGGACAGTGCTGCCCCCTGGTGCCCGGAACGGTCCCTTCTCCCCGGGGAGAGGTAGTCCCCTCTCCCACGGAAGCCGGAGCTGGCAGTCAGCCCGCAGCTGGAGCTGCTGCTTCCGATTACAGGATGTAATTGCTGTGCTCCCCGCAAAGCGGGGACGCCGCCGGCTGGCAGGATTTCTGCGGCTGCAGCACTGACAAAGAACCAGCCTTCTCTCCCGGTTTCAACGGAGAAGCAACAAGCCGGCTGCTCCCAGAAAGCCATTGAGCCCAGCTCCCCATGCCGGAGCCCACGGCAGTGTCTCTCCCTGTGAATAAAATGTTGGTTTTAGTAAATCCACCTGGTTTTCTAATCCGCCTCCTTCAAACCACAGGGGACGAAGGGGACAGACAAAGACACCGCCCTAAGCGGGCCGCGGGCCCTTCGCGGGGGCATTCATTCTTCTTTCCCGGTTACGCTCCTCCTCGGCCTTGGCCGGCTGATTTTTTAATCTCGGTGCCAGTCGCTGGATTGTGAAATGGAAGCTCTATTGGCGGCGGCTTCCATCAAACAGCCCGTTACTTCCTCTCTGCTGGCAGTGAGCCAGCCCGCCTGGGCGCCCACGGGGCTCAGAGCCAGCTTCGGGAGCCGGGCAGGGCACTGCTGCTCCTCGCCAGTTTCCAGGGTAAAAACTTAGAGCTGGCGACCTTTGCGAGGGCAGGTCTGTCAGGTGGCCGCGGGCGGGGCGACAGAAGGCAGGAGAACAAGTAGATATGTTGGCTCAGGATCTCTCTCCCGCCGATCCCCTCCCCAGCTGGTTACAAAATGGGCCCGATCCCCCTCTCGCGGCAGGCGGGGAAGTGCGCTGCAGTGGGGGGCGGGCAGCAGGCCAGTTATTCCGGCAGCAGGAGGCCCGTTGCACCACGAGGGGCTCTGCCGACACCAGCAACCCTCACAAAGCGTTTCACTGCCACAACCAGAGCTTGGCCCTCTGCAGAGCACACAAGCAGCGCCCCACGCTCCAAGGTTCCGTGCGCCCAGCCTCCCAGTGCCGCTCACATGGAGCCTGTCCCCTTTTCACAGACAGTGATACTGAGGCACGTACAAACAGAAATCTAAGCCTGACCAGTCTCTATCTTCCCCACAGCCCCCACTTCCTCGTGAATACCTCCCGCCCTCGATTTAATTTCCAACCAAGTCCCTATCTGCACATCTGGCTCTACTCCTTGAGATTTCTTTTAAATGCCCCCTTTTTAAAATGTCCTTCCCAACGCAGGGACTTCTCCTGGTGTCTCATTCATGTCGGCCGAGGCGGAGAGGTGTGGAAATCAGCCGTGTACACCGTGTCACTAGGGGGAGTTTGGAACTGACTGGAGGAAAATCGCATTAACATATTAGACAACCGTGTCCAATGATCCAAAGAAAAATGTAAAAAGAAAACCTGTCTCCGGAATGTCTTGTGCTGATGTTGAAAGGATATTTTGTTAAAAGGAAAATATCTGTAAGTGGATTAGACTCCGCCGGCCCGCCGCGCCCCTAATCGCGTTACTGGGAGAGTATTTCATCTACCAAATTAGACGTCCCTCATTTAAATACCTAACAAATGTTGACATCAGAATCTCTGGAAATCGCGTTTTTCTCCCCGAGCGCGGCGGCCTCGACTTTTGCACCATCTAGTGATCGGTTCACGGGAATGTCAGGCATTTGTCTTCTACAAAGTGCTTTTCGCCTTCCCTGACAATAGCTCAGCATTCATTTTAATAGATGCCAGAAGGAAAGTGGTGTCCTTAGGAAATGGGATAATGGCAACAACAACAACAACCATCTCGGTTAAAAAGACAAAGAGGCGCCTCTGAAAGAACCAAACAAGACGTCAGGCTTTGCCGGGTAGGAGCGCGGAGCCAGATACCGCAGCAGGACACATGAGCCCGTCATAGCTCAAAGGACTCAAACCCTCTCCTGCTCCCTTCCCTCCCCAGCCACGATGGTGATTTATATGTAAGAATCAGAGACAACCCTCATCAGGCCGGGGAAAGCTCTGAGCCGAGCCTTCTCCTAGCACCGGGCAGTGGCTGCCTTTTAATCGTCCTTAGCTGCATGCATGCGCTGGACAAAGGAGATGAAAAGCCCCGCGGGTCACCGGAGCGTCAAAGCAACTAGCGCTGCCTGTACGGCGCAGAGGTGAGAGCCAGAGGCCAGAGAGCTCCGAGGGGAGGCCGCCCTGAGCTCTGCTGCGCCTACGCGGCCGGCTCTGCTGGGCTGCGGAGAGCGGGGCGCTGCGAGGGGCTGACACGTCCTGGACCAGGGGGGATCCTGGCCTCCTTAGACGCGCCTTTTTCTCTCTTTCAGGCTTGGTGGGAGCCGGGCGCGCCTCGGGCGCTCCCGCCGCTGGGCCGCTGCGAGAGCCTGAGCATCTCTTTCCTGGGAGGGGGTCGGGCCTGCCCCGCACCGCGGGCCGGCCTTACCTGGCTGGCGGCATTAAGCGCGTTCTTGGCCGCCCGCGGCTTCCGCGCCGGGAGGCGCTCGGGGCCCGGCTCGTTGTTGCGGGCGGGCCGTGGGCTACAGGGCTTGAGGAACATGAAGTCGCTCTTGGCGGACTCGGGGCTGAGGCAGACCTTGTAGCAGTAGCCGGGCGGGCCGCTGCCCCCGCCGTCCCGGCAGCTGCCCGGCGCCTTGCAGCCGGCGGAGGCCCGCGCGGCAGCGTCGGACGGGGCGCGGCGCAGGCAGCAGCAGCGGCAGGAAGGCGGCGCGCAGCCGGAGCCCCGCAGGGATCGGCGGCCCTTGCGGCACTTGACGGCCGCGAGCACGAGGGTGGCCACCAGGAAGGTGCAGGACACAGAGCCCAGGGACACGATGAGGTATAGGGTGAGCGCGGGGGACGCGGCCTCGGGGCCGAGGCTCAGCTCGCGGAGGTCGCCCAGGGTCTCGGGCACTCGCTCTACCACAGACAACAGCAACGACACGGAGGCCGAGAGCGGCGGCTGCCCGTTGTCCCGCACCAGGACGAGCAGGCGCTGGCGCGGGGCGTCCCGGTCCAGGAAGGTGCGGGCGGTGCGGAGCTCCCCAGTGTACAGCGCCATGCTGAAGAGCCCCGGGTCCGTGGCCTGGAGCAGCTGGTAGGACAGGCGCGAGTTCTGCCCCGCGTCCGCGTCCATCGCCGACACCCTGGCCACCAGGTAGCCCGGGTCCGCGAAGCGCGGCACCAGCTCGGTGGCCACGGAGCCGTTGCGGGGCAGGGGCGAGACGATGACCGGCGCGTTGTCGTTCTGATCCAGCACGAAGACGGTGACGGTGACGTTGGCGCTGAGCGGCGGGAAGCCGGCGTCCTGCGCCCGCACCTGCACCTGGAAGCTGCGGATCTGCTCGTAGTCAAGCGAGCGCAGCGCGTACATGTGCCCACTGTCCGAGTTGATGGACACGTAGGTGGCCACGGGCATACCCTGGATGCGGCCCTCGGCCAGGGAATAAGACAGGTAGGCGTTGTGCTGGCAGTCGGGGTCGCGGGCGCTGACGGAGCAGATGGAGGCGCCCGGGGCGTTGTTTTCCAGCACGTAGACGTTGTAGGAGGGCTGCAGGAAGCGCGGCGCGTTGTCGTTGACGTCGGACACCTGGACAGTCAGCGTCTTCCTGGTGAGCAGCGCGGGCGAGCCGCCGTCCCGCGCCGTGATGCTGATGTTGTACTCAGCCACGGCCTCGCGGTCCAGCGGCTCCGTTGTCACCAGCGCGTAGTAATTGCGGAAGGAGGCCTGGAGCCGGAAGGGCACGTCGGGGGACAGCTCGCAGCTCACCAGCCCGTTGGCGCCCGAGTCGCGGTCCAGGACGCTGATGACGGCGATCACGGTGCCCGGCGGCGCGTCCTCCAGCACGGGCGCCGACACCGACGTGAGGCTCACCTCGGGCGCGTTGTCGTTGACGTCCAGGAGGCGCACGAGCACGCGGCAGTGCACGGCCACGGCCGCCGGGCCGCGGTCCTTGGCCTGCACGTACAGCTCGTGCAGGCTGGCGCGCTCGTAGTCCAGCGGCGCCTTGAGGCGCACCCGCCCGCTGCGCGGCTCCACGCTGAACAACTCCCGCACGCGAGGCGGCGCGTGGCCGCTGAACGAGTACTCGATCTCGCCGTTCGTGCCTTCGTCCCGGTCTGTGGCGTTGAGCTGGATGACCAGGGTGCCAGCAGGCGCGCTCTCGGGCAGGCTCACGCCGTAGGAGGCCTGGTCGAAGGCGGGCACGTTGTCATTGGAGTCCAGCACCGTGACCACCACCCGCGCCGTGCCCGTGCGCTCCGGGACGCCGCCGTCCAGGGCCGTGAGCAGCACCCGGTGCGACCGCTGCTGCTCGCGATCTAGGGCTCTCTCCAGCACCAGCTCCGCGAACTTGCTGCCGTCGCTGCGCGACTGCACCTCGAGCGAGAAGAAGCTGTTGGGGCTGAGCTGGTAGGTGCGCAGAGAGTTGGTGCCCATGTCGGGGTCCTGCGCGCTCTCCAGCGGGAAGCGGGCGCCGGGCAGCGCCGACTCGGTCACCTCCAGCACGTACTCCTGCCAGGGGAAGGCGGGCGCGTTGTCGTTGATGTCCAGCACCTCCACCTCGACGCGGTACAGCTCCAGCGGACCCTCGATCACCAGCTGCAGGTGCAGGAGGCAGGCCCCGCCGGCCTCGCACACCTCCTCACGGTCGATCTTCTCGTTGACGAAGAGGATCCCGTTCTCCAGGTTCACCTCCAGGTGTTGCCTCGCGCCAGCCCGGGACACGATGCGGAATCGCCGCGCCGACAGCTCGGCCACGTCTAGCCCCAGGTCTTCGGCGAGGTTGGCCACGAAGGCGCCGTGCTCCAGTTCCTCCGGGACCGAGTAGCGCAGCTGGGCGGCCGCGGGGACCGGGGCCGGGGCCAAGCGGCAGCTCAGCAGGAGCAACAGCATCTGCCGGCTGCAGAACCAGCCCCTGCCCCTGCCCCAGACGCCGGTGGCCATGGCGCCGAGCCCCGGCTCCGGCAGCGCCTACGGGTGCGGGTCTCCCCCGGGGCGCGGGTGGGAGCCCGTTCCAGGAGCGCGGCCGACTTTGCCGCTGCAGCTGCCCTACTTGTGTTTGTTTAAGACTTCGACTTGCCAATACTTTGGGGCTCCGAGCGAGCCGCGGAGGGAGGACCCTCCCCGCATTCAGCACCGCATTGGTGGACAGAGGAGTGGAGAGCCGGAGCCGTGATGTTTGCCGGAATGGTTAACCCTTGCCTGCCTGCGGGCGGGGGGAGAACAGCGAGAGGGAGGGGGAGCCAGAGAGGAAGGCAGGAAGGAAGAGCGAGCGATGTGCTAATTCCAATGCCCGGGAGGATGCAATCATTTCCATACGGTAAAAGGTCAGGTGCGCTCCCAGCGCTGCGGGGGCTCGGCGCGGAGCAGCATGGACCCCGGCGAGTATCGGTGCTCGGCGTTGCCCTCTGGCCGGGCAGCCGTTAGTTACTCCACGGTACGGTCCGTGACCCAAAGTGGATGAACTGGTGGGGGGGGTGCAAGATTTTCCCACAGCTGTTCGCTCCATCAATAGAACAGATTAAAGAGCCCCCAACACACCGGGAGCCAAATCCTCCGTATGAATATCCTGACATCAGGCTCCGCGCATGGATTTAACCTTTAACAGATGGTTAAGCTCCTGCAGAACTGATTACATTCTATTGGACACCGTTTCCGTGTAATGCTGCGGTTTTTAATTACCAGAGAAGGGGATTACAGCCCAGACAGCCGGATAAAGGCTGATTCCATCAGGGTTGGGACATGGAGACCCCCACTTCTCCTCCCTCTCTCCCGCACGCGCGTACACACACCCCGTCCTAACTTCCGGCCCACGCAATGCCCAGCGTGTCTCTACCCAGCAAACTCCTTACTGCCAGACCAAACCGCGGGGAGGGGAAGGAAGGATGGTGGCTCTTCCGTGGATTTTGCCTTCCCCTGCCCCCACGGTGCACGCTTCTGCACAGACAGAGGTTCTCTCCAGCTCCGATAAACTTTTTGCCTCGAAACCCTTCCCTGTACATCCAGTGCGCAGGCTTCCTCACGACTCCCACCCGAGCAATACCGGCAGGGACGCGGTTGTGGGGCTGGGAGCGAAGCTGGGGGGCTACATAATTTCTCCACAGATTGTCTTGGCTTCCCCATGGCTCTGAAGTGGGAGCAGCAAAACTGGCTGCCATTCCCAGGGTTTGCCGTTTGGGGGACCCAGGCGGGCCCTTTGTTACACAGCTGTGCTAGCAGCAGCTGTGAAATTGGCAGCTGCTAGTCAGTTTCACGGGTGCTAATGCATTTGGAAGGGCTGGTGCAGCGGCCCGGCTTGCGCTGCCCCGAACACCAGCCTCGGAGATGGCAGCTCCCAATGGAATTCATTTCACTGGAAAAGCGTTCTGTCCCCCCCGCCACGCCAGGCACCCAATTGAGATCTCTTTATTGAATTATCTGGCTCTAGCTTAAACATTTTCTTCAGAAACCTTTCTAAATTCTACCGGCTTTTACTGGGCAGAAAACTCCTCGCTTATCCTGTGCATACTTTAGAAGGATGGGAATTGCCAGCGACTTCTCCAGGCGTTAATTAGGGGATATTGTGTAGTCAAGAGAAGCCCCCTAGTGGCCGGACCTTCCCTACGACTTGATTAAAGGGGGATCATCTGTTAACAATCTACTTAAGGGATTGGGGGAGGCGCAGATTTCACAGGAGATTTATCTGTGCTGTGGGTATTTTCCAAAATACAGCTCGGCACCGGAGCTTTGTCTTCTGTTCATACTGCGTGCCTGATGACAGATTACCAGAGCCACAGCCCCAACCTCGACCCCCTCATAACCCTCCCCCTAATTTATCGCCAAGCAGCAGCAATACAATACATCCAGAAAACAGTGAGCTTCTTGGAGAGGGCTGGAAAGTTCTAGGGTCTTGGGCATAGGCGGAGAAAAGGTACCGAGGTGCCACAGCTGGGGTAGGTTGGAGGGGGATCGTGGAGGAGCAGAAGTCGGGATCTCAGATCAGGCTTGGGCGGGGTAAATTTGGGCTGGAGGCGGAGCAATAGGGCGTCGAGGGACTGTTCTGGTGAAACCAGGCCAGTTCCCAGCTCACAGCTATCCAGGCGGCGCGGAGAAGGGGCTTGGTGGCGGTGGTCCGGGGCCGCGGTGGAGCAGGGGCGCGGAGCTGCCCTCACGTAGTGGAGGCTCCGGGAACTTTGCGATGGGGAGGACGGACGCTGTGGGAGGGTGGTGGAGCCGCGGTGGGATGAGTGTCGCCAGGGGCTCGCGGTGGCGGAAGGGGTTGTGTTCACGGTGCTCGGTGGGGCTGCACACCCCGATGCCGCAGCCACTACGACAGATCCAGACGGTTCCTCCGCTCGATAGTGGACAACCCCCCCCGGTCCTTCTCATGCACCCTGCCCCACAGTGGCCGCTAATTCACAAGCCATCATTGGCCCTCACACCTCATTAATTACATGGCATCGCTGACTTAACGACGCCCTCCCAGAGCTAATGCACAGCTCCCGGCAGTGCCGCCAGCTCCCAAACTGAAGGACCCCTTCCCCCACCGAAGCCCCGGATCTGCCCCAGAAAGGCAAAGCAACAGCCGCCCCCCTTGCCAACTGGAGACCCAAGTAGGTCAAGCCGGGAAAGCTTTTTATCAGTTAAGCAGCTGATCTGCTGGACCCAGCATCCCTCACGCAACACATGCAGAACCCCGACCGGGTCCCGCCCCGCGTGCTCTCCGCCGCCGCATCTTTCTCCCGGAGGCATCCGGAGAGTAGTGGCGGACTGGAGCAGCGGATCCCGCCGGCCCCGCACCTGCACAGCTAACCCGAGCCACACTCGTGCCCTCCCCTGCCCGGGGGTAAGTGCTCGGCTCCCCGCTGCCTCCGGCGTCATTCACGCGGGGACCGCCCGACGCGAGACACTGCAAGCGGAGAGCACAGGAACAAATCCTTCCGGCTCTCCCTCGTTCAGACGTGTGTCCCCACGCCTGGGTCCGCTCCCTCGTCCCGGCGATCCGGTCCCCAACCTGCTCCTCGCTCCCTGCCCCGCCTGCCTGCGCGAGCAGGTGGCTCCCCTCCCCCACGCACCTCCTCGCCACACTCTGCTGAGTAGCAATCTCCCTGCCTGCCTTCCCGGCGCTGCCTCCCCCTCAGTACTCACTGCCCTTTCTTCTCTCTCTCTCTTCCCCTCCCCCCGTTCCTCTCCCGTATTTTCTGCACTGACACGGTCACGGAATTTTTGCTTTGAGCTCCCTGTTCGTTCAGGCTTCCCAGGCCCGGCGTGGAGCGATCCGTCTCCTCCCGGGCCTGTCCGCCTCCTTCCTGTTTCCCTGGGAGCTGCTTTCCAGTTCCCTGACAGCTCCTCCAGTCGCCTTCCCCTCGTGCTTTCCCTGCTAAATCTCCTGTCCATTCCCATCGTGCCTGCCCCTCCTCCCCTCACTACCTAGGGATGCCGTTGCTGTTCTGATTGCCTTGGTGACTTCAACACCTTCCCCCAGGGCATGCCCTGGCTCCCAATATCTGGGCCCTGTAGTTTGCTTTCCCCATTCCAAGGTGTTCTCGCCCTCTTCCCAGACCCTCCTCTTTTCTGTTCTTTGTTCGATGCCTTTCCACTCCCTTCAGTCTGGCTTGCTGGTTCCTCATTCCTACCTCCAGACTCTACCCCAGGGGCAGGCAATTATTTTGGGCGGAGAGTGGCTTACTGAGTTTTGGCAATTCTTCGAGGGCCACATGATAGGCAGCCAGGGTCAGATAAATATATTAATTTTCTAAATTTTATGGGGCCTCGCAGGCCAGATAGAATGGCCTGGTGGGCCGCATCCGGCCCCGAGTCACATTTTGCCCACCCCTGCTCTACCCTTTCATGCCTCTGAGCCCTGTCATCACCTTATCTCCATTCCCCCTAGGCATCTGGGATCTCAGGGGACAGGGGCAGTGGAAGGTTCAGGGGTGTAGCAGGAATAGTGGGGGATATTGGCTGAGGGGATGCAGATCTCCAGAGCATAAACCAGGGGGTAAAAAGGGCACTGATTCAGTGGAGGAGGGAGGCTCCAAGGCACAATGGGAACACCAGAGGTCTGGATGTGCAGTGAAGAATGGGAGGCTTCAAGATTCAGTGAGCAAAGAGGAAATATGGGCAGAGAGCTGTGCAGGAGTATCACAATCCAAAAGGAGGAGTGGAGGGTGGGAGGGTGGACAGTGGATTCTAGGGAGAGGCACAGGTGTAACACAGTTGTGGGTGGGGCCTGCATAATGCTCTGACCTGTCAAGTTAAAGTTCAAACTAGTTATGCAGCCTTTCCCTCATCCTATTCCTCTGTGGCTTGTCTGTGTTAAAAAAACACACTGCACAACTGGAGTCTATTTTTGGAAGAGACCTAGGGCTAGATAGCAGGGAGTTGCTGCAGCTTAGGACTGAAGGGCATTGACAAAACTCAGTGGTGGTCCCACACAGGGCAGGGTTAATACAGGGCAGAATGGATGTACACAGACAAAGCTGTGTGGGTGGCCAGGGCCAGACTAGCAGGGGAGTTGCAGGTCACCAATGATGTGCATTGGCAGACTTGTGTGTGAGACCAGGCTTGGAAATAGCAGGGGGTGCTGCAGGTTAGGATTGAGATGCCTTGGCAAAGCTACGTAGGGGAAGTTTCTCCAGCTGCCTGCTGGCACTAAGCCTTGCCTGGCCATTGTTGTTATTCCACTTTCATGCACACCACATTTTTAGATTTTTTTTAAAATAAGTCACTGGAAGTACCTCACAGAGAAACATGCGCACACAGTTCATATGATGAAGGGGGCAAATGCCCTCCTCAGCTTCTCTAATGGGTATAAAATTCCCCACAAAAAAATGATTGTCTGTTACTCTATTTTCCATAGAAATGTCAGCAGTTTAAAGCTTAAGCCTTATCCAAAAGGCAGATGCTGCCATGAGGGGCACATACATGGAAATGAGAAAGGGCATGGGATGTTTGTTAGACCCACAATATTGCTATTAATTTGGTGACTCATTTGCAGGTTGCATTTATAGTCAAACAGCAAGCAGGCCATTTCCCCCTCTGTGAGGGGAGGTTTGGCTAAGGGAGATGTTATAGGAACTGGGTGCCTTTGTAAATTAATCATCCAGCCTGCCCTCCAGGAGCTTTGGCTCCCTGGATTAAATTGGTAAAATAAACAGAAGTGCCTTTAGGGGGATGAGGTGACTGTGTCAATGAGGAATTTGTATTTATTAAGTTTCATAGGGCAGACTGCTTGCCTCCATGCAGTGCAATACACAATATTAAACACACACACATCAGACAATGCTAGAAGCACTAGTGCTAAGAGCCACAGTCTATAATAACCCATTCTAGTCAGGGATGAAAGGCAGAAATGAAATGCAATCAAGTGAAAAAGCAAATAAATATGCCTTCTACTGCACCCAAAGGGTCCCAAACACAAGCTCTGACAAATCTGCCAAAGGGAATGTGTTTCAAAGACAGGAAGGCCCCCTCTTGGAAAGCTCATTTCCAGTTACCAATAGCAAAAAGGATCAGCTGATCTCAGCTGCCACAATGGTGCAGAAGCTGAGAGGCATGGCTCAGGGAGCCCTGATGATTGTTATTAACACCTGGAATCACACTCAGAAGCAAGGGAGGAATCTCTGTAGAAGCCTGAGATGGGACTGGGAATACCATATTTCAAAAGAATTCAGCTCCTGTTTAGGATCAGCATCTGGAGGATGTTCAAGAGCTCTTGGTCTGGTGGCTGAATGTTGGATGCTGAACACTTTTTAAAATCTGGCTTTGACTTTGGGTGTTAAGCACATGAAAATCTGTTACCACAGAGCCTGCAAGGTGCTAAATCAGGGATGGGCAAAATGTGGGCCCGGAGGCTGGGTGCAGCCCACCAGGCCATTCTATCTGGCCTGTGGGGCCCCTAAAAAATTTAGATAATATTAATAAATTTAGAAAAATAATATTTATCTGCCCTGGGCTACTTGTCATGAGGCCTTCAATGGCTTGCCAAAACTCAGTAAGTGGCCCTCTGCCCAAAAGAATTGCCCATCCCTGTGCTAAAAGTATGCTGTGGGTGCTTAAGATCCATATGCATCTCCAAGAGTTGCTCAGTACCTTGCAGAATTGAGTTCTATGTGCCACCATTTTACCATTTTAAGAATGGTAAAAACCAAGTAGAGGTTACACCATACAGGTTTCCCTCAATTTATGCAGTACATGTGTTCCTGGAGAACAGCGCATAAATTGAATTTGCATAAAGAACCCACTTCACAATTTAACAACTAGGGATAGGTTCCTATGGCACTGAGGGAGGAAGTAAGGCTAGGACTAGGGAAGGGGAAGCAGGGCTGCTCCCGGGGCTACACAAGGCAGCAAAGCAGAACAGAACAGCACTCACCTCAGCCCTGGCTGCAGTGGTGTTCCACCTGTCCCCCAGTGCCTGGGCTCAGCTTGTCCACTCTCACCTCTGCTCCTGGGCTGTGCCATGTCCTAGTGCAGGCAGCTGGTGTCGGCTGCTCCCAGGGCTGCTCCAGCATGGGCTGGGGTGAGTGCAGACAAGCGGGTGGTGCGGCACATGGCACTGGCCCCAGACGGTACTGGAGCAGCTGCGGGAGCAGACAACACCAGCTGCCTGCACCAGGGCACAGTGCAGCCCGGCAGCTATAGGCAGTAGGGCTGTGCGAGGCTTTGGACAGAGCTTCGGATCCGGAGAAGCTTGGGGCGCTTTGGGGTCCGAAGCAGCACATCCGTGTGGAAGCGCTGGCCTCGTTCGGCTTCCCGAAGCGCTTCAGAGTCGTCTCGGAGCCACCTCCGAGATCTGGCCATAGGGTATAATGGGGAAACAATAAAATATCTATAACTTTGCTGTTTTTTGTCCGATTTGGATAAAATTTTCAGGAGTGGTAGGCTCTACAGAGAGGATGAAGTCTGCCAAGCTTCAAGAATATCGGTACAGGGATTTGGGGGGAACGGCACCCCAAATTCTTGAAAGCAAAACTCCTGTCACGTGTGTGTTACAACACAGGGGGGTCAAAACTGCAGGGGTGGTAGCTCTACCTGAGGCTGCAAAGCCTGCCAAGTTTTAAGATTGGTGCCGGGGTTTGGGGGGAACTTCCCGTCAAGCTGCAGACAAGCAAAGCTTGTTCCATGTGTGCTTGTGAGACTGACCGTGCCTGTTTTGGAGTGGGGAGGGGAGAGACTACTGCAGGCCTGGCTGCTAAGCTACTGTGTTACCAGTTACCAATCAATCATGATTCACTCAGGGACCAGGGACAAGGGACTCAGGAACCAACTCAATCCACAGGTCCTAGCTACTACATAACGACCTAAGGAGCATCAATTAGCGCCTACAAAACCAAGCTAAGGAGAAGAAAGAATCAATACAATCAACTGCCCTAAGACAGAGACAGTCTTGGCACCAGTTTTGCCCATTAGCAGCTAGGGGTGCAGGGCCCCAGAACCGCCCTGCACCGATCTCCTCGACAGCTGGCAGGTGTCATGGCCTTAGCAGGGGCTACCATTCCTGCAGATGTCACCCCACTGCGCCTGAACACACACAGTGTCACCCATCGCAGTTTTGCTTGTCCACAGCTTGAGGTACAGTTCCCCCCAAACCCCTGCACTGATTTCCTTGAAACTTGGCAGACTTTGTGGCCTCAGTAAGAGCTACCAGACCTGCTGTTTTGACCTCCCTATGGTGTAATACACAGCTGTGACATGAGTTTGGCTTTCAAGAATTTGGGATACAGTTTCCCCCAAACCCCTGCACTGATCTTCTTGAAACTTGACAGATTTTATTCTCTCATCAGAGACTATCATCTCTGGAAGTCTCGTCTAAATCAGACAAAAAACAACAAGGTTATAGATATTTCATTGATTCCCCATTATACCCCATGGCCAGATCTCCAAGGCAGCTCCGAAACTTCAGAACCACTTCAGCCAGATCGAGGTGGAAACCTGGTCCCAAGCTCCGGATCGGATCACGGCCATCTGAAGCAGCTGGATTCGAAGCTGGACTGCCAACTCACACAGGCCTACTAGGCAGCTGGCATTGGCTACTCCAGGGGCTGCTGCTGCAGCAGGAGCTGGGGTGAGTGGGGACAGGCAGAGCCCTGGGGGCTTCAGGGCATGGTGCAGCCCAGTAGCTACAGGCAGCTTGTGTCCGCCACTCCTAGGGACGCTGCAGCCAGGGCTGGGGTGAGTGGGGCCACAGCCCTTTCACCTCCCCCCACAGACTTACCTGCTTGGGTGGTGTCTATGTAGATCACATAAGAGCAAATTTACCTCAAGTATAACAAATTATGGGTTTAAATATGCTCATTGCATAAGAGCAAATTTGCATATAAAGAACCTGCATAAATCAAGGGAAAACCTCATGTGGTCCTTGAGAGAAGCCAAAACTAAAGCAAAATGCAGAAGGCAGTGGAAGAGAGATGGACAGGCCAGCTGTCTCCAAGAGAGATGGATGGCTACTGTGAAGTCCATATTAAGGAGAGCAGGTTGTATTCTCTTAGCCAGCCATACGTGGAAAATGATGTTACAAGAACTCTACTGCTTTGGAATTCATGAGTGGTGATGGCATAAATGCCAAGGTATAATGGCAGATTAGCTAAATCATCTTAGTACAATGCCAGGGGCTTGCTTCAGTTCTTCTGGTTGACCTAGCTGTAACTGGCTACCTAGTTATTCAGTCTGGGGAGTCAAAGATGGATATGATAGGCAGGGCTATAGCCAGTGATCAGCTTTAACCACATTAGCTTCATGAATTGTTTGGCTCAGGAAGACATCTGACTTGATGGATCTAATAGGACCCTGAGGCTTTGGCCTATCTCAGCAAACTTTGGTCCAAAACTAGTAGCTATCTGAAACCTGTTTAATTACCTCACCTCCACCTCCCACCCCCTGACACAGGATTCAGCAGTATAACAAGCAGAGGGAGTGTTGGAACAACAGCTGCTATCACTGTTAGCCTATTTGATGCAACCACTGCAGCCAGCCTAGCCACTGTCACCACCCCTGGTGCTGCTTTCACCCAGGGCACAGCCCTGGGCTCTTATACCTCTGATAGGGTCATTTTCTTCTGACCTTCCATCTGACCCAGAAGCAGAGGAACTTCTGTTCCCCAATCTGTTCCTTATTAAAAAAAAAACAAGAAACAGCATTGCTCTTTCCTGCCCAAAGAGGCAGTTTCACTTCATTGTCCAATGTTCCAGAAAACAGCAGATTCCTTTACTGGTGCATTGTGCCTGTTAAAATAAGGGGCACAAACCACTGGAGGTGTAAGGGTGGTGGGAAGAGAAAGAGAGAGGGAAATTCTCCAGTATCCCCAGTGCTAGCCTTTTTTAGCAGTATCGGAGAATCATAGTATCATAGAAAATTAGGGTTGGAAGTGACCTCAGAAGGTCAACTAGTCCAGGGTTTCTCAACCCATGGGTCACAACTGAAAAGTGGGTCACAAGAATATATGAAAGGGTCATGAACAAACCTTAAAAATGGATCAACAAACTTTAAAAAATGGATTCTTCTTTAAAGGAGAAAGATGTGGGAAACCATGGCTTTTCCTTTGTAGGTTGTCAGAGTTCCAGTCTGCAAGAGGCTGCTTGGGGCTCCCCATGCCCCACATTCCCCCCCCCCCCCCAACACACCCACCCCCTACCCCACACACTGGGGGGCTGGGGTCTGGGAGCGAGCAACAGTAAGTCCAGGGTAAGGGGCACTGGGTCAGGACTGGTCATTGAAGTTTACAAATGGGTCATGGTACAAAAAAGTTTGAGAACCATTGATCTAGTCCAACTGCCTGCTCAAAGCAGGACCATCCCCCAAGTAGATCATCCCAGCCAAGGCTTTTTCTAGCCAGGTCTCAAAAACCTCCATGGATAGAGATTCCACAACTTCTCTGGGTAGCCTGTTCCAGTCTTTTACTACACTTCTAGTGAGAAAGGTTTTTCTAATATCTAACCTCAACTTCCCTTGTTGCAACTTGAAACCATTGCTCCTTGTTTTGTCATCTGCTACCACTGAGAACAATCCAGCTCCATCCTTTTTGGAACCACCCTTCAGGTAGTTGAAGGCTGTTATTAAATCCCCTATCAGTCTTCTCTTCTCCAGACTAAATAAGCCCAGTTCCCTCAGCCTGTCCTCAGAAGTCATGTGTCCCAGTCCCCTAACCATTTTTATTGCCATCTGCTGGACTCTTTCCAATTTGTCCACATCTTTTCTGCAGTGTGGGGAGACACAGAACTCCAGACGTGGCCTTGCCAATGTTGAATAGAGGGGAAGAATCACTTCCCTTAATTTACTGGTAACAACCCTACTAATGCAGTCCAGTATTCTGTTAGCCTTCTTTGCAACAAGGGCACACTGGGTGCATCTACACAAGACACGTTACCACACAGCAGACTAATTGACCACATGGTAAAGGGTCACCCTTTACATGTGCAGACTCTTGCTGCACAGTCAATTAGCCTACCGCACGGTTAATTTGCTACCTGAAAATGCAAGTAGCAAATTAACCACACTATAGTTACCTTGGAGTAGTGCACATGTAGACACCAACTGGAAGCAAATTTGTTCTCAGTCAGCCCCACCACCTGGGGGCCACCCTGGGGCTAGCCCAAGGGCAGACAAAATATGGCCCATGGCTAGTCCAGGGGCCCAAAATACAGCCTACCAGTTGATTTCATCTGGCCCACGGGTGAGTGCCTACCAATTCATTGTATCTGCCTGGCCCCAGGGTGACCCTGCTGTGCTCGCGCAGGGTCAAGCCCTGCTCACTCCTGTGGGGGCAGCACACACTATGCTCCCACCCTCACCAGCAGGACAGCCCTGATCCTGGCCCTGCAGGTAAGGAAGCAGCAGCGGGCCAGGGGGAGAGAAGAAGTGGTGGTGATGGGTGGGAGGGGGGGGGGAAGTGGCAGCAGTGGTGGTGGCTGCCCAGGAAGTGGCAGTTACAGGTGCAGGGGGAGTGGCAGCAAGCAGGCCAGCAGGAGGAAACAGCAGTGGTGAGTAGGGAAAGAGCAGGGGCAAAGGAAGTGGTGGTGGCGGGCATGGGGTAAGTGGTGGCAGCAGCAGCAGGTGAGGGGGAAGTGGCAGCAAGCGGGCAGGAGGAGGGAAATGGTAGGTGGTGGAAGCAGGTGGGGGGGAAGTGGCAGTAGCAGCCATGGCTGAAAGGCGGGCATGAGGTGAAGGTGTGGTGGGGGGAAAGTGGCAGTAGTGGCCGTTGGCAGGGGGGGAGGTGCAGTGGTGGGGAAGTGGCCACAGAGGCGGGGGAGAGATGGTGGCAGCAGTGGGTGGGAACAAAGCAGCATCTGGGTGGGAGCACAGGGCCCATGCTGGTGCCCTGGGGCCAGAGCCAGCAGGGGGCCAGGGCAAGGCAGCAGGACTGCAGAGCCTGGGCCAGTGGGGCCACAGGGTGTGCCTGGATCCATCATGTCAGGCTTCCCAAGGCTCATAAGCAGGAATCCTGTTTTTCCCTGATAAAAGAAATCACAAATTCTCTGATAAAAAATCTGAGATAAAAGTTAAAGGTCCCCCACAGCCCCCGCCCCCCCCACCCTCGGCCATGCTAGTGCCCCTCACTCACCACCCACAGCCTCCCCAGTCCTGCTTGTGCCCCTTACTACCCCCACAACAGCACCCCAGCCCCACACACGCAGGCACAGACAGACACACAGACAAACACACACAGACATATACACACACCCCAGCAGGTAGGTGTGTGGAGGGGGATCGGGGGAAAGGAAGGGGTTGGGGGGACAGATTGAGAATGGGGGAGGAGAAGTGCATTTCTGTGCCTGCTCCCAGGGGGGGGCAAAGGCAGTGGTGCCCCTCTGCGGGCCGCACACGTGCTGCCCAGCTGGGGAGGGGGGAAGTTCACATGCGGTGGCCACCACCACACCACTGCCACTGGTGGGGAAGTTGGCTAGGGGCTCAGGGAGTGAGGATGTGTTGGGGGAGGACATGGAGGGGCAGCAGGTACTCTTGGTGGGGCTTTCCCTAACACCTTCTCCTCCCTCAGCCCCAGGCAGGCAAACAGGCGGGGTGGGGAGGACACAGCGTAACCTGGGGCATGGCAGCAGGGGGGCAAGGAGCACTGCCAGCCCCACGCGACACACTACAGTGCCCCCACACCCCCCACCTTGGCTCACTCTGTGCCTGCTCCCAGGAGCAGAGCGAGGGTGTTGCGGGCAGCAGTGCCCCTCTGCAGGCTTCACAAGTACTGCCCAGCCGGCAGGGAGGGGAGGGTGCATGCAGCAGCCACCACCACCACACTGCCCCTGCCGGCCACCACCACACTGCCACCAGCAGCTGCCCCCACACTGCACCTCTGCTCACACACAGGGCACTGCCACTGTGTCCTGCGCCGCTTGCCCAGAGCAGGGGTGAGGGCAGCAGTGACACTCTGAAGACCTCACGTGCCTGCTCAGCTGGGCTGGGTCTCACATGTGGCAGCTGCTAACACACCACTAGGCTCTGTGCCCCATGTGGCTTTCCCACTGCCAGTCACAGGCAAGCAGTGCAAGGTGCGGTGGCAGCGGTGCAGTAGTGGTGGCAGTTGCCATGTGCAAGCTCCCCTTCCCCCCTGGCCGGGTGGCACGCATGTGGCCCACAGAGGGGCACTGCTGCCCTCACCCCCCTGGCCCTACTCCTGGGAGCGAGCACAGAATGAAATGAGGTGGGCAGCTAGCAGTGCCCCTCGCCCCTCCGCCACCGCGCCCTGGGGCGTGCTTTGTTCCCCACCCCCTTCCCCCGACTGCCCACCCGCCTGCCCAGGCTGAGGGAGGGAAAACTGTTGGGGAAAGCATCCAACTCTTCCCCCAACACATCCTCGCTCCCTCAGCCCTCAGCCAGCTTCCCCCCCAGCCCTGCCCCACAACCCCCGAGCCCCACTTACCTCCAGGAATGAAAAAGACTGATCCTCTTGAGGCAGCCTCCTGTAAGTGATTGGGTCGGGTCCCACCCTTTCCTCCTCTCCCTCTACCTCTCATCAGGGCTGGAGCTTTCCCACCCCTTTTGCAAACAGCTCTTGCAGGTTAGAACTCAGTCAGCCTGCAGAGCTCTTTGCAAAAGGGAGAAATCCTTGGGTTTCCCTGCTAAAAGCAAAAATCAGCATTTTCTCTGATTAAACTGGGAAATTCATAGTTGTCTCATAAGTAGTTCCTGGGTTCCCCACCCCAGCTACCTGCCTCCAGGGGGAGCCCCACATGATGGAGTTGGCAATCCAGCCCCACTTATTGCCACATGCAGGTCGTGGGGAATGGCGGGGAGTTCCACACTATGGAGCCAGGCCAGCTCTGCCCCTCTCCCTACCACCCCAGCTGAGCCTTGGAACAGGTTGCCTGCTGCAAGCACACAGCAGCCCACCTCCCTCTGTGAAGTGAAGTGATCTGGGATGGAGGGCTCAGCAGCCTGTGCCAAGGCTTGCCCAGCTGACTTAGCACTGTCCCTGGGCTCCGGTGCATGCACTACCCTGATCTGAAGCTGGGCAGGGCACAGTCCCTTAGACAGTTTTCAACATTTTTGAGATAACATGCTCTATACTGTCTGTTTCTCCTGGCTCTGCAGGTCCAGCAGCTGCACGCAGGGGGGAGGCACCAGCTGCATGTGGGGATGCACCATCAGGGTCACTGCCAGCTTTGGCCAGCCCCTCTGTATGCACCAGCTCCAGCAGCAGCAGACCCAGGACTGGACCCAGCTGCTGGACCAGCTGGTTACCATAGCAGAGGAACAGCTGGTGGACCCATGGGCCTGGCACACAGAGGGGGAGAGGGACCAGGTGCATGAGGTATTCTGGGACAGCCTCCTGACCCTTAAGGAGAGGTACATCATCCTCCTCAAGAGGATACTGGAGGCTAGGGCAAGCCACCATGGGAGCCAGGGCAGTGGAGGACACAGAGGAGGACCACCAGGTGCTGGACACCATCTTAGCCTTGGAGGTCAAGGGAGGTCATCTTCATCCCACCTGCTGCCCAGCCCTAGCCACACCTGTCCCTTGGCAGCTGCCCACCACCCAGCCATAAGCCCCAACAGGGGGCTTGGGCTGAAGTGTAGCAGTGCTTCCAGCAGCCAGGTTCCCCTGCCAAGGCACCTGCTCCAGAGCCCCACCAGCCAGCCCCATGCCTGGGTGCAGCCCTGCCACTCACTCCGGCTCCATGCACCTCCGGAGCAGGCGCTGCCTGCAGCGGGGCAAGCACCACGTTGCAGGCCCTGCTGGCCCTGAGCACTGGCTGCAGGAGGAGGAGCCAGCTGCACCAGCAGAGCAGTGGCCTCCCTCACCCCTGGGCAAGACCCCTGCCCACTGGCCTCCCCATGGTGTGCATACCCACCATGGTGTGACCAGAGGCCAGGGTGCTGGGCACCTGTCCCCAGGCTCTGCCCCCTAGGCGACCTCACCCCAGGAGGGCACACAGAGCACACTGTCTGCACAGGGAAGAGGATGCTTTATTGGTGGAGGGTGGGGTGGTTGGTGGAGGTGCTCTGTGGATTGGCGGGTGGGGTCTGTTGTAGAGGGGAGGGAGGAAGGGCTCTGTGGTTTAGGAGGGAGGATGGAGGGTCTATGTTTGTGAAGGGGAATAAAGTGTTTTTCTGATAAATGTCTTCAGTAAGTGTGGTGCTGAGGGTGCAGGGTGGGGCTGTGATCCACCGCCAGCCATCCAGGTGGCCTACAGCAGGAAACACAGGAACAAAGTAGTCTGCCAGCACCTCTCAGGCCTGTTGCCCTGGCCCCCATGCAACTCGCCCAGTCCTAGCTTGCCCAGGGTCTTGGTGGGGGACCCATCGCTGTGGCAGCCACTGCAGCTGGTGCTTTCGGTCCCAGGTGTCTTCCCCACACTGTGCCTCCTCCAACCAGGCAACACAGAAGAGCTCCCCCAGGCCTCACAGAGGTTATACAGCACACAGGCTGCAATGGTGACCTGGGGGATGTTGGCCTCTGCAACCTCAAAGCAGGCAGTGAGAGGGTGTGCCAGTGTCCCTTCAGGTGGCCAAAAACGCACTCCACCAGAGTGTGGGTCTGACCCAGGTACCTGTTGAAGTGTACCTAGCAAGGATTCAGCTGGCCAGTGTACGGCCACATGAGCCAGGGGAGGAGTAAGTAGGTGGTCCCCAATGAGGGCCAGAACCATCACCACATCCAGTTGGAAGTCTGGCACTCCGGTGTGAAGCGCTCACTCTCAACCAGGGCTAGCAGGGCAGAGTTGCAGAAGACACAGGCACTGTGGGTGCTGCCTGCCCAGATGACACTCACGCTGGTGAAGGTGCCACAGTGGTCGATAATGGCCTGCAGCATGACAGAGTGAAAGCCCCGACAGCTGTAATAGAGGCAGTCACCACAGGGTGGGCAGGTGATAGGGATGTGGGTCCCATCCAGGGCCCCAATGCACTGGGGGAAGCCCAGGGCATGGAATCCCACCACAACCTCCGTGGGGTTGTGCACCAGCATGTCCTGGAGGGCACTGCACACTTCCAAGATGTCTTCCCTGGTGGCCACCTTGCCCATGCCAAAGAGATAGCTGACATAGTGCAGGCCAGTGCTTGTGGCCAGCTTGAGCGGGATGATGGTCAACCAGGTGTCCATGGGGAGGGGCAGCCACATGGTGGTTTTCTGCCTCTTCAGGTGCAGGCAGAGCTGATTGAGGAGCTTCTGGAAGATGGCCCGGGTCATTCAGAACAACTCCAACCACTGCTCATCATCCCAGGTGTGCTGGACAACATGCAGCCACCAGTCCTGGCTGGCCCAGAGGGTCCATAGGTAGCAGTTCTACCTGGCCCAGTGGGCCCCGGGAGCTCATGGATGGCACTGGTGGTGACGTCCAGGTGTGTGCTGTCAGCATCCCTGCCAGCATCCAGGCAACAGAAGCACAGTGGCAGGGGGCCTCAGGTGCCACAGTGAGCCTGGTCACACAGTCATGCAGCATGGGGTGGGGGGGCAGGCAGGGCCGAGACTGGGCCAGGTGGCAGTAGCTGCAGTAGGGAAGCTCAGCAAGCAAGGTGGCCAGCATGAGCCTGTGGCATGGGTCATCACTCCCAGGGCCTGGGGGTGGAGCAGCCATCACACAGTGGACACAGGCTCTGGCAACAGAATCGTGGAGTGCTGTGCCAGTCAGCTGTACCCTGCTCCAGTCCAGAAATGCAGATGGTCAGGGAGCAGTGCATGGGGCTGGCTTTTAAAGAGGGCCCCTGGCCACAGGCAGCTGTGCCCAGAGCCTCCAGATCCCCCTGGCTGCTGCAGGGGAGCAGTACAGGCTAAATCTGCTCCCAAATGGCTGCATGTGTAGACACCTGCCCACGGTGTGTTTACTCCACAGTAAATTACTGTGCAGGTAACCCATATAACCTATATAGCTATAACCTATATAGCACTAATTGCATGTGTAGATGTACCCACAGTTGGCTCATATTCAGCTTATTGTCCACTGTAACCCCCAGGTCCTTCTCTGCAGAGCTGCTGCCCAGCCAGTCAGCCCTCAGCCTGTACCAATTCATGGAATTCTTCTATCCTAAGTGCAGGATTTTGCACTTTATTGAACCTTATGGTTATTTTTGGTCAAATCCTCCAATTTGTTGTGGTCTGTCTGAATCCTAGATCTACCCTCCAGCATACCTACTACTCCCTGGAGCTAGGTGTCATCTGCAAACTTGCTGAAGGTACATTCCATCCTATCTTCCAAGTCATTAGTGAAAATATTGAACAAAACTGGTCCCAGGACTGACCCCTGGGGCACTCCACTTGATACCAGCTGCCAACTAGATATAAAACTATTGATTACTATGCTTTGAGCCCGACAATCCAGTCAGTTTTCTATCCACCTACTTCCAACCTGTACTTCCTTAGCTTTCTTGCAAGAATGTTGTGGGAGAACGTATCAGAAACCTTGCTAAAGTCAAGGTAAATCATGTCCACTGCTCTCCCCACATCCATAGAGCCAGCAATCTCATCGTAGGAGGCAATCAGGTTGGTCAGTCATGACTTGCCCTTGGTGAATCCATGCTGACTGTACCTAATCACCAACTTCTCCTCCAAGTGCTTAGAAGTGGATTTCTTGGGGACCTGTTACATGATTTTTCCAGGGACTAAGGCAGAACTGACTGGTCTTTAGTTCCCCAGATCTTTCTTCTTCCTTTTCTTGAAGTTGGGTATTATATTTTCCCTTTTCCAATCATCTGGGACCTCCCCATCACCATGAGTTTTCAAAGATAATGGCCAGCAGCTCTGCAATCAGCCATTATACAATTTCCTCAGCACCCTTGGGTGCATTGTGTCGAGCCCCATGGACTTGCACATGTCCAGCTTTTCTAAATAGTCCCTATCCTGGTCTTTCACCACTGTTAGCTGCTCCCCTCCTCCCCAAACTGTACTGCCAGCTGCAGTAGTCTGGGAACTGACCTTGCCTATGAAGACTGAGGTAGAAAAGACACTAAGTACTTCAATCTTTTTCACATCATTTGTCACTAGATTGCCTCCCTCATTCAGTAAGAGACCCAAACTTTCCCTGGTCTTCCTCTTGTTGCTGACATATGTGTAGAAACCCTTCTTGTTACCCTTCATGTCCCTTGCTAGGTGCAACTCCAATTGTGCTTTGGCCTTCCTGATTTCATCCCTGCATGCCCAAGCAATACTCCTATACTCCTCCCTATTGATTTGTTCAAGTGTCCACTTCTTGTAAGTTTAATTTTTGTGTTTTAGCCCATTGATGAGTTCCCTGCTAAGCCAAGCTGGTCTTCTGCCATACTTGCTAGTCTTTCTGTGCATTGGGATGGTTCATTCCTGTGCCCTCAGTAAGGTTTCTTTGGAATACAACCAGCTCTCCTGGACTCCTTTCCCCCTCAGACTGGCCTCCCAGGGGATCCTGCCCATCAGTTCCCTGAGTGAGTCTAAGTCTGCTTTTCAGAAGTCCAGGTTCCATATTCTACTGCTCTCCTTTCTTCTTTTCCTCAGGATCCTGGACTCAATCATGTCATGGTCACTGCTGCACAAGTTGCCATCCACTATTACATTCCCCATCAATTCTTCCCTATTTGTGAGCAGCAGGTCAAGAAGAACATGGCCCCTAGTTGGCCTCTTTAAACACTTGCACCAGGAAGTTGTCTCCAACATTCTCCAAAAAGTTCCTACAACCTGTGTACTGCTATATTGACCTCCCAGCAGATGTCAGGGTGGCTGACATGAGAACCAGGGCCTGTGATCTGGAAACTTCCACCAGCTACTTGAAGAAAACCTCATCCTCCTAGTCTGGTGGTCTATAGCTAACACCCACCATGACATCACCCTTGTTGCTCTCCCTTTTAACCCAGAGATTTTCAACAGGCCTATGTCCAGTTTCATACTGAAGAGCTGAGCAATCACACGGCTCTTCCACATAAAGAGAAACTCTTCCTGCTAGTCTCCCTTACCTTTGCTTCCTAAACAGTTTATATCCATTCATGACAGTGCTCCAGTCATAAGAGCTATCCCACCAAATCTCTGTTAGTCCAAGCATAACCTAGTTCCATGACTCTGTGAGGACTTCAAATTCTTCCTGCTTGTGTCCCAGCCTCCATACATTCATGTACGGACACCTGAGGTAACTACTTCCCTACTTTCTCAGGAAGAATAAGGCAGCCTCCCCTGTTGCCCGTTCCTGCTTGTGCTTCATCCTGGATACCTGCTTCCTCACTTACCTCAGGGCTTTGGTCCCCACCCCGCAGTGAACCTAGTATCATATGCCTTTGTTTCCCTCCACATCCAGGGCTAAGCCTTCTTGAGAAGGAGCCCCGTTCTGCTTCATTGCTGGACCCCTTCTGCCCCTTTCTCTGTTTTCTCCCCCTCTCATACCCCTGCAAGTGGGGCCTCCAAGCCTGAGTAGCCCTCTTAAAGGACCCTTCCCCCTTTTCTCTTCCCACCTCATAATGGGGGAACAAGGGGGGACTATTGCAAAGTCCAGTTGTGAGATACTACTAGAATAATCTCACGCAGAGATAAGGATGAGGATCTTCATAAATGTAAACATTCTAACATCAGAGTGAAATATTAGATCATCTAGTTTGACTTTCTATGTAGCAATGATCAAAGAATTTCAGCCCATTATCAAGCCCAATAGTTTGTGTCTGGCTTCAGCATTTCTTCCAGAATGGTGTTCTGTCCCTGTCTGAGAACATCAAGAAATGGCAAATCCACCATTTGTACTTTGTTCCAATTTATTGGCAGTTTGTTGCAGTCATTTGTTGGCTTCACTATTAAAAATGTTGCCTAATTTTTCATTTTAATTTGTCTGTGTAGCAGGGGCCCAGCCAAGCACTGTATTCACTGGGACAGCAGCCCCTGACATGCCCCAAAGACAAGAGATCCCTGACCGTGCTCACGGGAAACAGTGAGCCCATGTGCTCAGGGCATGCCTCGCTGCACTGCTGGATGAGCAGACAGCACATAGCAGGCGTTCCTTGGGCTCGGCACCCAGATCAGGGCAGGGATCAGAGCCCCAGCCACATGTGCGCTCAGACTGCAGCCCAGAGAGGGAGCCAGGCAGCCAGTGCATGGAGTGCTGCCTGGGGCCCAGAGACAACAGCTGCATGGGATAATGAGCCCCTCAGGGGCTTCTAACAACTGCCAGCAGCAGCTGGACACATGGGAGTGAATGAGGGGTTGGACTGGCTCATGCCAACCCAGAAACCCCAATGTAAGCACATACCAAACCCAGGACAGGGGAAACACACAGACAGATGAGGAATTTCATTGCATTCCCCCACAGAAGCAAGAGACCAGAAGCCTGGGACCTCGAGCATCTGCACTCTCCAGACTGACATCAGATCACCACACTGCCAGGAAAAGCCAGGTACCCCTTAGGGTTTAAGCCAGGGTTTGTGACTCCCCTGGCCCTACATTACTCCAGGGGTCTGCCTAGGACAGGTGGGCCCATACAGACTGAGCAAGTACAGGGCAACCCCTGTGGGACTGGGATTCTCTGGGGAAGGGTGACTGAGGTGCCCAGAGAGCCATAGTAGAGCCTAGGCCATGGTCATTTGAGTTGTTATTAGTTTATTTGCTTCTTTACACAGGCTATGCCCGGCTGACCCTGAACTTGCAGTAAAATCCAGTGAGCGTAGCCAAAACACACTGACTCTGGACAACCCAACCACTTCTTTCTCTGCCTGAGCTGCAAGGCAGTCACTCAGGATGGCCAAATGTGTGTGTCTAGCACCAACTGAAACCCTGAGTGGAAAAGGGTGAGGTGTAAGGAAGGAGGAACCTCACAGAAGACCCTGACATCAACTCATGCCAACCTCAGCTAGCTCTCTTTAAGCAGGTTCTACCTCCTTATACCTCTTCTTAATTACATCAAGTCACGGTGGGTAAGATTTGAAAGACAGCAAGACACCTGCTGAATGTGCAGCATGCAGGCCCCATCCCTGTGCAGCCACTCAGCCTGGGTCCGTCTACAGTCTGGCTTCAACTTTGAATAATTGGTATTTGTGCTCTTACAAGTGCTTTTTTTTTCATATGCTCTTCTAACAGACTAGTATTTTATTGTATAGTATTTTATTGTAATACTAGCATAAAAGCCTGTCAAAAATGATGAGCAAAAATAGGCTACTTGTTATAGGGTACCACGTTTCCTCTATCCACTGTGTCATTACCAACTTGAGCTGTTCTGGCTGGCCTTCTTCTATACAATGAGTATCCATCCAAATTTCAGTGTGTCTCCTCTCTAAACTTCCTTGGATATTTGTTCAGACATTGATGATTTTCTGGGCACAATGCATTTGGATTCAATCCTCCACACAATCTGTGAATCATACATCTTGTCACAATGAACTTTGTTTAACAGGCAATGCACTGTTGTATGATCAAATTTTTTTTTTAAAGTTCTGGTAATGCTTGTTGTTCTGACTCATCATCAAATCCTGCAAATACTCTGGAAACGGTTTTCCTGGAGGTAGAATCACTTTACCCTTATGGCAACAGCTCCAGAATTGGCTATCTGACATCTTTCAGCTTGGAAATTTAAAGAGTTACAAAACTGGCACACCGCGTTCATCAATCCACAACTATGCTCCTCAATCTCATCTACAGTGAATCTGTTGTTGTCTACACTGTCAGCCTGTCTTCTATTGTCTCTGCAAACCCTTTGCCTTTCCATTGCATCTCTTCTACGACATCCTTTTTGCTCATCTGTTTCGTTTTGTCTTACTCCTGCCATTCTTTCTGCATTCAATTGCTATCTATTCTCTGCTTCACCTTGGTAAGGGTGTTATGCGTTAAAGTTAAAGTAAGGGTGTTAAGGGACAATTTTTGCTTGGGTACCGAGAGTACATCATAACTAATTGAAATCAATCACTAAAAGTCCAGAAAAATGAGTGCAAATATATTTTTTTGAGCATGACAGACAGAATGACAAAGACACAAATGAAGCAAATTATTATAGAGGATTTCTGTGTTAACTATGTTCAGACAGTAATATTGCCTTGCTTCAATTCCTCTTGGCCAACTTATACAAGGAGTTAAAGAGATAGTGTGTGTGTATATATATATATATATATATATATATATATATAAAGACAAAGTTTCTGGTCTAAAAGTGACAGAAAACACATCCATCTACAGAGACCTGGATACCTTTGTTGCATATGAACAAAGTGGGGATGAGAAACATTCAGGAAGCTTCAAGGAAAGCTGAAGGAGATAAGCATGACAATGGGCAGGACAGGCGGCAGGGTGAACAGGCAGGTTGCTGGCTGAAGGCAAATGGGACTGTCTGAAGAGAGAGACCAGCTGAGCAGCTTTTCAAAGGGAACACTTGAGTAACTTTGGTATACTAAGGGCTGTGGAGACTGGATAGGGGAGAGAGGGACTGCTTACCCTTTAGAGAGAATAGAGAACCTCTGGCAGGGTAGGCTTTGACGCAATCCTTTTTTTTATTGAAGAGGAGCTGTCTGCTTCACTGCTTGCAACTTTAGTTTGAACTTATCCTCCCCAACAAGAGATAAAAGTCCCTCTTTCAGCAATGGACCTGTAAGGTAGTTTCTGGTGTCAGGGACACAGACAACCCAGGATGGTCAGGGACTGAAAACCAAGGATGCCACATGACAAGGAGCCAGGACTCCTTCTCCTCTAGAAGTCACATATAGGCTGACTTCAGGGGGCAGTCTTAAAGACTAGACAAGGCAGCCATGGCACTAAGAAATCACCCCCTTAGAGGGACTGTGCGCACCAGAGAAACCCATCTGGCACTGTGTGGGTCTAGGGCAAGGCCAGTAGATGTATCTCATTCCCAAAAAGCATGGTGCTCTCCTTGTGACCTGACCACTGAAGCAACAACAAGGCATGGCTAGCAGGATGGATGTGGATATTGAAGTGAGACCCTGACTGAGGAGCAGGCCTCAAGAACTTTGCTTCAACAGAAGTAGGTACTGGTCCATGCTCACAATTAGTGCATTAGCCTGAAATAAGGTCAGACATGGGGACCTAGGGACCCTAAGCATAGAGTAGCTGGCACACCTTCTGGCTCAGCAGCAGAGGGAAGCAGCTGAGCAGCACAAGGCCAATAGAGATTAAACCCAAAAGACAGAAGCTCTACTCATACAATGGGTTCAAGACCACCGCAGCAAGATGGAGGAGCAGATACTCATTCAGTGCCAACAAGCAGAGGCCCAGCAGACTCTTTTGAATCAGCTGCAGCAGATGGTGCCCAACACAACTCAAGGGAGAGGGTAGTGGGGACAGGGAAGTCCCTCCTGGAGATGCCACAGGGACTCATATTGGGAAAGATGACCAAGGACAATGATGTCAAGGCCTTCTTCAAAGTGTCTGAGCAAAATGCAATAGCAACTCAATGGAGCTGTGAAATATAAATCCTGAGATTGGGAACACTTTTACTTGCAAAGACTTAGGCTTCCTACTGACCATTCAGTAAAAAAGAGTCCCAGGACTGTTACAGAGTTAAGCAGGTCATTCTAGGCACCTCAAATCTCTAGAGACATGCTCCTGGTGATTCCAAAGGGGGAAGGTAAATAAACCTTTCTAACAAGACAGTTAGCACAGAAGCTATGTGATGCAGCACAGAGATTGCTACAACCAGAAACAAGGACCCCAGAAAAGTTAGGGTTTCCAGTACCGGTAGTGGAGCTGGAACAATTTATATGGGACCAGTGCCAGAAAATGGGTGCAACCTATGGATTAAACAGGTCCTAAAAGGGGCTGACCTGGGAAGAAACACCAATAAGGAAGGGAGGCCTGGGATCCAGGGGAAAACAAATATACAACTGATAAAAAGCAACCAGAATGCTAAGCAGTTTTGGTGTGGAGAGCCAAGACTCATAGCCCGATGCTCTTCTCAGGTATTGAGAAAAGTCCCTTCATCCTCAGAAAGGACTATTCAAGGGCTAAAAAAGAAGTAGAACCAGAGATCATGAGACTAGGGAAGAAATAGGCTATAATTATTGAGCATGAGAAGGGTGACAAGACACAAGAAAAATGTGGGTTCACCTGGCTGGTAATCTTCCCCAAGGTTGAGAGACAAGAGATAACAGACTTCATCAATTCAGGATACAAACAGCCATTACTAAAAGCCAACTTGATTCCTGAAGAGGAGAGAAAGCTGGTGGACTGTTGCATGCTGTTGTACCTACACTGGAAGGCCTGGACATACAAGCAAGCCTGAGACAGTATAACAGCCAAGGGGTAAATCTATGAGTTGGTAGTATGCCTCACAAGGAAACTCCTGTATCTTTTATTGGTGAGTCAGGATTGGCAGAACTGTAAGAGGCTAGTGGAGAAGGCTTTGGACAAGGGGAGTAAAGGACAGCACAAAAAGGATAAGAGAGGCTACTAGAGGCAAGGACCAGGGGAACTGGCAGAGATGAATGCCTAGTGGGTCAAGACCTGCAACCCAATGAAAGAGAAGAAGAGAAAGCTGACTGGATAAGTCTACAGAAGAACAGGCAAGGAACATAGTAAACATGGGGAGAACTACAAACAGGAGCCAGCTAAGAGTAGAACAAGCCTGGAAGGATTGTTTACAAAGGATCTCTGAAGAAAACCTGGTAAGGGTTAATGGCATGAATGCCCAGACTTGAGATTTGAGGCATGCAACATTTTTTTGCCTCAGATAGATCACATTTTTTTGCAAGTCTTTTCCAGATTGTCAGCTGGTGACCCCCAGGAGACCCAGTGGTCCCATTGGTTTCTATGCTTTTAAATGAGATTGCATTTGAAAGACTAGCCATCTATATAAGACCAATATAGATTCATAGAAGTTAGGGTCAGAAGAGACCTCAATAGATCATCTAGTCCGACTCCCTGCATAGGCAGGAAAGACTGCTGGGTTCAGATGACCCCAGTCAGATGCCTATCCAACCTCCTCTTAAAGACAACCAGGGTAGGGGAGAGCACCACCTCCCTTGGGAGCCCATTCCAGATTTTGGCCACTCGAACTGTGAAGAAGTTCTTCCCAATGTCCAGTCTAAATCCGCTCTCTGCTAGCTTATGGCCATTATTTCTTGTAACCCCAGGGGTTCTTTGGTGAGTAGAGCCTCACCAATTCCCTTCTGTGCCCCCATGATGAATTTATAGGCAGCCACAAGGTCGCCTCTCAACCTTCTCTTGCAGAGGCTGAAGACGTCCAGGTGCCCTAGTCTCTCCTCGTAGGGCTTGGCCTGCAAGCTTTTAACCATACGAGTGGCCCTTCTCTGGACCCTCTCCAGGTTATCCACATCCCTCTTGAAGTGTGGTGCCCAAAACTGGATGCAGTATTCTAACTGCAGTCTGACCAGTGCCCGAAAGAGGGGAAGTATCACCTCCTTGGTTCCGTTTGTCATGCATCTGCTGATGCATGATGAAGTGCCATTAGCTTTTCTGATGGCTTCGTCACACTCACGACTCATGTTCATCTTGGAGTCCACTAGGACTCCGAGATCCCTTTCTGCTTCCGTGCTGCCTATCAGGTCATTCCCTAGGCAGTAGGTATGCTGGACATTTTTCCTCCCTAAGTGCAGCACTTTGCATTTCTCCTTGTTAAATTGCATTCTATTGTTTTCTGCCCATTTGTCCAACCTCTCCAGGTCTGCTTGTAGTTGTTCCCTGCCCTCCAGTGTGTCCACTTCTCCCCACAGTTTTGTATCATCCACAAACTTGGACAGAGTACACTTCCCTCCCTCATCCAAGTCACTGATGAAGACATTGAAGAGTATCGGTCCAAGGACCAAGCCCTGCAGGACCCCACTGCCCACGTCCTTCCAGGTCAATACCGACCCATCCACCACCACTTTCTGGGTATGACCCTCTAGCCAGTTTGCCACCCACCGGACTGTGTAATCATCCAAGTCACAGCCTCTTAATTTGTTCACCAGTATGGGGTGGGATACCATATCGAAGGCCTTCCTGAAGTCTAAGTAAATGATATCTACCCCTACTCCTGCATCCAGGTGTTTCGTAACCTGGTCATAAACAGAGACTAGATGAGTCAGGCATGATCTACCTGCTACGAACCCGTGCTGGTTTCCCCTCAGCATAATTTTTCCTGCTGGGCTCTCACATATATGAGCCTTAATAATCTTTTCAAAGACTTTACCAAGGATGGAGGTGACACTGACTGGCCTATAGTTGCCTGGATTCTCCTTCCTCCCCTTCTTGGAAATAGAGACCACATTGGCCCTTTTCCAGTCCTCTGGGACCTGGCCTGTGTGCCACGAGTGCTCAAATATTCTTGCCAGTGGCTGTGCAATGACGTCAGCCAGTGCCTTCAGTACCCTCGGATGAAGCTTGTCTGGGCCTACCGACTTAAAGGCATCCAGTCCTTCCAAGTGACTCTACACCATCTCAGGATCAACGCTTGGTAATCTGGCACCCTGCTGTTGCCTCTCTACAGTCCCATTGTGAGACTTGTTTTGTCCCTCGTTTAGGAACACTGAGGCAAAGAACTCATTGAGAAGTTCAGCCTTGTCCCCCCTGTCTGTCACCAATTGCTTTTGCCCATTCAGTAGTGGTCCTATACTGCCTGGGCCTTCCTTTTACTCCCTATATATCTGAAAAACAATTTTTTGTTATCCTTAACTTGGGATGCCATCCTCAGCTCCATGGTAGCGTTGGTCTTTCTAACTGCCTCCCTACAACTGTAAGCTGAGTGGGTATACTCCTCTTTAGTAATCTCTCCCCGTTTCCACTGCTTATATGCCCCCCTTTTTGCCCTTAGGCTGCTAAGGGGGGAAAGGGGCCAGGAGGCTTCCATGGCTGCCCAGAGAAATCCAGGGCAGCCTAAGGGCCAAAAGGGGAGCACATAAAAAGTGGAAACAGGGAGAGATCACCAAAGATGAATATACCTCCTCTGCTCGTGCTTGTAGGGAGGCAGTTAGATGGGCCAAAGCTACCATGGACCTGAGGATGGCATCCCAAGTAAAGGACAACAAGAAATTGTTGTTTAGATATATAGGGAGTAAAAGGAAGGCCCAGGGAGGAATAGGACCCCTGCTAAATGGGCAGAAACAATTGGTGATGGAGAGGGGGGACAAGGCTGAACTCCTCAACGAGTTCTTTGCCTCAGTGTTCCTAAGCGAGGGGCACGACAAGTCTCTCACTGGGGTTGAAGAGAGGCAGCAGCAAGGTGCCAGACTTCCATGCGTAGACCCTGAGATGGTGCAGAGTCACTTGGAAGAACTGGATGCCTTTAAGTCGGCAGGCCCAGATGAGCTCCATCCGAGGGTGCTGAAGGCACTGGCCGACATCATTGCAGAGCCACTGGCGGGAATATTTGAACGCTTGTGGCGCACGGGCAAGGTCCCGGAGGACTGGAAAAGGGCCAATGTGGTCCCCATCTTCAAGAAGGGGAGGAAGGAGGACCCTGGCAACTATAGGCCAGTCAGTCTCACCTCCATCCTTGGCAAAATCTTTGAAAAAATTATCAAGGCTCACATTTGCGAGAGCCCGGCAGGACAAATTATGCTGAGGGGAAACCAGCACGGGTTCGTAGCAGGCAGATCGTGCCTGACTAATCTAGTCTCTTTTTATGACCAGGTTACGAAACGCCTGGACACAGGAGGAGGGGTGGATGTCGTATACTTAGACTTCAGGAAGGCCTTTGATATGGTATCCCACCCCATACTGGTGAACAAGTTAAGAGGCTGTGACTTGGATGACTACACAGTCCGGTGGGTGGCGAATTGGCTGGAGCATCGCACCCAGAGAGTCGTGGTGGATGGGTTGGTTTCGACCTGGAAGGGTGTGGGCAGTGGGGTCCCACAGGGCTCGGTCCTTGGACTGATACTCTTTAATGTCTTCATCAGCGACTTGGACGAGGGAGTGAAATGTACTTTGTCCAAGTTTGCAGATGACACAAAGCTATGGGGAGAAGTGGACACACTGGAGGGCAGGGAACAACTACAAGCAGACCTGGAGAGGTTGGACAAGTGGGCAGAAAACAACAGAATGCAATTCAACAAGGAGAAATGCAAAGTGCTGCACCTAGGGAGGAAAAATGTCCACCACACCTACAGCCTAGGGAATGACCTGTTGGGTGGCACGGAAGTGGAAAGGGATCTTGGAGTCCTAGTGGACTCCAAGATGAACATGAGTCGGCAGTGTGACGAAGCCATCAGAAAAGCCAATGGCACTTTATCATGCATCAGCAGATGCATGACGAATAGGTCCAAGGAAGTGATACTTCCCCTCTATCGGGTGCTGGTCAGACCGCAGTTGGAGTACTGCGTGCAATTCTGGGTGCCGCACTTCAAGAGGGATGAGGATAACCTGGAGAGGGTCCAGAGAAGGGCCACTCGTATGGTTAAGGGCCTGCAGACCAAGCCCTACGAGAAGAGACTAGAGAAACTGGACCTTTTTAGCCTCCACAAGAGAAGGTTGAGAGGCGACCTTGTGGCTGCCTATAAGTTCATCATGGGGGCACAGAAGGGTATTGGTGAGTATTTATTCACCAAGGCGCCCCCGGGGGTTACAAGAAATAATGGCCACAAGCTAGCAGAGAGCAGATTTAGACTGGACATTAGGAAGAACTTCTTCACAATTCGAGTGGCCAAGGTCTGGAACGGGCTCCCAAGGGAGGTGGTGCTCTCCCCTACCCTGGGGGTCTTCAAGAGGAGGTTAGATGAGCATCTAGCTGGGGTCATCTAGACCCAGCACTCTTTCCTGCCTATGCAGGGGGTCGGACTCGATGATCTATTGAGGTCCCTTCCGACCCTAACATCTATGAATCTATGAATCTATGCTCTGGATTTCTCTGGTCAGCCAAGGAAGCCTCTTGGCCCCTTTCCCCCTTTTCCCCCGCATCAGGATCGTCTCCCTCTGTGCCCAACACATCGCTTCTTTAAGGCACAGCCACCCTTCCTGGGCTCCCATATCTCCAAATCTCTTACTCAGCAGTGCGTCATTGACTAAACGCCTGAGCTCGCTGAAGTCAGCCTTCCTAAAGTCTAGCACTTCCACCCTACTAGTTACCTTTCCCACTCTACGCCTTATGGTGAATTCTATTATTTGGTGGTCACTGTCCCCCAGGTGACCAGTCATCTGTAGGACCCCTACCATGTCATCCCCCATTGCCAATACCAGGTCCAGCAAGGCATTCCCCCAGTGGGACCATGTACCTCCTGCGTCAGGTAGAGGTCCTGTACACAGGATAGAAACCTGCGTGAATGGTGGAAATTTGCTGTCTGCATCTCCCAGCGGATGTCAGGGTAGTTTAGGTCCCCCATGACTATCGCTTCTATAGTCTTTATGGTCTACAAGAGCTGCCTCAGGAGTTCCAAATCTAGTTCTTCCCCTTGGTGTGGGGGTCTGTAGCAGACCCCCTACCACCAAATCCCTTTCCCCTTGACCTCCATGTATCCTAACCCACAGTCCTTCTACTTTCTCCTCCTCCAATTCCATTTTGATAAGGGTCAATGTATAACGCTCCTTGACATAAAGCGCAACCCCTCCCCCTCTCCTCCCGACTCTATCCTTTCTATACAGCTTATAGCCCTCAATGTGTACCGCCCGTCATGGGTAGAGTCCCACCAGGTTTTTGTTAACCCTACTAAGTCATATGTGTTTTCTGCAAGCAGGAGTGCTAGTTCATCCTGCTTGTTCCCCATGCTCCTAGCATTAGGGTATAGGCACTTGAGTCCTGTGACTGGCGCCTTTGTTGCCCCCCGGCTCTGATGCCCAATGGGCCCCCTATTGCTTACTTGCTTGTTGCTTACCTGTGCTGTACTGCTAGACATCCCATGGGTTGCAGGTTCCTGGTGTTCTCCTTCTTCTGCCTCTCCATCCCCCATCTGAGCTAGTTTAAAGCCCAATGTAGGAGATCAGCCAAACTGTTGGAGAAAAGACTTTTACCTTTCGCTGAGAGGTGAAGTCCATCGCGCCCCAGGAAGTCCCTTGCCAAGAAGTGTGGGTCATGGTCCAAGAAGCCAAATCCTGCACTATGGCACCAATTCCTGAGCCGCAGGTTGGCCTCTCTGATGCAGGTACTGTGATGCCTACTGTGACCTCTGACCGGGAGGATGGACAAGAAGACCACCTGAACCCCCGTCTCCCTAAGCCTGGCCCCCAGAGCCCTGTAGTCACCCATGACACAGTCAGGACTACTCCTGGCCACGTCATTGGTTCCCACATGGATGAGGACCATGGGATATAGCCTGAGGGCCGGATCAGGTCAGGAATCCTTGTCATGACATCCCAGATCTTGGCCCCTGGCAGGCAACACACCTCACGTGCCATGGGATCTGGGTGGCAGATGTTTCCCTCTGCTCCTCTCAGTAGGGAGTCTCCCACTATGATGACCCATCTCCTCTTCCTCCAGTAGCTTGTCTGGCCCTCAGCTTGCTCAGGGATGGATTGGGGTTCCTCCTTGCTGTCTCCTCCACTGCACTCTCCTCCAGTGCAGCCAGGGCTTTATATGTGTTCCCCAACTGCACCAGTGGATCCATTTCTGCAGCGATTGGCCTGGCCCTGGAAGTGACTGTTGTCCATCCTTCTGTATCAGCTTCGGGGCTTCAGGGCTATAGTAGAACACAGAAGGATATCCATATATACTAGTCATAATAGACTATGCCTGCTACCCAAGACAATCCCAATGTGATCCATAACAACCCCTAAGATAGAAGAAAATGACTGAAGATTTTTTCTGGGGTATATATACCCCAAGAAACACTGTCAGATCCCTGGAGCAACTTTATGTCCATAGTCATGAAGGATCTCTGCCAAACCTTACATACAAAGAGGCCATGTACCACCCCCAGATGGACAGACTAGTGAAAATGAATTTATACCCAGCATTGGTGTCAACCTTGTAAAGGAACACCTTAAGGGGCTGGACACCTTCAAGTCAGCTGGTCCTGACAGATTGCACCCCAGAGTACTTAAGGAGCTGGCAGTGTCATAGCCCAGTCACTGGCAAAGATATTCGAAAACTTGTGGCGCTCAGATGAAGTACCTGAAGATTGGAAGAAGTTCAATGTGGTGCCCATCTTCAAGAAAGGGCGGCACTACAGGCCAATCAGCTTGATCTCGATCCCTGGAAAGATTCTGGAAAAAATCATCAAAGAAACCATTCTTGACAAGCTGGCTGATAGCAACATCCTGAGGAACAACCAGCATGGGTTTGTTGCAGGTAGGTCTTGCCTGACCAATCTCATCCCCTTCTATGACCAGGCAGCGCATCCCCTGGACAAAGGGGAAGAGCTTGATACCATATATTTAGACTTTAAAAAAGCCTTTGATCAGGTGTCCTATGATCTCCTCATAGAAAAATTGGCCAATTATGGCCTCGACTACATCACAGCCAATTTTGTCGACTACCACTCTCTGGGGAATTGGCTCTGAGGCCGGACCCAGAGAGTCGTAGTTGATGAAAGTGAATCATCATGGCGCTCCGTGACCAGTGGTGTCCCCCAAGGCAACTTAGGGAACAATTAAAGCTGGTTGAGAGTTGGCTAGGGAAAATTTGCAAGAAGCTCAGCAAAACAGGAAGTCTCCTACAACTGATGAGTATGGGGGTGTCCGTTCCAGATAAGTGATAGGAATCCTAGTCTTCCTCCCAGAAAATGAGTCTATACTAATGGCTCATTGGCAAGGCCTGTATGAAATTAGGGCTTGCTATATCTCTGGGTGGGTGGGGGGCAACAGGGAGGGAAAGAGATAGAGGATTGGGAAATGCTACAGCTCTGGGGAGGGAGAGAGAGATAAGAGGATCAGGGCATGCTACAGCTCTGTTGAGGGGGAGAGAGAGAGGACCAGGGCATGCTACCTCCAGGAAGGGAGAGAAAGAGAGGATCTGGGCATGCTACATCTTGCGGAGGTGAGTTTAAGAGAGAGAGAGAGAAGGAGAGAGGGAGAGAGAGAGAGAAGATGAGGGCATGCTACAGCTTCAGGAAGAGAGGGAGGGGGAGAGAGAGAGACTATAAACCCTTGATGCCCTCCCAGAAAATGACTATAATCCCTTGACACCCTGTGCTTGACACCCTTGATGCAGGGTGTCAAGGGCTTATAGCAAGACTAAAGCCCTTGATTTCAGAAGGGCCAACTTCAATGAGCTTTGAAGATTAGTGGGGGAGGCACTGAGGGCCCAGAAGTTAGAGGAGATGGGGGTCCATGAGGGATGGTCATACCTTAAAGGGGCGATCCTCCAGGCCCAAAGGGTAACAGTCTCTGAGAGAAGCAAGGAGGTAAGAGTGCTCAGAAACCCCCTTGGCTCAGCAAGGGCATTCAGGAATGCCTGAGGACTAAAAGGGTTGTGTACAACCAGTGAAAGGGAGGGGCTATCACCAAGGAGGAGTATTCCTCCTCGGCCCATGAGTGTAGGAGGGCTGTTAGGAAGGCCAAGGTAAAGATGGAACTCAGGCTAGCATCCAGGATTAAGGACAACAAAAAGTGTTTTTTCAAGTACGTTGGGAGCAAGAAGAGGGCACCAGGCAATGTAGGGCCCCTGCAAGACTCAAATGGTAACCTTGTGGCTACGCCAGATGAGAAAGCTGATATTTTTAAGTTTCTTTGCTTCTGTTTTCCTGAACAGGGACCGGGACATCCCTCCTACCAGAGGTAGGGCCAATCTCAGGGATAGCTCTGTCAGGCCTTGGGCTGGACATTTTAAAATCTGCAGATCCAGATGCCCTCCACCCAAAGGTGTTGAGGGAGCTGGCAGAGGTCATCGTGGAGCCCTTGCCCTGGCTGTATGAGCATTCATGGTCATCTGGCCAGGTGCCGGGGGATTGGAAAGTATCTAATGTGGTCCCCATTTTTAAGAAAGGGAGGAAGGAGGACCCAAGTAACTATAAGCCCATAAGCCTCACCTCGATCCTCAGGAAGATCTTGGAGAAAATCATCAAGGAGCACATCTGTGGGGGGGCCAGCAGGGGCATCATGCTCAGAGGCAATCAGCATGGGTTCATCAAAGGCAGGTCCTGCCTGACCAACCTGATTGCCTTTTATGATCAGGTAACTAAATCCTTGGATGATGGTGTCGCCATGGACATAGTCTTTCTAGACTTTAAGAAGGCCCTTGACACTGTCTCTCACCCCATTCTCATTGATGCCTACACAGTTGGATGGGTAAAAAACTGGCTTATGGGGAGCACTCAGAGAGTAGTGGTGGACGGGTTGTACTCAACCTGGTAAGATGTGAGCAGTGGGGTCCCCCAGGGCTCAGTCCTTGGGCCCGCACTGTGTAACATCTTCATCAGCAATTTGGACGAGGGGGTTAAAAGCATATTGTCCAAGTCTGCTGATGACACTAAGATGTGGGGTGAGGTGGACACGCTTGAAGGGAGAGAGAGGCTGCAAATAGATTTAGACAGACTACAAAAGTGGGCAGATGAGAATAGGATGGGGTTCAACGTAGATAAATGCAGGGTACTGCACCTTGGGAGAAGGAATCCACAGCATACATACAGGCTGGGGAGTTCCCCTCTTGAAAGCACAGAGGCGGAAAGGGATCTTGGAGTCATTACTGACTCCAAGATGAACATGAACCGCCAATGCCAGACCTCAGCCAGCAAGGCCAGCCATACCTTGTCATGCATCCAAAGATGCATCTCAAGCCAGTCCAGAGAGGTGATGCTCCCCCTCTATGCGACATTGGTCAGGCCGCAGTTGGAGTACTGCGTCCAGTTCTGGGCACGCACTTTAAAAAGGATGTGACCGGCCTGGAGAGAGTTCAGAGGAAGGCCACCCATTTGGTGAGAGGGCAGCAGGACAGGCCCTATGAGGAGAGACTGAGGGACCTGAACCGGTTCAGCCTCGGCAAGAGGAGGCTGAGGGGGACCTGGTGGCTGCCTACAAACTCATCAGGGGAGATCATCAGCAAATAGGAAGAGCCCTATTCTCCCCATCACCACCTGGGGTGATGAGGAACAATGGTAATAAGCTGATGGAGAATAGGTTTAGGTTAGAGATCAGAAGGCAATATTTTACAGTTAGGGTAGTCAGCATCTGGAACCAACTTCCTAGGGAAGTGTTCCTCGGCCCTACCTTGGGTAAATTCAAAAAGAGGTTAGATGATCACCTGTCTGGGGTCTTGTGAACCCAGCATTCATTCCTGCCTGTGGCAGGGGGGTCAGGCTACATGATCTGTTCAGGACCGTCCTGTCCCTAGCTACTATGAAACTATGACACCAAAATTGATTAAATAGCCCTCCAGCCAAAATAATTGCCTCCCCCCCATCCCCCATCCAGACCCTGGACCTAAAACTTCAGTCCTCCCAAACTGCCTAGTACAGTGGTTGTCGAACAGGGGTACACATATTCCTAGGGGTACTTAAAAGGGTTGTAGGGGATATGCAGAACAGATGTGGCTAATAAATGTCACTTATGTGCACGCAACCGCAGCACAGCACGCAGGTGGTTAGGAGTACAGGCTGGCCACATGGAGAGCAGCCAGGTCTGGTTGGTAAGTCTGTTGTGGGGGAAGGGGCATGGAGGGGGCAGATTGAGGCCCCAGAGGTGGGGGAGGGAATGGGGCTGAGGCAGGGACAAGGGCAGGGGCTGAGCCATGTGTGAGAGGGATGGAGGGCAGCTCCTGCTGCTATGCAGGCCATGAGGGGCATGTGCCCTGGATTCATTTGTGGAGTGAGGGTGGACTGTGGCTGTGGGCTGGGGCAGCACCAGCCTCTTCCTGGCAAGGGGGCTGGACCAGGCTGCGCTCAGGGTGGGCAGCGGACATGCTGGGAGAGGGGCTCGGGGGGGCAGCTATGGTGAATTCTGCAGTGGCTGCAGCCCCCCCCCCCCCAACCCCACTCCTGTAGGCCCCCATGGTGAGGGAGCAAGTGGGTCTGGGGCTGGGGCAGATGAACAGCCTGGTGGAGCGTGGTGTGACGGGCTAGCTGGCAGTGACTTAGCCCAGGGGTTTTGAAAGGGCAAAAGATGATTGGAGGACTTGGGATTCCCTTTCCTCACCAATCAGGTCCCAGAGACTTACCCTCCGTGTCCCCTGATTGGCCCCTTGGGTCACCTGGAGGGGGATAAAAGGGGCAGCTTGGCTGACTCAAGGGAGAGACCAGCGAGGGATCACAAGGAAAGAGCTGAGCCAGTGGGGTGGGAGCAGTTGCTCCAGAAGAGCCTGAAGGAGTGGGACCTGCAGGCAGCAGTTGGACCCTCAGCAGTGTGGCATGCGGTCGGCAGGAGAGGCTCCCCGCTGGGCTCCAGGATCATCTACGAGAGGCTGTGGCCAGCAGGAGAGGTTCCCCAGCTCCAGCAAGGATCTGAGCAGCTCCTCCAATAAGAGGCCAGGCTGCTCAATGTGAGGCTGGGGCTCTGTAAAGGTTAAGACCGCTAGCAGCAGCACCAGCACTGGTGGCTATGTGGCAGTTTCTGCTTATCTTGTGGGAGATATGGGTTCAAGTCTCAGCTGGGGTGAGTGAGCTAATAGGGAGAAAATCTTCTTGCAGTGGAAAGGGGCTACTGTGCTTTCTCCCCCTCCAGGTACCTAGGCCTTATATTCCTTGTCATTTGACATTTTGTTCCTTTTTATATTTCACCAACCAGTATTGTTTGTTCTGCTGTTTGTGTTTTACATTTTGGTTAACCCTGGCTCTTGTCAACTAGATGAATATGTCTATGATTGTAAGTGTCTAACCTTTGTTGAATCCTTCCCCCTCGGGGCATTGTAGTGTCCCCTATACCCCTGGTTTATACTGGTTATCTTCCCACTACTTTTCTCTCATTAAAAGGCATATGGTTAAGTCCCCATTGGTGGTCAGTCTGTGCTCTACAGGGGGAGGAGAGTCTCTACACCTCCCACAGCACTTGTGCACCTGCTTTGATCCCTTCAATTGGAGAGTGGGTACCTCTTGGAGTACTGCCAGTGGGATGGAGCTGTGAAGAGCTCATCTGGGAGGTATGGGGGGTGGCGGCTCCCACTGCTGCAAGCACCCCAGGAGGCCATTGTGGGGCATGCCCCCAGATCTGTGCATGGGGTAAGGGTGGGATGCGGGCCACTGTAGGCTGGGTCCAGGGCAGTGCTGGGCTGTTCCTGATGGAGGTTTTGGGCCAGACTGCATTGGGAACAGGGTTTGGCAGGAACTACAACGAATTCTGGAGTGACTGCAGGCCCTCCTGTAGCCCAGTTCCCAGCACTGCCACCACCCACCCCAGCCCCCTGCTTGGAAGATCTTGGTGCTGCCCTGGCCCCAGCCTGCCATGTGCACAGATCCAGTGGCACCCCCCCCCATGCACTCCTGGGGTGCCACCCCACCCCCCCATACTCCCCGGATGAGCCGCTCACGGCTCCATCCCTCACTCCGCCCAGCTGGGCTGCACCTGCCTCAGCTCCAATCCGTCCCTCACTGCAGGGGGCCTACGGGAGCAGAACTATGGGCAGGGGGGCTGCAGCCACTCCAGAATTTGCCACAGCCTCCGCCCCCAACCTCCCCTCCCAGTGCTGCCACCACCAGCCCAGCCCCTGCCAGGAAGAGCCCGGTGCCACCCTGGCCCCAGCCCGCAGCCACAGCCAGCCCTGTGCAAAAATCTGGGGTCACACACCCCCCATAGCCTCCTGGGGGTGCGCATAGCAGCAGAAGCCACCCCCCACCTCCCCGCATGCAGGTCAGTCCCAGGTCCCACTCTGGCTGGGCAGCTCCTGCCCCAGCCCCACTCCCTCCCCTACTGCTGGGGCAGCCCGCTTCTCCCCAAATGCAGATCCAGCAGCACATGCCCCACTGCCCTCCTGGGGTGCACACAGCAGCAGGAGCCACCCCACCCTCCTCACACTCCCTGGATGAGCTGCTCATGGCTCCATCCTGTGCCCTGCCCTGGCTTTGCAGCGCCTGCCCCAGCCCCACTCCCTCCCTTACCACAGGGGCCTCAATCTGCCCCATCCCTTAAAAACAGGAAAAAAATATAAAGGGGTACAGGAGCTGAAACTCTGAGTCAGAAGGGGTGCACTTATTTTAAAAGGTTGAAAACCCCTGGCCTAGTACTTTATACATACTTTTCTCAGAGCTCCTTCCCCTGGGCACTCCAGGATATAGTCTAATTCTCCAGATTGTTAAAACCACAAACACAATAGGGTTTTCAGAGAAACATCCTAAATGTTCACATGTAAACCTTGCTCTTAGAAACCACAGGCGATGAGTCACATGAACATAAACCCCACCCTTCAATGTCTTAAGGACTCTTAAAATTATTTTGGGTTTTGCCAGTGAATATCTGAGAGAGGAGGTTGTCAGGTTCATCTGGTCTCTATTTCAACTACCAAATCTTCTGCTTCTGGTGATGTAAAGGTCTGTTGCTCACAGGGAATGTCTCTTTAGAAAAACTGTTTTCAGCACCTTGCCAGGTGGCCACCTAGAGAAAAACTACAACTCTGAATTATACGTTCAGGCTAAGGGTTGGGAAAAATTGCAGCACACGCAACCCTCCTTTACTTTCTGGAACCCTTTTCCTGCATATCTTGTACTGGGATTTCCAGTTCCCCATGTCTTGAGTGGGAGCACTGGCAGGGTTTAATGGTAACCCCCACTGTCCCAGTTTCAGATTTACTGCCTTCTACCATAAAAGTATAATTTTAAACCACGTGGAAGATTGTGGCCCTTAGGAGTTCACATACTTTATAGTTTGCTGTGGGTCCAACTCATTACAGGGTTCCATGTATCCTTCTGCTTCTCCCAGAAGCACCCTGTTCACTCCGCCCTCCCCCAACCAATCTCTTTCTATTTCAGAGACTAATTGCAGCTTTCTGACCTACCCTTAATTCCAGGAGACCTGCGTGGTCCCCATATTTCTTCCTCTTTATGTCTAGACCCCATATTCCTCCCATGTGCCGGAGGTCCTTTGTACCCTCCTTTCCCTGTCTGCCACTTGCTTGAGCTCTATCGTTCCCTTTGCCACATGGCAAGTATATATGTGTGTATGTCCATTCTGCTTTCCTCCCCCATGGCACCATCAAACCCTCTCTTCCACTCATGCTAGAGGTCCCTTCATTCCCCACTTTCACTGTACCTCCCCATTTTTCTCTACCTCAAATGCCAAACACCCTGGGTGTCACTAGTGTTCCCCTAGCCCCATTCCTTTGTCCTCATTCTCCCACAGAAGACCACAGGCTCTGTGTCCATATTCCTACCTTTGCCTATTTCTCCTTCTACCACATGCCAAGGACTCTGTGCTCCCCATGTTTCCCCTCCCCCAAAACTTCTGTCCTCCATCCTCCTGCTCACAGACTCTGTCCCATCCCTCATTTTCCTCCATGCCTTCCTCATCCCCTTGTTTCCCCATTACTTGTATTTATTTTCTCTGTCTCTGTGATCAGTCATTCAGGGTCTCAGCATGTTAACTCCCTTGGGAGGATGGGCAGAGCTGAGCTGGGGCGTTGTTATGCTGCAAGGTGCTCAGGCTGCCATCGGCATGTTCTTTGATCTAGAGACAAGTGCAGATGAGAGTAGGACCTTGCTTCGCTCATAAATAACAGCATTCATATGTTTACAGAGACAGATTCCCCAAACTGTCACAGAAGGGGAAAGAAAGTGAGAGAATTAATTGGAAAAAAGAAAGGAAGGGAGAAAGAACAGAGGGGAACAGGGAAGAGGAGAAAGCCTATGGAAAAATAGAAAGAGGACCAGGGGAGAGAAAAGAGAAAATATGTTTAGAAAATTCTTCTGGGGGAAGGGGATATGATAAAGAAAAGCAGCACTTGAGAGAGCTGGAAAATGGTTGGGGCTACAGAGAGATCATATTTTGGAGGTCCAAAACTAGAGAAAGTACAATGCAGCAAAGAACTCTGAGACTGAGACAAGGATAACATAATGTGTAGGCATTAGGAAAGAAGTAGACTGAAGCAGAAAGGAAAAAAGGGAGGAAGAACAAAGCCTTCCGCACTGCTTGCCTGCTGCATCCTCCTCAATGTCTCTGTCCTATCCTTAGATTGTCAGCTCTTCAGGGCAGGGCTGTCTTTAAGTAGGTGTGTGCACTGTGCCCAGCACAACTGACTCAATCCCTGCCTGGGGCTTCGGGGTGTTACTGAAATAAATAGAACATCAATAAACAACTAATAAATCTGCTGCGAACACACACATTTCTTTTTAAATGGTTCTAATGTTGACCTGTCAGCGAAAGCTAAAAAGTTGCAAAACCCTGGGGGAGGATGAAGGTTTCAAATGAAGCCCCACTTGCAGATGCTTAGACCATGCCAACAATTACCTTTAAGTCTGAAAATGATCACAGGTGGCCAGTGAGTGGAGATGCTTTTTAGTTGATTTTGAGAAAAGAACCCTAACCCTAACCTATCCCATTTGCCAGGGTAGCCGAGGACATGCCCAGAAGACAGACTCTTGTTCTTCAAAACATGGCCTTAGACACAGATGTACTCCAGATATATATAGCTATTTACCTGCTAAGTGAAGGTCTAAGGTACTGGGCTGGATTTCTAATACCAGGAGCTCCTCTCTTGTAGGTAGGTCTCCTTCCATATCCCAAATGGCCACCTAACTTGAGTGATCAAGCATTAGGCTGGGAGCCAGGGGGACCTGATATTTACCACCAAGTAGCCTTATAAAGTTTTTCTTTATAAACTTGCTTGTTAATCTTTGCCGATCTCAGACTAGAGTTATGAGGTGAGCAAATTTCCTCTCCTTACAGATGTGGTTACCGAATCATGAACAGTTAAGTCATTTACCTAAGGCAATACAGGAAGAGGAAGAACTCAGTTTAAAAGTCAGGTCTGCTTTCATATATCTACCCATGTTACCTGCTGGTGATAAGCTCCAGATCCACTATTAATCATTGTGCCTTAGTTTTCCTATCAGTAAAATGGGGCTGATGCTTACTTATCTGTGTAAGGCATTCTGAGAGCGAGAAGCGAAAAAGCCCACTTAAGGCTAAACCAATGTCTCTTCTGACAGACAGAGGGTCTAATGCAGGGGTGGGCAATTATTTTGGGCAGAGGGCTGCTTACTGAGATTTGGCAAGCTATCAAGGGCCATATGACAGGCAGCTCAGGGCACATTAATATGAATTTTCTAAATTTTTTAGGGGCCCCATAGGCTGGATTGAATGGCCTGGCAGGCCGCATCCGGCCCCCAGGCCACATTTTGCCCACCCCGGTCTATTGTATCTCTGTATTACTCCATTTGTGTCCTGGTGTAAGACCACTGAAATCAGTGGAGTGACATGAATGTAAAACTAATACCACAGTAGTGAATCAGGCCCACAGAGTTGAAATGTTCTGCCCAGGAGGCAAGAGAGTGGCTTAGAGGAGAATGCAGCAATTACATCCTCCACTAAACATATTCACCATCCTCACAAGAGGACAGAGAGGATTGATTAACTAATATTTGTACAGCACGTAGGAAACACAGAGCATTGTATAGACATCATTATAATAGCCCCCCTGCAGCTGGGAGGAGCAGAGAGCAGCACTGCACAAAAGGGAAACATCCCTTCATTTCTCTGCATCTAAGGTCTTCCCTGGACCACAGAGAAGGGTGTGGATAGAATCTCAGGTTTAGTAAATATGTAAATAGAAAAAGCTGAGGGAAGGCAAGCACTTGACAGAGGCACTTTCTGCAGATAGGAAAGCTGATTTAAAAATATGAGGAAAGGGGGAGGGAAAGCCATAGAACATCAGATCATAAGTATCTCATTTCTATGCAGCCACAGATTTAAATCTAGGCAGGAATGGCTGAGACCTTCATCCTTAAGGTAGGTGCTAAGTCATATGCATTTCTGTAGGTGGATTTTTTCCAAGCAAGACCTAAAGCACTGCTGGCACTTTGTGAGAATGCTAAGGAATGTATGAAACATTTTGCAAGAATCTACCTCACAGTTACCTGTTCTACTGCTCAGTGTTGTGCTACCTTCTATACTGCCCAGCCATTGCTGCAGTTCAGAACTGCTGGAGGTACACACTTTGCAAAGTGCTTCAGACTGGAAGTGTACTAGCTCTGCTACCATTACTGGGACAAAGTAAATCAGGATAGTGGCTTTACAAGGATGTCTCCCATGAAAGTGATTTAGCCTAATGATAGTGAACAGCAATCGCTGTTGCTTAACTGGGACAGGATTAGCATATGTTCTGTGTAAGGAGGAAGAATGTATCCAGCACCAAGTGCTTAAACTTTGATTCAGTGGGTGTTAAACAGGTGTGAAATGCTAAAATCTAGAAGCACCATGAGAGTGGGGCTGGCTTTGGAGGCTGTTGCTAAGAGCAGAGGGTTCAGGAGACCTTGGATGCCTTTCCCCAGGAAGTCAGTGACACCCTTGTTAAACCCATGCAGGGCAGAAATAGTGACTGCTCCAATCCATAGCGGGTGGCACCTTAAAGCACCTGCCAGTGATGGAGGCCCCTTTGTCCTTGCCTCAAAGAGCTGGCAGCCTCCACTGGGAACAAAGTGATTCCTGCAAACACATACAGGATCACCAGGAAAGTGCAAGGTGCAACCCGCATCTACAGCAGGTCTCTAATCTACAGTGTGTCCAGGGCTTGCTTGGTCTGTTTCAGCACCGGGGCCTTGGTACGAGCCTGACAATCTCCACCTCTGTGCCCGCCTGGCTGCCCTATGCTGGGGAAGCAGCCTTGATGGTGCCTGCACTACATGGCAGATCCTCTGGGCATCCTCTGAGCACTCACAGTTCGGAGGCTGGAACAACTGCTGGGGAGACGATGGGCAAAATGAAGCGAAGAGACAGTGGGAGCTGATTTTTTCATTGCCTGACATAAAAGCCCATGCGCTTCTCCAAGTCTGCCATCAATATTTAATTGCATTAAACAGTAATAGAACATTTACAGCTGACCACATCCTGGCTCCTCGCTCCCCGTGGGCTGGAGCTAAGCCGCTGCATGCACAAAGCTCTGCTGCGCTCCAGTGCATGAGGACTGCCCCAGGGCAGTGGGTGATGCTCATCCACAGCATCACAGCCTGCTGCCCCCCCACCCCTGGGTCTCAGCCCCACTGGGTAAAGCCCAGGCCAGGTGGGAACCCATTGCTCAGGGATCGTTCATGGGGCCAGATTCCCCCCACCGCCCCAGGAGACACAAAAGGCCACACCATGCTGGGGAGCCCTAAGACCGCTGCCAGATATTCGGGTAAAGGTGCAGTGGGCTCTGATGCATTAGAGATGACCCAGGCTCCCAGCTGCAGGAGCACATGGTATGCCCCCAGGGCTGGAAGCCCACATCAGCTGCAGGCTCATACAACCCTACAGCTGAGAGCCCCATCAACAGATGGGGCTCCCAGCCCCAGAGTGCACCTGGCCACTGGTTCAATTAATGGTATGATATAAATCAGCCATATTATTTACACATTTTTTGTGAAATAACTTTGTGACTTATTCCTCTCATTACCATGCCATTGATTGATTGAATGTGTTGCTGGGTCACAACTTACCATATGATGAACAAGTTAATCAGGTCTTATAAGAACTAGTACAGGAAGGGCCAAGCCTATTCTGAAGAAATATTATGCAAATCATGGGTGTAATAGAGGGTGGGAGCAGCAGGCAACCTTACCCTGTCCTCCCTCCCCCTGTACATGTCCAAACCTGAGAGACTTCCACTGCCAGGGCCCTGGGGCCCAGAGAAATGAGGGTGGCAGCAGCAGATGCTGCACCCTACAGTATGTGCCCTCTCTACACTGCACCCCAGCTGGCTCAGAGCTGGCTGGTGCTGCATGAAAGTTTTGTAAGGGCCAGAGACATCCACATGGGGAGAGAGTCCTTCCAGTGCTGTGCTGTATGCAGCCCCTGGGGACTGCAAGCCATGTGGCAGTCAAGGCTTACCCCCAAAATATCGCACTGGCAGGACATAGAACCAGGAGAAGGAGACAGTTTGAAAAGTTGTGGGGTAGTGATGAAGAAAAGGGCTAATGATCTGGCTGGAATGTACAATCAGCAAAGTAGGGCTATAAGGGACCTCAGGAAGGCATCTAGTCCAGCCCCCTGCTGGAGGCAGGATCATACCTATCTAAGCCATCCCATAAAACATACATTTAACCTACTTTTTAAATACCATGAACTACCCCCTTGCACAACTACCAGGTACAATGCCCCAAAAAACCAAGAACACCTTCACTTACTACAGGGAAAGCAGGGAGATGAAGGCACTGCCAATGCATTGGTCCTGCTACGAGAACATCTGTTATTTGTTATGCAGACTCTATGGGTCTAGGCCCACCAGGAAAACTAAATCCCCCTGTCAGTGGTTAGAGGGAGGCCACTAACTACATAACAATTACTTTCTTGCGATAAAAGATAAACAGAAATAGGAACTCAGGTCATAGGTTAATAGGGTTCCAAAGGAGGACAGGCCCCTTGCTACAGAGGAAGGCGGCACCCTCCCCCCCAACACACACACACATGGGATTTTGATCACAGGGTAAAAATTCCCTCCTGATCCCAAATGTGGCAACCAGCCTGACCCTGCATGGAGAAGCAAGACCCTCTAGGCAGCAACCTCGATTTTTTAGTCCCAGCAGAAGCATTGGCAAACCCATCAAAATCTCCAGCCTTGTCTCTAGCCAACATCGAAAGTTTCTGAAGACAGAGAAGAAAACCCCCCTGACACCAGCCCCTTGTAGTATCCTACAAAGCCCAGAAACAGTAAAAAAAAGACAAAACAAAACAAAAACAACCAACCCCTCATCCCATGCTTCACTGCAACCCAGGGACCACAACTCCACACACTAACTGGAGAGCCAGAATTCCCCTTTCTGTCTTTCTATCCCATCCACAAATTTATTCCAACTCCTTTATTCTTTTTTCATAACCAAGGAGGGGAAAAAAGGGAAAATGAAAGTAGATGCCCTGTGCAGCAGTGTTAAGATAGTGAATGAAGGGTTAATGCCCTATGCAGAGGAGCTGAAAAGAAGGTGAATGAAGGGTTATTATTCTCAGTGCAGGCAGCAGGGAGTAGAGGGTTAAAGCTCTGTGCAGGAGAATGTTATCTTTTTCTCTTTTCTAAATATTATTTCCTCCCATGAAACTGGCTTTTCATCCTTGGCTAGAGGCAGCTCCTGCTGCTGGGAATCTAGCAAGAGCCTGTATCTCTGCTACTGCACACTCCACTGCTCCCAGCAAGTAACCAAGACAAAGAGCCTCCCCCTCGAGAGCACAGACCCAGCCCTGGGATGAAGTAGGCAAAGATACTGGTTTGTGTAGGCGGATGCTTAGGCCCAGCTGAGGGAGATGCCCTCAGGCTTGGGTTTAGGTAAAAAGCTTTTAATGCAGACTGGGGAGGAAATCAAGCAAACAGAAAACATCTCCCACCCACTATTCTGCAGAGGTATCTTCCCCTTTTCCAGGAGACCTTGGAGACAATTTGTATCCATCCCTGCAAGCAAAATACACACTCCAAGATAGTTAGGGGATACTAGGGTCTACCTTCTCCCACTGATAATACTTTATTGGTAATGCTGCACACCTAACCAAAGAGCATCAAAAACGTATCTAGATCTAGGTATGAATGGTCTCATCTTAACCTTAACACAGCTGCAAGGGGCTAAAATCTTGCTTAACTGAATTTCACATTATTCCATCAGAAACAACACCCACCCCAACCTGTTTGCCAGCAAAGTGAGAGTGAATTTATCTTGTGTCCTGGAGTAATTTAGCATTTAATACTCATATAGTGTATTGAAGAACTCAGCTAATTACTCTCAGTCATGCAGCCCTCAAGAGCAGAGCCAAGATGCAGGAGGTCCTGGTGCCCCATTACTCCCCATCATCCAGTGGACCATGCTGCCTCTCATTAACATCAACCAAACTTAATTATCTGAGTCTGCAGCAATGAACTGTTTGCAAATGTGTCTGACCAAAGAGGAGGCAAGGGGAAGGAAAGGGTCCAGGGCTGGCTGCAATGCTGCTAACCAGGGTAAAAACGGCTGGTCTAAAAATGATATCCAAAACATCATAAACTTTTAATTCACATGAAACAGCTCTATGGTAGTATAATCCCTTTTCCCCCTACACTCAAAAGGGTACAAATCATAGACAGCTTTTCTCTCAGACATTCAAATGAGAGTCTTGTGGTTTGGTTTGAACAGGGGAAGGTATGTGGTTGGAATGAAATTAATTTTTCCATTTTCTGCACTAGGGAGTTTGAGCTAAACTAAAAAGATTTTTTGAGTTTAAAGGGGCAAATCACCAAGGACAGTTGTATCTCAACTGGCAATGCTACTGGCTGTATATCATTTCAATAGCATCTTCAATGGGGATTATAATCTGAATTGAAGTGGAAATGTCCGAGGCAATGAAGCTGTCAGCAGTCTAAGATTAAGGAATTAAAACAGCAGCAAAGCATTATAGGATTTATTCTACATGTATTAGAAAAAAAGATGACTAAATACATTGCAGCCCTTCCTTAGGTCTGAAATTTCATAAAGGTACAGAGAAGGGCAAGAACAACGATCCCATCAATATAAAAGGAGACAACACTATAAAAAAATCAGCTGCAGGAGATGTAAATCCTTCTAACCAGTAAAGCAGATGAGTCACAGAGGATTTGACTAAAGTAAATAAAAGGGAGCAATGAAAAGGACTTGGGGAACCAGCAAAGCTGAAGTGACTCAGAAAGCAGTTCCCCCAGTCAGACACAAGATGGGAAAGAGAAAGCCCCTAAACAAGCTTAGATTAATGTAGGAGTGAATATAAGTGGTCATTAAAAAACTACAGGTCACTTATACCTCTGACAAAAAATGCCAGCCTGGGATTCCCTATAAAATACATGCATACACCAGACTTCCAAATATGCCCCTTCACCAAAGTTATATATGCCACAAGAGTTTTCACCTACTAAATTTAACAGAACCTCAACTCTCACTTAAAATCTCTACAAAACTCAGTTTTCAAATTTTTTTTGTTTTTGGCAAATAATGTGCAATATTGGGGGGGGGGGGGGGGTTCCTTAGGTAAATCCTTAGGTAAATTTACCTAGGTAAATCCCAGAGAGGTATTTCTTACCCATGCTAGTGAAACTGTGGTTATGTCAATGAATTTAAGAAACATCTACGAAAGTAGAATTCATTACTCCTACAGATAAAGTATAAAAGAAAGTTTCAATATGTTCAGAGTCCAAACAGCCTCAAGCTCTGCTTAAAACAAGAAATCAAAATGTCAACCTATACAAACCAGAATAAACACTCATTCAAGTGCAACTCCTTTGGTTGCATGGTTAAAAAAAAAAAGTTAGAATTACCACCTACATCTCAAGGAAACAAAAATTATACCCATTTTACAGATAGAATGATTCCTGAATGATACTGTCTGTACAGGTTTTTATTAATTTATTAGCACAAAAAAGTACCCAGCAGAATATTTCCCGCACGCACAAGGCCAAAGAACACCAAGTGACAAGCAGCCAGAACTAGTACAAAGAATGAGATGGCCAAAGGCCATAGGGTTTCCAGAAGAAACATTCAGCTTGCAGACTCTATACAATAGATTAAAAGAATCAAAGCCAAATACCATGACAACTCTGTAGAATTTACTACAGAGTGTGACAGGGGGATTTTTTGGAGAAAAGACTAATTTAAAGGTCTCTTTATTTAAAATTTACAAGTTTGCCAGTCAGGCTCTGCAGGCAGTGGGGCACTAACGAAAGGCGCACAACTTGTTCTGTAGCGCAGGTTCAGTGTAGAATCATTTCTCAGCTGCTCCAGCCAGCTTCTACTGGGATAATTACATACAAGTTCTGTCAAGTCTTTAAAGAATTTTCCACAGTCCCCTAGGTATAAAGAAATCTGTATCAAGAAAGAGGAAAGTCCAGGGCTGATCAGTGACTTTTCTTGGTTGAGCCAAAGCCAGAAAAACCCATCACAGCTGCCATTTCATCATCCTCTTCAAATGTCAAGTCTTCCTCGGCCCTCCTCTTCTTTTCTCGTTGTTTTTCCTTCTTGTATGCTTTGGCTTTTTCCTCCTGCAGTATAAGGAAAGAAGCAGAATGATTCTAATTCCTTATACAATTGGACCCTTGAGAGAGGAAGATGGGACACTTACAATTTAATCTAATTCCCTTCACTAGAAAAAGGGAACAGGCTTCTTAAAAGCATACAATGGATGGGAGTAAAAACAGTGGACATGGAAGGAATGTGGTGTACCAGAAGAAAAGATCACAGGTTTGAGACCCTCAACAAGAGAAGCTACCTGTGACTTGACTGTAGAGTCATGCAATTATCAGCATCTGCCAACATACAAATGCTAAAAACCTTGTCAAAAAACAACAAACAAACAAACACAAGGGCACGAGGAAAGTTGTTTTTAAAGGAAGAGACATTTATCTTTTATTGATGCCCTGTTCTAGCAGTGGTGAGGAATGATGGCTACAGACAATGTCACTCTCTGTTGGCTTTTGGTGCAGAAGAGTGACAGCTGCTCAGTGGAACATAAGCTGAGTTCTGAGTGGCTTTGGGGGGTTTTGGCATCAAAGTGTTTTCACTGCTCTAATCAAAGTGTTTCATTCTACAAGGATCACAGGCCTTGGAATGACGCCAGACTTGTACTGGGGGATTCAGAAGTGTGACTCCAGCTCCCAACTCAGCAACAGTTCCTGCTGTTGCTATCACTACCCACCACTTCCATGCCTTATAGCTCTGTGCAGTGGTTTATTCCAAGACAGCCCTACTGAAAAGTATGCTATACCAAAGGCTGCTGCTTATTTGTGTGTAATATATTAGATTTACAGCAGTTTTTAAATCTGAAGCAGTAGCTCACACTACTGGTGACTCCGCATTTGTTTTTTCTCCCCTAAATATATTAATACAAATTACTTGCATTCTAGCAGCAACAAAACCTATAGTTGATCAGCTTTATAGCAACTCAGCCAATCTGAGGAAAGGGCAACTGTCAGCCACATCTTAGGACTCTGTTCCCCTGTGGATAATTCCTACTATCAAATGAAACTCAGTCTAGGTGCCCAAGGCGACAGGGGAGCCTCAAACAGCACCAATTTAGTGACTGTATTTATTTGTAATAGCTACTGATACAGAAATAAAAGCATTAAAAAGGGACCAGAGCTTATACACAATGCTTTTCAGCTATCAGTAGAGCTTTGCTGGTTATTTTTAAATGGAATCTGAGGTAAATATTCACTACAAGGATTTGATTCTACAGTTTAAATACAAGCCTATATTAACACAGTGCTTGGCACACCTGTCACTATAAGAGAAAAAAGGCTGCTTAGGGAGCAGCCCCTACCCCCACTAGGAAGTCATCTGACCAGAAGGGGGCCAGGCTTGAGACAGATAAACTCAGCGCCTAAGCTGGTCAGGCAGTCTAGCCCCAGGGGCCAGAGAGTGAAACTGCTGGAAACAGGGCTCCTATCACAACAGCGGGGCTTGGGTAAGCCAGACAGAGGCCTTGGAATAGACAGGCCTGAGAACAGGGGCAGGTGAACCCAGAGCCTAGACAGGCAGGCCTTGGAATACATAAACCTGAGAACAGGGGCGAGTGAGCCCACAGCCTTGACAGGGGTGGCAGAGAACAGAGGGCTAGGGTGCCTGAAGCCCAGCAAAGGAAAGGGGCCAGAGGAAGTGAGGGGCTGGGGCCCAGAGGTCTGGAGCCCAAGTGTGGCAAGTATTAGCAGGGCCAAGGGAGCCCAAGTCTCAACTGCCCTAGGAGCAGGGCCAAGGTCTGGCGAGACCGAAGGTAAGGGACCACAGCCAGAGACCAAGTGGACCAAGGAGCCTATAGTCCAGGAGGGGCAAGAACTGAGGTCTGAGAGCCTGGAGCCCAGGAGGGGCTGTAAGTTGTCAGTAGGGCCTGGGGGCCCAAAGGTCTTACTGGCCTAGGAGTTGGGCCAGGGTCTAGTGAAAATCGAGGACCACTGCCAAAGACTGCTGGGGCCAAGTAGCTCAGAGATCCCAACTAGCTTAGGAGTGCAGCCAGGTTCTAAGGAGACCAAAGGTCAGGGACCACAGCCAGAGACCATGGGGGGCAAGGAGCCTGTAGCCCATAAGAGCCCAGGAGGGACAAATTAGAGCCGTGTGAAATGGTACCATTTCATTTTGACTTCCGTTTTGCCATTTCAACAGGACAGTGTTTCAAGTTTCATTTAGTTTTGTAAGCACTGTTCTGCTCCATTTCATTTTGTTGAAATTGTTTCACTGTTTTGACGTTTCGCCCATAAGCTATAATAGGGAAGCACAAAACTGCCTATAACCTTGTCACTCTGTGGCAGATTTGGATGAAAACAGCAGGCATGGCAGCCCCTGCTGGGGCCACAACACCTGGCAAGTTTCAAGGAGATAGGTACAGGGGTTTCTGGGAAACTGCACCTCAGGATGCTGACAAGCAAAACTCATGGGGGAGGGGAGGTGTGCATGTGTGTGTGTGTGCGTGCGTGCACACCCTCACTGACACCTGTACATGACACAGTAGTGTGCCCCAATGAGGTCTCCTCCTCCCCTACAGCCTCAGTACAATCCACCACTTCAAATAACAACTGGTAATAATAACTTAGTGAGCAGCACAGTAGCACCAGCAGAATCTCAGGGAGCCAAACTGTGACAGAGCCTCTCTTCTGCTCCTCCAGGAGCTTCTTTTCCAGCAGTTGCCAGAGCACTCTCCTAAGCCCCAGGGCTGGGGCTTAGATGTGCCCAGGGCCCTGCATCCTTCCACTCAGGTGCTAGGGGTTTTGGTCTAAGGACATGGCACTAGTAGACAAGGTTCTTTGGGTCAATCTAATCTGGTATCTTTTAGCAGACCAACTGTATAGTTATAGAAATATATCTTAGCAAGGGTTCAGGTTGAAAAAACCCTTGTCAGGCTTAGGAAGCACCTGCAGTTGGTGTGTGCGCTGTTCCAGGATGGAAGGAATAGTAAAGAAGCCAGAGACTGTCATGCAATGCAGGCAAGAAAGCCAGTCAGTGAAAATTGAAATGGAGGCATCAGGGGGTGAGGGACAGGCTGGGGTGGGGGGGAAGGGGGTTTGTAGCAGCACAGGAAAAAGTGCAGATGAACCTGGGGAGTCAGATGTCTGGCAGGTTGTAGCATGTCAGAATTCCAATGTCTATATTGAGTCCACCAGTTTCTGTACCTGCTACCTAAGAGGTTGATGAAATGTAGTTCATAGGCTCATCTGTGAAAAGTGGTTTGCAAATTCAAACAAGCACTGAACCTCGCTAACCTCATCATCAGAAGTCAACTTCCTATTGCCCAAAACACACTGAATAGATCCAGGCCATGCCATGACAAGACACAAAACCTCCCAACATTTCCAGTATGAAGATACCTTCACAATACAAAACATATCTCCATCAAGGCACCAAGTGCCTTGACGGAAAATACGTGGAGACACCAAGCAACAACTGCGCACCAGAATGAGTGCACACCAAAAATCTATCAAAGACAACAACAGAACACCACCTGTCTCCAATCTCTCAGGCCTGATCCTCAAAGGGAATTTACAAACCACTTTTCACAGATGAGCCTATGAACTGCACTTCATCAACTTCCTAGGTACAGAAACTCATGGACTCAATATAGACTTTGGAATTCTGACATGCTACAACCTGCCAGACATCCGACTCCCCAGGCACCTCTCCACTTTTACCTGTCCTGCTACATTCCCCTTCTTCCCCCTACACTCCAGCCTGTCCCTCAGCCTCTGATGCCTCCATTTCCATTTTCACTGACTTGCTTTCTTGCCTGCATTGCATGCCAGCATCTGGCTTCTTTACTATTCCTTCCATCCAGGAAGAGCGCACACACACCAGCTGCAGCTGCTTCCTCAGCCTGACAAAGGGTTTTTCAACCCGAAAGCTGGCATCCCAGGCAGCTAAGCTGAGCTTACCTGGAGCCTCATAACTCCACTGCAACCAGCAAGCCTGAGGCCTGTCAAAGATGTGACAGGTCTGGGCTTTCCCCAGCCAGGACTGTGAACGTATGTGCAGTGGCTGGAGTTTATGGCACCTCCTACCCACCTTTCACCAGGGGGATCCTCAGTTCTGGCATTTCCTCAGGCCGCTGAGCCACCAGCAGTCCCACCAGGCCTCCCAATCCTGGCAGAGCACAGTTTTAATGGTCATGCCCAGGACCTGGGGCCTCCTCCTTCCCCAAAGCCCCAATCCATACCTCCAATTTCATCATGGCACAGAAGCTCAGCAGGGACATGTTCTTACCCTGCTGACTGGTGATGCAGTGAGTGCCCCCTCCAGCTCTGAGAGCAGAGCATTAAATATTTTTTAAAAATTTAAAAAGGAAATAGGTACGGACGAGTGAGGATGGTGGCATTCACTCCATCTGCACCTAGAGCTAGGAGAACCCCAGCAGCGGGAAGTTCACTTTGAAGAACACCAGCTGCTCCACCAAACCAGGATCCAAGCAGGTGCAGTGGGATGTCACTACATCCCCAGCAATGCTGAACACCCTCTCACTTAGAACATTGGTAAATGGACAGGACAGATGTTCCTAAGCAACCATGGCCAGATCCAGACACATCTGGCTCTGGATTGCCCAGTAGGCCAAGTGGTCGCACAGCAGTACCTGCACATCCGCAGAGAGATAGGCAGCCACCAAGGCCTGAGTGCTACCTGCCTGATGGTGGGGTCTGGTGCCTCTGGACCCCACCATGAAAGCCATGCCCTTGGCCCACACTGGCAGCACCTGTGGTGGAGGAGGAGACTGGCTGGTGGATGGTGTGCCAGCATGAGACAGTGGATCCCCCTCTTCCATGTCCCCCTGCCTCTGCTGTTCTGCCTCCCTGACTCTCTTCACCAGTACTTCCATCCACTGATTCAGGCTTTGGCTGCTGCATATGCTGCCCTTCACCATCAGGTCACACGTGGCAGCCAGTGTGTGGACCATACTGGACCGCAAGGGATCAAGCTGTTTCCTGATGCCCCCCTTCAGCTGCTTCACCAGTGCCTGCATGTCTGGTGACAGCAGCTTGCCCCAGCCAGAAACAGTGATCCCCTGGAAGCTCTCTATTTGGCTCTGAAGTTCCCTCACTACAGGGACCACTTGGCTAAGTAGGGCATCGCCAGCACTGAGGGTCTCGTGGCCTCGAGGAAGGGCTTGAGGACCACCAAGATCCGGGAGATGGTATCCCACTCAGTTCTGTTCAGGGGGCTGCTGATCCCAATCTCCCCAAGCAAGGCCATCACATGGATGTTCTGTTACTCCACCAGCTTCTCGAGCATCAGGTATGTGGAGTTCCACTGACTCTCCACATCCTACATGATTTTGTGCTGTTCAGATTCATAGATGTAGGGTCGGAAGGGACCCAAGTAGATCTTAGGTTCAAGTCCAACCCCCTGCCCTGGGCAGGAGAGAATACTGGGCTCAAATGACCCCAGCTAGGTAAGTATCCAGCCTCTTCTTAAAGACCCCCAAGGTAGGAGCCAGCATCACTTCCCTTGGAAGCTGGTAGGTTCCAGATCCTGGCTGCCCTGACTGTGAAGTAGTGTCTTCTAATGTTCAGCCTAAACCTACTCTCAAACAGCTTACGGCCATTATTCCTTGTTACTTCAGGAGGTGCTTGGGGGAACAGGGTCTTTCCCATTCCCCATTGGTCCTCCTGGTAAGTTTATAGATGACCACCAGATCTCCTCTCAGCCTTCTCTTGTGAAGGCTGAACAGGTGCAGGTTCCGTAGCCTCTCCTCATAGGGTCTGCCCTGCTGTTCCCGGATCATGCAAGTGGCCCTCCTGTGGACGCTCTCAATGCTGGCCACGTCCCTCCTAAAGTGTGGAGCCCAGAACTCCAAATGTGGCCTGGACACAGTACTCTAAGAGGCCTGACCAGCGTCGCATAGAAGGGGGAGGATCACCTCCTTGGCCCTGCTTGCATCTGTGGATGCAGGACAAGGTGCATTTAGCCTTACTGACCACGTTAGCAGCCCATGTTCATTTTGGAATCGATAATGACTCCAGGATCTCTTTCTGCCACTGTGCTTTCAAGAAGGGAGTTCCCCAGCCTATGGGTATGCTGCTGGTTCTTACTGCCCAAGTGCAGTACCCTGCACTTGTCAGTACCGAATCCCATCCTATTCTCATTTGCCCACCCCATAACCCCGTAACTTGGTGTCGTCAGCAAATTTAAACAGGGTGCTTTTCATCCCCTCGTCCAAGTCCCTAATAAAGAAATTGAACAGTGCAGGCCCGAGGATCGAGCCCTGGGGGGGACTCCACTGCCCATATCCCTCCAGGTCGAATATGACCTGTCCACCACCACTCCCTGGGTGTGGCCCCTCAGCCAATTTGCGACCCATCTGACCATGTAGGCATCAATGCCACAGTCACCTAGCTTTTTAATGAGAATGGGGTGGGAGATGGTATCAAAGGCCTTCCTGAAGTCCAGAAAGACTACATCCACCGCGACACCTGTGTCCAATGATTTTGTGACCTGGTCATAGAAGGCAATCAGGTTGGTCTGACAGGACCTGCCCCTAATGAACCCATGCTGGTTGCCCCTGAGCATCATCCTGCCTGCTGGTCCTTCCCAGATGAGCTCCTGGATAATTTTCTCAAAGAACTTCCCCAGGATCAAAGTAAGACTAACAGACCTATAGTTGCCCGGGTCCTCTCTCCTCCCTTTTTTGAAAGTGGGGACCACACTGGCCTTCTTCCAGTCGTCTGGCACCTGGCTGGGGCACCATGAACGCTCGTAAAGCCGTGCCAGGGGCCCCTTGATAACCCTTGCCAATTCCCTCAGAACCCTGGGGTGGAGAGCATCTGGACCTGCTGATTTGAATACATCCAGCCCCTCCAGAAGTTCCCTAACTTGGTCCTCCCTGACCCTAGGCCTGGCGGAGTCTCTCCTGAGTCTATCCTGAATTTCGGTGAGGGAGTCCCAGTCCCTGCACAAAAAAATTAAGGCAAAGAAATTGTTAAAACGGTCTGCCTTTTCCTCTGGTGCAACTACCAGATTGCCGAGTGTATCCTGCAGGGGCCCCACGTTACCTGGTGCCTTCTTCATACTCCCTATGTATTTAAAAAAGGAATTTTTGTTGTCCTTGATCCTTGATGCTAGCCCTAGTTCCATATCTGCCTTAGCTTTCCTAACAGCCCCCCTACAGACCCAAGCAATGGAGGTATACTCCTCTCAGCTGATAGCCCCTCCCTTCCACTGGGTGTACACCTCCTTTTTGGCTTTCAGCTCTGCTTGTGCTTGGGTGGAAGTAGCCTGCCACCTTCCTGCATTTGGAAATGAGCTTGCTGGTGGTACTAGCGGCATCACCAGCAGCCCTGACCCACTCCAAGGCATCCAAGACTATGAGGTGGAACTTGTGTGCCACACAGTACATGCCAACAAAGCTGGCATCACAGACCACCTTGACCATATTGGCCCCATTGTCAGTGGCCATGAACCCGCAGGTGAGCTTGCCCTGCTCAACAAGCCACCCCTACATCAAGCGGTTCATGGCCCCCATGAGCTCTGTTGTCGTGTGGGACTCATCCATCACGTCAGCTTAAAGAAGAGCCCACCGAAAGCCTGACTGGTCGCACCAGTGCCCTGTGAGGGAGAGACAGGCAATCTCCACCCCACCTATTCCAGATATCTGAGATGAAGTGTAAGGCCACCTGTGAATCTGCCTTGCACAGCTCCTCCCCCAAGTATTCCCTGCACGACTCATACAAGGAGGGCACCACCCTCCTGCTGGAAGTCTCTCTTTGCTGCCTGTACTAGTGGAAGCCTCATGCCTGCTTGCTGCAGCAAAGAGGCTGTGTCTCAGTTTTGTTTTGTTTTGTGGTTTGTTTGGGTTTTTTTTGGTTTTTTTTTCTGGGGGGGGGGAGGGGGGGGGAAGGAGAGGGAGGGGATGGACATGACTTACACCTCTCCCTCTACCCCCTCTTCCGCCCCTCTCTGAAGGCTTGCCAGATGCCTTTCCAGCACGCTTTATGGTGTGTTTCATAGTGTCTGGTCTTTATAAAAATATATAAATGTACATGTGTATCTTCTTATATAAATTCTATAGTATAATATGCAATATAATTATGAAATTGAAAAGAATCAATCGATTAATACAATAATAAAAGGGTTTAGAAAGAAAGCAAAAGGTATTGCGGAATCCCACTTGCTAGGCTAGCAAGTAGGAAATCAATGGTAGTAGTAGCCTTTGCTGTCTAATGCTCCTGAGCTTCTGGAAGATAGCTCAGTAACTGACCCGAAAGCAGAAAGGAGGCTAGTTTAAACAATGCTGCTTTTTATGCTGTTTTTTCATCCCTTCCCCAGAGCACTGGGATTGTAAGGGACCTCAGGGAAAGGTCACAGTCACTGATCAGCTACACAGTCAATGTCAGAGCAGTCCTTCCCCACTCTTCCCCCTCCCTCTCCTTACTTTCCATTTCCCTGCAGGCAAGCCCAGCTTCAGCTTCGAAATGCAAAACATTTCAGCTGCCCTCGTTTCGTTTTAAGGCTGTTTCGAAGCCCTTCATTTCATTTCAATTTCACTGTTTTGAGCTGGAAATGAATCAAAACAGCATCAAAATGAAACAGCCGGCAAACTTCACACAGCCCTAGGGCACAGGACATCAGGAAAGAGTATCATCTGCAAGGCATGGGAGTGGGTATTAGAGAGGATAGAGGCCACATAATTGGCCCTTAAGACAATGACCATAGACACCTGTGGTCATGAGCGAGACCTGGCTTGGGAAGCCTCCTTTTACTTAAAAGTTAGTAACACCAAGGCAGGCAAGGGAAGGGGAGATTGCCCAAGAAGAGTCACAAGAACTGAGCAGCCACCACGGGCCATTGCAACCACACCTGGGAGGAACACTTGTTACAAAGCCTAAGAGGAAAAAATGTCATGGGGTATTTGATTTTTTTCCCCCAGAGCTTGTGTACACACACATTGTGCTCCAGTGGAAGTTTCCCAAGGCACACGTGGGGGTTGCACAGCTGCAATAAACTATGTGAGAAAAGTTCTCATCCCACATCAGCACCCCAGGCCACACTAGTGTTAAGGCAGCCATTAAAGAAAACAAACAGCACCAGTTTTAATCATCAGTTTGAATTCTGGGATCAGATGCATTTTATGAAAGTCAAATATGCTGAAGGCAGGGCAAGGCAGCACCTTAGAGACCATCTCATCCGGAGAGGCATAAGCTTTTCATCTACTTGTTCAAATTCTATCAGCTATACTGAAGGTTGTATTTTCTAGTCCCTCTCACTGTCTGGTACCTTGAAAACCATTACTGTGTTTGAAAATAACTGCTATAACAATTCAGATGAAAGGATAAGGGTTTCCGAGAAAAATGTAGAATAAGAGAAGTCATTTTGTTAGCCCCAGAGTGATGCGGGTGTATTAAGGGTATTTGTTATAAAATATCCCTTTACTCTGGGGCACCTTATTTATTTGAGGGGGCTAATGGCTGCTTTCTTTAAGGAATTTGTCATTTCTTTCAGGTTATGCAGAGCAGGCAGCATGTGCCCAACACCTTACCTCCTCTCTAAGCTCCTTCATCCTCTCCTCAAAGTCATAATCCTTCTGCTTCTCCTCCATCTTCTTCTTGTTCACTTCAAAGCGTTTCTTCACTTGATCCAGTGTGGAGCGCTCCACCCTCATAGACATGCCCAGATTCCTTTGATCTGTAGAAGATGGAAATGGACAGCAGCCATGTTGGTTGCAGATTAGTTACAACTAGACAGTTACATACAGCCTACCCCATGAGCCCAAAATGGAAGTCATTTTTCCATGTCAGTTTCTTCTCTTCCAATTCCAAGACCACCCTGGGCACATCCACTTACACCAGTGTCTTCCAAAAACTTGCAGTGCCACCATGGGACCCAATTCACTATTGCTCTCAAGTTCTAGGGAGTCATTTGCAACAATGTAAAGAAGTAAAATGCATCACTATTTTAACAGCACTTTCTCCCAGTGGAAAGTGGAAGAAAATGACTACTCAAGGGGCAGAGCTATAGTGAACCTAACTCACAATGTATGAAACTTTGGCAGAGAATGAGTGCCACATTAACGGGATGTTCTTCCTCAATTGATCTGCTGGTGGAGTTCTGTGCCATTATACATAGATGTACTGGTGTACAAATCATTGTAAAGAAAGAAGGGTGGGACTTTGCTGTGTTTCGGCTCTTTCATGGCAAGTGACCATGTGCTAGCTCTTAACTTATAGTAGCTCAATCTTCATTCACTGAGACCTAAGCTAATGCAGGCTAGCTTTCATGTATTGGGACAGGAGGGAAAGATGTCCAACTCTCAGCTACCATGCTATTTGCTGTAAAAGCAGGCAAAATATTTACATACAAGTATGATTTTTTAAGAGTATCCTATTTCTTTAAGATTGTGCAAAAGTTAGCTCTCCTCCTATTCCAGCTGTGACACTCTGGAGTTGTTCCGAATAGAAAACCTACTCAGGGGCAGGGGGTTGGACTCGATGATCTGCTGAGGTCCCTTCCGACCCTAATATCTATGAATCCCACATACTGAAAGGATGTAAAATGCACATGCAAGTCTGAGAATTAAGTTCTACCACACAGTAGCACTTTTTAATACGGATGGGTCAAGTAAGTGAGAAGAGTGGCATTCTGTAAACAAGATTTCTAGCTACAGGTAAAATGGAGGCACCAAGATTAAAGAGATATTTCTGCCATGAAACACCAAGTAAACAACTGGTTCAGAGCCTACACAGAGCCATTTCCAAGTTTTCTATTAAGTGGAATCTGTTGCCAGTGAATTTCCACATAGCACTCTTTTCAAGCACATTTGCTTAGTGGGTCAGATGCCCTACTGACAGCTTTCTGCGTGCATACTGCCAGATAATCCACTGCTTGTCTGGGATGTACTCTGGCAGGACAGCAGGACTACCTCATTTTTTCTCTCTTAACTTTACCCAACGTGAAGGAAGCTTGGATGTTTATAGGATACTGAAGAACCTATCATGGTCTATAAAAGAGAATTAGAGATCTCTAAATTCAGAGATTTTCAGTGAGCCATCCAGTATAGAACTGGAGTGCCTAGTTAGGAAGAAGGCAGACAAGTTTCAACGTTTCCAGAAGAGAATTGCATATAGGAATCCCACCCCAGAATCTGTACTCAGCTGCTTTTAGTCTCAAACTATCCCAAGAGGAGTCTAAGGAAGAGAGAGGATGGCTGTTTAGTAGGAATCTGGTACATTTCAAACCACACATTACAGACAAATTAACAAGCAACATCATAGGGAAGGAGAGTTGAACAGGCCTCAACTTACATAAAGTCCTGTTCAAATCATGCAGATCTGGACCAAAATAAAAGGATGGCATTCACAATCTTACACATGGAGTTTAGAATGCACACAGCTCCCATTATCCACACCATTAGGAAAGATCAAGTTGGTATTCAGCTGCCCCCCAACTGCTTAACTCTCTCTAGATCCATTAAGAAACAGAAAAACCAGTTCCCTTCCTGAAGTCTAGATTCTACAAAGTCAGAGTTCAACTAGGCTCCAGTACCAATCTCTCTCTATTTACACAGTCTCAGAAACTCAAATTGAGACCACTTCTCAGGCAATTGCCTAATGGCAGTTTTAGCTGTCATCACAGAATTTTCCACAGCTTCCTGTTATTTCATACCAGTAATACTCCAAGGAAACACATTTTGGAGTTTTCTTCATAGAAACGTGAAAACATGTCTGAGATAGAAAGCATTAAATCAGTCTTCTGAAGGAAGAAATACTTGACAAGAAGCAGAAAAACCTTATTCATAATGGGTTTGGTTAGCTTTACAACAGAGTGAAGACAAACGCCTTCACCGTGGTTTCAAGGATTAAAGAGAAAAATATGAGGAATAGAAGCCTTTGCTCTAGAATGCAAGCAACTATTTCCATAGCATACATCTTTAAAATGGATGGATATTTTTCTTCTTTTGAGAAGGACTGCTAAAGAAAAAAAAAAAGAAATATGAACAAATAGCCCTTTTCAAACATGCCTACCACCCATCAGCCAGACATTAAAGAAAAAAAGAAACATCAAAGTCTATGCCCAAAAAAAGAAAAGACATGAGGAAAGAAAATGACACCACAAAATCTACAAAAATATGAAGACTTTAAAATAGCAAATGGTCTATAACAAGTGTTTTCAACCTTTTTTAAGACGTGTGTACCCCAGCAGCTCCATTTTTAGTAAGTGTAATCTGGGGTGGGGTAGCAAGCAGCCTGAGGCAGAAGGTGGCAAACAGCGTCAGGGCGGCCCTGCTCTCACCCCAACCCGGCTCTGTTCCTGTGAGGCCACGGTGCAGGGTGGCAGTGCTCCATCCCTGCCCACCCCCGCATACCTCCAGGACCTTTCAGAGTACCCCCAGGGGTACACATACCCCTGGCTGACAACCCCTGGTCTATGAAACAGGCTTAAAAAGGGCTCATAATGCAACTTCTTTTCAATGAAATTGTGTGCAAGACACATTAGAGCTAAGACATAGGAGAGAGTGGGAAAGAGAGGAGAAAAACAGCTGTTACTTGGATTTTTGAAACGAGGAAGAGGAAATCCATTTATATGCTTCTATTCAGAGTTACAGGAGTCCCCTGTGTTTCAGTGGTAGAATCCTTGTCTACCACAATGGTTCGATTCCCAGACACTTATACAACTACAGCCCTGGAGGCACCAAACATCTGGATTCAGTCTGGTCTTTGGATTCCATCTCAGTGGCCTAAAGGGAGGATGGAAGATCTGGACAGCCTCCACCCCTCCAAAAATTCCCGCACAGGCATATGTATCAAAGGTCTGGGTGGCCCCTATACATTGGGGGTCGGACTCGACAATCTATTGAGGTCCCTTCTGACCCTAACATCTATGACATACACCATGATCCAGGAGGATCGATGGTTGCCACTCAGAGTTCCATCATCACAGCACCTTTGCATTCTACCAATATGGAGAGATTTAGCTTCCTTATCTAGGAACTCCAGTTCTGATGTAAGAAATGTTCCGAGTAGGGGTGCACCGATAGAGATTGTTGGGGCTGATGCCAATATTTAAGGAGGCATATTGGCTGATACCGATCCGATTTCTGATACAGCTGCCTCTAGCTGCTAGGTCTGGTGTGGTGGAAGGGGAAGAGGGAGAGGAGGGGCATGGGGGGGGTAGATCAATGCCCCCTGTGGTGAGGGAGGGGACAGGTGCTGCCCAGACAGGGGAAGGGGGTTCTGCTGCTTGCACCCCAGGAGGGCACATTCAGGGCAGGATGCAGCTGAAGCTGCGTGGGGCTCTTCTCAGCAGGGGCTGGGCTCAGAGCGGGCGCCGGCAGCGCTGGGAGGATGCTGCATCCACCCCAAATTTCACAGCAACTCAGCTCCCAGTTTAGGGTGGATACAGCATCCTCCCAGTGCCGCAGGTGCCCGCTCTGAGCCCAGCCTCCATGGAGAAGTGCCCCATGCAGCACCAGCTGCTGATCTGGCTCAACGCCCTGCCTCTACGCACGCGCCAGGAAGAGCCAGGGCAGCACCAGGAGGCTGGCAGCAGCAGTGCTGGGAGCTGAGCTGCAGCGGAATTTAGGGTGCATGCAGCAGCCTTCCAGCACCGCTGGTGCCCACTCCAAGCCCAGCCCCCACCAAGAAGAGCCCCACGCAGCCCTGGCTGCAGCCCACCCCGTGCTGCTCTGGGCTGGGCAGTGCCTACCCCTGCCCCCTCCCTCACCACAAGGGGCATTGATCTGCCCCTGAACACTCCTTCCCTCCCCTTCTACCATAACGGACCAACCAGCTGGAGGCAGCTCTCCACACTGCTGGCTGTGCTTCTGGCTGCCCAAGTGCTGCGCTGAGGCTGCGCGCAGCACGAGCATTTATCAGCCAAATTATCAGCCTCACTGAGCCGATACCCAATACAGCAGTTTCTTTATATCAGTACCAATGTATTGGTGCACCTCTAGTTCTGAGATTTTTCTTTGGGGCTATAACAAGATCCAGAGCCTTGGCTGTTTGGACTACAATCTCAAGGAAAGGCTTGAAAGCTTTTTGCAGCAACACTGAATATGGCACCTTGCTTGGAGGAATTCATTTTCTTCCTATATTCATCCTTCTTAGTAAGGGAACTTGAAGAAAAGGATTTAGACACAGAATCACTCATTAAAGGACCTTCTCGCTAAACTACTCAAAAGGAAGTTAAAGATGGGCACCACACAGCTTCCCCAAGTTGCCAGAGTATCCTAAGAAGGAACTATCTGTTATATCTTGGATTACAATGTACCAGATTTAAAGACAAAAAACAAACACACGCAAACACACATGGCAGGGGACTTCTGGAAGAAGTGCCAGTTTTGCCACTGTTCAAGGAACTGTCTGTAAAAGGAAGTTGCTGTTTACCTGAATTAAACCAGCTTTCTTTCTCTGTGTACCTAAGCTCCATGGCAGAGTCAAATGGGACCAACCCCTTCATAACCTTAACTCCTCATTCAGGTGACAAGGACAGATCAAGACATCTTGACTTAGAGTACAGTAGTTCACATTGTCTAAAATTTCTGCCTTTAGGCTCTGTAAAAACTTGACTGCTGCAGAATAGGAAGCTAGATCAGGGAGGAAATTTAAATGAGAGACTTAATTACTTAAAGAGGTTACAGTTTAAGTCAGGAGCGGGCAATTATTTGGGCCGACAAGCTACATAGGCAGTTTTGGGGAACTGTTGTGGGCCGGTCAGCAGCCCGCCTCCCCCAAACAGCCCCAGACCCTGCACACCCTGCGGCTCCTCCCTGCCACTGAAACTAGCACCCAGCAGCAGCTGAGCACACAGTCCCAGCTTTGGACTGCCCCGTACCCACTCCAGACTCACCCTGGCCAGAGCAAACAACATCCAGACTAGTCGAGACCTGCGTGCACAGCCCCAACCCCAGCCCACTCCAAGCTGGCCCGCCCACAATGAACAGCGGCAGTGGCCAAGCAGAAGCTGCTGCTGGGTATGGGGGAAAATTGGCTGCCTTGCTCTCGCTGCTGCTGGACTATTCTTGCTGCAGCCTCCTGGAGCCCATGCCTGGGCTGCCCTGCAGCTCCTCTTGGCCACTGTCACCGCCACCTCTTGGCCACCCAGCAGGGCAGCAGTGGCAGTGAAGAGAGCTGCAGGGCAATCAAGGCACAGGCTTCAGAAGGCTGCAACAAGAAGGGCCCAGTAGCAGCGATGGGAAGGCAGCTGCTTTTCCCCTGAGCCGACCAGCAGCTTCTGCCTGGTCACTGCCGCCACTTATTGTAAGTGGGAGGTCTGGAGCAGGTGTGGGTTGAGCCAGGGTTGGGGCTGTGCACATGGGTCCCAGCTGGTCCACTCCAGTTGGGGCAGGTCTGGAGTGGGCAAAGGGCAGGGAGGGCTGGACCCAGGCCAGGGGTGTGTGCATGGATCCCCACCAGTACCATAGGGTTGGGGCCAGTGGCAGTGGCAGCCAGAAGGAGCTGCCACTTTCTGGGCTGCCTAGAAATATAATCCAACTGCCAAGCTGCCCCAGCCCCGCTGCACACGTGGGGGCAGCAAGACACACCATGGGCATAACAGCACCTGGGCCAGGTGGGACCAAGGGACCTGCAGTGGGCCGGACAAAGTCCCTTTGCAGGCTGAATACAACCTGCAGGCCATATTTTGCCCACTCCTGGTCTAAGTGGTAACTATTCTGAGGAACCACATTGTCACATTTTTCAAGGACTGATGGAAACTCCTACTGCTAACTTCCTCCAAACAGATGAACAAACTCTGTTGGCATTTATGCTCCCATTTGAACTCCTTCATTGATCATTCTGAACTAGATTCTTGAGACTTCCCATTCCACTTCTTTTCTCCATCTGTTACTATGGAGAAAAATAGGTTCTTGGTATCATCCTGCCTTCCCTCAATTCTGACCTAGTATGACAGATCCTGCCCCCCCCTCCTTTGGATCCAGTGTCCATGCCAAATTATAAGATGACAGTTTCTGTTCCAATAACATCTGCATAATGCTGACCATGAAGATAAAACATACACACTCATACCTTTGAACTCAGACACTGATGAACTGTTCAGTTTTGAAGAGCAAGGACAAGGACTCAAGTCTTCGTCCATTAAGATAATTTCCCTCTGCCCTACTATTCTCCAGAGACACAAGGCTACACAGGATGAACACCTAATGGGAAAATATTTCTCTTATAAGCATTACTCACACCAGCACACTGAGTGGCACTTGACAGTAAACTCGGTAAGAAACAAGTTTTATGAACATGGCCTCTCATTCCAGGTCAGCCATACTTCCAAAACAAAACATAAAACAGAGCAAACTACAATTCTATTTTAAAAATTAAAAACCAGAACTATGTTCTACTACACAATAGAAAAGCTTAAATAAATGTAAAATAACCATGAGATGAGTTTGAGGAAGAGGAGTTCCCAGCTGCACAAAAAAAAAGTTAAAAAAGAAAACAAAAATGTGTGCCTACTCTAGGGCAGTGGAGGCCAACCTTTTTGGCAGGCGTACCACAAATTAGCCCCACACCCTCCCTGAGTACCACACTAATCCCCTGGCCAGCTTTCTACTCCCTGTCCTACCTGTACTGTGCTGCTTGTTCTTTCTCTGGGTTGCCATGTGCCACACACATGCTGGCCACGCTACTTGTAGCATGTGTGCTACAGGTTAGCCATCCCTACTCTAGGGTCCTGGAACTTTGATCCTGACTAGGTTTAAGTACTTCCTGTGCAGCTGAATTGCTATCAGTCAGAGCCCAGCACACAGCATGCATATTATGACACTGAAAATCAAGTAGAGACTTCTTTGTAGCTGTTCTCTCTTTCCATCTTCAAGGAATATAATAAGTAATGAGTCTAACAAAATATCCTGGTAAAACATTGCGGAAACATGAAAACAGACAGAGTTCAAGCACCCTGCTCCAAACTACAGAAGAAGTCTGGTTGAAAGATGATAGAGGAAAATCAAATTCTCTAAGTTCAAACCACATTCCTCTAAGAAAGGGATCCAAGAATGATGGGAGAACCGACATATCCATCCATAGTCTTCAGAATTCCTTTACAATGCCCAAACCCCAATGACATCTATCACATAACTCCTTATATTCCCAGGGAAGCTGCACTGCTTGCTGACAGTGGGGTTCTCTCATTAGAAAAACTCCAAAATATTTTCCCAAGGCTCTCCTTACCAAAAAACCCACAATTATTACTATATCTACTAAATTTATTTCACCTCTGTCTTGTCTAGTACCATGGAGAAGTCATGAGAAAACACAAGCTGCTCTTTCTCTAGCCCTTAACAGCAAACATTGAGTATATATTCTGATCTCAGAAAAGCCTATTACTGTATGTGCCAAATAGTGTGGGTTCTAGACACATTGGAGGAAGCAAATTTCATAGTGGAAAGGCTCATGCTACAGGTGTTCTATTTACTACCCAGCATAACGAATTGAAAACAAAATATCCTTACGCTTTTTGCCATTGATGTGATCCAAGAAGTTGATAGAGTCTTTTACCACACAGTCACATACATTGCAGTAATATCTGGGGAAGAAAAGAAGAAATGGGTTAGATCCAAAGCACAAGACTAAAATGATCCTACCAGAATTTCTGTTTCAAGCCAAGCAGAGGAAAAAAAAATCCACCTGGATTTTCTAGGGCAATTCCAAGGAGCAGCTCTAAGGTTAAAAAAAAAACAACTCAACCCCCTCCCCATTCCCAAACCAAAACCCCATCCCTCAGAGAGACAAAGCTAGAATCGTAGTTAGTACTATTAAGTGCTCAGAAATACAGTACTGATACATCGGTCCAACATTGGATTGGCACTGATATAAAGAAAATTGACTGCATCAGAAATCAGCCTGAAGCGGCTGCTAATTTGGCTAATAAATGCCCGTGTCCATGCACAGCCACAGCACAGCACACAGGCAGCAAGGACCACAGCCTGGCAGCTTGGAAAGCTGCATGCAGCTGGTAAGTCTGTTGTAGTGGAAGGGATGTGGGGAGGGAAGGGCCGTGGGGAGGCAGAGCAATCACTCCCTCACAGTAAGGGAGGGAGTGGGGATCAGGCTGGGTTAGGTGTTGCCCAGCCAGAATGGGGCAGGAACAGGACACAGCTGCAGCTCATCCAGGGGGCATAGCAGGAGATGGACGGCGGCTCCTGCCACTGCACACAGGTCACTTGTCCAGCAGCTCTTGCCACTTGTCGGGGGGGGGGGCCAAGCCCACAGCTGCAGCCTGCCCTGTGCAGATGCAGGGGCACACGCCCCACCCAGTGCCCTCCCAGATGAGTGGCGGGAGCAGCAGCAGAAGCCACCTCCCCAACACCCCCCCCCCCCCCTTGGCTTCATCCCGTGCCCTTCCCCAGGCCCAGCCCCAGCCCCCACCCCTCCCTCACTGTGGGGGTGTTGATCTCCCCCCCCTCCCTCCCATACCCTTTCCCTCCTCACTCCCTTTTTACCACAATGGACTTACCAGCTGCACGTAGCTGTATTGAAAATTGGATCAGTATCAGCCAATACGCCTCCTTAAAAACTGGCTATCAGTATTGGCCCCCAAAATCTGAACTTAAATTAGCAACGGAAATCAAGAGCAACAAGAAGTCCTTCTTTAGGTACATAAAGAACAGAAGGAAAACAAATGGGAGCATAGGGCCACTGTTCAACAACTCAGAACAGCTGGTTACCAGCACTCAGGAGAAAACTGAACTCCCAAATGACTACTTTGCTTCAGTATTTCACCAGGCCAAGGGGAAAATCATGCCAGGTAGGGTACAGAATGGGCATGGTAGGAATGACTGCCTTACTACTATTGCTGTAGAACTGGTGCGTGATCAATTAAAAAAATTAGACATATATAAGTTAGCAGGACTGAATGAACTTCATCTGACAGTGCTGAAGGAACTGGGCGAAGTCATCGAGAAAGTCCTGGTGAAACTCTTCCAAAATTCGTGGCAGTCTGGAGATGTCCCTGAGGACTGGAAGTGGGCCAACGTTGTGCCCATCGTCAAGAAGGGGAGGAGAGAGGATTCGGGTAACTACAGGCCAATCAGCCTAACTTGTATCCCAGGGAAAATCCTGGAAAAATTCATTAAAGAGTCTACGTGTGATAGGCTTTCAGAAGGCAGGATTCTGAATGACAGCCAGCATGGCTTTGTCGTGGGCAGGTCTCGTCTTACCAACCTCATCTCCTTCTACGATCAGGTAACTCGCCACCTGGATAAGAGGGAGGAGGTTGACACTGTATACCTTGACTTCCAAAAGGCCTTTGATCTAGTATCCCACAATGTTCTCATGAGAAAATTGGAGGATTGTGGGCTTAACTGCATGACAGTTAGGTGAGTAGAAAGCTGGATGTGAGGTAGGACCCAGAGAGTTCCAATGAACGGATCTGTGACCCTCAGGGGTTGCTGCTTGGTCCAGTGCTTTTCAACATCTTTATCAATGATTTGGATGTGGGGGTGAAGAGCTCACTGGCCAAGTTCACGGATGACACCAAGTTACGGGGAAGCGTGGTCATGCTTGAAGATAGGCTGCAGATACAGGCGGACCTAAACAGGCTAGCAAGTTGGGCAGATTGGAACCACATGAAGTTCAACGTCAAGAAATGTAAAGTGCTCCACCTGGGGACGAACAATCCCCTAACACACCTACAGGATTGGCAGCACCAAAGTGACCAGCACCACAAATGAAAGGGACCTAGGGGTAATAATAGACCACAGCATGAACATGAGCTGTCAGTGCAATGCTGTAGCCAAAAAGGCAAATAATACCCTGGCATGCATCAATCGATGCATCTCAAGCAAAACCAAGAAAGTGATTCTTCCGCTTTACTCGGCATCGGGGAGACCTCAGCTGGAGTACTGCACCCAGTTCTGGGCACCGCACTTTAACAAGGATGTGGAAAAGCTTCAGAGAGTCCAGAGAAGAGCCACCCGTATGATCAGAGACTTGCAAAGCAAGCCTACGAGGAAAGGCTGAAGAACCTGGAACTCTTCAGCCTACGAGAGATGGCTAAGAGGGGACTTGGTAGCAGCTTACCACTACATCAAGGGTTCAGTGAACAACTGTTCACCAGGGCACCCTTGGGGAAAACCAGGAGTAATGGTCACAGACTCCTGAAAGACTGTTTCTGGCTCAACATTAGGAAAAATTTCTTCAGTTAAGGGGTCCAGACTGCAAAACAGGCTCCCTCCAGAGGTGGCGCAATCACCTACCCTGGAAATCTTCGAAGAGGAGACTGGATAGTCACCTTGCTGGGGTCACCTGACCCCCAGCTGTCTCTCCAGCCTAATGCAGGGGGGCTGGACACGATGATCTTCTGAGGTCTCTTCCAGCCTTACAATCCATGAATCTCTAAAGCAGTACACCCCTAATAGCAACCCTAAGTCTAGCATTGTATAGAAGCATTTCAACTGTCCCACTTCAGGAAATATTGGAGACGCAGGGTTTCCTCTGGAATTATAGTTCTTCTATTCAAGCTGCATTGAAAATAACTTTCTCAAAAAAAGGCCACATCCACACATGTGTGGACCTTTGGTTCCCTGGGGACAACTAGCAGCAGCACAATTTACGCCACCACTAGTTGTCCCCAGGGAATGCCTGTGCTATGTGCCCTCTGGCACACAGCAAGTTACCCAGGAGTCAAAAAACACCCCCACACTGCTCTGTTGCAGCACTAAGAACAACTGAACATGCACTATGTGGTGCTGCAAATGTGTCTGCGGCACCACATACTGCACAGCTGCGCTAATCTGGACGTGGCCAAAGCGAGCTTACAGGATCATAATTTATACAGTTATAACTTCCAGTCTTAATTACTACAACACTTTAGTAGTGGAGAGCATGGTAAAAAACAAAGAAAAAGAAGTTAGCCCATCACTGTGGTAATAAAACGTCTTTATTCCTCTTTCCAATCAGCCCATTCTTAAAGGGAAACTCCTCTACCTGTCCAATTTCTCTTGGCTCTTTTTACTACCTTGTTTTGACAACTGGGCCTTGAAATGCTTACTCTCATTGGGCCCAACTTTAAAGCCCCTCTTTCAGAGACCTGATAGCTCAAGGGACTGCAGATAGGTTAAGGATTCCTTCCCCTGTTCAAATCCAGGTCACATCAATAGTGACCAAAAATAACTGCTACAGACCTAGCCTTCAGGGACTTCTATGGAGGAAACAGTGTTCTTGCCTCAATTCCTAGTGGGCAGATATGTGTCACATAACATCACCCAATGTACAGTAATTTATTGCTGGTCTCGGCAAAGACACCAAAGACTGAACTGATCATAGTAATGGCTTAGGGCTCATGTTTCTAGTGTGGATGAGAAAAAAATGACACGAGATGGGAAAGGTGAAGAAAATTCACATAACTATTATTTCTATGAATATCTTCCAGAAGATTAAATTTTCTATATCTAGTTCAGTCTGGAATTTTCACCTCTGTAATCAAAAAAGTTTTCCTCCTCTACTATCACAGAGGTAAGGAGACTAGCGCTATGTAAGCATTCCTCACTGGCCCATGGTTCCATGAAACATTATCTTGAGCATCTGTGTTAAAATCAAAACTTGAGATAAAACTGGAAGAATTCAAGGTGGCTTACCCTCCCATCTCCGACTGAGGAGTAGTTTTGGTGATGACAATGGTCTTCCCCAGCTTGGATTCCAAATCCACCTTATAGTCTCGGTGCCGCAAAAGCTCCCTTTTGACAGGCTGGGCTGGTTTGCCTAAAAATAAACAAATGCAAACAAAAGAATTTTTCAGGAGTGGTTGGGAACTTAGAACGTAGGATCTCTAATTGACCTCTCTCAGTGGCAAACTAGGGGGAGCTATCAAATTGTACAGTTCATGTTGAGATTTAAGTAAAGAATCATCTTTACCTGCATTGTAAGGAAGGGAAGGGTGTTAGCAACAGATTAGAACAGGGAGATTGCTAAAGAATCACAGTTTAAGACTGAGAATTTTCCACTTCCTCCACCTCCATATAGAAGAAGAAAGGAAAGGAAAGGAATACGGTTCTTAGTAAGTGTTTCTGCCTTGGACTGTATTCTATGGCAAGCAGAGAAAAAGGAACAGAATGAGCCAGCCCTAAATTCCAATTGCTTCCATTTGGCATTTTTCTTCTAGCAGCTTTCCCTTTACACATTCAAAAGTTAGGTTACTCATTGCAAAATGAGGAGAGATTGTTTGGATTCAACGTGTTACCCACCATCTTTCTTCTCTCTCTCTTCTGTGAGCCTCTTCTCTGCAAGTTTCTCATATTCATCTTTGTCCCACTTTCGGCGGAAGTCCAAGTTCTTAGTCTGTGAGAGAACCAAATGAATTAGGATATATCACATTCTACGCTCAGCAATAAGAGACCGAACCTGAAGAGAGCTTGAATGATTTGGTGTGCTGGGCCACACTGACAAATAAAGATCACTCAATTCCAGTGACCCCCACCTACCCACAGCCAGAAACAGGGGCTCTAGCACAGAAAGATACTGCTATGCAGGCGTAAAAAACCTGTCAAGAGGTTCTGCAAGGACTGAACCAAATACCAAATTAAATTTTCCAAGTTTCACAAAATACTCATCCCTGTCTTTCAAACAGGCACAAATACACGGATTACTTTTGTCTGTTTGGAAACAGGGTTTCCAAGCACAAAGTGAAAATTTTAAGTTTTCTTGATTAAGCCAGTTAAATGTGAATCCAAAAGAGACCGTTAGGAAGCCAGATAAGGCAACAATAAACTCTTGAGAGTCTTAATGTGTAGAGATGTACATACATGCACAGACACAAACTGTGCATGAAGGATTAAAGAGCTTTTATAGGCATGGCTAGGAAATAAAAGAAACAAAGCAACAAGTCAGTTATTAGATCCAAGTATCCAACCTAATACTGATAAAACCTCTATACACTAGGCAAGACGTACACAAAATAAACTTTAAAAAAAACCCTCCATTTTCTCTAGTCAGATATTTTCATGTCCCTCTTATTGTAAAGCCAAGACATTGAGATCTCAGATGACCAATTGCACAAGATTCACAGTCAGCTAGTCCACGACTAACTCTCCTTTCCTGACTTTCAGAAAGAAAAAGCAGCAAGAAAAAAGGAAACATTTCTGGTGCAGACTTTTTGCACAGAAACCCACTTTAAAGACATTTAAATATATATATGAGTGGTTAGAATAAAACAGACTTCTCTTAATTTTATTTAACAGTAACAGAAGTATCAATATTTAAAATCCTCTTCATGTTTTTAATTTTTGAAAATTGATAAAAAGGAAAGTCTTCCTGTGGAAATCTCTTTGCTCATGTCTGGGGGGAAAGGGGATAGATAGCATGTGCTGGAGTAAAATGTATCCTCCCCCCTTGGTTAATCAAACCAAGAATCCAGTCAAGCTCCAAAGAAAATAAAAAACTTCATTTAAGACTACAGCAGCAGTGCAATCATTCAAAATCTCCACCTCCTGGCAATCCTTCCAACATAAAGAATAGCTACTGATGAGAATAAGAATGCCTGGGAGACAGGTAGCAAACTTACCATTTATTCCCAGAGCTTCTAAAGCATTTTAAGCATGTTATAACAAAGAATTTTCTTATTAGCTTCCCCAAGCAAGAAGAAAAGGAGATTCACAAAGTGTAAATTAATGTTTTGGGGTATTTTCCAGACTCTATATTCTCCTACATAGAAACAGTATTATCACAAATCAAAGTTGGTTGGAGCCTGGAGAGAAGGCAATTTACTTGCTGCCTCACTCTCTTTTTATAATAAAAAGGATACTGTCTTTTGAAGATCTTTTACCAGTGTCCCTAGGCCAAACACAGTGAAATAAATCAAACCCAACTTCTGATCTAGCTGTTAAAAGGCCATCGCTAGCAATTCTAAAATAACTTTTTCAGATTGATCAAAAAGGGGACAGGGGTTGCTGGAAACCCCTAAATCTTTATCTAATAACTGCTCAGGGGTTACAAATAATATTCTCCCAATAGAGGACATCAGATAGGAACTAAAAGGAGTACACAAAAGCCTCATAATCATTGCAGGGCACAAACTGAAGAGACTTGTTCAATGTCATGTAGCAACACAACTACAATGCTCAGAACAGAACTCAGGAGTCCCAAGTCAAGGCTTCTGCTCTGACAAATGGACATGACACCCTACAGCCAGGAACAAAAGTCAGTGCCCCAATTTGGCCTCCTGTGCTGACAGACCACACAACCACTCAAACATTCTTTTTTCTGCTCACTTTTCATGCTCTGACTCCAAACAATGGAAATATTTGCCAAAGCAGAAACAACATATATACAAGTCCCTGTGGTGCTGACAGCTGGCTTTTTGGTACTACTATAGATTGTTAACGTGGTCTAGAATTGGCAAGCAGTTATAACAAATGCCAGAAGCCTTACCCTTCTAAATCCCATGCTCTCTTCATTCGACTTCAACACTACATTCTGAAAGGTTTTTCAGGCAGAATAGTCTCACAATGACACAGGATGGATTTGGCAGCTTACACAGCATCCTGGGCTAAGTCTAGTGGCAGTAGCAAGCCAAAAAGAATACGATCAAGGGGAATGAGGTTTCTTAACTCAGAAGCAGATGAGCAATGGGCACTCAAGATCTCCATACAGTATAACAATAGTACCAGAGTCATCTGTACACAGTCACTCCTCTTGCAGCTCAGGAACAAGGGGAGACAACAGCAATGTTCCTCAAGCAGCTCCTAATAGAGATATGTCTCAACCCCCATCTAGTTCTGAGTCAGAGAATTTCTTTGGAATTTGTAGAGAAATTCCCCATCTTACCTCTGTATGAAGTTTTGTTTAGAGGAAGGGAAGAGAGGAGTCAGAAAGGGCCACAGAAAGTTGGGGACATTAATGTTTGTCTCTTGGTGGGTTTGGGGATGAGGTCACCAAATCTTTCTGACAGATATAAGGTCTTGCATCCCACTTGAATATATATTTTTCCTCCTGCCAGTACATTTTCTGTGAAGATGTCCCTCCTTTCCTACTTGTGACTCAGGAGCAAGTTTCCCTAGGTTTACAGCAGAAGGTAGCAGAATGTTTCAAAACTCCTCATATAAGAAGAATTTTGATTCTCCATAAGTATTTTTCTGTAGGGTCTAACTGAAGGAAGGTAAAAGTAACCTCAGATTTGTCTCTCTCTCTTCTTAGTTTTCTCCCTCACCACCACACTATTGAACGTGAACATATCAACTATAATTCTAAAGCCTTTGGCTCACAGTAATGGCTGATAACTGATGAACTCTATACACACAGACAGAACAATTTAAACATGTTGTACTGGAAATGTATTGCAACATATAGGCCTTCCATGTCAACATGGATAAATGTCAGAATATGATCCATTAGCAAGAGCTCTGGGACAACTACAGTTTTAATAGAGAAAAACAAAGCAGAAATTCACACGTCTTAAGTTACATAAAAGCAGTTTCAAGGAATTTCAAAGCAGTTATAAGAGCATTGGAAAACCTTCTGCAGAACTTGTTAGGCTGTAAAGAAGCCATTAGAGCAGAAAGAATCAGACCATAGCTCCTGAGCCACAAGTGGCTCTTCAACCACTGACCTACAGCTCTTTCACAGAATATAGTAGAGTCCCTTCCCCACTCTACCTACCTACTGCATGCACTGGGGATACCTTTTTCTACACCTATGATCAAGACAGCAACATGCCTGATTTATCTTTACCAGCCAAGCCCTCCTGTGCAAGTGTTAAACCAGTGTGCTGGAGGGACACTTTGGAACTGGACTATTTAGCACAATTCCCTCAGGGTGCCCACACTGCTGGGGCTCTCTGGTTACCGCCGATTTCCTAGGCAGATCCCGACCCAGTCTGCACCCTGCCATGGCAGCCGCCAGCCACGGGCCATCCAGAATCAGTGGAGAGTATAATTCAGGGTGCTCTCCCTTGGCCTCTGGGCCAAATCCAGCCTGGTGGGCTGGGAGATGTGACAGCAGGGAGCAGTGGCAATTAAGCTGCTCCTGCTTCCCCCACCCACAGATTTCCAAGTCCCGAGTGGCATGATCAGATTGGACCCACCAACCGGATCTGGGACACGGAGGCAGAAAGGTCAGGCACCACTGGGGGCACCTATCCCAACAGCGGAGGCCTGCAGGAGCCGACCTCGCCCGGCGGCTGCGCGGGACAGGACGGGAGAAACCCAGGTGCAGCCCTAACGCCTAAACGACGCCTCGCAGCGAACCGCGGGCGGGGGCGGGGGACAGCGCGGGGCGCCACTGAGGACAAAGCAAGGCGGGAACACGGCTCCGGGGGGGCGCACGGCTGTGCCGCACTCCCGGGCAGGCAGCAGCAGCAAAGCGCGGCCGGAGCCGGGCCGGACCGCGCGGGCGATGCGCGCAGGACGCCCGCCCCACTCCTTTCCGGGGCCGGAGGCAGCTCCTCGGGGCGGCGGCGTTTCCCTCCCGAGAGAAGGAGCCGGGACGCCCCCGCCCGCCCCGCGCCGCCTACCCCGCTGCCCGACGCCATCTCCACCGCGAGGGAACAAGGAGGCGGAAGTCCTCCAGGGCCGGCGAGTAGCCCGGCCACGCGCGGCGTCGGCTTCCGTGACGGAAGTGACGGTGGCGGAAGTGGCTGCTCCAAGCCCAGGACTGGGTTTCCAGTGTAGCTGAGGAGGCGGCTTGCGCTAGGGGCGCGAGGCGGTGGTGCCCGGGAGCCTGGGCCGGGCCGGGCCGGGCCGGGAGGTGATGCTCCGCGCGCCGCCTCGTGTCCCCGCAGGCTGTGAGCGGCCCCGCCCGGCCCGAGCCCCCTGTGAGCGGCGCGGGCCCGGCCGAGCGGAGCTATGAGCGGGCTCCGCCGTGCGGCTGCGCGGGCCTGGGGGCCGCCTCGCGCCCTGCGCGCCTTCTCCGCTCGTCCCCGGGACCGGGTGAGTGCTGAGGGTCTGCCAATTGAAGGGCGATGTCGGCCGAGAGCAGGGATCGTCAATCCTGGGTAGCTTTCAGCACAGCGCAGGGCCTCGAGCTACATCCACCGTCAGGCCTGTATCATCCGCCCCGCGGGGCCCCCACAGGTCTGGAAATTTGGCGGCAGGGAAGTGGTGACACAGTTACTGGTTGCTTCCCTCCTGCCAAATTTCGGGACCAGGGGGAGGTCCGCAAGCTGGATGGAATACCCCTGTGTGCTATATAGCGCCTGTGTTCAAGGCTGGCGCCAGATGTGTAGGGCTTGACCTAGTGGCTGGATCCATCCCCTTCCCCTCCCTGTCTGTGGACTGGCCCCACACTGCTCATCCAGCTCACAGGGCCAAAAGGTTGGGCACCAATAATCCAAACAATGCTAATGGCATTTATTTTGGCTAGTTAGAAAATGCTAGGTCTGGTTTAGGGACTTTCTAGTCTATCAAAAAAGACAAAGTAAAGACACTCCCTTATTATGGAATTGTTATATAGTAACTGCTCCCTGATTCTTGTGTGCTATGCTGAGCTGAGCTGCAAGGACTATGTTGGAGCCTTAATAGTATTTAAGACCCTACATGTGAGAGAACCTAATAAAGCCAGGACCTGAATTTCAGTGGAGCTTCTAATAGTAAGGAAACTTACTACAGTCTGCCAGCTGAGTTGTCATCTTACCATCTCTCCATGCTGTGACAGCTGGCTCTTGTAGGTCAGAATCAGGCTCTTTTTTATCACCAGCCTTGTCTCTGTTCCCAGATAGTAGAAACTGTGGGAAAGCTCCTGCAGACAAAGGCACAGCTGGAAACTGAAGAAGGGAAAAAGAACTTCATTCTTAAAACCCCCAAGGTAATGGCTTGTCTCCTTCACAGGGCTGGGTCTGTCCCAAGTTGCCTCCTTTCCTAATAATCCTATCTCATTTCCTTTGATTGCACTTGGATTGGTGCTTCCACCATTGGAAGAGATCTTCCCTTTTTAGACCTACATTGTGCGGTTTCTTGCAGGGTATCCTCAGCTCCAGTGTCTCAGCCTTAAAGCTCTTCTCTCATTCTGTTCCTTCTTTGTGGTTGACTCTTACACCAAAGAATCATCAATTTTAAGGCCTAGTTGTTCCTTGTCATGAACTTTTTGTTACTGTTTTGAATAGCCACCACAGCTGGCAGCTGCATGGATGTTGGCTAATCTATGACATTAGGATACTTCAATTTCTTAACACTTCTTCACCCATTTCTTGTTGGGTTTGGTTCTCAGGGCACCCAGGACTTCAGCCCAAAGCAGATGGCCATCCGGGAGAAAGTCTTCAGCACCATCATCAACTGTTTCAAGCGTCATGGGGCTGAGGTCATTGACACCCCTGTGTTTGAGCTGACAGTGAGTGCAGGGATGGCAAGTTAACATCTGGGAGGATTTGACTGTGAATCACTGATGCAAGTTAGGTGGGATCCTTGGCTCTGTAGTTTTGTTTCCATTTAATTTTTGGTGCATTAAGGGGTAGCAGCTGAATTAATTGTAACTTTAGGGACAGGTGCCTTGACTAATGCCTCAGTTATAAGTAGTGCCCAAGGAAAGAAAACTCATTCTATAGTAAAACTGGAGAGGGCTTGGATCTGACCTCGGAAAGTCAGGCTCAAGGGATTCTCTGCTTCTGGGAACAGCTTGCTGCTGGATTCTGCTCCTGGGCCTTGGCTCTCTTACCAGACAATTGTCTTTTTTTCTCTAGGAAACTCTGACTGGGAAGTATGGAGAGGACTCGAAGCTCATTTATGATCTGAAAGATCAGGGGGGTGAGCTGCTTTCCCTTCGCTATGACCTCACTGTATCCTGCCAGAGTCTCTACTGTGAGAGAGAACCATTTCAGGGGGGGAGTTGCAGGTGTTTTAGGCACTGGTGGAGGGTGGAAAACGGGGCAGGAGGATGATTACATACTGCTTTGCAAGTTAGAAAGGAGCTTGCATTTGTCATCTTCACCTTTGTATACAGTCACACCTTGTCCTTGTCCTGACCGTCTCCTTTCATCTGTGCTCCTGCAGTTCCTGTCTCTGACTAGTTCAAGCCCCCAGCCTTTAACACTCTGGCAAGTGCACAATCCCCACTATTGCCCCACTCCATAATTTTCCTTGTATTCTTAATGGAAGTATAAACACCTAATTATCATACTGTGTCTGGCCAGACTTGGCTCAGAGGAAAAGTTTTATTTTTTAGATACTGAAAGACTTATGACCAGGGGTTGTCAGGCTTTTACTAGGGCAAGACAGTGCTTACAAGCATTGCCCAGTCTCTGCCCCTCTGCAGCAAAGTAAGCTCAAATGTTGTAGAGCAGCAAGTTCTGCAGCTGAGGGGAGTACTGCAAAGTCGAGAGGCAGCGCAGCACAGCTCTGAGAGACCAATCCACTGTACTGGATTGGACCTCTGCATCACACTTCACAAGCCATAGGTTGCCAATCCTTAGTTTTAAAAAACAGCACTAATCCTTAAAAAACAATGAGATTTGTCTAATAAGCATTTTCTAACTTGCACTAAAAGCTGCTATATGGTTACTGTAAAATCAAAGAACAATAAGTCATGAAAGCAAAGTTTCACTTTAGTGAAACACGGTTACTCAGATGGCTCAAACAATAGTAAAAGTGTACTCTGGCATGGTGCTGGAATGCACTTCAAATACAAGATCTGATCACAAATATCTTTTTTTTAACAATACCATTTAATAAAAAACTTTTTTGACTCTTTTTTTATTCTCATTACTTATACTACATGTCAACTAATTATGTTCATATGCATTTTAAGTCTATTTATATGCATCAATTATGTTTAAAATATGCATCGTCCCTTTATCCATTCCTTGTTTTCACTAACATCCACATTCTGTGAGCAATTAGCTTACATTTACTAAAAACCTTTTGGGGTAGCACTATTCAAAATCATCTGCAGGGAAGTTTCATAGTTGGTAGAGTCCGAAGGGACCTGAGCAGAACATCAAGTCCGACCCCCCTGACATGGGCAGGAAAGAGTGCTGGGGTCAAATGACCCCGGCTAGGTGATTATCTAGCCTCCTTTAGAAGACCCCCAGGGTAGGAGCGAACACCACTTCCCTTGGAAGTTGGTTCCAGATCCTAGCTGCCCTGACTGTGAAGTAGTGCCTCCTGATATCTAGCCTGAATCTACTCTCGGTCAACTTATGGGCATTATTCCTTGTTACTCCCAGTAGTGCTCGGGGGAACAGGGACTCTCCCGTTGCCTGCTGGTCCCCCTTGGCCAGTTTATACACTGCCACCAGATCCCCCCTCAGCCTCCTCTTGTGGAGGCTGAACAGGTTCAGGTCCCGTAGCCTCCCCTCGTAGGGCCTGCCTTGCTGCCCCCTGATCACGCAAGTGGCCCTCCTCTGGACCCTCTCAATGCTGGCCACATCTCTCCTGAAGTGCATTGCCCAGAACTGGACACAGTACTCCCAACTGTGGCCTGACAAGTATCGCATAGAGAAGGAGGATCACCTCCTTGGATCTGCTCGTGATGAATCTGTGGATGCATGACAAGGTGCAGTCAGCCTTCCTGACCGCATCCTCACATTGGTGGCCCATATTCATCTTGGAATCAGTAATGACTCCAAGATCCTTTTCTGCCTCTGTGCTGACAAGAAGGGAGTTTTCCAGCCTGTAGGTATGCTGCTGGTTCTTCCTCCCCACGTGCAATACCTTGTACTTGTCAGTATTGAAACCCATCCTGTTCTCATCCATGCACCCCTGTAACCTGTCGAGATCTAGTTGCAGCCTGTCCCTCTCCTCTAGCCTGCCCACTTCTCCCCACATCTTAGTGTCATCCGTTTTTCACCCCCTCGTCCAAGTCGCTGATGAAAATGTTGAACAGTGCGGGCTCGAGGACTGAGCCCTGGGGAACCCCACTGGCCACATCGCTCCAGGTCGAAAATGACCTGTCCACCACCACTCTGTGGGTGCAGCCCTCCAACCAATTTGCAACCCATATGACTGTAGGCATCGACACCACAGTTGCCTAATATTTTAATGAGAATGGGGTGAGAGAAGTGGTGCTTAGAATACTCTATGCCTCAAAAGCAGCTCCCCAGTTGATTCAAGATCTAAGCCAAAATTCACTTTTTTTCATAGAAGCTGTATGCTTGCTCCAGCATTCCCTATAAACATTGTTCCTTGTCTCTTCCTACTCTCTTGACCCCCTTCCCTGCACTCATCTGACCCTAGCTTCCTTCCTTTCCCTCCATTCAACTTCCTATTCTTAGAAGAGCCATTGTCTTTCTTACTGGTACTAAATAGGTCCTCCATGTAGGACCTCTGTCTCTGATTCTCCATCTCTGTTCAAATTGCACAACAAGGTATTTTTATTCCATGAGGTGTCTACCCTTAGTATATTCCATCCAATTATCTATTTAATCTAGTTTGTATCGGAACTAAATCATCAAAAGCCACAAAGACCCAGCAGAGGAGCTGTGTTTTCTCAGCATTATTGTTAGTGAGATTAATTGGAAAGTGGTCACACAAGCCCTGATTTCCCTGCCCGGAAGAATATTTTGCAGTACTTTACATTAGCCTGAGACTTGCTGTAAAGTTGTGTTGTATTGGCTTGGTGGTTGCCTACAAAGCGATAAGTCTGGGTGGCTGCAGGCCTTGGGAGATGCTCTCCAGTTTCCATCCTTAACCCTTTGTTCTCAGGTGCCCTTTGCTCGTTATTTGGCCATGAACAAAATCACCAACATTAAACGCTACCACATTGCTAAAGTTTACAGGAGGGATAACCCAGTCATGACGAGGGGCCGCTACAGGGAGTTCTACCAGTGTGTGAGTAGCCATGGCTGGAGGAGCAGGGTGTTTGAGCCAGTCTTTGCTACAGTAATCTAGGAATGAGGGGCTGTGTGTGAATCTGGGTTCCTAATCCTTCAATGAAGTGCAGGGGAGAGAAGGGAGGAAGAGAGCTCCATTTATGTCTGGGTATGTTATGTTAAAATGTCAGGCAGTAAAAGGACATGTTAATGAAACCCTTGTTTTATTGTTACAATGTTAAACAGTTAAGCCTGGTTGGAGGTGTATGTCAGGTTATTGTTGGTTTACACCCATTCCAGTGGCTACCATTAGAAATTTCTTAATTTTCTATTGGAAGCTTATCTCAGTGGGAAGTATGTGGTTATCCATTGTGTCAGTTTCTCCTGATTCCTTGTAGAAGCCAAGAGGACTTTTTTTTTCCTCCCTGTGAATACATTATTTGGCTTTTGGGTTGTTTTTTTGTTTGTTTGTTTTGGGAAGGAGATTTTTTTTTTAAAGCATTGGGCATTGGCCTTGTATAGAGAGAGAAGTTTGGCTGGACTGTGTTGGTTTTCCTGACAGTACTTAGAAAATTTGCAGTCTTTGTGGTCCTTCTAGAGCCTTGATTCCAGATAGTATGTACTAGGGTGTTTTTTCAAATTTTTCTAGGCTTTTTTTTTAACTCCCCCATAAACCAGTTATGTAACAGGCTGAGTGAGAGAACTTGGAGCTGAGGCCTCTGCACTGAAGGCTTGATCTCCCAAGTGTGGGATGGGCAGATTACATCGGGGATGTCCTAGCTGGGTAGTAGTACCTGGATTCTCACTGCTTTTCCCCACTTCAGGATTTTGACATTGCTGGCCAGTGTGACCCCATGATTCCTGATGCTGAGTGTCTGAAGATCATACATGAGATCCTGTCTGCCCTCCAACTTGGCAATTTTCTCATTAAGGTAAAGAAGAGCTGGGTTGCTTTTGTATGTCTGGTCCTGCCCAGGCCAGAATGTACCTGCAGAACCATTCATCACCTTCGGCACTGTGCCCTAGAAAAAACAGGGCCTATGAAGGAATGGTGAGGAGAATCCAATAACCAGCTTGAGAAGTTGAGCTGGACTAGCTGCAACTTCCTGGGGATTCTCCACAAAATTCCTATTGAGAGTAACTGACTGTTTCTTCCAGGTCAATGACCGGCGTATTCTGAGTGGGGTATTTGCAGCTTGTGGGGTTCCAGAAAGCAAATTACAAGCTGCTTGCTCTACCGTGGATAAACTGAACAAGGTAAAGCTCCTCAGTCCTAGTGGCCAGGCACTGACTGCTGCCTACTACAGTGTTCTCCCTATTCCTGCCAGTCTTGCTGCAGGAAAGCCTTTTGAATTTGTGGCTTACATAGGCCTGGAATGGTGAAGCTTGTAAAAGGGTTTTGCATGCCACAAAGTGCAACAGCTTTAGCCTGGGAGCTATGGCTGAAACTTTTATCTCCCTCCACAGATGACATGGGAGGACGTGAAGAACGAGATGGTTGGAGAGAAGGGGCTTGCGCCTGAGGCTGCAGATCTCATTGGGGAATATGTTCAACTCCATGGTAAATTTTGTGGAATCTTGCCCCAGTGCTTGGGCACCCAGGCCAGCAGGAATCCCTGTGGGTCATATCACCCATGCAGCAACCACTCAAACTTGCTCAGCCCCTGCACAAGGAGGGTCAGCGTTTTGCAGACCCTGGGTTGCTGCTTCCTAGGCCTATCTGAATGTGGCTGGCTCTCTCTTGAGGGTAAGTGAAGATGTATAAGGCTAGAGGAGCGAGCAGGTGGCTGTGAACTGTCCTGGGTAGAGCGAGTCCTAGGAGCTGTGGCCAGGCAGTTTCACCCTTCCTGCCTGGTAGGTTTCAGTTGTGAGTCCTGTTTTTACAGGTGGGCTGGACCTGGTTGAACAGCTGCTCCAGGACCCAAAACTCTCCCACAACAAGCTGGCTGGGGAGGGGCTGAGAGACATGAAGCTGTTGTTTGAGTACCTGATGTTATTTGGCATCCTAGATAAGGTGAGTGGAGGCAGGGGGCAAAGAGGGATGCTGTGAACCTGGCTGAGTGGCCTTGAGCATTTCTGGTTGTGCCCAGTAATGGAATTCCCTTTCTGTTGCACAGATCTCCTTTGACCTGAGTTTGGCCCGGGGTCTTAATTATTACACAGGGGTGATCTACGAGGCTGTCCTGATCCAGCAGCAGAATGACCGTGTGGAGGAGCTGGTTGATGTTGGCAGTGTGGCTGGAGGCGGCCGCTACGATGGGCTGGTGGGGATGTTTGATTCCAAGAGGCAGAAAGTGCCCTGCGTGGGCGTTAGCATTGGAATCGAGCGGATCTTTTCCATTGTGAACTGTAAAGTGAAGGTAAGTGCTGCTGTGTCTTACTTGGAAATTAAAATTCAATGTAGTGACCTTCTATGAAAACTTTCTTTCATTTGACTGGTGCATGATTAAATGGGAAAGCTTATTGCTGACTCGCCTATAGCTGCTGTTCTGTTCTCCTGAGTAATTTTCCCACAAGCTGTTAATTACTTTTACTGTAATCCCCTTCCACATCCACTACAGACTTTCCAGTTTCTACAACTGTGGTTATCCATGTTTTTAGATCTCAGGCACCCCTTCATAAACCCTCAGTACACATGAGGTATCCCTCGGAACACTCCAGCTCTTTAGTTTTCACTTGTTTTGACTATAGAAAAATAATAGAGCAATTCTGTTGCAAATAACTCAAACCGGAGTAAGTCAGAGTTTTTGACATTGTAGATTCCTGTTTCAAAACTTTCAATCTATATTGTGAATCATGTTTGTACATCTAACAGTGCTAACATTGCATGGCACCTTCTGGCACTCTTGAAAGGATCTCAGAGCACCCCAGAGTGCCATGACACACTGGCTGAGAATCACTGTTCTACAAAAAATGAGGCATTGCCTACCTTCAAAACACAGCCCTGATCAGTGGGGACCAATCAATAGTGAAAGAAGCCATTGCCTCTTGTTACAAAAAGTGGAAGATCTGTAGTGCATGGGGAAACCCTTGAGCCATTCAGTCACAAGAAGAGCATCCTATCCTTGATGTAGCCACAGGTTTCTTGTGTGACCCTGGACCAGTCACCTGGAAAGTTTTCCCGGGAGTCTGCTATAGCAGAACTGGATAACAGGCAGTGAGTTTCTATCCTGGCTCTGCCAGTCACTTATTCTATGGCTTAGATAAAGTTTTCTTTGCTCATTTGTCTGTGAAGTACTTATCTCCTAGGTGTTGTAAAAATAAACTTTGGGAGTTGTGAAACCCAGATTGTAATGGGCTTCTCAAAAAGCCACAGAAACCTACAAAGAAACTATTAATTCATGTTAAAGGTTGGGTGATGTATGGTGTATGAGGCATAGACATTGTACAGAGATGATCAGAAGAACTGTTGAACAGATCCTCATGCCAGATCCATCCCATGGAGTCGATAACGTTGGGAATCTTTAGATAAAAATAGCAAAAGATTTAAAAATTGCATCATAATACATGTGCAGAAGGCAGCCTAGTTACGGTTGTATAGGCAATCTTTACTCTTGCCCTTCCATGTTTGCAAGAACTTGACTTTGCTCAATAACATTCTTTGAAAAGTGATTTTTCTCATATTCCCCCTTGCTTATACTGTGTTAAGAAAGGGGTAGTATTCTCCAATGATGGGTCAAAGAGAAAATGGGAAGCCTCTCTTTGGTACCTCACAACCTTTAGTTTCGTATGGTATGAGATGTTTCCGTTAGTCTCATTCAGTTTGATAACTGTTCATGCTCTTAGGCTTCCAAAGAAAAGATTCGAACAACTGAAACTCAGGTGCTGGTGGCAGCTCCACAGAAGCACTTCCTTGCTGCAAGATTGAAGCTTATTTCTGAACTGTGGGATGCTGGGATCAAGGTATGAGTCAGCAGTTGGATTGGCCCAGTTGGGTTTGTTAAAGTCAGTCCTGAATGATGAGTTGGGAGAGGGAGTCTCTGCAGAGATGTGATGCAACAAGATCAAATCCACCAATCTGTTGATGATTGGGTCTGGGCCAGAGGCAGGCATGAAAAAGGCAGGCAACTGCTGGTACAGAGCCTGCAGGAAACATCTGTACTGCTAAGGGAAAGTGAGAGTCCATGGAGTTTCAAGCTTGTTCTGCTTCTGGGTCCTATCAGGAGCAGGAACGGACTTTGTGTAAGTTCCTGAATGCACCCCCATACCCCATTTAACACTTGGCCCTTGTTTCCCTCTAGGCAGAGATGCTGTACAGAGAGAACCCCAAGCTGCTGAAGCAGCTGCATTACTGTGAGGATACAGGCATCCCTCTTGCTGCCATCATAGGTGAGCAGGAGCTGAAGGATGGAGTCGTCAAGCTGCGAGATGTAGCTACTAGGCAAGAGGTGAGGACACTTGCTTGTCAGATTTGGGTTAGGAGAGTCCAAAGGATGCTTCAGAAATCCACTGGTTGTAAGAGTTCTAAACATTGTCTCGGGCTGTTAGGGTCTAGTTGGTAGTTCTGGCTTGCACTACAGATCTTAATTTATCTGCTGCCAGACATGAATACATCAGCTTTACAAGTTGGTCTGAAGATTTTAGGAAGCTTTCCTCATGGTTATGTGTCACTGATGCTCTCTGAATAATCTAATCCTTTCCCAAGGGCATAGGAAGCTCTAAGCATAATTCCTTCCCTGCCTTCTCCTTGGTGATCGTAGAGTATGTCCTTGGGAAGAGTAAGGAGGCAGTATTAGACAGGCAGAAAGAATACATAGAGCAGAGTGCTCTAGAGGGACAACAGATGAGAAGCCTGGGTGGCTGCGTGGGAAAGATTGGACCTCTTGAAGCGAGTTGGGAGCATTGGACAGCTCCTCTGTGATACATGTATCGCTGTTACCACTTTCTTCCTGTTTGCTTTGTAGGTTGATATCCCAAGACAGAAGCTTCTTGAGGAGATCAGGAGAAGGTTGGAGTCCTAGAATTGTCCACAGCAGTTTGACTCACAGGAGCATTTTGGGGCTGCATTAATTTTTTTCAAGCAATTGGAGCATCTGGATCCCTGAATTGATTCAGTGTCACCTGGCCTCAGTGTCACCTGGCCAAGTCCTTGAGGATCTGAGCCGTGCCATCTGGGCAGAAGTCTGGCCACCTTCTATTGTGCTGAGACTAATTTGTCTGTACCAAATCACAGAATTGGGAAATCTCAGCTTGTGCAGAACAGACAAAGGCACAAAGTATATTACTATGTAGTTAATGCTCTTGGGCTAATTAACCCAAGGAGCGGGTCTGTTTAATGTATATTCAGTGTCATGATAGTAAGCTCATTGGTCCCATCAGAAGTCATGCTACAATTTTTCAGACAAATTATTTTTGCCATGACACAAAAGGTTTAACCAGCTGTTCAGGAATACGGAAGGAATTTGCAACTGCTTATTCCTGTACAATGGTCAGATGCCTTTACAAGATGATGTACTGATTTGTGTGCTTAAGAGTAATCTTGTGAGCATTATCAGATATCTGGAACTTCCATGAATACATTACCTTTCACCTTTAAGGGGCCTCGGAATCACTCAAAGGTTAGTTCCCTAGTCTGTATTTTTGCTACCCCCCAGTTTAGGGCTGAACTAGCTCGCTCCTGCTAATTTTGTACATGAAGAAAGTGGGTGGCCACTGCTTTCCAGAATACAATTAAATGACTGTTTCTCAGATGTTCTTTAATCTCCTTGTGTTTAGCCCAAGATTCAATTTGGTGTGGACTGTTGGCTTTTTGCATCACAATAGCCATATACCTCCTCAGAGGGCAAAGCTGCCTTTTGAGCTTAATGATCTTCAATCTTATCTCTGGCACTTTCTAAAGTGAATGAGAATGAAGCTGTGCTGCACTGTTACCAAGACTTGTGTTTCTTTCCAAACTGAGAAGTGATATAAATAGATACACCAGGTTGTCAAGTATCTATGACAGCTGTTTCTATCTGTCATGAAATAGTAATATGCTGCACTTGAGTTTACTGGCACTTGAATGGATAGCTGACTGGGATTTATTTTCAATTGTAAAAGAAAGTTTCCCTGGCTGACTACAGTTCAGAATACTGTGTTTCTTTTCAGAAGCAGGACCATTTTCAAATGAGTAAACCTGAGTAGTGGCTTTAGCTTGTATGTCTGCAAGGGATGCAAGCTAAACCAAAAAAGGCACTCTTATATAAGACTATCTATTGAGACATAGGGGTTATGTTCACAGGTCATGCTGCTGTTCATAAGTTTTTCCCAGGTAGACAGTCTGCCATGATTTGGGGCCTAGTGTACTTGTGTCCTCTGAGGTCTCTGGGTGGAATCACTGTTTTCCCTTCCTTAGACCAAGTGCTGCATCATGATGTTGGATACCACTGGTTCTTACTCAAGTACCTGAAGTCAGTTAGACCTAAACAGTTCCTTGGGGAACCCCTAACTGCTGCCTTAAAATTATTATGTTTGCCCATGGGAACAACATAGTTCAGAAAAAGTTAAAACAAAATGCCTGGTTCATATAGGGGCCTCATCCTCGTGGGCCCCTGGGATGTCTGACATTCCCTGAAATCTGTCCCTGTCTTCTGTCTCTGCATATTCTGGGGTCCTTTTTGTTCAGTGAAAACTCTGCCCCCTTCTGTCTTTGAGCAGAATTTAATGGTGTATATAGTCCCTTAAGCATTAGATCTGTTATGGCCTGGTTCCTAGTCTGGCTACCACAGCAGTGGCTGGGATTTAGCCACAAAAATAAAGAAAAACTCATGGCCCTGCCATTATTTTTGGACAGGGCTTAAGGTTTCATGGGAGAAGGGGTATGTGGAGCCAACTCCCTCTTCTTGTGAACATTATCTGAAAATCCTCCTATGGAACTAATTGTGTCTATGAGTGCACTAAGCTTCCCAATAACCAATTCAAGACATGTTATCCATAAATTATTAAAGGCCACCCCTAATCTGCTATGAGTCCTTAGACAAACTTTTATTTTTTTAAGTGTGGGAAAAGGCCATAGATCTTAAAAGGGTTGGTCTATTCCTAACCACCAAACTATTCTAACTATACATGTGAAAACAGCACAGCTGTCCCTAGTATAGCTGTAGTTACACCAGTATAAAGGTGCTTTGCTTCTATAAATTATTCCTAAATAAGGTATACCCACATAGGGCATTTTCATACTTGTGTTCCTGCATCCATAGACAGGATATACCATTCTAAGAAAAACTGGAACATAAACTAAAATAACCAAGGAAGGTGGGACCATTATGAGGAACATGAAAAGTATATGAAGCTTTGCCTGGGGGTTTAAAGAGAGTTGCATGTGAGGGAGGAGCTGGACCAGAACCACACTGGTTACACTTTCTTCTTGAGAAAACTGGATGAGCCCAGACTTGAAAAATTATGCACAGAAATCCAAGTGTGTCCCCTAGGTGGCTAGTTAGATGGTTAACAAGGTTATGGGCAACAGCCAGAATCTATCCCTAGGGACTTTGTTGGGAGGGGGGGAGAACAGGAATACAGCTGGATATCCAGGGTGAGAGGGTGCAGGTGATGAGTTTTACAGAAGAAAGTGGCAAGGCTACTACCAGCAGGGGCAGCTTGCAAGCCTATTTCAGAAAAAGAACAAGTTCAAGGCCTGAGAAACAAGGCAAGAGTTACTGTGGGTGACTGATCTCAGTGGTTGGTGCTGCCCTGGGGCCTGAGGACACGGGCTGGATGCGGCGGGACGCCAGCTGCTTCCCTGCAGGGCAGTTGTCGGTTTCCTGCACCTGTCGTGGACCTGGTCACAGCACGTAGATGATGCAGTCGGTGCTTCACTCAGGCCCGGCTGCGGGGCGTAGAATGAAGAGGCGGCATGTGGCAGCAGGCGGCCTGGCTCCCGCGTGCGGGCGCGGTGGGGCCGGGGCCGGGGCCGGCGCGCGGTTGAGCCAGGTACGGCGGGGGCCGGGCCCGCGGGACGCGGCGGCAGCCGCCAGACTAGGTCGCTTGCCTGGAAGACTGAGCTGTGTTGGCATGGCAATCGGAGAGCATTTCCAGAGCGCGCTTCTGGCCCCTAGGGGTCGCTCAGAGCGCGGAAAGGGAAAGCACTAGAAGCCTCGCCCATGGCTCATTGGTCACTTCCTGTAGCTCATGTTCCTCTTCCGGTGACGAACAATAACCGGAAGTGCTGCCCCTACCCCAACAGTTAATGATGCGGCTCGGCTGGTCCTACTAAGTGGAAGTTCTCCAGCTCCGCCTTCCTGTTTCCGCGCGGCCGGAAGTCAGAGGAGTCTCCCGTCGGCCTCGGCGCGGGGCAGTAGCGGTGACGTGCGAGCCTCGTCCCGGGCCGTGGGGGTGGGGCCTGCGCCTTGCTTTTGCGCAGGCGCCAGCGGGGAAGCGGCGGCAGTAGCGACACTATGGCGGCTGAGGCAGCGGAGTTGGCTGAGGCGCTGCGCCTGCAGGCGGACACGGTGCGGCGACTGAAGCAGGAGCGGGCCGGCACCGAGGAGGTGAAGCCGTGAACGGTTGGGCGCTGGCCCGCGCCTGGGAGGCCCCACGCAGCCCCTCATTTGGCCCCGTCTCATACCCGTAGGTGGCGGAGCAGGTGGCCAAGTTGCTGGAGCTGAAGGCACGGCTGGGCGTGGATGACGGACGGCCCCGCTTCCTGCTCAAGACCCCCAAGGTAACGCGCGGCTGGGCCGAGCAGGGCAACAGGATGCATCTCCACCACCCCTGCGGGAGGCCGTGGCACCACCGCTGCGGATTTGGCCCTTGGCCTGTGCGCCGGCTGCAGGGCTGGTGGCGCTGTTGTCACGGACAGACCTGGTCCCAGCCTGAGCCTGGGGCAGAGGAAGGGCCAGGTGTTGTCCTAGCTGTGATTGATCGAGAAGCAGAGGAGAGAACACTGGTACTGTCCGTTGCACCAGCTGTGCAGTAGGCACAGCTTCTGGCCGAGCTTTGGGCTGTCAAACACGATTTCTCAGGTGTGCGCTGGCCTGAGGTCCCTGGGGCACAGCACCTGATGCCTGAACTCTTGTCCAGCAGCTCTGTCCACGCGCAGCTGGTGTAATCGACGGTACCAAACAAAATCCTTGCTCCTTGCACTGAAAAACTCTATTTAAATGGCAGTACTTGCAAGCTGCAAACTTGCCTTCCTAGTTCAGTTACCCTGTGCTCTGTTGTGGCCCACTTCCCCTTCTTTCAGAGATCAAAAAAAAAAAATATGTATAAAGAGGATCTGTGTACTTGTGCCCTCAAACACCAAAAAGTATTTTCTGCTATGTTAGGATATAATTCCATAATGTTCAGGGCATAAGACAACACTGACTGCTTGAAATTAGGAAAAAATTCTCTAGAGGGCAAGTTATTCCATAAAAGTCTGTTTCAGCTTTTCTTGCACCTTTTTTGGAAGTACCTATTAATGGTATGATCCAGGGCTGTGACTCCTCTAATCCTTTGTAAACCATTTGGGACAAGTAACTGCTCTTCTTACTACCAAACCCAGAGATGCAGGTTTCCAAGGACCTGGAAGGAGCAGGATTGCACTGACCAGCCAACAACTACATGGTGAGGGGTACTTTTAAAAATATTTGTAAACAAAGTTGCTTGTAGTGTCTTAGCAAAGTCTATAATACATGAGCACCAGCATTCTCCAACCCCACCAAAATACAAACTGCTGAGGCTTAGCAGACTGGATATAAAGAAAAACTTCTTCACGGTTTGTGTGACTAGAGTCTGGAACAGACTCCCAGCAGGGGTGGTTCAGGCACCTACCCTGGAGATCTTCAAAAAGAGACTGAACACACACTTTGCTGGGATTATTTGACCCCCAGCAGTCTTTCCTGCCCAGAGCAGGGAGGGCTGGACCCAATGACCTCACAAGGTCCCTTGTAGCCCTAAGTTTCCATGAATCAGTTGGGGTCTACCCATCTCAAGGAGGCAGCTGGTAGATTTTTCAGGAAAATGGCAGCCTACCCCACCATCTCCCAGGGCTGATTGTGGTACCTGCCCCTTCCACACCTCTGATTGGCCAAAGGCGGCCAGTGGCCCTGCCCCTTGCCACTATTTAGTTGCAAGGGCTACCTGTCATGCAGCCCTGCCCCTTGCTATCCATTGGTGGAGAGGGGCAGGGCTGCACCGGCAGGCAGCCCTCAGCAGATCAATGGCAAGGGGTGGGAGCCATCTTGGCCTCTCCTTCGTGTGGGCTCTCCCACTGGGAAGCCAGCATTTTATTTTCAGTAGATTCTTGTGGACCTTGTCCACTTTCATGGGCGATCCTGGATTTCATGATTTCCATGAAATCATGATTTTGATAGGTTCCTACTTACCTGATGGAATTTGTATTGGTTCAAGTAAACTAGCTCTGAATGACATCTTCTGTTTAAAGAATCATGTATGTATACAGTAAAAGTATCATAATGTGGCTTGTTCCATTTAGCACCAGATAAAGTGGATGAAGACGTTAACACTACTTGAAGTGATTCTTTCTTCAGATACCAGTGATGAATGTAACACGAATGGTTGGACGTTTAGGTTCAAAGACCACATGTACAGTGGTGTTCACAGTGTCTCTTGTTGCGGCAGCAGGAAGATCGTCAGTACAGTTAGTCTTTACTGCTCTAAAAGCTGGCAGCCAGCCTACACTAACACACCCTTGGCTCCTATCCCCCATGTATCTGCCTGGTATAGGACCAAGGTAGGAGAAATGCTAATAGTTGTTAGGTTGGCCTGGGTCAATTACTCAATACCACATCTGCAAATATGGTGAACGGTCCTCCCACACTCACTACAAATGGAGAGGCATCTTTATCCAGTGATTTTTCTATTTTGTGTGTCAACAATCCCAATCCATAAAGGGGTAAATTATTTAAATTCTTTAATTTACCTATAGAACGGGCAATGGCCAGCAGCAGGACCTGGCAACAGTCAGTATCTTAATCTTCTAGATGGTCCCTGTCCTTCTGGGGCTTAGTTAGTCTCCAAGCCTTTGAGACTAAACCCTCTTTTTACCAATGACATCAGCACCAGTGGTTTTTATGGAGAGATGTCCGTATCAATAACAAAGCAGTCCACACAGAAACCTGTAGTGAGTAATGAATATTGGCCACTACTGCATTAGGCTACATTTGAACCAGCAACGTGGAGATGAAGTGGTTGGTAAATTGTTTCTTTAGTCTGTCTACCTCCTGAACTTATATTTTCAGTCAAAAATATGTGAATAAGATCCAGACAATGAAAACAGCTAGTGACACTCATCCCTGAAATGTTTGAGGAACTCCCAGCTCCTGGAGTACTAAAGGAAACTTAGCCCCAGCTTTCCAATACTTGGCAGCCATGTAATCTTAATACTAAAAGCTAATTTTCATTACATGGCCTGTGAACTCAAGCATTATTCAATTTAATGTGTCAACTTTCTCTTCCCCCTGCACTCTATCAGTTTAAGATGCAGACATTCAATTGCCATGCCACATTAAAGATTAACTTTGTTAAGTCAGCCACAGGGTGGTGCTGAAGAACATGAGAATGATGTGAAGAGTCTTAACAGGTTAAAAATGAAATAAGAGCTCATCCCTTTGGAGAGCAAAATAGCCCTCTTGGCCTTATTTTCTAAAATGTCAGATTTTCTGTGAGAGAGGATTCTGTCATTAGAAGATACTTGTAAACTGGATTCTTTCTTCCTCATTTTCCAAAGCTCTTCTTTCTTCTCTAGGTCAGGGCTTGTCAACCTACAGCCCACTGAGCCTTTTGGTCTGTGCACATGGGGCTTCAGTAGCAGTCACTTTTCTTTTCTTGGGGCAGGGAAAAACAATTGCAGTGGGGGCAGGTGCTTTGCCCATGCCAGTGCAGGGAAAAGCAACAGTGGAGGGCACTCTCCCTGTGCCAATAATGGTGAAAAGTTAGTGGTGACAACTGCATATTAGTGCCCACCCACCCACTCACATGCCAGTTTGCCTCTGACCCAAACTGGGTCATTCTGGCCTGCAGCCTTAAAACATTGCTGACCCCTGCTATAGGTGTTTTGTTGGACCAAGTGCTGAGCTTGGCCTTTGTTTCAGAAAAATCAGCCCCTGCCTGGTACTTGTCTAAGCTATGAGCTCTTCACAACAGGGGTTTTTTGTCTTGGGACCTGTCTGCAAGGCACTAAGTGTGCTGTTGATGCAGCGGGAATGATTGGGGCCCATACTGAATTCTCTGTATTCTGAATACTAATGCTTTTTTCTGCTGCCTAAAAATCTCTGGCTCACATTTAGTTGTCATCTCTGTCTAGCAGCTATCTGACTAGCAAGGCCACTTCCAGACAGTGTTCCCTGACTTTCATGTGTATCAGGAGTTGGTCTAGGAATCTCCTGTTCTCTCTTCTCTGGGTCAGGGAGGGCTTTGCTTTTGGGTTGGGGGGGGTTTTGCCTTCCACCAAGTGTGATTGGCACTTTGTTTTCTGAACATCATCTCACTGGTTTCATAAATACTAACTGAAGTCACCTGTCCCACTGATGCTTTCCTCTCTTTACCATGTACCATGCACCTACCTGACCACTTTAATATTAGCCTGGGTTGAGTCATTAATTGTTCAAACTATTAGTGTTTTGTCCTCCTTGTTTTTCACCCACTCCCTTTGGGGTTGGCTCTCAGGGCACCCGGGACTATGGCCCCAAGCAGATGGCCATCCGGGAGAGAGTCTTCAGCACCATCATCAGCTGTTTCAAGCGTCATGGGGCTGAGGTGATTGACACCCCTGTGTTTGAGCTAAAGGTAGGTATAAGGGTGGCATGATGGCATCTGGGAGGGGAAGTCTGTGGTAAGAGGGTCTTATGGGGCCCCAGCAAGTAGGATTGTGCCCATTGAAATCTTAGACAATAGCTGCATTAATTATGACCTTAAGGGTAGGTGTGCTGAGTAGAGCTTCAGCCTGAGCAGCTCCTATGAAGATTGAACTCCTCCTCTAGCAAAGCTGGAAGGAACTGATTTATCCTTGTCTCTTTGCATGGAGTCATCCTACTTCCTCTGTGACCCTTTTCTTCCTCTTGTTCTCCCTCAGTTTTTATTGCTTCTCACCTGAAATACCACTTCCTTGTTTTCTCTAGGAAACCCTGACTGGGAAGTATGGGGAGGACTCAAAGCTCATCTATGACCTGAAGGATCAGGGGGGAGAGCTGCTGTCTCTTCGCTACGATCTGACTGTATCCTTCTGGTGTCTTTGCTGAATCTACCCTCTCATCTTACTTGGTACATTCAAACTGTGAGCACTGTCATGCATATGTCCAGGGAGGGCAGTGGGAATGGCAGTGTCTTAGCACTCTGCCTTGAACTCTTATTCTAGTCCTAGTGGTGGGGTGATTGGACAGCATAGAGGAGTGGAGATGTGAGTTCCTGGTTGTGCCTTCAATTGTCTGTTAAATGGGGGTTAATGGCTTCAAGAAAGGAGAAAACTCCATATCTAGTTGGTATTGCTCTGAGGAGCTGGCATAGGACTGTCCTCTTCTTTCAGCTTCAGTGACTGGTAGGGAACATGAGTGCCTCTTAACTTGCTCCTGGAGATGGGTGTGTACCCTGTTGAGCCATCATATCGGGGTAGAAATAATTAAGCCATATTCTATGTGGAGTGATAATGGCTGGGTGGCTCTAGAGCAGGCTTATTCAATATGTGGCCTGCGGGCTGCCATGTGGCCCGCCAAGCCATTTTATCTGGAGCATGGGGCTGCCGCAGGCCCCAGCCAGCGGGGAGGGGAGCTGCTTACCTGCGCAGGGCACAGGGGAGCAGCCCCGTGTGGAAGGGCAAGCAGCGGCTGCTGGCACTGCCGGCCCGCGCATGCCTCGTCACCTGCCCGCTTCAAGCTAGCCCCACTGCCCTGCCCTGCCCAGCCCCACAGCAAGGCCCTGAGGGGGCCGCTTCTCATGTGCTGCTGGAGACGGGAGGAGGAACAGTGGTGGAGCCGTGTGCTGCTCAGGACGGGACGAGCCTGCACCGGTCAGTCCCGAGCAGCACGCGGCTCCGCCGTCGCTTCTGCTGGCCGGTGCAGACCTGGCCGGCCTCCTCCCGTCCCCAGCAGCACATGGGAAGCCGGCTTCGGCTGCATGCTGCTTTTCCTGGCTGGTGCCAACCCAGTTCTGCCCAGGCAGGTCCTGCAGTACCATGTCAGTCCGGGCATGGCACCAGCAGGCCGGGCAGGCCCCAGGTTAACCATAACCATGACCATGTCAACCCCTGCAAGTTCATTAGAGTCAAAGGTCACGTGACATCACTTCCTGATATGATACCACTTCCTGTGATGTCTGTGAATATGGTGATAAAAAGTTCGCAATCCAGCCCCACATTCAAAAAGGTTGGACAGCCCTGCTGTAGAGCATGGAAGATGCTCTCTGGGTTCCATCCTTAACCCTTCATTCTCAGGTGCCTTTTGCTCGTTATTTGGCCATGAATAAAATCACGAACATTAAACGCTACCACATTGCTAAAGTTTACAGACGGGATAACCCAGCCATGACAAGGGGCCGCTACCGGGAGTTCTACCAGTGTGTGAGTAACTGCAGGGGTGAGCTGAGTGTCTGGGGCAATGTTCCTCTTTGGGACTTGGGGAAAGAGGAAAGGAATGTGGGTGGGTCTGGGATCATGGCTTCTCACCAAGCAGAAGGAGTGAGAGAGTTCTGTATGAGCCTGGGGTCTTGGCTTCTGTTGTTCAAGAAAGAGGGGGCAGCACAGTGATGTTTGTTTACTGAGGAACTTGGTTGTTGAAAGTCTACCCCAGCTGGGTGGTAGTGCCTGTTCTCACTGCCTTTTCCTATGTCTTAGGATTTTGATATTGCTGGCCAGTTTGACCCCATGATTCCTGATGCTGAGTGTCTGAAGATAGTGTATGAGATCCTGTCTGCACTCCAGCTTGGGGACTTCCTTGTTAAGGTGAAGGCAGAACCAGGGGCTGATTCATTTTGTTTTCTACTAGAATATGGAGCAAAGAGGGTTTTTTTTCCTTTCTACTTATTCTAGGTCCTGACCTGGCCCTTTCTACAATGCATACTTCAGCTCCATCCACAACCCATTGTGTCTGGGTATCTATTAGGGGTGCACAGATAGAGATTTTGGGAGCCAATACAAATATTTAAGGAGGCATATCGGCTGATACTGATCTAATACAGCTGCCATCAGCTGGTAAATCTGGTGTGGTGGAAGAGGAGAGGGGAGGGAAGGGGTGTGGGGGGCAGATCAATGACCCCCATGATGAGGGAGGGGGCAGGGGCAGATGCTGCCCATCTGGGGCAGGGCTCGTGGGGTGGGGGCAGGTCATGTTGCTGCTTGCACCCCAGGGAGGGCATGTGCCCCCTGGATCTTAAGGGCGGGCGGCACCTGCAGTGTGGAGCCAGAGCCAACGCTGTGCAGGGGCTTTTCTTGCTGGGGGCTAGGCTCGGAGCAGGCTCCAGTGGCACTGGGAGGAGGCTGCAACCACCCCAAATTTTGACACAGCTCCGCTCCCAGCCCTGTATTGCCACCCAGCACAGCCCCAGATGAATGCACCACCTCCACCCAAGCTCCTGGAAAAGCTGGGGCTGTGCTGGGTGGCAGTATGGGACAGAGCAGAGCTGCAGCAAAATTTGGGGTAGGCCTCCTCTGAGTGCAGCCGGAACCCGCTCCGAGCCCGGCCTCCAGCAAGAAAAGCACCCCGCAGTGCCAGCTCTGGCTCCACCCCACAGCTGCCGCTTGCCCCGCACCGCACAGATCTGTGGGTAACTTTCATTGTAAATAGAGTACATCCACCAGGTTCTTACAGGGTGACTCTGCTTCTTCCCAGGTCAATGACCGGCGCATTCTAGATGGGATGTTTGCAGTTTGTGGAGTTCCAGACAACAAGTTCCGGACCATTTGCTCCAGTGTGGACAAACTAGACAAAGTAAGGGCTTAAGCATCCTGCTGCTGTTACTGCTGTGAATTCCCAGGCATCAAAGGCTTATTGGACAGATTAAGGCCATGGAATCCAACAGGAGAATGTTACTAAATGCTGAGTCATTTTTCTTTGCTTCCCACCCATGTTGGGAGTGGTTAATATAAGCTCATTGCCTACATGGTGCATTTGGTTTTCCAGGAAACGGCCTGTGCTGTTCTTTTCCTTTAGGGTCCCCAGTGTTTCGTAAGTCAGCAGGAGGTTACAGGGAAAGGCATCTTAAATCTGTAATTCTTTAATTCAGCAGCACATGACCTAGAGGCTGTTGCTTATGAATCTCCAGAGCAGGGAAGCTCCCTGAGTTGGACATGGTGTTCTGGGCCAGTTAGCATAGTTACTTAGTGTGGTGCTAATGACACTAAGGTCCTTGTGTGAACTGTGGGTTTTGCAAAGGTAATTTGGAGTATGGAATATCTGCCATACCAAGAGAGACCTTAAAGGCAGGACTCTTCAGTTTGAAAAGGAGAGAAGGCTGAGGGGATATGATAAAGATCTGTGAAGTTATGAAGGGTGTGGACAAAGTGAATGTGGAACTATTATTCACCAAACCTCAGAATACTAGAACTAGTATGTAGTTTTGGGGCCCATTTAGTACTCTCTGCCTATGTGTCCTGTTGGCAATCTGGTACAACATGCTTTTCCCTGACTGAAATTAGCTGAAGACAGGTTTAAAACAAACAAAATAATGTACTTTTTTTTATTTAGTGTGCTTAGGTCATGGAACTTATTGCCATTGGAGGTAGTAAATGCAGGTGGTATAGCCACGTTCAAAAATGGATTAGACGGATTCACAGATGTTAAGTCTATTAGTTCTTATAAGAGTCAGGGATGCATATTCTGACATCCTTAAGCCACTTATGGTAGATGCCAGGAAGGGTATGACATGGAATGGATCACTCTGCAGAGTGTCTGTTACTCCTACTGTTGGAGATGGGCCTGTTTGTTGCACAGTGGCAGTGGGTCTATACCAGGTGTGGGCAATTATATTCGGCTGGAGGACTGCTTCATGAGTTTTGGTGAGCTGTCAAGGGCTGCAAGGGTAGCCCTGCTCCTTGACAGGTGCCTTGCCCCCTGGTCACAATCTTGGAATTCAAAGTCCTGTCCCTAACCCAGGGGTGGGCAAACTATGGCCCATGGGCCAAATACAGCCCACTAAGCCATTCTATCTGGCCTGCAGGGCCTCTAAAAACTTATAAAAATTAATATTTATCTGTCTTTGGTTCCTGTCAAAGATGACAGGAGACAGGGTCAGTAGAACCCAGGGGGGAAGCCCTGGTGGGCTCCTGCAACAGCAAGGGCCCGCCCCCCAGCTGGAAGCCCCTGTGTAGCAGGGGCTTCTGGCCTGGGACCATGTGGCTCCTCGTAGCTGCACTGGCATGGGAAACTCAGGTAAGAATGTGGGGGGAAGGGTGAGGAGGACCGTGGGCAGGGAATGAGCTGGTGCTGAGCATGAGGGAAAGTGGCCCTTCCCCGTGGCCGGTGCTCCCTGCTGCAGCCGCTCGCAGCCCGTGCAGGGCTGTCCTGAGCAGGCACAAACAGCCCCACGCAGGCTGCAAGCGGCTGCAACACAGGGCGCTGGCTGGCTGTGGTGAGGCTGCCACCACTGCCTCTGTGCTGCCCGGCATGCAAGCTCCAGGCAGGCAGCAGCAGCGCAGCAAGCAGGGGGGCCACTTTCCTCCATGCCAAACAGCTGCTGCCGCTGTGGTGCAGCCCTGACAGGTGAGCCCAGAGCCAGTGCAGGGCCCAGGCTGGCAGCAAGGAGCACTGGCCACGGGTCAGGGGAGGGGCTGCTTTTCCCCTGTGCTCAGCACCAGCTCATTCCCTGCCAGTGAGCAGGGGGTCAGGGCTGTGTGCAGACCCCCACCTGTACGCGGAGCTGAGGAGACACTAGGAGCGAGCAGGCATGGGAGCCAACAGGAGCACGGGGCCTGCACCAGTGTCCGAGGGCCAGTGCCAGCAGGGCCCAGAGCAGGGCAGCAGGAGTACAGTTCCTGGCCAGCAGGGGCTCTTTGGAGTCGGGCCAGCTCCCCCTTCTCCCTGCTGGTGCAGCCCAGCCCGGCTCCACAGACCCCTGCCAGCCTGTGCCCCACTTTGGGCCCCACCAGTGTTGGCCCTGGGACATTGGTCCCAAGATGGTGACCAGGGGGCAGGGCACCTGTCAAGGTGCAGGGCTACCCATGCAGCCCTCGACAGCTTGCCAAAACTGGATAAGCAGCCCTTCACCCAAAATAATTGCCGTCCCCTCCCCCTTGCTCCGGAAGTACTTCTTTCGGGGGGAGTGGAGTGCCATCTTGGAACCAGGGGGAAAAAATCCTATACTAAAAAATCAAATGTCTACTATAACATTTTAATTTATTTAAATATTATTTTTGTCTAATTTGTGTGTTTGCATAGTGTACAGGCAGTCCTCTGACTTACGACACGATTGGTTCCTGAAAACTGCATCTTAAGTCGAAGCGTTGTAACTTGAAACCGATTTTTCTCATAGGAAACAATGTTATAAATGAGGGACTGTTTCCTGAACCAAGGCCCAATACCCTATTTTCACCAAAAATAACCCAGAATTTTATACTCAATCAATTATAGATGAGTAATATAGCTACATTTATGTATTTATATTGTAAGTAGCAACCATATTGATTTGGAAGGACTTCTTTGAGGTGACTTTGCCGGACTTTTTGAAGGGCTCTTGGCTGGAGTCTTCTCAAGAGTCTTGGCTGCAGGTTTTTCTGGAGTCTTGTCTGCTTCTTAAAGTGTCCAAGGAAGATTGGACAGATGTCCTCCAGGGAGTTGGACAATGCAGCAAACTTGTTCAGTGGTGTGGTGTGGCGTCAGATCAAGCGCTGTAAAGTTGAAACTAACATCAGAAAGTTGAAACAGGGTGTCAGTTTATAAATGTTGTAAGTGCAAAACGTTGCAACTCAAAACATTGTAAGTCAAACTGCCTGTATATAGAAGTAATGACATAATAGTTCAAAATAGTCTTACTGGTGTATGCTGTGGAAGGGAGTGTGTGTTGAGGTGTAGGTGGGTGTGGGGAAGGGTGGAGGTTATGGGGATGGATGCATGTATGGGTGTGGAGGGGAGAGGGTTTGGGATGTGTATGGGAGGGGTGGGGGGCATGTGTGAGGTCATGTGGGAGGGTGGTTCCTCAGAGTCTCCGCAGTGTGCCAGTCTCCAGAGCTGCATGTGGAGGCAGCGAGCAGGACCAGCCTGCTCAGCCCCACAGCACACATTTCTGCACTCCCACCCATGTCCCCAGTTGCACATGGTGGTAGCGCGCAGAACCAGCCTGATGGTGATAGCGCACAGAACCAGCCTAATCCAGCCCCATAGCATGCAGCTGCAGCACTCCTGCAGTGTGCAGGGCCAGCACAGCCTGGACCCATAGCGCATGGCTCCCCACACTTCCAGCCCCCTTTTTCCCCCAACAGGAGTCCCTGGCCCAGTGAGGCCCTTACCTGGATTTCTTGTCTCACACAAAGCAAGGGCTGGGAAACAGCCACAAGGTCGCCAGCAAAAGCCTCTGCCAGGCAGAGGCTTCCTGTCTCTAGTACCCCCTAGTTTGGGGCTCAGAGTGGGCCAGGCCAGGCTGGGGTGTGGGCTGGCTGCTTAGCAACCAGAGCAGCACCTCCAGCATGGAGGCACCAGAGGGGCAGCATGGTATAGGGCCCATGATAATTCTTTCAGTTTACAGAGGGGCCCCATGGGACCAGATGGAACTGCCTGGTGGGCTGAAACCGGCCCCCCAGGTCATATTTCGCCTGCCCTTGGTCTGGGCCCACCAGGAACTACAAGCCTACTGTCAGTGGCTAAGAGGTTACTGAATGTACAATAACTAAATTATTGAGATGACCAATGATAGCACAGGAACAGGACTGCAGGTTATAGGTTAATAACTTGGGTAACAAGGATGGACACCAGCTAGTGCCCACTGCCCCTTGTATGCATCTAGAAAGCAAGTGGATGCTGCCCATTGGCATTTGCTTGGAGATGGGCATAGGTGAGCGAAAGCAAAAGGCCCATGGTGAACTCAAAGTTGCCCAGATAGTCTCCCAATAGCACCTCCTTCCTTGTCCGATACATGAAGAGCTTGGCCAAGACTAGGAGGAGGTTGACCAGAAGGTCTTGGGACTTTATGGAGCTACAGATGGGTTGTGTATAAAATAAAAGGTGCAGGAAACAGTGCAATCAGAACCTCAATAAGATAAAGTCAGAGAGGGGCTGCAGTCTGGCTGCCGGGCCAGATGAACCATTAGTATGACCCACTATGATGCTACTAATTTTCTGTGTATTCCTGGAGCATGTGGTCCCACCACTCAACTCAGTTGCCATCTAGTACTGCAGCTGCATCGGAGTGTTCAGAAGTTAGTTTGGGGGCCCATTTAGTACTCTGCCCATGCATCCTGTTGGCAATCTGGTACAACATGCTTTTCTCTGTTTTGGATCTGTGATATAGACTGGGGCTGTCTAGCTTCTGAGTGACCAGGGTCTCCTGGTTCCCTGGGCTGCACTCCTCGCAAGCCATATGTTGCCTGTGAGCTCTCACTTGGACAGCCCTAATATAGATGACTATGTAGCCATGTCCTAGGCAGTGACTTTGCTAAACCCTGGGTCTTGGAGTCCAGGGAATTCAGCGTGTCAAACTGTAGCAGGATTTTAGAGGGTCTTGAGAACAGAAGGCAGGATTTTTAAGGCCTTGCCAGTCAGCCACAGTACAGGTCCCAAAATCCGGTTCTCACAGGGAATTTGTGAATGCCTGGACCATAGAAAGTGTCTTCTCAATGGCTGTGTAAATCTGGCCCCTGGAGATAGTGCTGTGTAGCTCAGCAGTAATGTGTCTGGTGTCAAAGTAGGAATTGCATAGTCTGTGGCAGCTTAGTGTAGCTGACAGCAGTGCCTGTAGGCCACCATGATAATGGGCAGATGTAACACTTGGAAACATTCTTTGCCTGTGTTATGGATGCCTGGGGAGATGGGACTGGTGAGGGAGCCATCCCCAGTGCTGGCCAAAGGGAAGTGCAGCAGAAGCACAGGAAGAGCCCGTGGAAGGAGTCTATGAAGAGTATGGCAGGTGAGGACAGATCATGCTGCTGTGTCTGACAGAAAGGATTCAGTGTGATGGGAAAAGGGAGCAAGTATCAAAGGGGACTTCAGAGGCAGCAGGTACCATGACTCCATCCACTATGATATGCTTCAAGAAGAATTATTTTGCTGTATTAGTCTGAATCGGGCAGAAGGCAGAGTAGATTTGCACCTTTTATAAATTAAGTAAATTGGAGGTCATTTAAGCTCAGACTTACAAAAGCTCATGCTATACATCTCTGATTTAGTCAGTCTACAAGGTGAAAATCTACTCTCTCTCGCTTCAGAAAGCCTGTTCTGTGTACCAGAATGTTGGCATGACAGCTGTCTGCCAGGCTTGTCTGTGTTGATGCACATCTACACTGGTGCATAAGCCATACTAGCTGTGGTGTGCTTGCTTTGCTGAATAAGCTCTTATCTGAATAAGCTCTTATCTGTAATTCTCAGGCAGGCTTTATGAAGCTGGGGATAGGACTATAAAAATTTACAGTTCTTTGCTAATAAGTAAAGAGGGGGGAAACCTTAAAAGAACACTGTCACTTTAAAGAGTCATAGCCCAAACCAACCCACTATAAAGTGGGAGTAAATAGAGTTAAGAAAACCCTGGTAAACTTCCCTCGGCACAGGGCCAGGGCAAAGCAGTCCAAAGCAGAAGGTGAATGATAGTGCATGGGTTAATTGGCCTCCTCCCTTGTAGTCCTACATACCAGGGCCCCTCTCTCCTGAGAGTTTCCATAATGCATAATCCAGAATACGGTGTGTCTGCTTGAATGGATAACACTGAGAAAGTAACACACTGCCAACGACCTGATACTTTGCTGTCCAAGGCAGTCTGAAGAAACAAGTACGTGTGGAAAGCAAAACTTCAGCATTGCCAACATCCACAAAGATGCTCTTAGAGACAGCATGTTGCTGCCAGGTCACAGGTTGGAGACCACTATATTTATTCTTGTGGAGCCCTCCTTTATTGAATAAAGTCTACTGGATGCTTATGTTAAACTGGTCTGCAATGAAATATGTAATGCTGATGCCTTGTTAAGATGAAGTTCATGCCTTTAATTTCCAGTCCAGTCTTGTTGGCTGCATTCTCAGGCCTTGTGTATGCTTGGAAAAGGAGCGGAAGTTCTGGTTTTAGAAAGAGATGGCAATCACTCATTAGTACTGTACTGTAGACAGGGCAAGTAGTAGCTTTAATTTGGTGTTGCTGGGTGAGGATCTGCTGTGAACCACTAACACAACTTGCACAATTTTGTGATAAGGTCTTACAACATACTAGCAGTCTTCTTATAAATGCACCTTTTTCCTACTGCGGCTATCATTTGGAAGGCTGTAGTATTCATTCACAACTCCTGAAGCAGCAGGAGCTAAAGGGTAGACTGGCCTGAGGCAGGCTTAGATGTTTTTACAGCTGTTGATTGAATTTTGAGATCAAAACAAAAGCTTTGTTTGCCTTGCAATTCCTGAATTTTACAGTGGTTTGGTTCCTCAGGAACTGGCTCACCTGAGAATTTTTTAGGAGGGCAAAAGGCAACACTATCGGAGTGACAATGGCCTAAAGAGAAAGCTATGTAAATGGGTAGTGTGTGAAGTACTAGTTGTTTGGAAGTGAATCCCTTGCCAGGGCTAACAGGATACAAAATTGTACAGGTGGAGACTTCCAAAATTTGGCTCCTACATCATATATAAGGCCCAAAGTAATGGTCTAAGCCAGCAGTTCCAAACTGTCGCACATGTACCACCAGTGGTATGCAGACAACCTGTGAGTGGTATGCGGAAGACCGCAGGGAGGGGCAGACACAGACACACAGACACCCAGCCGCAGCAGAACTCAGCCCGGCCACGTGTGGAGCAGCACCCAGCAGGTAAGTGTGGTGGTGGGGTGAGGGACACAGATCGAGGCCCCCACAGCAAGGAAGGGAGGGAGTGGGGCAGGCACTGGGGTGAATGGGGCCCTGGGGCAGGTGGTGGGACAGTCAGAGCCTGGGCAGCTCATCCAGGGGCATGGGGGAGGCTCCAGCTGCTGCATGCCCTCTGGGGAGGATGCATGGGGGCATGTGCTCCCCAGATTTGTGCATAGAGCAGGGGCAGGTTGCTGTGCACTGGGCTCTGTGCCCTGCTGCCATTGCCTTGGGAGCAGCATGCAGTGCTATATGTCTTCTGCACACTGACTATGCTGCATCCCCTGCCTGCCTGGCAGCAGCAGGCACATGGCAGCATGCGTGGGTCTAGATGCAGTGGGGCGCAGAGTCCAGCAGGCAGCCTGCCTCTTCCCCATGCTCAAATCCACAGGGCACATGACCCCCATGCTTCCCTCGGGATGCATGCAGCAGCAGGAGGCCCCCCCAGCCCCCTGGAAAGGCCCACACCAACATGGGAACAGCTTGGGTAGCAGGAGGGGCCCTGTCTTTCTGTGTTGGCCCTCCTGAGGGTATGGGGCAGGCCAGCCCAAGGGGAGAAAATCCCCAGGGAACAGCAGGCTGCCCACTGGGCTCTGCGTCCCACTGCCATTGCCTCCGGAGCCGTGCATAATGCCATGTGCCTTCCACCACCAGGTGGGCAGGGGATGCGGTGTAGCCAGCATGCGGAAGGCACATCGCCTTGCGTGCCACTCCAGAGGCAACGGTAGCGGGCTGGAGAGCCCAACACTGTGGGCAGCGTGCCTCTATCCCACAAACACATCTGGGGGATGTGTCCCCCATGCCTCCCCCAAGGTGCACGCAATGGCAGGGATCTATGCCCCTTGTGTCTCCCTCCCAGCCCTCCTGGGTGAGCCTTCCGTGGCTCCATCCCATGACTTGACCCGGCCCCGGGGTTCCATTCACCCCAGCCCCTGTCCCCCTCCCTCACTATGGGAACCTTGATCTGCACCCGCCTACACCGCTTCCCTCTCCTCCTCCTCTTCCTCCGCAGGCTTACCTGCTGGGCGCTGTGTGTCTGCATGTGTCTGTGTCACTCCCAAGTTGCAGCCTGCCCAACCCTGCTGCTGCCCCTCACTCCTGACCCACAGTAACCCGCATCCAACCAGGGTATGCAGGGACCTCGCCGCCCCAGGCTCCAAATCCCACACACACGCACCCCCGCAGCCCCCCACACCTCCACAAATTCTCTCACCCCTCAACCATATGAAGTACCTGCACAATTTTGAGTTTTTAGCTGTGCAATTAAGATCGCAATTAATTGCAACTAACTTTTTTAATCGCACAACTAATTGTGGTCAAATTTTTTAACTTTAATTGTTTTATATGGCTACCGTAATTGATAAAACAATGTTTTATGATTGCTAAAGGTTTTGATGTTGTTTTACTACATAGTCTCTTACATATGTGTATGACAAATTTGCTGGTGGTACTTAAGGTTGTATCATTTTAAATTGGTTGTATGCAGTCTGTCAGTGTTTGGGAACCGCAGGTGTAAACTGATATCCTTTTTTGAAACAGGCTGGAGGATTTCTGAGTTAATTCTTCTTTGAACTATAGGATATTTAGAAAAACATTCAGTCTTTATTTCAGAGATTTCCAGTAATGGCAAATATACCACAAACCTTGTAAAGCTCTTCCAGTAGTTAATTACCTTCACTATTAAAAGCATCATATTTTTAGTTGGAGACTTGTATCTTCAGCTCCCAGCCACCTTTTTTGTACTCTTTGTTTACTTAACTGAGAGCCTGTTATCAGTTTTGTGCCCCATATAGGTAATTAGGCTGTGATCAAATTATCCCATAACCTTTTTCTGATAAGCTGAATTAATTGAGCTTATGGCATCTTTTATTAAAGACATGTTTTCCAGTTCTTTAGTCGTTCTTATGGCTCTTCATTGAAACCTCCAATCTGTCAACAGTGTTTTTCAGCTGCAGAGAGAAAAACTGAACACAGTATTCCAATGCCAATGTACTACATCCAAATACAAATCCACAGAGGGTTGTGGGTCACCAAGAACAAAAAAGCAAAGCTCAGTGCATAGAACAGCTGCTTTCTTTAAAAGTCTGAGCACTGGATTGATAGTCTAGGTATTCAACTAATCCCTGCTCTGGTGCAAGCTCTGTCTGTCTCTCTGGAAAACCTTCATAACCTTTGTGCTTCAGTTCCCTTCTATTGAGTAAGAAGAGTTAATTAAGCTTGTCTGCACAGCAGCAGCTGCAGCCTGGGTAAAGATTCTTAAGATAGCTTTACATGAGTTAGGTGGAGTATCACTAGCAGCATTACCCAGATTTCATGGCAGGTCTTGTGTGCCTTAAGCTGCAGCTTTCAATACCCAGAGCAGGTAAGTTTAAAGGTACCTTGGGTGCATCTGCATGAGAAGCAGGGACTTGCTTAGTGTCGTGAGACTTGTTTATTATCATTGGAGTACCAAGTGTTCTCTCTTCCTTTTCTACAGTATTTTTTTCTTCTACTCTTTTCCACACCTTCATAGATTCATAGTCAGAAGGGACCTCAGTGGGCCATCTAGTCTGACCCCCTGCCCCTGGCAGGCAAGAAAAGTCACCAACCGTGGGGTCATGTGATCCCAGCCAGATGCCTGTCTACTCTCCTCTTGAAGACCCCCGAGGATGGGGTGAGCACCACCTCCCGTGGGAGCCCATTCCAGATTCTGGCAACCCTGACCATGAAGAACTTTCTCCTAATGTCCAGCCTAAGCCTTCTCTCTAGTAACTTATGGCCATTGTTCCTTGTCATTCCAGGGGGTGCCCTGGTGAACAGATCGTTGCCTACTTCATGTTGCTCTCCCCTTATGAATTTGTACGCTGCCACAAGGTCCCCTCTCAGCCTTCTTTTGGAGAGGCTGAAGAGGTTAAGGTCCCTTAGCCTTTCATCGTAGGGCCTTCCCTGCAGGCCTCTAATCAGGCAAGTGGCTCTTCTTTAGACCGTCTCCAGGTTGTCCGCATCCCGCTTGAACTGCGGCATCCAGAACTGGACATGGTACTCCAGCTGTGGACTGACCAGTGCCGCATAGAGGGGGAGAATCACTTCCCTGGACCTGTTTGTGAAGCACCTACGGATGCATGACAAGGTGCGATTGGCTCTACCAACTGCTTCATCACATGGGTGACTCGCGTTCATCCTGGAGTCAACAGTGACTCCAAGATCTTTTTCTGCTTCAGTGGAGCTGAGAAGGTCACCCCCCCAGCCTGTAGGTATGATGGCAGTTCTTCCTCCCTAGATGCAGCACCTTGCACTTGTCCGTATTAAAATGCATCGTGTTGCTCTCTGCCCACTTCCCCAGCCTGTCTAAGTCAGCCTGGATTTGGTTCCTCCTCTCCAGGGTGTTAGCTGCACCCCATAATTTTGTGTCATCCGTGAATTTGGACAGGGTGCTTCCTTCCCCCTCATCCAGATCACTGATGAAGATGTTGAACAGCACTGGCCCCAGAACTGAGCCCTGAGGGACTCTACTGCCCACATCTTTCCAGGTTGACACCGATCCATCCACTACCATCCTCTGAGTGCAACCCTTGAGCCAGTTTGCTACCCAGTCTACCGTGTAATCCCCTCAGTTTATTTATAAGGAATGGTATGGGATACCTCGTCAAAGGCCTTCTTGAAGTCCAGATAGATAACATCCACCTCGACTCCTGCATCTAAACAATTGGTGGTGGCCTTGTCATAAAAGGAAACTAGGTTAGTCGGGCAGCACCTGCCTGCTAAAAACCCATGTTGGTTACCCCTCCACATCGCATTAGCCAGCAGGCTTACACAGATGTGCTCATTGATAATTTTTTCTAGGATTTTCCCAGAGATAGAGGTAAGGCTGACTGGTCTATAGTTCCCTGGGTCCACCTTCTTCCCCTTAAAGATCGGGGCGACGTTTGCCCTCTTCCAGTCTTCCGGAACCTGACCCAAGCACCATGAGCACTCATATATCCTTGCCAGTGGATCAGTTATGACCTCCGCTAATTCCTTCATTACCCGTGGGTGGAGTTCCTCCGGTCCCAGTGATTTGAATACATCCGGTCCCTCCAAGTGTCGTTTTACCGTGTCGGGATTGACGGTTGGTCAGCTGATGTTCCCTTTGTTGGTGTCTGTGATGTATTATGAGGGTTCATCTAGATTTCCGTTTAAGAAAACAAAAGCAAAAAACTCATTGAAGAGCTCTGTGTTGTCCCTGCTATCCGTCACTAAGCCCCCCTGCCCATTCTGTATGGGTCCTATGCTACCCCGCACCCTCTTTTTGCTCCCAATGTACCTAAAGAAGGACTTCGTATTGTCCTTAATCCCTGACGCTAGCCTGAGTTCTAGAGTTGCCTTGGCCTTCCTGACCGACTCCCTGCAGGTGTGGGCCAAGGAAGTATACTCCTCTTTGCTAGCTACCCCCTGCTTCCAATTCCTGTACACCTCTTTTTTTTTTGCCCTTAAGGTATCTTGGATGCCCCTGGTTAGCCAAAGGGGCTTCCTGGCCCCCCTTGCTCCCTTTCCTCTGCCATGGGGTTGACTCACTCTGAGCCCAAAGAATGGTTTCCTTGAGGAATGTCCACCCATCCTGGGCCCTCAACACATCCAAGGTCTTAGCTCCTAGCACCCTGCTAACCAATCCCCTGAGTCTATTAAAGTCAACTTTTTTAAAGTTTGGTACCCGTGCCCTGCTGGATATAATGCCCACCCTTTGCTGGATAGTGAATTTAATCATTTGGTATTCACTGTCCCCTAAGTTGCCTTGAATCCACAGGTCCCCCACCAGGTCATCCCGTGGCCAACACCAAATCAAGCAAGGCGTTGCCTCTGTTGGGACACCTTACCTCCTGCATTAGGTGGAGGTCCTGAATACAGGTTAAGAACCTGCGAGAGCAATTAGATCTAGCTGACTGCTCCTCCCATAATATGTCTGGGTAGTTAAGGTTTCCCATGACCACCATATCTCTAGCCCTCGCAGCCTTTTCGAGCCTTCCTTTAGCTTTCTCTGAGTTCTTATCTTTTTTTTCCTAGTACAGAAAAAATGGCCCCTACTACTTGCTTCCATCCATGATGTTCATTCTTTCATATCTGAGATGAATTAAGTAGGTCTTGGAACTCAGAGGCATAAAGATGCATTAAAGACTAATGTGTTGATTTTGGTTTGCTGCTCTCTTCCTCTGAAGCAGAACAGACGGAAACCTTGAAGAGCTGGTAATGAGGACTCCACTGAGAGCAATGCCCAGCAGCAGCTTCAAACTCAGAGCTGTGCATGACATTCTCATCTCCTCCACAGGTGATGTGGGAGGATGTGAGGAGCGAGATAGTTGGAGAGAAGGGGCTCTCAACTGAGGCTGCAGATTGCATTGGGGAATACGTTAGACTCCACGGTAAGTTCTTTGGAGCTTTGCAATCTTGCCCCTGTCCTTCAGCATCCAGGCCAATAGGGAGTCCCTGTGGGTCACATCACCCATCCAGCAACCAATCCAGCTTGCTCAGCCCCTACACAAGGACGGTCAGCATTTTGTAGACCCTAGGCTGCTGCTGCTGCTTCCTAGGCCAACCTAAGTGTGGTTGGTACCCTGTGGATGGGAGATGGTGATGCACAAGGCTGGAGCAGCAAGCAGGTGACTGTGCTGCATAGAGTGAGCCCTAAGAGCTCTGGCTAGTAACCTCGTCCTCCCTGTATGGTAGGTTTCAGTCATGAGTCCTGTTTCTGCAGGTGGGCTGGACCTGGTTGAAGAGCTGCTCCAGGACCCAAAACTCTCCCAGAACAAGCTGGCCAGGGAGGGGCTGGCAGACATGAAGCTGCTGTTTGAGTACCTGATGCTATTTGGCATTGCAGATAAGGTGAGTGGGGCAAGGAGCAAAGAGGGCTGCTGCAGGCTTGGCTGAGTGGCCTTGGACTCTTGTAATTGTGCCCAGTAATGGAATTCCCTTTCTATTGCACAGATCTCCTTTGACCTGAGCCTGGCCCGGGGTCTGGATTATTACACGGGGGTGATCTACGAGGCTGTCCTGCTCCAGCAACAGAATGACCATGTGGAGGAGCCAGCCACTGTTGGCAGTGTGGCTGGAGGAGGCCGCTATGATGGGCTGGTGGGGATGTTTGATCCCAAGGGGAAGAAGGTTCCCTGTGTGGGCGTTAGCATTGGAATCGAACGGATCTTCTCCCTCATGGAGCAGAAAATGGAGGTAAGTGCTGCCCTGCTTTGCTTCCCCATGTTCTCAGGGAAGAGAGACTGGCATTTGCCCCTTCTCCCTGCTAGTGCAGAGCCATGGATTTTCAACTCATCTAGTGTGCTAGTTACTTGCTTAGTTACTCCCCTGAAACAAGGTGCAGTGGCTCTCCCTGATCACACAGCTATAGGCATGTGAATATTAATTCAGCACAACAGTGGTTTGTGCATGCATCTGGCTCATTTGTACAGCTAGGGACTGTATCACATCTGGTCTCCCCACTTACACTTTTCATAAGGCATTTAACCTCAAGCAATTTGTCAACTCCAGGAATGTTGCAAATAGTGTAGGAGTGGCTGACTAAATCCATCTCTAAGAAATGGATTGTGGCACTGGCTCTATTTAACAGTCACATTTCCAGAGGAGCCTGCCAACTTTGAAGTCTGGCCTCTGAGACTCCTTGAGTCTCGTTTCACTCCACATTTATTTAGGAGTTCCAAGTACTCATGCCTCTGATTTGTTGCATGCAGTGGGTCTTTGTTTGAGTACCTAAAAAATGAGGCACTCAAAATCAGATGCTACTTCTAGATTCTTGGACCACAGCAATTAGAGCATCAAAAATTAAACATACTTTTCTAAGCTCAACCCCTTTGGTTGCCCATATAGATATAAAGCAGGATGGATTCCACTGATGGGAAAGAGTTGCATCAGAATTGGCTTTTGTGGTCTATTTGAAGATGTTGCATTTGCTTGAAGGGGGCTGAACAGTTTTGCTTAGTGGATCCTCACATTAGGAAAATTCCCCACCAAGAGATAAACACTATGAAATCCCTTCTTGTCTCCTTGGGGCTGTAGAGGGAAGGTAGCCAGGCATTTGCTCTGCTATGTTCTGTTCTAAGGGTCTAGGGATGACAGATTCTTGTAGCCTGTAAGGAATCGGGTCCCCACCTGCATTTGTACTGGCTACAAAGGAATGGCTAGCCAGTTGAAATGGAGGCTATCAAGGGTTAAAGGTGACCAGCAGGGGCTTGAAAGAATTTCCCAGGAAAGGGTTTTGTGCTGGTTTTACCCTAGAAAGATGAGAAATACCAGCTCCATCTTCCAAGAAGGGGAGGCAGGACTTTGTAAAGGAGTTTTCTTAGCTTCAGCTTGAGAAGACTGACCTCTGATGTTTCACACAGAGTCACAGAAGTTTAGGGCTGGAAGGGACCTCATGAGATCATTGGGTCCAGCCCCCTGTCCAGTTTGGTTTGCATTATGGCCGTATCTGTGTTCCATGCACTGTAATGGCACCTGCTGCCTTCACACATAGCAAGGTGGAATGCATAAGTCCTGCCCCAATGAGCTAGTCAAAGTATTACAGGCAACCCCTGCTTAGCGCTGTTAATTGGTTCCTGAAAAACCAAGTGTTAAGCAAAATAAGTGTTAAGTGAAACTGAAAGTATTTGAAAACCCAAGATGGCGACCACAATTGTTTTTAATGACCCAAGATGGTGACCACAAGTGTTATAACGAAACTTGCTGAGCGCTAAATGAAATGGGGTATCAGTTTCAAATGAACATTATAGCAAAATAGCACTAAGTGAAACAGCGTTAAGCGGGGGTTGCCTGTACAGAACCTGCAGTCACTGGAGAAATTGCATGTGCGCATTGTTTAGCACACTTGACTCTGGAAAGGGGACTATCTGAGCTCCAGGTGAAGAATGCAGGGTCTGCTGATTTAACACGATAGTTCTCCAGCAATTCTGACAGTTTCATTGCCCCCCCAACATAGCTGCTGTTGCTGACCTCCTTTCTCTTCCTTCCCTGTACCTTGGAGCTCAGGCATGGGGTCCTCAGCTTTCTGTGTCCTCTTCTGCCAAGTCTTTGTCAGGAGGTAGAAGCTAGAGTCTGCAAACACCTACTTAATGCCCATTTAAGGCCTGCTCAGCTGATGGTGGGTGGAGTTGCTGGTTAGTGGCAGCTCCAATATGGTGGTGTTGCAGTAGGAAAAGGTAGAAACTGCATTTTCAACAAAATCCAACATTCTCAGGAAGGTCAAATAGCCCTCAGAGGATGGGGTTTGGTTCTCCTTTGCAGGGGTTTTCAAGCAATCTTCCTTCACTGCTGCTCTTCACTTGTCCTTCTACAACATGAGCAAGTTCTCCCCCTGCCCATTAATTGAAGTTTACAAAGGGCTCTAAGGCCCTGTCTATAGTGCATCAGCAGTGGGTTTCAGATGCAACAGAACTGAGCACATCTTGCTTGTCTGAGCAGGAAATTAACTAGTGAAGCTGATTCAGTCTCACCCCCAGTGCCTGCTCTGAGAACTGCCAAGACTTAAGGGCTCTAGAACGCATGGTGGGAATGAGTCTGAAGCAACTTTGCAGTTGAACCACTGGCTCAAGAGCATGCCCGTGGACTCAGGTTGGCATGACAAACATGGTTCCATTCTTCCTGAGATCCACCACTGCTATATAGACAAAAGCCAGATCCTGTTCTATCTGTTAGGCAACTACATTGGTAAGTGCAACCTTATTCCACACTGCTTGCATCTCTGAAAGTGTTGAAACATCTACTTTTGTCAAGTACCTTTGTCTTGGCCTTAAGCAGCTTTTTTCAGGGGCTTAAGCAGGCTGGAATATGATCACACCTGGATGTCTACTTGGTGACATACCGACCCAACGTATTTGGTTGTATTTCTTGACTTGAAGGACTAGAGGTGGGTGAAGTCTCTGCTCACTAGTTGTTAGGATAATTCTGTAGGTCCTGAACAGATCTCTTAACATCCTGTCTCTGCTCCCAGGCTTCCGAGGAGAAGATCCGGACAACAGACACACAAGTGCTTGTGGCATCTGCTCAAAAGAAACTCCTTGAAGAGAGATTGAAGCTCATCTCTGAGCTGTGGGATTCTGGGATCAAGGTAAGACTGGAAAATGTCTGAGCAAGGAAAGAGAGAGACCAGTTGAATCTATTCCTTCTTTTTCTGGTGCTGGGCGTGGAGGACTGTGAGCAAGGAGAACTTTCAGGAGAGATGCTGCACCTGAGCAACAAGCTCTGAGGTCTTGATTGTGATTTTACTACCTGTTCAGTTCTATCCAGAGGTTCCATGTCTACGTTCACACACTCCTCCTTGTCCTCTGCCAGTCACTGAGAAGGGGACTTGGCATCTGCTTAATAAACGCACCCAGATCACTTTACTTCCTGGGGGCTCCAAAAGGTATTTTCTTGTGTCCTTGGGCAAGAGTGTACAGGAAATCCTTTATTAAATCTCTTGCTCCACATCATTTTCCAGCTGTAGCCTCTTCTTCAGACCTAAGACCTGCTGTCCAGCTCCCCCCATCATTTTGTCCAGCAAGACAAAATTGTGCCTTCTTTCTAGATTTAGTTGCCAGGCCCACCCTCAGCACTGGTAGGGGTAGGCTTTCTGGGGCCTCAGTAAAGCATAAAGAGAGCTTGAACTGTACTGCCTACCTCAGGAGCCAGCAACCTTTTCAAGCCACAGGCAGGAACAACCTGGATCCAGTCCAGCATGGGCCCAGAGGCTTTGGCAGTGTGTCAGCTGCAAGGGGGGGGCAGCTGTCTGTGCCTGTGTTGAGGCCAGGCAACTTGGAACTGTGCTGCCTCAGTGCAACTTTTCCCAGCCTCCCTCCCCTCCCCTCTCCTCCCCTCCCCTCCCCCACCATGCTTTGGCTGGGTCATGAGTCTAGTTTCCAGCAGGAAGGGGGAGCTGCACCAGGGCTAGGCAGCTAGAAGCTTTGCCTGCACTACTGCTGCTTCTCTCTGCTCCTTCCCAACCCCACAGTGTGGGCATAGCTGGAAGCTGCCCAGCCCTGACTCAGTTCTTCACTGAGGGGACAGAGAGAAATGGCAGCAATGTGGATAAATCTTCCAGCTGCATAGAACCAACGCAGCTCCTCACTGTCCAGCCCCAGCACAGGAATGGGCAGAGGCAAGGTCTTCCAGCTCTGCTGTCCTTATATTGCTGATGGGACTAAATGTTTTCTAATGTTAAAGGTAATGTTCCAGCTCTGGAAGTTCTCTTCTCTTACTGATTTTCAGAAAGAGAAGCCACATTTACTTCCTGGTAACTGATAGTTCTGGTCCTGCTTCCTCAAAGGCAGAGCAGAGGGAAAGCCCAATTAGTAGGAATCTCAACCCTGAATGCTTGGAGAAATCAGCATGTAACAAACATGCTTCTCTGCTCTGGGCCCCTCTAGGCAGAAATGCTATACAAGAAGAACCCCAAACTGCTGAACCAGCTGCAGTACTGCGAGGACACTGGGATCCCTCTTGTTGCCATCATAGGTGAGCAGGAGCTCAAGGATGGAGTTGTCAAGCTGAGAGATGTAGCTACCAGGGAGGAGGTGAGAATTACTTACCCTATTAGGGATGGGTTGGGCTGGAAATCAACCAGGTTTGCCTTGTCAGAGATTAAATGAACCATACATGGGAAAGGATAGAGGAGAGACCTGACTGTTGCCTGCCTCTCCACCTATGTGTATATATTCATTGAGTACTAGTGCTGAATTTTGCTGTATTCTAGTAACACATTCACACACGCTGCATCGCGGAAAGTCTTAGAGTTATTTGACGGAGAAATCGAAGAAGCTAGGCCCTTTAATCTGAATTAGTGAGATACAGGAAGGTAAAAGCTCTCCCCCAAACAGTGGGCAGACTGAGCAAGGGGAGAGAAGTAGGGTAGGTGCTAATGAGGACCAGAGTGGACGTGAGGTTGTTGAGTTAAGTGGCAACACTTGCCTAGATTGGAGCAAATCTGTAGTGTGGTCGTGTTGGTTTCTGTAGTGCCCCCTTGTGACATGCTGTGGTGTTACCTCAATATCCTTCCAAATCTTGTAAAAATTAACTCACAGGCTAAAATACTCAGCTAACATTCCACCTCATTTTGGGTTCTTTTTATCGATACCATTGGTTTTGACTCTTTATGCCAAAAGAGTACCTGTTTAGGTTTCTAATGTCTAGTTCTGCAGCTTCAGTTTCTGAGTTTCTGTCTAGTTCCCTCTGAGCCAGGGAGCTTTACAGTCTCTTTAGTGCAGGTAGTCTCCTACTCTTATCCTTGGGTTCCAAAGTGTTAAGTCATGAAATGGGATTCAGGACTAGTGTATAAAGGATTGATGCAACTTGTTTGAGTTACAGAAAGGCTTGATTTACTACAAGTATTCACTGTTAAATGAACCTAAAGCAAAGTCCACTATTTTGCTGTAAAGTGATAGTTTCTCACCAATACAGGCAAAGAGGTGGTCTCAATCTTTTCAGCTTCTCTAAGGTGTGGATCCTTTCACCTGGAACAGCGGTTCTCAAACTGTGACAGATTGAACACCACCAATTTAAAACCTTAAGTACCACCAGCAAATTTTTGTCATATAAAGTAATTATAATAAATCTTTTAATGGTTACCACTGACAGGTTGTCTGCATGCCACTGGTGGTACGCTTACCACAGATTGGGAACTGCTGACCTAGAAGATCAGCTGGGCATTGTATCAGTTTTTGTCAGAATGATTCTCATCCTTGAAGCACGCCCTGTTAGCTACTTCATTCCTCTTTTATACCCTTTAGCTCAGCAACTTCAAAGCATTCTCGTAGTTGTGTAAATCAAGAGAGTCCCAAGCAGTAATTAACAGGAAAATCCTGTTAATCAAACTGTTCATTATTGGTTATCAGAAAGTCCCAATTTTGATTGAAATAACCTTCAGTAACAAAAGGTTATCCATTTCTACCAAGTTGGAACATATCAGGAAATTGATTAGTAAGCAGGAAAAATGCAAGGTTTTTGAGGAGTCCTCCTTGGAAGATCAAGGAAACCACTGAGGTAAAACAAGAGTAAATCAGGAGGAGACACCTATCAAGGCCCATACAGAGAATGTCTCTTCCTACATATAAGTTAATTGCAGAAGAAATATTAACTATACTAATTAATCAAGGGTAGATGTTTTCCACAGTGCCATACCAGACAAATAGGAGCCTGCTTAAAATCATCATAAATATAATAAAATAACCTGGAAGTGATGCCTCATTTCTTTTCAGAAGGTCCAGCCACAAACTTGCATCATCTTGCATTATGCAAATGTCATCAATATTTTGTGAGTAGGTCCAGCTCAGCTTGAGTTTCACAGTCATCAGGTAGCACCACAGCTTGGTGGTGGGGTTGTTCTGCAACTTGCCAGGCTTTTCCTCCTGTATTTCCTCTTCTGGTTTGGCATGAAGGACCAAAACCCTTGAGGCCTGGTCATGGGAAATGATTTCCCAGTCTTCTAGAGAAATCTCACTCCTTCCACCTGAATCTGATAATTTACCAACCCATGCTAATTATGATCAGCTGGGAGTAAATGACCTGTTATAGGTGATATTTAGCCTGGATCCTTTTAAAAGCCCCTTCTCTGTGTGACAGGAGGATACCTTTGAACTGGTTCCTAAAAAGCTCATTGGAAGCTTGAGAAGGTTTTTTTTGATACAGGAGTAAGAGCATTCTTTGTGTAGCAGTCTAGAAAAAAGGGCTTTAGGAATCCCAAGGAAAAGGTAACAACCTCTCTAGCTCAGGGTTCATATGGAGAGCTCCCATGCCTGTCATTCTGCAGAGATGCGTGTGTAAGATGGGTACTGAACCAGACTTGCTTTCTGATAAAGCTTGATCCAGAGCCCTTCAGGAGGTGACTTGATGCAGTTTGTTACAAACAGCTTCAAAAATCACCAGCTTCCAGGTACTTGTGGGAGGGTGGATTGTTGCTATGTCTTTGCAACAAGGGGAGCAAGTATAATTTGGTGTCTTACTGGATGGGGTGGAAAAAGAAGGTTCCAGGAGGGAATGCTTTAGCATTTATTCTCTTTTTTTTTTCAGGTTGATATTCGTAGGGAAAATCTTGTTGAAGAAATCAAGAAGCGAACATGCCAGCCCTGAAGTCCTCTCAGCCACCCACATCTGCTAGTCTGTTGGATTTTGGTTGATGGACAGATTTGCAAAGATTTCTTCCAGTAAATGCCAAGGTTCTTGGCTGCTTTGCTTATGACACATGTCAGCGGGTTTGGGGGTTGGAAGGTTGCTTTGAAGCCATATTTATTTTGTTGTGGAACTCCTCGTCCCCAGGGAGCAGAAATTCTGTGTTGTCCATCTTTAAAGCATGTTCTGCCCCTGAGCAAGTCTGGGGGTGAGCTGGAGCTGACATTCCCCGAGACTGGAGAATACCAACCTCCTGTCTCTGATCATTACTGTTACTTGGCAGAGCTGTGGAGCCCTGTGCCATTGGCAGATACTGAGCATCTTGGTCACCGTGTCATGTTCCTTTCATATTAAATAAATGTTCTTATAGCATTTCTTCCAAGGCTGGAGGGAAATGATCTAGTCTCAGACATAATGTAAAATATTCTAAGCAAGTTTAATAAACCTCATGAATCTCACACCTGTCTCCTGTTACTATCTTCTGAGTTTTTTTTCCTGTCATGGATGCTCTTAACCTTCCTAGATTTCCTCTAGGGCAAGAGCCTCTTGTTAAATGTCTTTGCAGCTGATTTTCTTTTCCTTGAACTCTAGTGATGTTTCACCTTTTAAAAGTGCATTGGTGACAGTACTGTGTGTGCAATGAAAGCCTTATTTGGAAATTTCTATTGAAAATGTTAAATGAAAAACACAGGAAAGAGGAGTTCATACATGGGTCCTTCATGGAATAGTTTGTTCCTGCCAACTCTAGCCTGTATCTAATCTCTTGAATATTGCAAAACAAAAAGCCAGTCTCTTTTCCTCCCTCCGCTGCTTCTCTCCAGCCTCTTATTTAATCCCTTGAATGTTCCAGAAGAAACAGCCAGTCTTACTCTGTGCTCCTGCTCCTTCTCCCCACCCAAAAAAAACAGAACAAAAAAACCTAGATGGGTACAATTCAAAGCGCTAGTTTGACCTATAAAGCACTAAATGGTCTAGACCCTATATACCCAAGGGACCACTTTCCCTCTTATGCCCCGTCACTAAGGTAAGCCAAGAGCAACTTCCCGCCAGCAAAACAAGTCTGTTTATTGAAAACATGAAAGGTGGTTCTCTGTAGTTGCTCCTCACCTCTGAAACTTCTACCCCCTTGAACCCTGCTACAGCCTGAGCCTGGATGTCTTTCAGAAGCACTATTTGGGCAGGTATTTACCAAACACAGCTAGCATGGGATATTGTTTGAGGGACCCTGTTGTATCTTGATATGCTAGTTCCCTTCTAAACTGTTCTGGTCATCTCAAATTTCTGTGTTTAAGTTCTTCTGTTTTCTGAGCCTTTGTTGGGAAAAACAGCATATATGTCAAATAAATAAATACAGCTGGATGCCCTGGAAAGGACAGATGGGTGCTCTAATTCCACTTTTCATATTTAATCCATAACTAGAAATGGTTACACAGGATTTTATTACACAGGATTTTATTCCCTCACCACTAGATCTCCTGCCTCTTCTTTCCTAGTCTGTGCAACAATCAATAATTAAAATTGTATGACTTAAGTATCATTCATTTTTAAATCTTATTTAACTGTATCATCCCCATATGCCCCCAAGTCCTGCTTTATCCGATAACTTCAAATTTATCAGCCAGTGTATACTTTAACTAGCTAGCTGTTCTGTAAAATGAATTGGGTTCCTTCCTACTGCCTAAAACTACTCCAAATACTCCAAGCCAATGTTTTATGGCCAGTAAGTAACTCCTTAAGACTTTCAAAATACTGACTTTTGCAAAGGAAAACATGTTTTTCAGTCCAGGGGTGGGCAAAATATGGCCCACAGGCCAAATTCAGCCTGTCAAGTGATTCTATCCAGTCTGTGGCAGGTCCCTCAGTCCCACCTGGCCCAGGCAGGTGGGGCAGCCTAGGCTGTGGTGTGTGCAGCCAGTCCTGCCCCTGGGCACAGAGGTGCTGCCTGGCATGACGCACAGCCTGCCCTACCCCCTGCACACAGCTCTCGGACAGAGCAGGAGCTGTAGCCTGCTGGACAGCATGGCGGCCAGTCTTGGCTTCCCAGCAGTCCCTGCAGCAATGGTTCATTCTCGCCCTCATACTCTTGCTGCCTCTGCCAGTGTCTCCACCACTGCTGCTGGCCCCAGCCCTGCTGCTTGGGCATCCCAGCCAGGCCATCCCACAGCTACTGCCAGGGGTGGCAGACAGAGCTGGTGGGTAGGGTCTCCATGGAGACCAGCCTGGGACTCGCGCAGGCAGGGTGTGCTCAGCCGGTAAATGGAATGAGGCCATGGGCAAAAGGGGAGCAGTGGCTGAGAATGGGATGGGTGGCAGGGCGGAGTCAGAATCACAAGGTGGTGACAGCGCAGGGCCAGGGCTCAGGGCAGAGCTGTGATCCACTGCCCACACATCCCTGGGATGGGCACTGGTTCCATGGGCACGGCCTGGCTGCTTCCTGCAGAACCAGCACCCATCTAATAGTAGTAAGTGTTAACTCCCTTACTAAAGAGTGATATCATCCATAGGAAGGGGTCAGTTGACCATTTGGGGTCAGGTTAGTTGTTACAATAAAGGTTTAATGAGAACAAAGAGGGACTGCTTCTTCCTAAGATCCAGAATAATACGTGGTGTGAGAAGTGGTGAATCTTACCACCAACAGGAAATCTAATAGGTGATTCCCAACTGGTGGATCTGACTCTAGCAGCAGTTGAATCCAGCGCAAAGCAGAGCTGGGTGCCTCTCCCTGCAGCAGAGCCCAGTACGGTGCTGAGGCTGACTACAGAGACCATGCAGGCACTCAATTACACCACAAGAACAGTTTGATTTCCAATCCCCTGGAATGTAGCCTCGATAGATCACGTGTTTTAATTGCTTCAGAGGAGATCAGGTGAATGAAATTCTGCTGTCACTGCTTCTTACAGATGTAGAGAAAAAACTATGCTGCAAGGATAGAAGCATTAACTGATTATTTTCTGGGCAAAAGAAATGTGATTTATGAATGAGCTAGATTCAACGTCTGTAAACAGGAGTCTTCAGAACCTATAGACAGATTCATCACATCTTTGTATACAATGGCAGAATCCTGCCAAGATGAGCTTAAGGAGAAGCTAATTAGGGGCCGCTTAGTTGTGGGACTTCATGATACAGAGCTCTCACAAAGATTACAGTTGTACCCTGATTTAACGCTCCAGAAGGCTGTCACACAGGCTTGCCAATCAGAGCTAGTTAAACAGTAACAAAGAGAAATCAGGACTGATTCTCAGTTCTGTCAGGCATTAGTTAATATGGATGCAATGCACATTGTAAAGAAACTAAAGACAAATTCAAATAGAACTGACAGGCACAATGTACACAGGGAGTGGTCCCACCAGTGCCCACAATGGCAAACAAGTGGAAAAGGAGGCCAATGCCACAGGTCTGGGCAAACTCCAGGATATAGTCGTGCTCAGTGTCCTGCTACAGAATAAATATGTTGGCAATGTAAAAAGAAAAGCCACTATGCTTCAGTTTGTCTCCATCACGGGAGTCTGTGAAATCACAGAAGAGGAGGCAGAGGATTGCACAGTGCTTTTAGATGAAGTTACAGTCTTCACCAGATCCAGGAGTCTGAATAACAGAAATTGAGCTCAATGGACAGCCAATGCCATTTAAAATAGATACAGGAGCAGCAGTCTCAGCTATCCCTGACTTACTACAGCCCACATAGGAATGGGATTCTCCTTACTCCTGCTAAACAGCTACAGGGACCAGGCAACACTACCCTTAAAGTACTGGAATCCTTTAATGCAAGATGACACTGAAGTGCAGATGTATAGACCAGGAAGTCTATGTGGTTGGTAATCTTGCTGTGCCTGTACTTGGCTTACTGACTATACAGGCACTGCAACTTCTCCATTGACTAAATGAAATAGCAGACCAGAAATCCTTGGAGCACTACAAACCCAAATACCCATCATTCTTTTCTAGTCTGGGAAAAATGTCAGGTGAATATCAGATGCGCCTAAAAGCTGATGCCATTCCACATGCATTACCTACTCCAAAATGGGTAGCTTTGCCACTAATAGACAAAGTTAAAGAAGAGCTAACATGCATGGAGGAAATGGAAGTAATTACAAAGATTGAAGAACCTAATCCTTGGTGTTCTAGGATTGTGGTTGTAACAAAACCCACTGGTTAAGATTAGGCTATGTGTTGACCTCACACACCTAAACAAGTATGTGCACAGAAAAAGACACATTCTTCCTTCCATGAAACACACCTTGTGACTCAACTTGCAGAAGCAGTGGCAATGCATAAGGGGTGCACGGGGGTGCATATGCACCCCCTGAGAGTGCTGGTGTACCTCCTGACAGCCAGTACTCCCCGCTTGGGTGATGAGCAGGGGGGGCAGGCAGGAGCACTGGTGACCTCCCTGCGAGCACGGTCTGGGGAGTGGGGCTCCAGGAGGAGCACCGCTGCGGTGCGCCCCCCCCCATATGCAAGATCAGCCTCAGGGGAACCCACCCCGCCTGTCACTGACTGGCCACTGGGGGGGGAGGCATATGCCCCCCCGACTCAGGAGGCACCAGTCATCCATGTGCAGGATCCAAAGTTTTCACAAAATTGGATGCTCGGGCAGGGTTTCTAGTCCAGGGGTGGGCAAAATATGGCCCATGGGCCAGATTCAGCCCACCAGGCCATTTTATCTGGCCTGTGGGGCCCCTAAAAAATTTAGAGAATCTGCCTCAGGCTGCCTGTCAAAAATGACAGGAGCCAGGGGAAGTAGGACCCAGGTGAAGCCACAGCAGGACTCCGAACAGCAAGGGTCCATGAGGGTCTTCTGGCTTGGGATCGTGGGGCTCTTTGGGCCTCCCTGCACGGGAGTGGGAAATTCAGGTAAGAATGGGTGGGGGTGGGAAGGCAGGGGAAGACTGAGGGTGATCACTCCAGTCCTCAGGGCTGGGCCGACTCCTGCTGAGTTCCATGGTCTGGCCATGCAGCCGGGAGCTGTGTGGTGCAGAGCGGCTGGCAGGCAGGCAGGAAAGTGAGGAGAGCAGCAGCAGGGGTGGGGGGAGTGGAAGCAAGCGAGTGTGTGGGAGTACAGGGCTTACACTGGTGTCCCGGGACCAGCACCAGTGGGGCCCAGAGTGGGGTGGCAGGAGCGCAGGGCACAGGCTGTCAGGGTTCTGTAGAGCAAGGCTGAGGTGCACCAGCAGGGAAAGAGGGGAGCTGGCCCAGCTCCATAGAGCCCCTGCTGGCTGGGACCCCATGCTCCTGCCGCCCCGCTGTGGGCCTCACTGACACGGGCCCTGGGACACCGGCATGGGCCCTGTGTTCCCATCCAGCTGTTGCCACCTCCCGTGTGCCCACTCACTCCCAGTCCGCCCCGCCCCAGCCCTGCAGTACAGGTGGGGACGAGTGCACACAGCCCCGATCCCACACACACCCGTCTGGGCTGAGCACCAGCAGCAGCGTGGAACAAACTGCTGCTCAGTGCAGGAGAAAAGCAGCCCCTCTCCCCGCCCCCTGGCCAGCACTTGCTGGCGCAGCCACACGGAGCCCATGCGGGGCTGTCTTGTGTCTCTGCCACGTCAACCGCCACTTCTGGGCTGCCCTGTGGGGCACTGGTGGCAGTGCAGAGCAGGCACAGGCAGCCCTTGTGTGGGCTTCAAGTAGCTGAACCAGGGAGCGCCAGCAGCGGGAGGGGCAGGAGATGCTTTTCTCCTGTGCTGAGCAGCAGCCTGTGCCACGCTGCTGCTGCTGAGCCTGGGCCCTGCTCCGGCTCCAGGCTCACCTGTTGGGGCTGAGCAGCAGTGGTAGTGGCAGCAGTGACTGGGCAGAAACTGCTGCTCAGCATGGGGGGAAGCGGCCCCTCCCCCTTGCCACCACTGGACAGTTTTAGCTACGTCCACCAGGAGTCCGCACCACGCTAGGCTGTGGTGCAGCTCCTTCACTACCACTTGTGAGCTGCCCAGCACAGCTGTTCCGCACGGCCACTGCTGCCGCTCTGGGCAGCACAGAGGCAGTGGTGAAGTGGGGATGCCGCTTTCCTCCGAACCAAGCAGCAGTTTCTGCCCAGGAGCATGGGGTCTTGGCCAGCAGGGGTTGCATGGAGCAGGGCTGTGCAGCTCAATCAAGCAGGGAGAGGAAGAGCCAGCCCGGCTCCATAGAACCTTGCCAAAGTTTGTAGAACTTTGAATTACACCACACAGAATCCAACCACATCCATCAAAAGTTGCAGCCATCAAGGGGTTCCCAGAACCCAAAAATGTTCCCAAATTACACAACTTTTTAGGCATGGCCACATCCTTGAGCTGTTTTGTGCCAAACTTGGCAACAATAAAAAAGCCTTTAAATGACCTCATAAGTGACAAGAACATATGGTTCTGGGGACCGCTACAGCAGTTGGCCTTCAACAAGATCAAATCTATATTATTTATCCCTGATACTGGCCCAATATGATCCAACATGAGAAACTCATATTGTAGCAGACACTTCATCATATGGGATTGGAGGGGTGTTACAACAATGTCAGGAAGCGGGCCAATGGGCCCCTATTGCTTTTGTGTCAAGAGTGCTTGCTCCACCTGAAACTTGATATGCACAAATAGAAAAAGAAGCACTAGCAGTTACATTGACATGAGTGATTAAGAACTTTCCTTGTGGGTCTTTTTACTTTACAAACTGATCACAAGCCACTTGTCTCTCTGTTAGGAGACAAGCTTCTCGATGAACTTCCTAGAAGAATCCAGAGATTTTGCCTCAAAATGCTGAAATACCTACAATATAGTACATATCCCAGAAAAAAGAGTAACACACAGCTGCTACTCTTTCTAGAGCACAGACTCCACTGTCTCCAGAAGAACTCAATCAGGAGCAAGACATTGCTGTTTGGATGTTATTGTGGATGGGATACCCATATCTGCTTCACTACAGATGAGAATGCAGGAAGCTCAAGAGGCTGATTCCTCTTGCTAAAATATAAAGAAATACTGCTTGGAAGGATGGCCTCAAGTAAGATTCAAGGACCATGAACTAGCAAAGTACCAACAAGAGAGACTCAATCTCCATGTTATCAGAGACTCAGTCATGTTCCACAACAGAGTACTGATACTTTCAGCACTAAGCCAGGAAATCCTAGAAAAGATTCTTGATGCTCACCAGGGCATTATAAAATGTCAAGCCAGGGCTCACCAGACAGTTTGATGGCCCTCCATCTGCGATGGCATACAGAACTGGGTGGCCATTTGTAAAGTTTGCGCTGAACACCTACCAGTCCATGCGGAGCCATGCCTCAAAACTGATTTAGCAGATCATCTGTGGTAGATGTTGGGAGCTGATTTATTCACCTGGAAGGGTTCTGTTTATTTCATTGCTACTGATCATTATTCCTGTTATTGGAGATAGTACAATTGCAGAGCACCACAACAGGGAGAATTTTATAATGTCATTGAAGAGCATATTTGCACACCACAGCATACCTTCAATTTTAAGAACTGGTAATGGCCCACAATTTTCTGGAGCCATGTTTAAGCAGTTTGCAGCCCAGAATGACTTTCAGCATGTCACCAGAAGTCCACATTTCCCCCATAGTAAGGGAGAAGCAGAACATGCGGTACAGACTGTGAAAAATTTGCTCCAAAAGAATGAAGATCTCTATAAAGCACTCTTGATCTACCATTCAATGCCAATGGAGCATGGGTGGAGTTCAGCTGAGTTGCTTATGTGCAGGGATCCTGGTTTTCTCTGATTTAAAAAAAATCCCCAATTTTCACTTTAAAAAAAAGTAACCCAAAATCCACCTTTTTCTGTGATAAAAATGAAACACCAGTAATACATACATACATATATATATAGTGGCATTTAATTTTAATCACAGAAAAAGGTGAATTTTGGGTTACTTTTTTTTAAACTGAAAATTGGGGACTTTCTTAAATCAGAGAAAACCAGGATCTCTGCTTATGAGTCGTCAACTCCGTACAACCCTCCCATGTATGATCAATGACTTAGTTTCGTCTCTGATGGTCCTTTATCTGTTTGTCTTTCTCACAAAATTTCTGTGGATCAAGAAGTTTTGGAACTATGACACCAGTCATGCTTCAAGACATAGATTCATAGTTGTTAGGGTCAGAAGGGACCTCAGCAGATCATCGAGTCTGACCCCCTGCCCTGGGCAGGAAAGAGCACTGGAGTCAGATGTCCCCAACCAGGTGCTTGTCCAGTCTCCTCTTAAACACCACCAAGGTAGGGGAGAGCACCACCTCCCTTGGAAGCCCACTCCAGATTCTGGCAACCCTTACTGTAAAGTTCTTCCTGATGTCTAACCTGCATCTGCTCTCTGTCAGTTTGTGGCCATTATTTCTAGTTACTCCAAGGGGTGCCCTCTTAAACAGAGCATCTCCTATCCCTTGCTCTCCCTCCCTGATGAATTTGTAGGCTGCCACAAGATCTTCTCTCAGCCTTCTCTTGCAAAGGCTGAAGAGATCTGGGTCCCCCAGTCTCTCCTCGTAGGGCATTACCTGCAGGCCCCTAACCATACAAGTGGCCCTCCTCTGGACCCTCTCAAGGTTATCCACATTCCCCTTGAAGTACGGGGCCCAAAACTGGCCACAGTACTCCAGCTGTGGCCACACCAGTGCCATCTAGAGGGGAAGTATCACCTTCCTGGACCTGTTTGTGAAGCACCTGCTAATGCATGGTAAAGTGCGGTTAGCTTTACTGATCACTTCATCACATTGACGACTCATGTTCATCTTGGAGTCAGCTATGACTCTGAAATCCCTTTCAGCTACAATACTGCTGAGAGGGTAATCCCCCAGCTTGTAAGTGTGTTGGTGAGTCCTTCTCCCTAGGTGCAGCACTTTGCATTTGTCCTTGTTGAATTGCATCCTATTCTGTTCTTCCTGCTTCTCCAACCTATCCAGATCCACCTGGATTTGTGCCCTGACCACAAGTGTGTTTACTTTACCCCATAATTTGGTGTCATCTGCAAATATGGACAGAGTGCTCTCCACGCCCTCACCCAAGTCACTGATGAAGACATTGAACAGCACTGGTCCAAGGACTGAACCTTGGGGAACTCCACTGCCCACATCTTTCCAGATCGATGCCAAGCCGTCCACCACCACTGTCTGGGTGTGTCTCATTAGCCAACTTGCCACCCACCTGACTGTGTAATCATCTACGTCACAGCCTCTCAGTTTATTTATGAGAATAAGATGAGATACCATATCAAAGGCCTTCTTAAAATCCAGGTATATGACATCTACCTTGTCCCCTGCATCTTAAGCATTTTGTGACCTGGTCATAAAAAGAAATAAGGTTAATCTGGCAGGATCTACTATGAACCCGTGCTGGTTGCCCTTCAGCTGGACTCCCACAAATATGATCCTTAATCATTTTTTCACAGGTTTTCCCAAGCATAGAGGTGAGGCTAACTGGCTTATAGTTACCGGGATCCTCCTTCCTCCCCTTTTTGAAAATAGGAACCACATTGGCCCTTTTCCAGTCCTCTGGGACATGACCTGAGCACCAAGAGTGCTCAAACAACTGTGCCAGTGGGTCTACTATGACACTGGCCAATTCCTTCAGCACCCTGAGATGAAGATCATCCGGGCCTGCTGACTTAAACACCCAGCCCCTCCAAGTGTCCCTTCACATGTACCTGCTCCTTCTCCCCAGCAGGAAGTTTGGATCCCAGATCCAGGGGTCCAGACTAGGGCAGATACCTCTCGTTCATACTGGGTGGAGACACCTAGTGGTCTTGATCACTGGAATCAAGAATATCTCCACCAAATTCCACCTGTTAGCACACTAGGTCTGGATGCACCTCAGTTCCACTGAAGAGATTAGAGCTGTGAATAGTTGGGTCTAAACTAATAGACTTAACATAGCTTCTGCTTTGTATAGGTTCCTTTTGTAACTGTGTATCAAGTTTTCCTTTGAGAGAGGGGGATGTAGTAGTAAGAGTTAACCCCCTTACTAAAGAATGATGTCATCCACAGGAAGGGGTTAGTGGTAGGGTTACCATATTTCCAGTATCAAAAAAGAGGACAACTGTGGGGAGGAAGGGGGAGAGGAGGAAGGGGTATATGATGGGGGGGGCGGGGGGGCAGTGATATGCCTGTGCCCTGCCTCTGCCCCTCACTCCTAAGCCACAGCCCCACCAACCCTGCTGCTGCCTCTCACTCCTGACACACTATACCCTGGCCCCCCGTCCTGCTGGCACCCCTCACTCCGAACCCACAGCCCCCTGGACCCCAGTCATAGCCCCTCTCTCCCAATCCACAGCCCACTGTCCCCCAGCCCTGCTGATGCCCCTCACTCCCAACCTGCAGCCCCATCCCTCCAGTTTTGCTCGTGTCCCTCACTCCTGACCCACAGGCCTCTGCCCCCGCAGTCCTGCTTGTGCCCCTCTCTCCAGACACGCAGCTCCTGCCCACCCCCCCTGCCAGTGTCCCTCACTTCCAACCCTCAGCCCCCTGCCTCCCCAGCCCTGTTCACACGTGCACACACAGACACACCCTCTGTGTCTCTCTGTCTCTCTTACCTGCAAGCAGCTTGCCAGGGCCTGCGTGCAGAGCACATGGTTTCCCAACAGCCAATCACCTTTCCCTGCTGTCCCCAGCCCCAAGCAGCCAAGCTGGAAGTGTCCAGGAAAAGCAAAAACCTGGACATTTGCTTGGATTTTAAAAACCTGCCCGAACAGGAGGACAGGGGGCCAAAAAAAAGGACATGTCCAGGAAAACCTTGATGTATGGTAACCCTAAGTCAGGCAACCATTTTGGGTCAGGGGTTAGTTGTTACAATAAAGGCTTAATGAAGACAAAGAGTCATCCTGCTTCTTCCTAAGATCCAGAATAACACACATTGCAGGGGTGTGCAGAGAGTGGATCATGGCTTGGTCCCAGCCCCACACTGTCACCACTCCACAATCCTGATCCTGGCCCCATCCACCTGCCCCACTCCCAGACACCACTCTCTGCCTGCCTGCAGCCCCATCCCATCCACCCTGCCAAGTGTACTCTGCCCACAGGGGTCCCAGGCCAATCTCCATGGAGACCCCATCTGCCCACCCACCAACCCTGGCAGTGAGTGTGGGGTGGGTGGGGCTGGATAGGATCAATTGCTATCCCCTTCCCCCACCAGGCAGTATAAACAGCTGTGATGGGTGAGGTGGGGCAACCAAGGCTGCATCTCTTACAACTTGTACATTTCCCCATTCTACCTCTGAGCCCGTTCATCTAATTTTTGCTCCAAATCCTATTGAGGATTGCAAAAAAATCTATTAAGATTATTGTGTAAATAGCTATAGTTTTGAGTCTTAGTCATAACAACTCTTCTGTTTACAAGCTTCATCCTATTACATGTCTTTGTTTTAAGGTTGAAATTACCAGATTTGTCTAAATTCCATTGAAATTTACTGAAGGAGGATGCCTCATATCCTTGGACTCCTTTGGGAAAAAATAAAGTATATGTCATATGCATGGAACTGCAAAGTAAATCACAGGTATCATGGTATATTAGGTATCATGACAGTCTTTTGAAAAGTAGAAGTTATTGTTTGACTTAATAAGGATGCAATTCATATATTTAATAATTTTTAAATATTCTTTTAAATTCAGGAACTTTTATGTCCACAAAGGAAAATTAGAGACTTGCTTCTTTCTCACAGCTGAACAAATGCTGCATTTTAAAATTTTTCCAACAAGCTTTACAATCTTAGAACTGGTGATAAAGAGCATGGATTTCAAATACTTTATAAAAGTCTATGGGATGGATCTTGTTCCTACCAGTCACAATTCTCACTGACTGCAAAGGGCGCCTTCTGATTCAATAAATATTTACTCTAAAGTGATCACTGAGTGGTTTTTTTTAATACTAATTCAGACCAAACCAAAGTTGTTCTTTGTTTGCTTGAGTAGAGCAGGACTAAGCTAATGGAATTTACTAGATTAATTTTAGGAGATGAGAAAGGAAAAGCTGTCCTCTCCAGAAGGAGGGTTCCCAAAAAACTCAGCAAAGAAAGTGAGCTTCAGTGCTGGCTTTTTTCTCCCTGGTCAAGGTGTTTGTGAGCATGGGTTCATGCTCACAAATGAGCTGAGCTCATTGAGCTGTGCTCATTGACTTGCCCATAGTAAATACAGCTGACCATGCAAAAGGGAGTCTGATTGCCCCCTTCACACAACTTGCACAGATTGCCCTGAAACTATTTTGCCTTTGTTCTCCTACCAATAGAAATTGCAGTGCTATTGTCTTTTATAAAAACTCAGCACCTTCAGGTTATCTCCATTCCTATTCAATTCCCCAAGAGGGGGGGTTGCTTCTCATCTTCCCAGTATCAGGCCCTCAGCGAACAGTAGCGGCAACATGTGCTAGTTAGCATCTCTTGTGTAGTCCTTGCTTCTGATCTTTTCCACTGGTGTCCCTGTCAACACTAAGCCAATAGTAAGCATGGATGCATGAACCCAGGAAGTACCTCTCTGCCTGCAGAAAGGGTGATGCCACCTGGCTCAAGTGTGTAAAGGTAATTTCTCAGTGTTATCACCATCTTCAGTCCTTCAGCGCAAGTCTGCCCTTTCTAAGAGAGAACTGCACTACTACCTGCAAGCTTCTCTGCCCCTGCTCATGTGCCCTTACCCTGGTGGTGGTTGCTTGCAGGCTGACTGCTGAGAAAAGAGTGGGTGCAGTGGTTGCTGTCAGAGTGCTATGGAGCTGTGGGGCTCAGCTGCTCCTAGAAGAGCTGAGGGCCCATTGGTGACTGGTGCTGCCTTAATCTGGGGGACACATGCCCCTCAGCAATCAGTCAGTGATGGGGGAGGGTTCCTCCTCAGTCAATCTTGCTGGGGGGGTTGGGGGGGGCCTCACCAGCTGGGGGGTGTCCCCCACGGCCAATCACGAGATGGCTGATCACTGCAGTCGATCACTGTGGCCGCTTCCAGAAGTGGCTGCGGCTGCTTCTGGGAGCGCCATGGTACTCGTCCCCAGCCAGAGCTTGCAGGGCAGGGCACTAGTGCTCTGCCCTCGCCCCCCCTCCCCCCCCTCATCACCTAAATAACGAGCGTGGCCGGTCAAGGGGTGCACTGGCGCTCCCCTACACATCGCCGCTGTGAGGGCCCCTGCATACAGTCTGCACAGGCTGCGACTGTAGATCAGTGGCTCTCAAGCTTCTGAGGCTCAAGGCCCTATAACTCTTCTGAATTTAGTACCACTACTTTCAAAAACTAATTTATTTCTCATGGTGCTTACCTTAGAAGGGCACTCCAAGGGGCTGTGAGAGACACTTTTTTAGTAAAATAAGCAGCCAGATATTCAAAAGCACTCCAGATGGGATATGCTGGACGGTAGAGCTAGGATTCAGAGTGATCTACACAAATTGGAGGATTGGGCCAAAAGGAATCTCATGAGGTTCAACAAGGACAAGTGCAAAGCCCTGCACTTAGGATGGAACAAGCCCATGCACCAGTACAGATGGAGGGCAGAAAAGGACCTAGGGGTTACAGTGGACAAGCTGAATATGAACCAACAATGTGCCCTTGTTGCCAAGAAGGCTAACAGTAGGAGCATTGCCAGCAGGTTGAGGGAAGTGATTATTCCCCTCTATTCAGCACTGGTGAGGCCATAGCTGGAGTCCTGTGTCCAGTTTTGGGCCCTCCGCTACAGAAAGGATGTGGACAAATTGGAGAGAATCCAGCAGAGGGCAACAAAAATGGTGAGGGGACTGGGGTACATGACTTGTGAGGAAAGACTGAGGAAACTGGTCTTATTTAGCCTAGAGAAGAGACCGAGAGAGGTTCTTAATAGCAGCCTTCAACTACCTGAAGTGGGGCTTGGAAGAGGATGGAGCTGGACTGTTCTCAGTGGTGGCAGATGACAGAACAAGGAGCAATGGTCTCAAGTTGCAGCAAGGGAAGTTTAGATTAGATACCAGGAAAAATTTTCTCAGAAGGGGAGTAAAACGCTGGACCAGGTTACCCAGAAATGCTGTGGATACCTTCTTTGGAGGTTTTTAAGATCCAGCTTGACAAAAGCTTGGCTGGGATGACCTAGCTGGGGGTGGCCTTGTCTTGAGCAGGTGGTTGAACTAGATGTGACCTCCTGAGGTCGCTCCCAACCCTAATTTCCTATGATTCTATGGGGGTTGACCCCTGGAAACGCTGGCCCCTGCGGGTATGGAGGCCCCATGTTTTTCTTCATCTTTTAATTTGTATCAAATGAAGTTTCAAGAGTCTCTCTGCAACAGGCTGTAAGTGAAGTACCCAAGGGAGGGTCTCTGGAGGGAATCCCCACTGCCGGAAAAGCTGTTCAGAAAGGAAAACATTAACTAAGGAGAGGGCAGAGGAGGGGGTTGGCTTTGGGGTGGGAGAGGGTATATTTAAGTGTTGAGGAGAGGTAGCTGAACAGGTGATGGCAGCCAGCAGAGGAAAGGTAGGTAGGTAGGTAAAAGAGGGCAGTGGGGTGCTGAAGGGGAGGCGCAGATCCGGAGGCCCCAGGCTGCATGGCGGGGTCCGGGTGCAGTGGCGCTTTGGCCGGACGGAGGCGGCAGCTCTGGACGCGGTAAGGGGACCCCGGGGCAGGTCGGGGGGAGCCGGCAGGGGAGGGCGAGGCGGTGGCGCCCGGCCCGGGAGGGGCCGCAGACCGGGGACCTTGGCAGGGTCACTTGCCCGCGGGGGAGGCGGCGGCGGCGGCGGCCGCTAGAAGGTGGTGCCAGCGGGCAGACAGAGGGAGCCAGCGCCCCACGGCCTGTCCCGTCGCCTTCGGCGGGGGACGAACAACACACCCAAGTCGCCACTCCCGCGGGCGGGTGGGGGTGGCTCTGCTGGGGGGGGCGGGGCGGGGCGGGGCGGGGCCGCTGGAAGGTTCGAGGCCGGGGCGGGGCGGGGGCTATAAAGGGGCCGGGACCCGCCCCTTTCAGCTCGACGGCAGCGCTCGCCATGGAGGGGCAGGTAGGTGCTGGGGCCTGGTCGGGGCTGGAGGCGTCGGGCCGACGGGCTCCAGCTGCTGAGCACGTGGCGGCCTCGCTCGGCCCGTGGCGCCAGCAGCCCCGCTCGCGCGCGTCTGCTGCCCAGACAGTCCCTCGTGCCCCGGGCGCCGGCAACCCCGCTCGGGCGCGTCTGCTGCCCGGACAGTCCCTCGTGCCCCGGGAGCCGGCAGCGTCGGGCAGGGGCAGAGGCTGCGGCCCATGAGGCTTCTCCGGTCGCGGCGATGGCCCGTGCGCGGGGCGGGCGCCCCAGGCCCCACCGCTGCCGGGACGCGGCTCTCTCAGGTTGCCCCGCGGGTGCCTTGAGCCCCTTCGGCGTCGTGTGTCGGGGCGCGGGACCGGCCGCCTCCTTTCCTCGGGTCCGGGGCGCGGAGCCGCCGGCCCTTTCCGCGCTGCTGCAACTGCCGGGCCGCGCGTGTCGTCTTGCGAGGGGCCGGGCCTCGAGCTGCCACCCCTGTGGCTTGTGCAGGGCTCCGAGCTGCACTGGGCTTCCCTTGCAGCTGCTGTGGAGAGGCTGGTTCTGCCTTGCTCCCCTCATCTGCTCCGTTTTACTCTTCCAGCTTCAGCTCTCGTCTTCCTTCTCCTCTCTCCATTGCTGCCCCGCATATGGCTCTTTCGTGGTCCTCCCCCCCAACCTAGGGGCTGGCAACATCTCTAGATTTGTGTGGAAAGCCTAGGTGGGGTCCTGTCTGGGTTCTGCTGTTGGTGGGAAGAGACTCTGTTCTGAGTTAAAGGGGTCTGTCCTGCATCCTCTGAACTTTGGAGACCACAAATGGAATTGAATTTCTAGTAATGTTCTCCAGGTTTAACAATCCCTATGGGGGTTCAGCTACCCTGCCTGTCAGTCTCCTTGGGCTGCAACTGCATCCCAGTCTAGGTAGGTGGTGCTCAACCTCATTGCATTGGAGGCATCTCTCTGAAAATGCTAGCTGTTGGTTTTCAATTTTTTTTCCCACTGTCAAAAAAAAACAAACCAAAGTGCAGTCTTTCTGTTGCAAAGAAGTCTGATCAACCAGAACATATCAGAAAGCCCATTTGATATTATGGATTCCTGTTTGGGTTTTTGTGAAACACACTTGCACATCTAACAGGGCAGCACCTCAGCTGATATTACTGCAGCACCTTGGCTGAGAATCACTGGTCTAGATCAGTGATTCTCAACCTTTTTTGTACCAGGCCCCATTTGTAAACATCAATAGCTAGTCCTGACCCAGTGCCCCTCACTCCTGACCTGCTGCCCCACCCTCAGGTCCCAGCCCCCCCAGTGTGTGGGGTGGGGGGCCCCAAGCAACCCCTCTTCAGGCTGGAACTCTGCCCACCTGTAAGGGAAAAGCCAGTTCCCCATGTATTTCTCCTTTTAAAATTTGATCTATTTTTTATGTTTGTTTGTGACCCTTTTACATGTTCTTGCAACTCACATTTGGTTCGCAACCCATGGGCTGAGACATGCTGGTCTAGATGGTTCTGCTATACTGACTGCCAGTCCTGTGCAGACAAATTTCAGGCACCTCATGTTGCCATGCTTTGTTAAATTGGCTGTAGTGGGCAGCTGATTCCTTTCCAAGAGACATGTTGTTTTGCATTTACAAGTTGAATCTCTACTTCCTTCTAGAAGCTGGAGACTCTTATTTACACACTCGCACAGACCTTTAAAGCTAAAGGTTTAACTGCAGGAACACGTAGGAGCAGGGGTGGGCAAAATACAGCCCGTGGGCCGGATCTGACCTGCCAGCCCATTCTATCCGACCTGCAAAGCCTTTAAAAATTTTAGAAAATTTATTTTATATCTGCCTGTGGCTGCCTGTCAAAGATGACAGCTGACCAGCATCAGCAGGACCCAGCGGAAGCCTGTGGCTGAGCAGCAAGGCTAGCCCGGCTCCACCCAACCCCCTTCCCGCCCTCAGCCCCCAACCAGAAGCCTCTACAGCTTCTGGCCCCATGCCCTTTGAGCTGTTCCCTCTCTCTCTGTCTGACTGGAAAATAAGGTAAGAGTGGCTGGAAGTGGTGGTTATGGGGAGAGGTGGGGGTTGCATGAAGCGGTGAGGTGGCAGGGGGGCTGTGGGGAGCAGCACAGGAAGTGGCAGCTGCAGGGTCCCGTGGGACCCACGGGGTGCACAGCGGGCAGCAGAGCCACGGTGGTCCCCGGAAGGCAGTGAGGCTGTGGCAGGCCCCAGCAGGGAGCACAGTGGGCCCCAACAGGTGGCAGAGCCACAACTGGGCCCCAGCGGGTGGCTGGCCTGCAGTGAGACCTGGGAGGCAGCAGAGCTGTTGTAGGCCCCAGCAGTCGGTGGGGTTGCAGTGGGTGGTGGAGCAGTAGCAGGTGGCAGAGCCATAGCCAGGCCCTAGCAAGTGGTGGGAGCCGGCAGGCGGCAGAGCCGCAGCAGGACCTAGTACGCGGTGGAGCCCCAGTGGGCGGTAGAGCCACAGCAGGCCCCTGCAGGCAGCAGAGTCGCAGCTGGGTGGTGGGGAGGCAGTGGGCCCTAGGAGGCAGCAGAGCCACAGCAGGAGATGGGCCCTGGTGGGTGGCAGAGCCAGGACTAGGCAATAGAGCCCCAGTGTGCGGTGGCGGCACAGGCGCAGTGGGCCCCAGTGGGCAGTATAGCCATGAGCGGCTCCGGCAGATGGAGCGACAGTTGTGGCAGGCAGTGGAGTCACAAGGGGGCTGTAGCAGGAGGTGGGCACTAGCAGAAGGCCATGGGAAGCACTGCAGGAAGCAGGGGGGCTGCAGGGAGCAACAGGCAAGCCTGCAGGAAGGAATGCAGGGAAAGGTGGTTGTGGGTGGAAACAGAGCCTGTGCAAGTGCCCTGGGACTGGCAGAGACCCAGGGTGGGGCTGTAAAAGCGTGGAGCGTGGTCTGCCTGGCTGTATCGTGTGAAGCTCACATGCAGTGTTTTAGAGCTGTGTGCTATGGAGCTGGCAGTCCGGCCCTGGCTCTCTCAGCACACACCCAGCCACCATACCCACACCCACTGTCTACACACATGCACAAACTCGCACACACTCTTCCCAACCACACTGCCACTTATACCCCCTTACTGTCCACATAAAATACACTCCTACTGTGTGTTTTAAGCTATTATGCAGCCACCTCTAGATAGACATTTTTGTGAATGTAGAAATCAGTAGAAAAATATTTTTAAATAGGTTATAGTGGATTTTTTGTGTGTGTGTGTATTTGGGTGTGGGGGTGTATTCTTCATGGTTTCCAGATCACAGCACCCTTCCTCCCAAAAGGACTACTTCCAGGGCAAGGAGAGGGACTTCCAGTGGCAAAGGTCAGGGACTAGAAGGCCAGACTTCCCGTCCCAGTGTGGCAACCAGGGGAAAGGCAACTGTCAAGGGGCAGGGCTACCCATGTAATTGCCCACCCCTGCCTAAGAGTGATCTTCTCCAAAGGGCTTGCCTGCATCGCTGTAACCCTGTGCCCGCCTCCACTCTGATCCGCTCTTGCGCCACCTTTGCACAGGCATCTGTACCTGCATGCCAAGGAGCCTCGTGTAGGCCCTGGAGGGTCCCTCAATCACCTTCAGAGTGGCCCCCAAACTCACCTTTCACGACTTGGGATGGATCTTTAGTGTAGGGGGTCTCTTTTGAGGGTGCCTCCAGAGTCATCACGTCCCTTGGTGAGTGTCCGTGGGGCTCTCCACCCCGGCCGTGTGCCACCCTTTGAGATGGACCTCCAGATCTCTTTGCAACCAACCCTTGGACGATGATCCTCTTTGGCACCTATGTCCCCTTTGTTGCAGAATAATGTCTGAGGTTCCACCTGGGTCCAGGCAGATTTGAGACATCCTGTCTTCCGAGACATTCTCTGGACATTCCAGGAGGATGCCACTGACTGCCGCTCTGTTCACAGCACCCTGCGATCCTGTCAAGGTCCATGGTCTCCCGAAGCCCAGTGGAAAGCACTGGGTAAACCCGCGCTGGGCAGTGAAAGAAAACAGAACTAGAAAAAAGGAAAACTAAAGAATCTACGCCATCACCATGACACAAGGCCAATGGTGAGGATCCCTAAGCCCCACCAACGAAGACCAAGAGGGAACAAAAGAGTGAGGGGGAAAAACACAAGGGAAAAAGAAGAAAGGAACTGGGGCAGGTGGGGAAGCAAAGGAGCCCTAGTTCCATAGGCTTGCCGACTCCACTTCCCTGGTGCCTTCGGTGGGCACATTCCCTGGGCTGGGACCCGCGCTCCCGCCCCAATTGGAATCTCCTTCAGCTCCTGTTGGAGCCCTTTTTAGCTCGGCGCCTCTGCTGCACCTGTTACCGCTGTGCTCAGCGGCTCCTGCAGCTGCCGATCTCTCGGCTGGTCTCTCCAGCTCGATCCTGAGCTGGTCACTCCCAGTGGTGGCTGTGACAGCTCCTGCCACCGCCGCCTCTCATCTCTGTGCCAGCTCTCTTGCCCCTGGCTGGTGCTGCTTCTCTCTGTGGTGGGGAGGGCTCGCAGTCTCCGCTGCAGCTGCCAATTCACCTCATGCCAGATCTTTGTCTCCCTGCTGTGCTCTTTATTCCTGGCATGCCTGTTCCCGTGCTCTCGGGGCTGGCTTTTATCCCTGTCGGATAACATTTGATGGTGTCGCCCAGTCTCAGCTGTAGGTGAGCATGGCTGATAAACCAAGAGGGTGATTCTCCCCGGCACGCTTCTTCAGAGCCCTGCAACGGGTGGGTTTTTTCCCTTCTCGTTTATCTGGGGTCTGCCTGCAGGTGTGGCTTCCCCCTTGCCCGATCCTATGTCCCTGGGACAAACCCAATAGTGACTCTTCAATTTGCCCAATTCCAAGTTAGTGTTTGTGGATGTCTTATTTGAGTTCCTTCTTAAATCAAAATAAGAACATCTATTCAAGGGGTTGTATCTATTTTACCCAAGAATTTCATAAAGACTAAATTTAAACTTTCTACTGTCACGTGCTTAGGGTTTCAAATCCTTTTCTTAGTTTCAGTAACTTTGTAACTAAGAAAACAGCTGGTATATTTGGGTTAGGTCAGGTAGCTACCTTTTTTTGCATCCTTTCAGCTGGGGAAAAAAATGTAAAACGAAGAATGCAGCTTCTCACTGATATGAATAAGTCAAACTGACAATCATTTTCCATGCCAGTGCTGTTTCAGATCAAATTGAGGCTGGTAGGTGGTGGCTATTTCTTCACTACTTGGTTGGCTTTATGCATTTTGCTTTACTTTAAACCACTTCTTTCTAGTGAGAACCTCTGTTTCCATCTCACCTCAAATTCTGAGCTGGGGGGAGCAGGATGCTTCCATGGTTCTTACATGAGTGGAGTAGATGGACTCCTTTGATGACATTTACATCATGGTATGGTGCCGTAGCACCAGACCAGGGAAATGGTCCTTGATGAAAGGGGACTCTTTGTAGATTTCTGACATAGTGAGCCTTGGCAGTGTTGAGAATGGTGTTGTAGCTGTCCAGGAATTATGCCAGAGACAAGGATTTGTTAGGGTGATATCTTCTGTTGGACCAGCTGTATAGACTAGTTTTTATTCCTCAGACCTGAAGAAGAATATTTTGTATTTGAAAGCTTGTCTAGCTCTGTCCCAACTCTGCAGTTAGTCCAATAAGTTATCACCCTAAGAGAGCCTTGCATCTTGCATAGTAAGTCTTGTCTGGCTTCTTAATGTTCCCCTTTTGACATGGGGAGAAAGACAGTTCATCCATAAATGGCTTGTATACCTACAAGATTATTCTCCCTTGTGTCCTGTCATGATCCACAAGGTCAGCTGAGAACAACCTCTGGCAAGTACCATCATTGTGCCAATTTAACTTGGCAAAAACATGGAGGTTTATTCCTGATATCTGGTTCTCTGCTTTGGAACTCCTGCCTTGAGACCCACTATTACCAGATTTGCCCGTCACTTCTGGGTGCGCTCACTTTTTAGGGGTACATTTCTGAGGTCTCTATCAGTCTGGTCTGGTAATTCTATCAGTGTGCTGCTTGTGTTACTTGGGTTTCTGTATGGAGCTCTATCTCTCCCTTCTGCAAGTCTTCATCCCTCAATGGAGCTATCTTGCAGGACTCTGTTTCAATAGGGCTGGGTTCCTCCAGCCACCAAATGTGTCTGTGTCTCTGTGACATGCCTGACTTGGCTGGGTTGATCAGCATGTACAGGCTGACACCCTCATATGCCAGGAATCAGTTAATCAGGGAAACAATAAAATGCGGTCTGACACAAATGTGCAGGTGAACAGAATACCTCTGAATCAGCCTGGGTGTCCAGCTGACACCCTCATGGGCCAGCATTCAGTTCATTAGGGCATGTCTGAGCCAAACTGGGTCGATCAGCTTGTATAGGCTGATTCCCTTATGTGTGTAAAACTCGGCATGTCCCAATCTTTTTCCCTAACTATTCTAGTAGTGATAACCTCTTGATGAGCGGACTCCACAGTATTTTTGGGCTTTACAGGGATCCTTGGCTTGGGTAAAAGAAGCATTGCTGCAGAGCAAGTGGGGAAGGGGAAGTAGAGAAGGAAAAATACACCCAGTTACTACCAGTTTGACTATAAAAGTTATTTATTGCTAAGTATATGAAATTTATAATGGTACTAGTAGTAATAACCATGAAAGAAAAACAATTACAATATTACCCTGGTTCACTTGAGTATTGGAGGAAACCTAGCTCAAGCTTAACTAATAAAATTCAGGTTCAGAAAGCTATGCTGAGAGAGAGAGAGCTGGGATCTCACTGTTCCAAGGCACTTGGGTGTTTTGTTGACGGGCAAAATTCCTAACATGATACCTGAAGGTTAAACAGGTGACCAAGAGAGACAGTCTGTTTATCCCAGCTTCTTAAGAACAACAGCGGATGGTGTCGGAGAGATTTCTCCCTCTCGAAGCACAGTTTGCTGCTTTACTGTTTTTTTTGTTTTGTTTTGTTTTTTTTTTATACCCTTAGTCCAGCCTCTTCAAAGCATTCTTTTAATTGTGTAAATCAAGAGGCTCCCAAGCCATAATTAACAGGGAAAATGCTGTTTTATATAAACAGTTTCTATTTAAATGCATTGCCTTTTTTCAGTGACAGAGGGTTATCTGGTTTGGAACATCTCAAGAAACTGATTGAAAAACAAAGTTTTAAGGAGTAACCGGACACCTGGAGCTGGCTTGAAATTATTATAACTAGAAGGGATACTGCATTATTTCTTCTCAAATCACAGTGCAAGCATAGCTAGACTAAGTCAGCATCAGTGTTTTATATTTTACCTGTTGTGAATAAGCCTCAGCTTAGCATGACTTTCAGATCTTACTGTAGTCTTTTAACATACTTAAGGGGATTACTTGGCATGTTCATAAAATTTGTAGTGAGGACTTCCACCAGTCATCCTGGAAAAAGTATGACAGCATTTGTTGTCAGGGCTCCAACAGGCTGAACAGTGTGATGAATCCTTAACCACTGTTCAAATGTCACCCATACCCGGTCTCTTGCGTTGTCATTCCCCAGCCCAGCTACCGTGTTTTAGTCAATCAAGTTTAAATAGGCCTCCCATACTGGGACTGGGGAACATATGGCCTGATATGCCTATTATACCTTTCTTCTGTTTGGTTCTGGTTGGGGTGCGGGAGAAAAAGTCCTTTAAGTCCATCAGGCTGGTGCCAGGGTTCCCCCAAGGACACAGAGCTGACGGGTAACACCACCAGATGCTCAGGCTCTGGAAGTCCTGTAAGGCTGGCTTACTTGGGCAGGTGTAAGCAAGGCTAAGTTGTAATATTGTTTAGGGCAGGGATATTCAACATGGGCCACATCCAACCTCCAGCCCATGTCATTTGGCTGACGGGGCTCCCCACAGGTCCAGAAATTTGGCAGCAGGAGAGCAGTGGCACTGGATCAGCACCTAATCCTAGCAGGCAGCGCTAGGCAGGGATGGTACCAGGCCCCAGAGTCAAATCCTGAGATATGGGCTTGGAGAGGGCAGTATCAGGCCCCAGAGCCAAGTTACAATGTACAGAGTTAGAAGAGAGTAGTGCTGAACCCCAGGGCCTAATTCTGGCATGTGGGTCTTGATCAGGCCCTTGGACCAGCTCTGTCCCAGTCATCTGGCTCATGAGATCAAAAGTTGGAGTATACTAGTTTAGGAAGTCTGTTTTGTTCCCCCTTGCTTCATGTAAACTATTTGGTCTTGGAATAAACTGCCCTGAGCCTTTGAGAAGGGTGGCATACAGGGGTGGATGTGGGTACGGTGGTGTGGTTGCACCTCCTACCCCCATTCTTCCTTTGGATTCCTGTTTCACCCAAACTTTAAAACCAACTGCCCCAGAAAGGCATCAGCATTTCTATGTAGGAAATGTTGGGGGAGTAGGTTGACTTTGTGGCTCATCATAATTAGGGACCTATTGAAATCAAGGAGTCAGGCAGCTGATTTCACAGGTTGATTGTGGGGCTGGCCATCATTTTGGTGGGCTTATCACAGCAGGGTCCCCCATGCTTGAGGCCAAGGGGCCCTAGCAGTCCCACCTCTCATCCCAGTTTAAGCACGTGGAAGCCATTAATTGACACATTACTAAGCAATATACGCATTCAATTAAATTCTAAACTGAAGTGGCTTATGAAAGTAAAGCTATATACAACATGAACTATAACTAATACCATCACCATACTTTATTAAATTACATTGTAAAAAGGAGTTTAATCAATGCTAACCTTGAGACAGGCAGTTCATGCTAGCTGTTAAATGCTAGCATGCAAGTATCCACCAGCAGTTGCTGCTGACATTGCCTGTCTCTCTGGGATGAACACTTGTCTGTACACTGAGTTTGTTGAAACAGTGGGGCATTGTTTTGCCAGGGTGTACAGATGTAGAAACTGGTCAGAAAGAGTCCCCAGGCACAGGCTTCTGGCAGTCTTTGACAAAGTTCATGTAAGCAGTAGAGGTACACAGATGCATCGATCCAATGTTGGATTGGCACCGATTTATAAAGAAAACTTACTGTACTGGAAATCGGCTTTTTTTTTTTTTTTTTTTGCCTGATGTAGCTGACAAATGCCTCGTGCAGGTGCGCAACTGCAGCGCAGCATGTAGGTGTGAGGAGCACAGACTGGCAGCTTAGAGAGTTGCGCCCAACTGGTAAATCTGTTGTGGTGGAAGGGGAGATGAGGGGAAGGGGCATGGGGGGTGGAGGGAGGGTGGCAGATCAAGGCCCCTGCAGTGAGGGAGAGATTGGGGATGGGGCTGCCCAGCCAGGGCAGGGCACAGAATGGATCTGTGGCTTGTCTGGAGGGGGGGGGCTGCCACCCAAGTATGCACCACTGGAAGGGCATGGGGGCTGTATGCTCCTGGATCTGTGAATGGGGTGGGGAGGGCTGCTGCTGGCTGGGCCTGGGGCTTCGCCTGGCTCTTCCTGGTGGGGGCTAAACCAGGCTATGCTCGGGGCAGGCGACAGCAGTGGGGGTTAGGGGGGCTATGGCAAATTTTGGGGAGGCTATAGCCCCCCTCCCAGCAGTGCTGCTGCCCGCATCAAGTGCAACCTAGTCCTGCCCATGCTGGGAAGAGCCCGGTGCAACCCTGAGCTGCCTGTCCCCCCAACCCCCCCGGATGAGCCATAGCTCTGTCCCATGTCCTGTCCGAGCATCACTCCCTCCCTCACTGCAGGGGGCTCTTACCTGTGGTGTTGTCTGTTGTCTCAGGACAGCCCCACGCAGGCTGCGAGCCTCTGCAGCAGTGAGCACTGGACACGGAGTGGGAGAGGGGCTGCTTTTCCCTGCACTCAGCACCAGCTCTTTCCTTGCTGGTGAGCAGGGAGTCAGGGGTGTGCGCTGCCCCCTGCTTGTACCTTGGGGCTGGGGGGGCACTGGGAGTGAGCGGGCGCAGGAGCATGGGGCCTGCACCGGTGTCCTAGGGCCAGCACCAGCAGGGTAGCAAGGGTACAGGGTCCAAGCCAGCAGGGGCTCTATGGAGCTGGGCTAGCTCCCTCCTCTCCCTGCTGGTACAGCCCAGCCTGGCTCTGCAGACCCCTGCCAGCCTGCACCCTGCTCTGGGATCTGCTAGTGCTGGCCCTGGGACATTGGTCCCAAGACATTGGTCCCAAGATGGTGACCAGGGGGTGAGACACCTGTCAAGGGGTGGGGCACCAGGGCAGGGCTACCTGTGTGGCCCTTGAAAGCTTGCCAAAACTGGGTGAGCGGCCCTCCACCCAAAATAATTGCCCACCCTTGCTTTAGATCAAAAGTCAGCAACAGAGGAAGTCCTCAAGCAAAGGCAGCACTGAATTCTTTTTCCTTCTCTTATGAAAATGGCAGTGTTCCCTGGTGGCAGAAACGCATCTTGCTCTTGCATTTGACAGTTGTACTATACTGCTCGTCCTCAGTGTACAGGAATTGTAATGATCTGATACTGTTGAGTCTTACATAAAAGTCTTCCTATTACATAGTTATTAGAACTCCTTTTTGGGGCGTAAAGGATAGGAATATATGAACACATTGTTTTATGAATTTTTATTCATTATTCTAAAAGAAAATATTTAAGAGGGGGGTTTTTTTTTAATTTTTTTTCAATTTTTCCTGAAAAATAACGGGAAAACATTTTTCCTGGGTTTTTTTTTTTTTTCTGAGCCTTCACATATCTAAAGGTGATCAAGTTTCTCCAGCAGGTTGTTCACTGCTGTGAAAGCCTCCACAAGAGAAAATGCTTCCACTTGCCTTGCCAGGCTGCTTTATGCGGTCTTCTTAAAGAGTGAGAACATGGTTGCTTATTTCTTGCTCTGATCCTCAGCCTCTGCAGCAGCCTTTCACTTCATGTGCACCTAGGATTCTTAAGACCATGTCCAGATGAGTGCAGTATGTGGCACTGCAGACACGTCTGCAGTGCCACACACCACACATCTAGATGTTCTCTGCACTGCAAGGGTGTGTTGCCCATGCATGTACTGCTCTGCTTTTGTTTTCCATAGGCTCTCTTTTTTTTGTGCTCCACTCACAAATCCAGGGGGCACTCCTGAGGTGCACACAGTGGCGGAAACCCTCCGGAGGAAAAAAAATGGAGCAGGGCACACCACTCAAAAGTGGAGCCCCCAGGCCTCCCCTACCCTACCTTGGATAACTTGCCACATGCCTAGGGCCCTGAGAAAATCGCAGATTTCTTATTGGAAATTTTGTGGCGTGTGTGTGTGTGTGTGTGGATAAAGTATCATTTTTTCAAAGAATATTCACGGAAATACCTTGGCAAGTGAGTTGCGGTAGTTCTGTGAATGTTCCATCAAAAATACTTTACCCGCACAAGTGCAGCAGGCAGGCACTCAGCCAGAGGTGGTGGAGGCCTGGGGCTAACAGGGCTTAGCCCCCCCCATACATGGGGCAGCACAGAGGGCCACAGGGCAGCCAGAGTACAGGCTGTGGGCAGCTGCAGGGTGTTTGGGGGGGGAAGGTAGAGTGGCACTCACAGACATGGAGCCTGCAGGCAACCAGGATTGCAGCCAAATGGCATGCAGAGCACTGCCCACCCGAGCAGGTAAGTCAGGGAACAGGCATAGAGCAGATCGAGGACCCCACAGTGAGGGAGGGAGTGGGGCAGGGGCTGGAGTAAATGGGGCCCTGGAGCAGATGGTGGGATGCTTGGAGCCCGGGCAGCACGTTAAGGAACATGGGGAGGCTCCCGACACTGTGCACACCTCAGGAGTGTCCCCTGGGTTTGTGTGTGGGGAAGAGGCAGGCTGCTGCTGCGGGCTGGGATCTGCGCCCTGCTGCTGTTGCCTTAGGAGCCGGCAGCAGCTGGCTCCCAAGGCACTGGCAGTGGTGTGCAGAGTCCAGCCCACCTCCACACTGCACACAAATCTGGGTGGTGCATGACCCTGGGCCTCTCCTGAGCTGCGCACAGCACTGAAAGTCCCCCTGGACAAGCTGCCCAGGCATGGAGCATCCCACCACCCACCCTAGGGCCCCATTCCCTCCCTTACTCTGGAGGCCTAGATCTGCCCCTTCCCATGTCTGTTCTCCTTCCCCAACTTACCTGCTGTGGTGGGTAGTGCTCCACCTGCCTGCAATTCTGCAATTCCAGCCTCCTGCAGGCTCCATGTCTGTCTGCACGGCACCCAGCTGCAGCCACCTGGAGCCTGGGGCTGCCCTGCGGCCCTCTGTGCTGCCTCGCATTTGGTGGGCAGCTAAGCCTTATTAGCCCCAGCCTTCTGCCGTGTAGTCTTGTGAGCCTTAACTGCAGTATGGAGCAAATGTCACAGTTTTCATGCAGTCTGCGAAATTGTAATTTTTCTCAGGGCCCTACACATGCTAAAGCACACATGGCACAGGCATTCTCCAGGGCAAATGGCTGCAGCACAAGTTGTGCTGCTGCTACTTGTCTCTGGGGAACCAAATGTCCACGCTTGTCTGATCTATACTGTTTTTTCTCAACACATCCAGAGACCTGTTGCAGGCAGTACAGAAGAGTCTGCTTCCATCTGCATGCAAGGTCCCTGCAGGATACCCTTTTCCACTGTCCAGAGTTGAAATTTATTTGGCCATGTTGGAGGATTTCTTTTCACTGTTCATACCTGCTCAGTCCTCCTTAGGCTTCAGTTGCTTAAAAGATGGCACCCAAACCCTGTTGCTTTCTTGATTTGGCACCTGTGCTGAGCCTACATCATAGACTATCTCTCACTTGCTTCCTGCCCTTTTCTCTGCTTGCTGGTAAGTATTGGTTTTTCTCTTTGTTTTGTAACGAGCCTGTCATCTTTTGCAGAAAATGCCTATTTTCATGTTTTCTGTGAAATTGCGACTTGAGTAGGTCCCTAATCATAATGTACCTTATTCTTGCTAATTTCTCATTACTCAACAAATGTTAAAGATCTATTTTTTTTTTTTGGGGGGGGGGAGGTTTAATGCTCTCAATGTTCCAGTAATCAAGTTATCCTTTCCTCTGCTGTTTTGCTGTGTTTCTTCTAGGTTCTCTCTCTGTAACAGCCCTGCAGAAGGTTTTTAAGCTAGAATTAGAAACATTAACTCAAGTGAACATTAACTCAGGTGTGTAAGTGACTGACAGTGAAGTGTTGGATGCACTGTCAACATGCTCAAGGCTAGATTTTGTTTTATGGATCTGAGTAAAATAGTTAAATTTACATCTAATGGTTACAGAACTAATAAAACACTATTTTGGATAACTTGCTTCACTTACAGGTTTATTTGTGGTGGTTCGTTTTGTTTTTTTTTTTTTTTAAATATACCAATTTGTTACCTTTTATATACCTTGCAATAAAGCTTATATTTGCTCTTGCTTTGATTTAAAGTGAATGACATAGCATTGAGTCCCTAGGATGTCAGTAAATCTTATAATTTTCTCTCAACTGGAAAAAAAGTTGAGTCAATATGTGGTGATGATCACACCCATCTGTACCGCTCTTTTTCAAAATCGTAGATCTGCCCATGGTGGCGTATATCTATAATAAATCATCTTTTTTACTGGTTAGTCTCTGTTCTGGTAGAGGGTAGTAATGCATGTGAATGCTTATGGTGGGAGGGGGTATTCCTACCACAGCTGGCCTTACCTCTGAGGCTTCCCAGTCTTGGATAAACTCTCACTCATTCACAGATGTGGAGTGATACCATCAATCAGGCCAATAAAACAGCTCTGCTGGCCTGGGTGAAAGAGACTGGCATCCACCTGGTACAAGTCAATGGTCAGAGAAAGTATGGAGGTCCTCCACCAGGTAGGTAGAAAGCTTTGGAGTGTCTTAACTTTAGTTGCAGACAAACTACCTTTTTCTGTTGCCCTTACTACACATCAAATATAATATCCAGTTGACTGGTGAATTGCACAATATTTTTTTAGAATGGCTACACATGCAAAGCAATTGTCACACAATAAAAATGACTATCCAGATGTAAAGAGCCAACCAGCTATAGAATTATTGCTTGAGAAAGTGTACTGACTCTAGCTGGTTTTTATTCAGCTTTAACTTAAATGTGTAGCAGGGCCTAACTAGTACTAAACTGACAAACCTGCTCATGGTTTCCATGGAGATAACAACAGTGAGTGGGGAATTTTAAGTGGCTTCGTAGTGAAGAGGGTTGTCTTCTTTCTCCTCTGAGCAGCAGTGCCCCTGAACTTGCAGTCTTGTTTCTGCCCCATCACATGACCAATCCTTTGCAGAAATGGTACCTGTGCTGCAAAGGTTGGTTCAGTGGGATCTGTTGTAGGCATATAATGCCTCAGATAAGCTGAGGTCCAGCTTGGCTGCACTACAAAGAGTTGCAGTATTCTTGTACCACAGTCTCTGGATACGTAAGGCAAGGTGCCTGAAACTAGGTATTTTTTTTCATTGCCTCTTTATTGGATTTATGTATGTCTGCAGGCTGGGTTGGAGATCCCCCACCATCTGGCTCAGAGGTCTTCATTGGAAAGCTCCCTCAAGACATGTATGAAAACAAACTGATCCCTCTCTTCCAAAGTGTTGGAAAACTTTACGAGTTCCGCCTGATGATGACATTCAGTGGGCTCAACCGTGGCTTTGCTTATGCTAAGTACAGTGATTGCCGTAGCGCACAGGTGGCTATTACAACTCTGAACAATTTTGAGGTGCAGAAGGGCTGCCTCATCATGGTCTGCAAGAGCACGGAGAAATGTGAGCTCTGTATGGATGGCCTCCCCTCCTCAGTGAGTTTGGGACAGCTGCAGATGGTGTTACAAGAGGTGACCACAGGAGTCAAGAATGTGTCCCTGTATCCCAACCCCTCCAGGAAGCAGGGACAGCTTGCTGTGCTGAAATACCATTCTCACTGGGCTGCTGCCATGGCCAAGAAAACTCTAGCAGAAGGTACTTTTAAAATCACCATAGAGGGGTGTGACTGGGTAAGGGAGGAAAAAGGGAAGAATACCACAGTAGTTATAGATTCTACAGCAGCAAAGATTTTTCACTTACTAGATATCAAAGCATAGTTGTGTGGTGTGAACATGCAACATTTGGGTCATTTTAAATGTCTTAAGTGGCAAATGCCCAGGTATACAAGCCAGCTCAAACTTCCTAGAAGGCTTCAAAAGTATACCTGGGTAATATTGTCTTAAACCAATGCAATGTTTCTGTGCTGACACTGAGCTTTCTGTGACTAGTCTGGTCAGTCTTCCAGGCATCTCACGCTGCATTGCTTGCTGCTTTTCCTCCCCCTGCAGCTGGCTGCTCTGGTACAGCTTGCTGCTCGGGCAAGTGGGTAGGGTGCACCTACTTCTGGGCTATGAACAAATAATGGGCCAGTTCATATTGCCAGAGCATGGAATTGAGAGCCATTCTGTGGTATTAAGTGACAGTTGTGCAGTGGCTCAGTTCTCCCTCATCCAGTGGCTGACAGGTGTTTTAACATTAAAAGCACACCCACAGCAACTTCACACTGGATGGTGGACAAACTGAAATTTAAGTGGCTTTCTAGGGAATTTTTTTTCTTTTTAAGTTGCAACTTAAGGTAGATGCCTTAGGCAGCCACCCACTCTGTCAAGCCAATTTGGGTTTTCCTCTCCCTCTCAAGGCTTGAGGCACCAGTTTGAAAATGCCAGCTCTTAATTTTTACTGTATTTGTATGTAGTCACAAAAAAAAATTTTTTTTTAGAGGATATCGGATTTGTACCAATATAAAGAAAATCGTCTATATCAGATATGGGGCTGATTAATTTGACTGATAAATGCCTGTGCTGCACGCAGCCGCAACAAAGAGCAGAGCAAGAAGCATGGAGAGCTGCCTTCAGCTGGGAAGTCAGAAGGGGAGGGGAGGGAAGGGTGGGGGGGGGGACACAAATCAATACCTCTGCAGTGAGAAAGGGGGCAGGTGTTGCCCAGTGGGGAGGGGCAGGACGGAGGTGCAGCCCGTGGGATAGAGGCAGCTCCTACTGCAGCTTGCACCCCAGGAGGGTGGGGGGGCACGTACCTCCAGATCTTCCTGGGGTGTGGTGGGCTGCAGCTGTGGGGTGGAGTCCAAGCCAGTGCTGGACTCGTAGCAGGCTCCGGTGCTGGAAGGAGGCTGCAGCCACCCCAGATTTCGCTGCAGCACCACTCCCAGCTCTGCACTGCCCAGTGTAGCCCTGGCTGAACACCCTGCCTCCACCTAAGCACTGGGAAAATGCAGGCTGTGCTGGGCTGCAGCACAGGGCTGGGAGTGAAGCTGCAGTGAAACTTGGGGTGGCTGGAACCCACTCTGAGCCCAGCCCCCAGCAAGAAAAGTCCCACACAGTACCAGCTCTGGCTGCACCCTGCAGCTGCAGCCTGCCCCGCACCACACAGATCCAAGGGGCACTCCCCTCTGCCCTCCTGGGATGCAAGCAGCAGGGGGAGTTGCCCCCCCCCACAAGCCACTCCTTTGTCCCATGTCCCCATCCCCCCCCCACGCCCCTTCCCTCCCCCCTCCTCTTCCACCACACCAAATTTACCAGCTGATGGCAGCTCTAGTAGATCAGTATCGGCCGATATGCCTCCTTAAATATTTGTATCGGTGCCTAAATTCTCTATTGGTGCACCCCTAAAAGTTTCTGTTGCAAAGAACTTGGAAACCCATAGCTGTGGGTTTTTTTTATTTGAATTCTCTGGGTTTATCTTGTGAATCATGTTTTGTAAACTTAATTGTGCTAACACTGTGGCACCATGCAGCACCTTTTGAAGGGATCTCATGGCACCCTGGCTGAGAGTAACTGCTCTAGGGAAATCATGGGGAAACTCCAGGCACTTTCCACTGGAGACAGTTCAGTAGCACTGCAATGTCTGAAAAATGACCATTCTACTTGGAATACACTTGGCAGTGTACATGCAAATACTTCTGAACTGTCACAGTTGTGAACACATTGCCAATCACTGACCTTGCAATAGTTTGATTATTGTATGTCTGTGTCCTTAGAGCACTAATTTGGGACTAGTGTTTGCCTTAGTTACTGATCTGTAAAATCCCTCTGATAGGACCAGTATCACTCTTTTAAAATAGCAACATTTGGACCATCTTGCCTCTTTCTATGCAGTTCTCTTGGTATTATCTCAGTGACTGGTGTCATGATCATGCCAAATTGCCAGTGGCAAGAACTCTTAAGAGAAGAAATGAGTGGTCTGAACTGTCAACTAACTAGTTGCTGTTCCCTCACTTTGAGTTTGGGATTGGGGTAGCTTCCCCTACAAGCTGGGTCTAAAGATGGTATTCTGTACCCATTGGATTAGCATAAAGCCAACTCCAGAGTTGCGTGGTTCTTGTGTATGTGGGGGGAGAGGGGGTACATGAGACTTCTGCGGTCTTGTCCCATCTTGTCTTCACCTTGCTCTTCCTGAGCACTAAGCGGGTGGATGGATGTACCTCAGGAGGGCAGGTGCAGATGCACTGAAACTAGAGTCCCCTTCTACACAGGTAATTTGGATCTACATGGAGAAGAAATTCATGTGGACTGGCTCAAACCAGAGATGAAGCAGAAGCTCCGTAACAGCTTGGGGAAAACCTCCTCTGAAGGCTTGAAGCTTGGTTGTGATGGTGGTGCTTCGAGCCAGAGGCCTGATGTCCCAGTGCCTTCCCCCTTGCATGTGCCGCTCTCCAGCATGTTGGATTACCTCAGTGCTTTGTGCAAGAAGCAGCAGCTGGGGGAACCTGTGTATCTGACTAAATGTGTCCAAGTGAATCCTGATGGCTGGATGAGGTTCTGGTACCAGGTGGTGATTCCAGGCTATCCCTCCCCTTTCCGTGGATTTATATGGATCAAGCCAGACCAGTCTGGCTTGGGTGAACATGAAAAAGCCAAGAACGCTGCAGCATTTCAAGTTCTCAAAACTTTAGGTGAGTCCTTACGCAGCCTTGTGGGGCACGTGCAGACACATTCTGCTCAGGGCAGTGAAAAATTTAGGGATTTTATTTTCACTTTAATGACAAGCTTAGTCACTCCTGCATGTTCCTTCCACTGGGGTATAAAAGGATTGCTGACCTTTTCCTGAAAGGGCTGCATACTAGCACATGTGAAAGACTTAAACTGTTGTGAGACAATGTGGGAAATGTGTTTGTAAAAGCTTGGGGGGAGTCTGGAAAAAGACCACAGTAACTTGTAACAGCTTATCACAGAAAGATTCTTTCCCCTCAAGAGGGGGATTGCTGGCTATTGTGGGGAGTGGTGGGGTGAGGAGAGGCATGAAAATTTCAATAGTGCCTTTTTGGTAGCCCTCTGGGATGGGGCATCCCTTCTATCCCAGGATGCTTTGGACTAAAAAGACACACAGGAATGAGATGTTGGAAAGTACCTGGTACAGGCGAGGGGTGGGAAACTGAGCTCAAGTGGCTGGTTAAATGCTGCTTTTGGGAAGAGTAGTCATACAGAGATAAGGGAAGACTTTGGGATTTTCTGACTTGCATCACTCCTGTAGGAGCAAATAGCTTTACACTTTATTTTTCTCTCCCCAACAGGGTGCCCACTGTTTTAGGCTGACTGCTTCTACAGAACTTCATGCTTTCCTTTTCTGCTACTGTGACCCTGTAGGAGCAAGCTGACCGCTTCAGTGTGGGGATGTGTTGCAAGGGGTTACTGTTTATTTCAAACTTGTTTTGTAAGCTGGTCTTACAAGACAGGAACACAATCATTCTTTGAGGAGGCTACTCCTGCCTCCTTAGTCACTAAGTTTTTTGTTGTTGGGTTTTTTGTTTTGTTTTACATCAGGGTGTTTGTTTTATGCATACATTGTTTAGGTTTAGTGTCTGTGTTGTCTCTGCTCCAGCTTTGCTCAGAGGAACTGATCAAGCCAGAGGATGGTGGCAGCATGTAGCACTTTTAATTCACATATTGGAGGGGCAATGTATGCTAGGCCATAAAGGAGGAGAAAAAGCTGCCCAGTTCAGTTTGGGGGAGGGGGGGGATCATTTTCCATCTGCCTTGAAAAGTGTGTGGTGTTTGTTCTATGGTTTGGGAGAGGTTTGAACAGTTCATTGCATGAGACTGTGTAGACTTGATTTTATCTAACCTTGCTGAAATGGGGAGCCCAGGGCCAATGTTCCCAGGTGGGACTGCAACCCCACAGAAGCTCTGATCAAGGCCCTACTTCCCTCCCTTAATCATGGAGGTTAAAGATTGTTCTGTTTTAAATTTCTGCCTGAACATTTCCCTAGGCTTGTTTTTATATAGTTTGACTAATTCTGTTAAAAGCTTTGTTTATTTTAGATGTTTTGAGTTTTCTTCTGACCTTGGACCAATAGGATTGGACTGATGTCCTGCAGATGAAGACGGTGAAGGCACTGTACTCTGAATGGGAAATGCCACCTGAAATACTGCCTGCTTCCTGGTCAGCCCTCCTAGGAAGAGTCCAGGCCCAAACTGTTGGCGTTAGAAGTGTCCAGGGGTCTCTAGGAGTTTGTTTTTTTTCAGGCATGCATGTTGACTAAGCTGAGCCATGAGCAGGATATAAAAGGGATCCCTGCACCTTGTGCTTTGAATGGCAGGGTTATGTTCAATGCGGTGATTGAACTGCTTTTTAACCAAAAAAAATGTCTGATCACCTTTCTAATGAAACAAAATATTTATGACCTAGGAGCTGTAAGGTAATGGCACTTGTGGTCTATTCCAGCAACTCACCAATGGCTCTTATAATGCATGCAGCTGCATATGAATGAGTCCCCTTCAGCTATTCACTCTGAATCATCAGAGGTTTATATTAAAGTAACCTGGAAGGCAATTTCTAGATCACGTTGTCATCTTTTTGAAGTGTGGTGTGCTTTGTTGGTTCCTTTACTGCTAACATACCAGGAAACAGCCTCTGGGACTCCCTTGGGTAGAATGGATTCTGCCTTTTGGTACAAGTTTGGCTTGGGTTTGCATGCCTTCTACTCCATCTTGTGGAACAGAGGCTAAGCCTACAGGCTTACTAGCTGCTGACCAAGGGCAGCGGCTGCTGCCGCCACCACCCTCATGCAAATTCTTTGGAAGCTACACATTGGCTGGCTGGCAGTGAGTGGTATTTTGCTTTCTTTAAAGCAAAAGCCAGTCCATCTGCACAATCCAGGGTGGCTCCTACCTTGATCTTCCTTCTATCCTCCCCCCCATTTTACCTCCCTTTTAATGAGTTCCTGGCCAGGAGCAGTGCTGTACTTGAAATACAGCAGTAATGTAACTGAACTGGAGGCTTATGTGGAAGATACCATGGTATGTACTCTCATTCAAGATGAGGCCCTTCCACTCCTTGCTTGACATGGGGTGGGGTATTGTCTTGAAGTAGAGTACAAAGCAGGAGTTGGATAGCTGCTGTGGCTCTCGCCAGCCCTGACCTGGGGTTGCAGCCAGACCTACAGCTGGTGCCCTTCCTGGTCCTGCACACCCCTTCCTAGGGCAGGGGTGTCCAACCTTTTTGCATGTGGGGCCGGATCACAAACTTCTTATCACCCAGTGGGCCGGTGAGCCATATTCAAACACCCTCTGTTCTGGGCCAAAGAGACCCTGCCTATGTAGCCCTACTCCACCTGCCTATTACTGCAAGGTTCATGGTAGATGCTGGTGGGCAGGGGCAGGAGGGACCCATTCTGCATCCAGCCAGCTACTGCCCCAGAGACTGAAGGGGAGAAATAAATAGCTCCACATCTCCATCCCCCCAAGCAGTGTAGCCCCACAAGCTGGCACTGCCAGAAGGGGGCTGGAGCCAGGTGGCCGCTGCACCGCAGCCCCACCCACCTGCCTGCATGGCCCCTCTCACTGTGGTGCCTGGCTGCCCATGCATGCAGCCCCAGTGGCCTCAGCACTGTGAGCCCGGAGCGTGGGGTCCGGCAGACACCGGCTCCCACCGCCTCAACCTGCAGAGGTAATGCCAGGACCCTACCTGCTGAGGCCTCCCCCATGCTGGCTTCCCACATGCTGCTGGGGACGGGAGGAAGCCAGCCAGCAGAAGTGGCAGCGGAGCTGTGTGCTGCTCAGGACTGACCGGCGCAGGTAGGGGAAAAGTGCAGCTGAGCCCCTGCTGCTCTGGCTGGGCTCATCCTGTCCCGAGAGGTACATGGCTACTCCTCTTCCCACACGTACCGTGTTGCCAATGTCAAGCTGAGGTGGTGCGTGTGGGAACCTTCCCGGCCCTTCAGCAGCCATTAGGAAGCTGCTGAGGTGCTGGGGGAGGGACAAGGGGTAGGAACGAATGCCTTGGTGGGCCACGTGGTGGCCCGCGGCCTGTATGTTGGACAAGCCTACCCTAGGTGTTACTCTAGCTGCTTCAGCAGATTGGTGTTCCTGGAGTGGGCCTGGCTTATAGCCTAGTCTGGCCTCATAGCAGCAACAGTGGGAGCTTGGGCTGGGTTCCCACGCAGCTGCTCTGTGCCCTGGGCTATAGCAAGGGAGAAGGGAAGCCAAGGTTGTCTTTTGTTCGGGTTTTTTTTTTTTGGGGGGGGGGGCACATTTTAGATTTGGGTAAATATGGTATTAATGTTCATGAAGTATGCTTCCTTCAGGTAAGGCCCTAAAGGGTTAGTGCTCAGTTATTGGTACACCTCTGTCCTAAAAATGAAAACAATGAAAGTCCCTGTGCTTCTCTTCATCGTGTGCTGCCATAATCTTTTCTAGTGGAATAGAAAGAACTGTAGAGTCGTCTCTGTCTCTCTCTGTCTCTCTCTCAAGAAGGCAAAGAGGTCAGGCTGCTGAGCTGGGAGCTGAGCTGCTCACAAGAAACTCCATTCTGTTGGGGCTTTTAGATGGTAGTGGTTTGAACTGGGGAATCTAAGAAGACTTCAAAGGTGCACATTCACCTGTGTGTGTGGTTTTATAAGATTTTAGCAACAGCTGCCCTTGAAGGCCAAAAAAAACCTTTTATCAGATGCTGCAGCTCTGAGGTCAACAGAGTTCCTTCTGCTCACAGGGGTGGGTGAGGGATTCCTAGTAGTGTAGAAACAATGTCCCCTTCTCTTCCAAATGTTTAGCTCTTTATTACAGCAAACCACTGTGTAACAAAGGCATGCTGTAGAACAGTGGTTCCCAAGCTCTGACAGATTGTGCACTACCAATTTAAAATGATACAAGCTTAAGTACCACCAGCAAATTTTTTGTTACGTGAAGTAACTTATAATAAATCTGCTAATGCGTACCACTAGTGCTATGTGTATTACAGAACGGAAACTGCTGCTGTAGACCAGTATTTCTCAACCAGTGGGATGCAAAGGTAGTCTAGGTGGAACCTGAAGAATGGAAAAATAATAGTAGTAATACTTTGGTGAAGCCTCGGGGAGGGAAGCTCCTAGTCTGCTGGCCATGAGCTCCCTGCAGGCTGGCAGAGTTCCAGCCTGCAGGGAGCTGGGAGTAAGAGGAAGAAAGGCAGTGATTCAGGGGGGTACCACATGCCCCTACACTACTACAGCACATGCATGTGGCCCCAGGCAGCTTCAGGGCAGTTCTGGCAAGTAAGGGGGGGAGGGGGATTGAGGTCCATGTAGGGAGGGGGCTGGGGCTGCTGCTACTGCTGCCAGCCAGCCAGTGCCTGGAGTCCAGGGCTGCAGTGGAGCAGGACAGCCTCAGGTAGCTTGGGGGAGGTGGAGGTCTGGCTCCCCACTGCTGCACACACTTCCAAGGGGCAGCCCAGATCTGTATGTGGGGCAGGAGCAGGCTGCAAGCTCATTGCAGCTCCATGTGAAGGAAGTGTGGTGCCAAGGCAGCATGGAGCTTGCAGCTGATCCCTTCAGAAATCCCTGAGTGGCCCTGCTGCACTGGGTCATGCCTACTGGGCTGCAGAGGCTCAGGGGCAGGGAACAGCAGGGCAGTGCAGGGAACTTACTTGCCTCATGCTGCCCTGGTGACCGTGCCTCCTGTGTGCGGGGCTGCTATGTGAAGAGCAGCAGGGCAAACAGCTGCTGTTCCCTGCCACTGCTTCCCTGCCCCAGGTGCCTCTGCAGCATGGAGGGTGCAATCCTGCATGGTGGGGAAGAGCAAGACTGCACAGAGAAGGTGGTCGCCTTGTGCTGTGTTGGCAACACGCCCACTGCATGTGCCACTGCTTGCAGCACAGAACTCATAGCCTCTCCGTTGGGCACAGCTGGGAAGAGCAGGGCCCCATCATGCCTGCCAGGCTGCAGAGGCACCCAGGACAGGGAAGCAGGGTGGAGCAAAGAGTGGCAAGCAGCCACTGTTCTCTGCCACTCTGCTTCCTTCTCCTGGGTGCCTTTGCAGCCTGGCAGGCACAACCTGGCACGGCTGAGAAGATAGTGCCCACTGGGCTGTACAGGCAGCTGAGGGAGGGAAGCAGCGGTGTCAGGGACCAGCAGCTGCTCACCCTGCTGCTCTGTGGGGGGCAGCCCTGGGTGCAGGAGGTGCTTCAGTGGTGCAGTGCGGGGTAAGTAGTGATGAGAAGATCCTTATGCAGCTCCTCTGCTCCCTGCAGCACCCTGTTGCAGGGGTAGGAAGCTGGGTGGCAGCTATTCCCTGCAGGGAAATTCCCTGTGGCTCTGTTTTCTGAGGTGCAGCAGGGAGTGGAGGAGCTGGGCAGGGATCTTCTCGGGGATCTTCTCCCTGCAGCTCATCTTGCACTGTCCTGGTGAAGCACCTCCTGCACATGGGGCTGCAGTGAGGGTAGCGGCATGGGGCTGCACCCTTTGAAGTGATGGCAGGCACAATTGCCAGGGCAGAGGGGGAGGGTGTCTTCCTAATTTCTACCTATTTATATCTCACTGACATCCTGCCACACTTTTTTAGCTTCTCTTATTCCTTGGAGTCTCAGAATGGCAGACTTGCTATACCTGAAGAAGGGTGATTGCACCCAAAAGCTTGCTTAAAAACTTTTTTCTAACTACTTGGTCTAATAAAAGCTATCACATCTACTCAAAAGAACCTTGCCTGCCTGCCTTAGGGTGACATTTAACTTCCTTCCTAATGGAAAGGTTCCTATTCCTCTTCAAACTCCATGCAAAACATTGGCCTTGCTTCTATAACTCAACCTTCCTGTGCCACCTCTGTCACCAAAATAATTCTCTACCCCAAGTAGCTTTTTTGCCACATCTTTGAGCTCTAGCAGTGGTGAGAGCTAACCTCATTGAACTGGTGAATTGACGGACTAAAGCTGTTGTGAAGGGATCACAAATGGATTTTAGCATCTGCTTGACTGGGCTTGAAATGATGGAGCTACAGTTACGTATGCACTTGTTGTGTTCCTCTGTTACAGGTTTGTATGTTCCTGGCCTTACCTAAACCTGACTAAATATCTTAAGTTAAGCACCTAAAAATCCTTATTCATTCTTGAAGTTTCTGAGTGGCCTTTTAAAATAGACCTGATGTCCAGAATATGACTAGCAGCTAAGTACCTCTTGTAAACCAAACTCCTTCCTGGTATCTTGGATCACAGCTTTACTTTAAGATCTGAGTGGGAAAGGTATCTTTCTTTGAAGGTGAACAGTTCAACAGCAGCTTTTGATCACCTAATACTGCTATCGGCTGTAATGCATATTCTCCAGGAAGGTGGTGAAAGCGGCTTGTGACATAATGCTTCTGTGGATTGTTGCACAAACGGCTAGTTTCGTGCCCCTGGAGGCTTTTCCAGTATACCTCAAGGAGAGAGTCATACACGCTCAGGCCGGGTCCAACTCGAGTTTATTGTTTGCAAACAGGTCGACAAGGGAGTTCAATGCTCAAAGCCGAGTCGAACCCTAGCCACGCCCAAAGTTACAGTTTTATACCTCTCATGAACAAGATTCCATTGTGGCAATCTGTGATTTGCTACAGTTTTCTGCAAAGTTTATGTGCAAAGCAGGCAGTAACTAATCTGTGTTCCTACAGGAATCAGCCTTATCATGAATCAAGCATTGTTCGGACTGTCGTGGAAACACACACAGAGTATTTTTGGGTCAGGTCAGCAGAAGCTTTTATTTAAAAGAAACTATAGCTGTAGGGGGAGTTCCAAAGTGACATGGATTTTCCAAGCACTTGGAAGGGGTCCCCCTCCAAGAGCAAAATCAGGAGGCTTATATATTTTTTAACAGTCGCTTATAACTCACTTGATCATATAGTGAAATTAGCATGAAAAGCGGCTATAATATTATTTTATTATTTTTTTTGTTGTAATCAGGATGGGAATTATGAGGGAGGTGAGGTTAGTTCACAAACCTCCTTCTTGCACCTGAAAATCTACTTTGTACATACTTTTTTTTTTTTCTACCTTCAAGGCCGAGGTGAGCGAAGCATTTGTAGAAGAGTTACAAAGAACAAACACTTGCCCTTATCTGTTCTACTGTACAGAGCCAGCAATTCTACACAAAGCGGTTATGTCATCTTATAACTAAAATAATCAAAGTTTAAGGCGCATATTTTTTCTGATTCCACAGCCCCCCCCCTTTGAGACTATTTAGTCTCACTTTAGCCTTAAATTTTCATTCTCATGAGCCCCTCTATTTTATCATGTAGCCTTTCATGTTTTCTTTTAATCTGCTCACAGTTTTTTAACACCATTATTTTAGACTCTGCTGTGGGTTTTTTTGTCTTGCTAAAGCTTCCCCTGCTGGCTTTTACGCAGCAGAGGATCAGTTGTATTAAGACATAGAACATTATCAGAATTATCAAGACAAACAATATTCCATACAGGATTTTTTTGCCAAGGGCCCCGAAATCTGGGAGCCAGGAGGTTAGCCAAGACCACATTTCTTTTAGACCCCAGTCAGTATTCTTTGAGGCCACTTGATGTAGGACCCTTAACTGATTTCGGATTTTGCGAATGTCAGTTTTGATTCGCATGTCCTGATTGACATAGACACAACAGGTGGAGTTTACTAAGGCACATATTCCTCCCTGGGATATCAATAGGTAATCTAGGGCTATGCGGTGTTGTATAGTTATTTGTGAGATCTGGGAGATCTCTTTTTGCAGAGCCTGAATTGCATCCGCAGTGGCATTTCCCATAGCTTTCATTGTGGCTGAAATGTTAATTATGGCTAGTTCTAAATTTTTTATTTCAAGCCACGGTATGAAGGTTCTCACAAATCGATGGAACCCTGTGTTTCTGGTAGCTAAGGGGTTAACTGTCCTTTTTATGTGATGGTTGAAATTTTTTATTTGTTTTAGATATATTGCACTATGCATTTTGAAACCAGGGATAACACGTCCAAGAGTGTATGCCCCCACCCAATTCCAGGGCAAGATTTTATGAGCCCTGTTTCCGCAGAGCCAGTAAAGGCCTGGGGCAGAAAGGGTACTCAAATCTCGACAGTTGTTGTGCCCTATCCGGCACTTTTGATTGATATGTATCGTATAGGACGGTCCACGTTCAGCTGCTATCCTGCTGGACCGAGATATATTACAAGAAGTAAAATTGGAGTGAATGTAAAATTTCGATCTGTTTGTAATGAGAGCAACATGAGGTTTCTTAGAAAAGTTGTAGACCATGAATCCTGTACAATTGAGAGAGGGTACGTTACCCAACAGGATTCCACTGGTGCTACTAGGGCTATAATCTAGAGTAGTTAGGCAATGAGGGTAGTGTCCTACAGGTGTGGCTTTATTATAAGCTCCGGTGTTGTTGGATCTGTAACAGAAAGGCGCCTCTATTCTTGGGGAGATTATCCAGTTAGCAGGGGCGGCCCTCCATTCTTTAGGAGCGGACCGATGGGCAGCTAACGAGTAGCGTCTAACGAAGCCGCCGTTTATTGTTCCCCATTGCTGGAGGGATATTGGTACTCCGATCATTGGGATTCCTTGGTGTAGGTGTGCTGGGCTGTGAGAGCAAATCCAGCAGTCACTTTTATTTTCAGCTTGAGCCACCGCATGGGAGATCTGCAAATACAAATTTTTTTCCCACCCCCCTTGGGTGATACTGAGATACCCAAGTGTGATATATAAGGATATCAGTGCCATTTTTAGATACAGGAGGGACAAAGAATCTTAACAACAAACATAACCAGCACCAGTAAGAAAACACTACCAGCCAAACCCAGGATGGCAGCCAAAGTCTTTCTTCGTCCTCTGGGCTCAAGTTACCTAAAGGACTGATAATGTCGGCTCTTGGTCTTGATCGAGGTAGTGATCTTCCGAATGGGAGCATTTACTTTCTTCGAGGCCGAAGATGATATCTTCGTTCTTTAACTGATGAATCCGGCTGGGCTGAGGTGTTGGGTGCAGGGGAGAGGTTACTAGCACTTGCACCCTGATGCTCCTCACTTGCCTGAGTGAGGTCCTGAGGGTCTTTGTCCTTGGCCTCGGGGAAAGATCCCAACCTTGGTTGGAATTCAGCTGCTTTGGGGTCCAATGGAGGTGATACCTTCTTGCAGTGCGAGGCGTGAGTCCACATTTGGTGACCTTGGCAACGAACAGCAGAATTAGTGGTCAGAAGTACCTGGAAAGGTTCTTTTCATCTGGGTTGAAGTGCGTTTTTCCGTTGATAGACCTTTACGTAGATCCAATCCCCTGGTTCGAGGTTGTGACAGGGAACATCTGGTGATTGAGGTAAGGCTTTTTGGACCTGTGAATGAACAGACCTGGCATATTTTATTAATGCCTTGCAATAATTTAGTACAGTTTTATCAGTTAATTGTAGGTCTGTTTGGTGAGGGGCAACAGGTGGTGTAGCTGGCATCCTCATGGGTTGTGCCATGAGTATTTCATAAGGGGTTAGGCCATGTTTTTGTTAACAGTGTTTCTAATGTGCATAAGAGCAATGGGCAGTGCATCAGGCCATTTGAGGCCTGTTTCAGCACAAATCTTCGAAATGCACGTTTTTAAATCAGAGTTTTTATGTTCTACAGCACCACTTGACTGTGGATGATAATTACAGTGTAGGTGTTGCTGTATGTTGAGTGCTTGGCAGATGTTTTTTACTATCTGTCCTGTGAAATGGGTGCCACGGTCACTATCTATTGTGAGGGGCAATCTAAATCTAGGGATGAATTTTTTGAGCAATTTTTTTGCTACAGTGATGGAATCAGCACGTACGCATGGGTAGGCTTTCACCCATCCAGAGAACACATCAATAATAACAAGAATGTATTTATAAGAACAGCACTTAGGTAGCTGCACAAAATCAATTTGCAGATTTATAAACGGTCCCCATGGAGGGGGATGGGCTGCGGGTGTCGTTTTTACCCGTTGTCCAATGTTGTGAGCTAAGCAGATGGGACAGGAGCTACAGTACTGTTGTGCCATGGAAGGAAAATTTGGGGCAAACCAATTTCTTTGTACTGTAGCAATCATTCCTCCTTTGCTCGTATGGGCCACAGAGTGGGTTAAACGAGCAAGATGTGGCAAAAGCTCTCTAGGCGCCACCAGGCGGCCGTCCAGGGAGCGCCAGAGAGAGTCGGGGTGCAGTGAACATCCTGCACGCAGCCAGTCATTTATTTTCTTTTTTGGGGCCTGCTTTTGAAGAAGGGCCAGACTTGAAAGGCTAGCCAAAGGAGACTGGTCTGCTGAAAAACAAACAAAAACAGAGTTAGGAGCCTGTGGGCCAGAAAGGGCCGCATTTCTGGCAGAACGGTCTGCTAGATCATTTTTTCGTGTGACATCATCAACGGGTTTCTCATGAGCTTTACATTTAACAATAGCAATAGCAAGAGGCAATTGAACAGCTTCTAAGAGCGCTTTTACATAACAACCATGACTGATTTGGGTCCCTGATGAAGTGAGGAACCCTCTTTGTTTCCAGATTTGTCCAAAATCATGAACAACACCAAAAGCATACTTAGAGTCAGTATAAATGGTTGTGGTTTGATTTTTTGCAAGAATGCAAGCACGTGTTAAAGCAATGAGTTCAGCAACTTGAGTAGAACGAGCTTGAGGTAAAGAATAGGCTTCCAAAACAGCATATTGAGTGTATACTGCATATCCCGCAACTAATTTGCCTGCATCATTTCTAAGACAGGAACCATCAACAAACAAAACAAGGTCAGAGTTCGGGATAGGAATGTCCTTGAGGTCAGTTCGAGGGGTTAACAATTGAGTTGTGATAGACAGGCAATTATGAGGCTCACCATCAGAGGCAATAGGCAGAAGTGACGCAGGATTCAGAATTGAACAGCGATTTAAGGTTATATTTGCAGCTGACAGTAGAAGTTTCTCATATTTAGTAAGATGGGAATTGGAAATGTGCTGAGTTTTGCCCTTGAGCAGAAGGGCCATCACAGCATGTGGAACTGCAACGGTTAAAGAGTGTCCCAAAACTAGAGAATCTGCCTTTTCAACCAACAAGGCAGCAGCTGCAACTGAACGGAGGCAAGGAGGAAGTCCCGCAGCTACGGGATCAAGGGCAGAGCTGTAATATGCAATTGGGCGATGCTTTTCACCATGCAGCTGAGTGAGTACTCCTAAAGCGATTTCTTTTCTTTCATGACAAAACAAGGTAAAGGGTTTCTTATAATTAGGAAGTCCAAGAGTGAGGGCTTGCTTAAGGGCCACAAATGCTTGTTCGGCTTCAGGAGTTCAAGAGAGGGGTTCCGGGGTGGTATCATGAGTGAATGCTTGCAAGGGTTTTGCGAAAGCAGCATAACCCAGGATCCACTGTCTATAATAACCCGTTGCACCTAAGAATCCCCTCATCTGTTTTCTAGTCATAGGTTTGGGAACGTTGAGGATAGCTTCAACTCTACTAGGGGAAAGGTGTCGTTTTCCTGCTGAGATATCATGCCCTAAATAATGTGCCTTAGACTTGCAGAGCTGCAATTTAGATTTTGAGGCCTTGTGGCCTTTCTGAGCTAAAGCTGTGAGGAGTGTCAAAGTATCTTGCTCACAGGCCTCTAAAGTGGGTGAGGCTAACAATAGATCATCAACGTACTGAACAAGGGTGGACCCCCCTTTGAACGTGATAGGATCCAAATCTTTTTTAGGATCTGGGAAAACAGGGTTGGGGACTCTGTATATCCCTGAGGGAGTCTTGTCCAGGTATATTGAAATCCCTGATAAGTAAATGCAAACAGATACTGGCTATCCTTATGAACGGGGATAGAGAAAAAAGCAGAACAAAGATCCACTACTGTGAAATATGTAGCATCTGAAGGGATACAGGAAAGAATAGTGGCAGGGTTAGGGACCACGGGGAAAGCGGGTAACACAGCGGCATTTACAGCTCGAAGATCTTGCACAAAGCGATACGTATCTTTACCAGGTTTTTTGACAGGTAGGATAGGTGTGTTGTAAGGGGAGCGTATTGGGACAATAATCCCTTGTTCAAGGAGTGAGGAAACAACAGGCTTGATCCCTTCCTCAGCTTCGTTTGAGATGGGGTACTGTGGGACACAAGGAAGTGGCTTGGCAGGGTTCAGGATGATACGCACTGGTTCAGCACTCAGCATGTGCCCCACTTCATTCGCATGGGTGGACCACAGCTGTGGAGGTACTCGTGCCAACAGTTCCTCTTGCAAGAAGGAAGTGTCGGGATCAGAGTACTCCTGGGTTAGCAAAGCCACAAGCTCGGTTTCTCTATGTTCCGGTACCTCAAGGTAAACACCATCTGGGCTACAATAAATCATGCATCCCAGTTTATACAGCAAATCTTTATCAAGAAGGTTGACAGGTGCACAGGGGCTAAGAAGAAAGGCATGATTTTCAGATAAAGGGCCAATAGAGATGGAGACGGGTTCAGAGACGGGATGTGGGATAGGTTGTCCGCCTATATCGACAGCATTTACAGTTTCAGGAGAATAAGGTAGAAAAGGAAACTCAGCAGCCTTTAGCGTGGAGCGGGACGCTCCGGTGTCGACAAGACAGGAGACAGGTTTACCAGAAATAAGGCATTCAACAAACGGACCAGATTGGTCAGTAGCAAGCAAAGGAGCAATGATGTCACTGTCCCTCAGGCTGTCCTATTCAACACTGGGAAAACTGATAGGAAGTGGAGGTGGGGGCTGGGGTCTGGGTCCTTGGCCGGGGCGGTTGGGGCATTCTGATTTCCAATGTCCTTCTTGCTTGCAATAATGACATTGGTTCCCATAGCCTGGGTTTTGTGGGCTCAAGGATCTATCTCTTCCCCTGAATCTACCCGGGCCTCCCCTTCCCTGTCCTCGTCCCCTTCCTCTACCTGGACCCTGTAACTGAGAAATCTGTAAGGCCATTAACTTAAACTCGGCACTGTCTTTAGACCGTTCCAATTTGTTATGAAAATGGTTAGCCGCAGCAAGGACTTCGGTCAAATCTTTAGTTTCCCAGCCAATAATTATTGTTTGAATTTTCTCAGCAATTTTAGGGTTAAGTCCCTGGACGAATGCTGCCACTATTGCTTGTTTAGCATTTCCGACTGGGTTATCCATTCCTGAGTATCGTTCAAATGCCTGTTTGAGGCGTTCTAAATAGTCACTGGGGTGTTCATTTTTGTTTTGTTTACAGGTATTTATTTTGGTCCAGTCTGCCTTTTTTGGGCAAATTGTGAGAACTGCCCGAACCAAAGCATTTCTCTTGTCAATAAAGTCTTGGCCAATCCCTGGGTTTTGATCTGGCCAAGTACAGGCAGCGTACAGACGTAGCATAGTTTCCTTGGGCAAAATGGATCGCATGAGCTGATTAATGTCAGCCCATGTTGGATTATAACAATTTATAACAGTCTGCAATTCTTCCTGAAATTTTTCTGGGTCTTCCCTGATTTTTGGGAACTTTTGAGTTAAATTGTAGAGATCACCTGGAGTCCAGGGTGCATGCACAGTTATTATATTTTGTCCATCGGTGCCAATGCCTGGCATTTGTCTTAGGGGGTAAACTTGTGCAGTTTGGGATCTCAGATTGATGGGAGATCTTTCCATGCCTATTCCCATTCTTCTAAATACACCTGTGGTGGGTTGAGACCCAGGAGTAAATTGCCACACTGGTGATGATTGAGTGGCAGATATGGTGGATGAGTCCGGACTATTAAGCTCCGTGGATGGATTTACTGAAGGAGCTTCAGCTAATGGGTCACTAGCCTGGGCTGCAGCCTGAAGTTGAACCGGTTGTTGCTGATGTGGGAGTCCCAGGAGAGCAGGGTTTGAACAAAGGTCAAGGATATCCTCTACTGGCTCCGGTGGTGGGGGCGCCCCGGGCAATGCTGGATACATCGGAGCGGTGGCCAGCATGTAATTTGGGGGAGCAGCCAATTTCTCCCAAACAGCTTTTAACTGCTGTTTTAATTTTTTTTGAGAGTCTTTTAGGCTCCTAGTTTGAGATTCTGTCTGCCTTTTGGACATTTCATCATACCAATAAAAGAACGCGTCCCACTGGTTTTGTGGTGTTTTGGATCCACGGGACTCTAACGCCCCTCTCAAGTGCACTATTTTATCCTGATCAAATGTTCCTTCCTGTGGAAAATGTTTCACAGGATCATCCCTAGTATACCAGTTCCACTTATCCAGGTACTTGCAAGTCTCGGGAGAATAGTGTGTGTACATAAAGTACGCCGGAGTCCCCTTAGGGGGGACAGGAACCTGTTTAGACTGACTTGTTCCCATTTTCAGTCACACAGGGAGACGTAGGAGAGGCTTATTTAGGATGTCCGGGCCGCTCAGTGCCTTGCCCCGCAGTTTTTCACTGCCCAGACAAAAGGCTTCTGACCCGACACCGGCTCATAAAATGGAAATGGGGAGGGAAACACTAGAGGGATCCTTTCACTCCTGCTTTCGGCAGAAGCTACTGGGACAAGGGGTTTGGAAAAGACAAAATCACTCAGACGCCCTGTCCACTGGGTCACGAGGTTCCAGTTGGGTCCCCTGGCTATTAAAACTGCCCTGTCAGGCAGAATTGGGGCGGCTGAACCCAACCGTAGTCTCAGTCCTGGTCAGTGGCTCATATTTCTAAATACACACACACATGCACATTTATTCAGTCAGCCAGACCTCCTACCCCACACCGCCTTAGTTAATTAACTACAAGCCCGATGTGCTGTTGGATGAAGGTGCCTCAAACAGTTTCTCTCTAAAACGTATGTTACCAGACACAAAATGGGATCCTTTACCAGACAGAAAATTTTAGCCGGCAGTAAGGTTCAGACTGACCTGTTTTAACAAGGTTCAGATCCAGTTACCACGGCCAAGTTGGGAGCCTACAGGCAGTCCTCCTCCGAAACCCCAATAGAGATTTTGAATTAGGTCTCTTACCTCTCAAGTTTGGCGCCTCAGGGTTCGGGGGGGGGGGGAGCCTGCGGTCCTCCTTCCTCAGCCTGTGTTCTGGATCCGAGTCACGGCACCAGGAATTGTCGTGGAAACACACACAGAGTACTTTTGGGTCAGGTCAGCAGAAGCTTTTATTCAAAAGAAACTACAGCTGTAGGGGGAGTTCCAAAGTGACATGGATTTCCCAAGCACTTGGAAGGGGTCCCCCTCCAAGAGCAAAATCAGGAGGCTTATATATTTTTTAACAGTCGCTTACAACTCACGTAATCATATAGTGAAATTAGCATGAAAAGCGGCTATAATATTACTTCATTATTTCTTTGCTGTAATCAGGATGGGAATTATGAGGGAGGTGAGGTTAGTTCACAAACCTCCTTCTTGCACCTGGAAATCTACTTTGTACATACTTTTTTTTTTCTACCTTCAAGGCCGCGGTGAGCAAAGCATTTATAAAAGAGTTACAAAAAATAAACACTTGCCCTTATCTGTTCTACTGTACAGAGCCAGCAATTCTACACAAAGCGGTTATGTCATCTTATAACTAAAATAATCAAAGTTTAAGGCATATATTTTTTCTGATTCCACAGGACTGTTCTTTATTATGCTACTAATTATCTAGTGCAGGAAGAAAGAAGAGAAAAAGAGACAATTTGCAGTTCTCAGCTGTGAAGCCTTTTGTGTAGTGAGATTACAGTTCTCAGCTGTGAAGCCTTTGTGTAGTGAGATGAGACATTTTTGCCACAGAATTAAACTTTTCCAGAAAGTATTTAACTGTGTTGATGGCAGCAGATGGGATAGAATAAGGGTGCCCAGTCAGTGGCATAGGTGTCGCAAGTAACAGTGGTGTGATGGGCAAGTTTGTTATTACCTTGAAATAAAATAGTTTTCTGATAGCATACTGTTAGGTTAACAATAGTTTAGATTATTGAGAAGTATTAAATTTGCAGCTGAATACAAGGCATAAACTGTGGCCTAGCAATGCTGCTGACCACAAGGCAGAATAATAGCTAAGCCAGCCATTTGCTTATGTTAAGTAACCATTTTAACTGTGTTAACCATTTTCTGAGTGAAAGGCAGCAAGTGAATCTCTGTAAGTCTGTGTGCTGCGAACCAGCTACAGCAAGGAACGAAATAAGATAAAGGGGCCCAAAAAGAGGAAAGATGGCAAAACTCAAAACAGAAATACAGATTGGAATGTAAAAGGTAACATGTAACTGTTACTTAACTTCAGCTTTTAAAAAGTGCTAGTTCAGCTTAACAGAAATAGGCTGTTATGAAAATTTGTGAAGTGCAGCCGTAAGTATTGCTTTTTTTATTAACCTTGTTGCCTTGTTGTAAAAAGTTAGAATGCCCCACCCTTTGGGGGGGGGGCATTTTGCCTCTTTACTGGCTTATGGTCATTTGTTCGAGCAAATAAACTGCAGTAAAAGCCTTTACCCGTGTTGCCTGGTTCCTATGTGGCTAGACAATGAACTCCAGGGAGTTTTTTCCCACAACAGTGGCAAGTTAGGCAGAAAGCTGTGCAGCAGATCAAGTAAGGGAAAGGGATTGGAGAGACCCTCAGGAAGGGTGTGGGGCTAATTTTATAGCATGCCTCCCCAAAAGATTGACTTCTACTAGAACAGACCAAGCTAGCTTCCCTAGTCATGTAGGCAAATAAAACATGGGCCTGAATCCCCTACTGTCTTGCTAGGGCAGAAAGATCAGCAATTATTCTTTTTTCTTCTCTTGTAGACTCAAACTATGTAGAATGATAGAAATTGCCTGTAGGCTGAGTTACTTTCCACCACTGTTCAATGGTTTTACTCCTGCAGTCTTTGCTGGGTTCTCGCTCCCTGGACCACATAAAAGGCTTAAAATCCAAGCTGCAAATCACCTTGAGATGGGGAGTGTCTCAAAGCAAACTGGGCCTTGAGCATCTCTGCTCCTTCTGATGCTGAGGTAGAAGAAGCATGTGATGTGTTTTGTTTTCATAGATTCATAGATGTTAGGGTCCGAAGGGACCTCAATAGATCATCGAGTCCGACCCCCTGCATAAGCAGGAAAGAGTGCTGGGTCTAGATGACCCCAGCTAGATACTCATCTAACCTCCTCTTGAAAACCCCCAGGGTAGGGGAGAGCACCACCTCCCTTGGGAGCCCGTTCCAGACCTTGGCCACTCAAACTGTGAAGAAGTTCTTCCTAATGTCCAATCTAAATCTGCTCTCTGCTAGCTTGTGGCCATTGTTTCTTGTAACCCCCGGGGGCGCCTTGGTGAATAAATACTCACCAATTCCCTTCTGTGCCCCCGTGATGAACTTAAAGGCAGCCACAAGGTCGCCTCTCAACCTTCTCTTGCAGAGGCTGAAAAGGTCCAGTTTCTCTAGTCTCTCCTCATAGGGCTTGGTCTGCAGGCCCTTGACCATACGAGTGGCCCTTCTCTGGACCCTCTCCAGGTTATCCGCATCCTTCTTGAAGTGTGGCGCCCAGAATTGCACGCAGTACTCCAGTTTTGGTTGGAAACAGTACAGCTAACTAGCCCCAGCACCCAGTGTCCTTAATAGTCCATCCCATAGCAAAGTTTAATGGATTGTAAGGCTAGAAGGGACCTCAGAAGATCATCAGGTCCAGCCCCCCTGCTCCAGGCAGGAAAGACTGCCTGCAAGGTGACTGTCTAGTCTCTTGAAGATTTCCAGGGTAGGTGATTGCACCACCTCTGGAGGACGCTTATTCCACAGTCTGGACACTCTAACTGTGAAGAAGTTTTTCCTAATATTGAGCCTAAAACAGTCTTCTAGGAGTTTGTGGACATTTACTTCTGGTTTTCCCCAAAGGTGCCCTGGTGAACAGTTTTTCACTGAGCCCTTGATGCACGCCCCTGATGTAGCTGTAAGCTGCTACCAAATCCCCTCTCAGACTTCTCTTTTTCAGGCTGAAGAGTCTCAGGTCCTACAGCCTTTCCTCGTACGGCTTGCTGTGCAAGTCCCTGATCAGGAGGTGGCCCTCCTCTGGGCTCTTGCAAGCTTTACTACATCCTTGTTAAAGTGCAGCGCCTGGAATTGGAAGCAGTACTCCAGTTGGGGGTCTCACCCACGCTGAGTAGAGCGGAAGAATAACTTCCTTGACTTTTCTGGAGATGCATCGATTGCTGCATGCCAGGGTATTATTTACCCTGCTGGCTACAGTGTCACACTGCTGGCTCAGGTTCATACTGTACTCTATTATTCCCTCTAAGTCCCTTTTGTTGTGGTGCTGGTCTGTTTGGCACTGCCAAGCCTGTAGGTGTGTTAAGGGGTTGTTGGTCCCCAGGTGGAGCACTTTGCATTTCTCAGTGGTGAACTTCATCTGCGTCTGACTCACCCAATTTGCCAGCCTGTCTTGATCTGCCTGTGAACTTGGTGTCATCTGTGCACTTGGCTAGTGAGCTCTTCACCCCCACATCCAGATCATTGATAAAGATGCTGAAAATTACTGAACCAAGTACTGACCCCTGAGGGACACTGCTGCCCACTTCTCATCAGGATGACACAGATCTGTTCCTTAGGACTCTCTGGGTCCTACCCTGCACCCAGCTTCCTACCCACCTAACTGTCTCACAGTTAAGCCCACAGTCCTCCAATTTTCTTGTAAGAACATCGTGGAATACCAGATCAAAGGTTTTTTGGATGTCAAGGTATAGAACATCAACCTCTTCTCTTATCCAGGTGACAAGTTACCTGGTCATAAAAGGAGATGACTTTGGTAAGACAAGACCTGCCTGCAATCAAGTCATGCTGGCTGTTGTTCAGCATCCTACCTTCTGCAAGCTTATCACAGATAGACTCCTTAATGAATTTTCCCAAGATTTTCCTTGGGGAAGAAGTTGGGCTAATTGGCCTATAGTTATCTGGGTCCTCCCTCATCCCTTTCTTGGAGATGGGCACAACATTGGCCCACTTCCAGTCCTCAGGGACCACTCCAGATCACAGTGAGTTTTGGAAGAGTAGCACTCTCAGCTGGAGTTCATCCGGTCCTGCTGACTTGTATATGTCTAACTTCTTCAATTGATCACACACCAATTCTACCGTGTGTCTTAAGTTGCTCTTGGGTCCCTTGCTCTACCAGCAGGTGCTAAGCCTTTCCTGTCACTGCAAGTCAGAGGCACTTGAGATACTCCTTGTTATAAAATACAAAGAGTGTTCAATTAATTAGCCAACCCATCAGTTCTTACTGCAGAAAGTGCTTAGCAAATAGACCTGTCAACCTGGGCATGCAAGCAGAGCCCTAGTTGTAGAGCCTGTCTTGAACGGTGCAGAAGGCAATTTTTTTTTAATGTAATGGGGCTTTTTACATCCCATCAAGCACCTGATGCTAAGTTCCCCTGCTGTGGGGAGGGATGGTGGAGCTGCTCCCAACCTGCACAGCTTCCTGAGCCGGGGTGCATTCTCTTGCTTTAGTTAATACCACAAGTAAGGCGAACCAAGGCACAGTGACTCATCTGCCTGTCTAAAAATCCCCTGTCTTCCCGACCCTAAGAGGAGAAATGCACAAGCCACTTGTTATGTCTTAAAGTAGCCACGTGCTAGTGTCCTTCCTAAAGAACTGGAAGGAGCTCCTATAAGTTAGTATAGCGGGGAAATGGGAGGAAAGGGGCAGTACGAAACTCCATGGGTTGGAGGTGGAGAAAGTTCAGAACCGTGATCTTCACTCCTGCGGCAGCACATTGCCTCTCTGAAGGTGCTCACAGCCTCAGGGAAAAAAAATGGTCTAGAGACAGTGGCAGGGAGAGCCGTGTCTCCCGTTCCTCGCTTTTCTTGCCTGTGGGGCACGGGCCAGCGGAGGCTGCAGGACCCTGCTCTAAAAAAGGCGAAGCTATGGGACAAGGAATGACACAGATCTGCTTGAGAGCACACCCTGAAAGCCCTTTTAGCAGGGTCAGGATGGCCGAGCGGTCTAAGGCGCTGCGTTCAGGTCGCAGTCTCCTCTGGAGGCGTGGGTTCGAATCCCACTCCTGACAAATTACATTTTACTAACCCTACTTCGGCCCGTGACAGGGGTGGGGGCAGGTGTGGAGCCTGCAGCGCCTCTAGTCTCCTGGTCCGGCCGGGGCTGAGCGGGTGCGGCGCGAGCTCGCGGGCGGAGCAAGGCCCTAGGGCTCAGCCCCCCCTGCCTGCGGTGCGAGGGGCGGAGCGGTCTGCAGCTGCCGCTGCCAGGAAGCCGGGGCCGGCTGCCGCCACCCGCCGTCCGCGCGGGCCCGATGAAGGAGCGCGCAGGGCTGCGGGAGGGAAGCGGGCAGCTCAGCAGTGGCAGCGCGCCCTGCCCGGGCACAGACCGCTCCGGGAGCACGGGCCGCCGCACGGGGCCGGGGAGGGGAGGCTCGGGGAGCTGGAAGGCAGACAGCTAACCACAGGGACAGGGATTGGGTGTGGGTGCTTTCTTTTTAAAATAGATGAGCTACCCCAGGGGGTCGGGTGCGTAGACAAGGAGACTTGACCTCCAGAGGCAGATGCCCCTACTGACTCAGACACTGAACCAGCAGAGCCCAGCCAAGGTGCTTTGGCATCTGCAAGTAGACAGCTCACAGTCACTTGGGACCACAGATGCCTCTTGGGACCCCTGTGCCTACATCATGTGGCCACCAGTGAACAACCTCCCTGCTCATTTCAATCTGGAGGCTTACCTGCCAGAGCACATAAAGCCCCTTTGAGAACACATGACACAGGGTGATCGCCAAGTGCCTGGGCAGTGGTATGGCTGGAGGTACCTAAGCTTGAATGCAGCCACTAAGAATTATTGTCTAATTTCTCTATGCCTCAGTTTGCCCCCTGCACACAAGAACTCTTACTTCACCCCACAGAAGTGCTTGCCCTGATTCCACTTCCTCACTGATGAGAAAAGAAACTGAAGCAACAAGGGTTGAGGGGAGAATAAGCAGCAGCAGCAGAAATGACAGGGCCTATGCCAACAGACCAGAAAGGGGCAGGCCAGGAGCTAAGCAACACTCCCATGGAGGATGGGAATGCTGTGCTGGCAGCGGGTGGTGTGGATGGTAGCTGCTGTGTGTCAATTTAGCAGCTCACCATTAGCAGGGGACTTTCCCCCTCAATTATGCAGGAGAGGGGGACAGTTTATGCCTTAAACACAATTAAGCAAATCATGACTGGGGCAGCATCCAGCTCCTTCCTTGAGTTAGTTTCCAGCTTCCTAATCTTGCTACCCAGACTGGTGACATGCAACTACTACTGAGGAGTCCTTTCACCCCCAAACCCCTCAGTGCTGCATGTGTAACTCTATTCCACCTCATAGATAAACTGATTCCAGGGACAGGTTCAGTCTACATTAGCATGTGAGAAAGGGTGGATCGGTCAATGACAGTTTTTAGTGAGTTGAAATGAATATGCACATGCCCATCAGTGCTGGAAAGATGACCCCAAGTAGAAACAATGGTCACATCATGACTCAACCTTTCATTCTTCTCTGCTGATTTAGCCATGTGAACGTTATTTCAGAGGAATGGGCAGGAATACAGAGAAGTTGGAGTCTGGAAGTGTACAAAACGCCAGATGCAGAAGCCTACGCGTGAAGGCTGGAACATGCCTTTACAACGAAGACAGGAACTGGGGTACCTAAGAACTCACTATCTGGTTATGAGTATAAGTCTATTTTCTGCAGTATACAGCTGCTACTGGTAATTTTGCCTGATTGCTAATATCCCAGTAAAGCAGTGTATACAGTGGAGGAATTTACTCCAGCTTATCTTGTGCTTCAGGATAAAATTAGCAAAAGACGCCAGAGGAATCCTGGGAGCAGCAATTCATCTTGCAGCTGTCAATCCAATGCCATGCAGAAACACAAACTCCCAGTTAGAACCAGGCAGAGGTTCCCAAACAACACAGTCCACATGACAGGCTCAAGGACACCTGCCTCTGACACCTGCAGTTGCCAGGCACACTTGGCTTCCCACTGGCAAATAACCAAGGGCCCACCTGAAAAGTTAGCAGCAGAATATTTAATGTCATCCACTCTCTAAATGTGCAAGCAGATACAGCAAGTAGCCTGGAGCAAGCCAGGGCTCTGCAGAGCAGTGTGGGAGCTGCTGCTTCACACATGGAGACAACCCTGGAGGAACTAACCCTTGCCCTTCAGAGCAGAGCAGAGCAGAGGCAGAAATTCACATCACGGACACTGTGCAGTCAGAGGCGGCCAAATGCAATTTTATTATGAAAGTCTGGAACGAACTTTCCTGAGCAGAAATAAGCAGGGGAGTCAGATTTACTAATAAAAGTCAATGTTTAGGATTGTAAATCCAAAAAAAAAAGCTGACAAAGCCAGTAGGGAAATACATAGCGCCTGAGCAAGGGACTAACAATAGAAGGATGGGGGTGAGGAGGGGAACGCAACTAGGTTACAGGAGATACCAAAAGCCTGGCTTCTACTGCCAGCCTGGCCCACACCCACCCTGTCCCACATGGGAGTTGCAGGAGGAATGTGGACAGTGCTGAGTGCTCACTGTGGGCAAAAAACCATGTGGAGCCCAATGGGTTAAAAGGGCAAAGTAAAAGATCTTACTAATGGCACAAATAAAAAGGTGCCCAAAGGCTACTTCTACCCTCTGCAGAGCCAGGGCTGTAGTCCCACCAGGAGATCTGCTGGGCTGAGCCAGTTGTGAAGGGAAGAGCCCAGCCAGATGGGAGTCAGCCGCAGTGTGGTAGGAGGCACAGTGCACCAGTGCCTGAGACATGCAGCCAGAGAAGGCCCTGCACACAGCTGCAGTCTCTGCCCAGGGTCTCATTCCATGTTATACCATGTGACAGGCAACAGGGTTAAATCTTCATTTTCTTTAGGGGAGGAGCCTGTAGGTCCAGCTTGGATATGGCATTTGCTGTGAATGGGATTCTCTGGCTGATTTTCTTCCCAATCATCTCCACCTAGACAGAGGAAGTCATAGAACAAAGTTCAGCCAACACCCTCTGCTCTGTGCGCCACAGCCATGCACAGCCACACAGGACAGAAACCCCAGCTCCCAAAGTACTGCTGTACCCAGTGAGCTAAAATCTCCACTAGACAGTGCTAGCATAGCCAGCAGAACCAAGACACACTACATCCAGCAATGGAACTTATCACTAGGGATTCTGGTTTTCTCTGCTTAAAATCCCAAATCCTCTGATTTAAAACCCCTCAAAATCCATGTTTTTCTGTAATTAAAATGAAATGCCACTATAAACATAGGCATAATTTGAACATGTTTTATTGATATATTTACAATTTTACAGCAATTTGGAAGCCTATCAGTACCTCAATCATTATAGTAAAATAAATTCTAGATACCTATATATTTTGGCATTTGATTTTGGTTATTTCATCATAGAAAATCAGAGCTGCCCCCTTTGCTCACCAGAACACAGGTCCAGCTATGGCTGTCACCCCTGCTGCTTTGTGGTGCTAAGCAGCCCTGATATGCCAGTGCCCTGTCCCTGCCTATGCTGTTGCCCCTCACTTCCAACCTAGTCCCCCTGGCCCTGCTGATGCCCCTCACTCCTGACCCACAACCCTCCCTGGTCTTGCTAGTGCCCCTCATTCCCAACCCACAGCCCTCTGGCCCTGCCAGTGCACCTCACTCCCAACCCACAGTCCCCCACCCCCATGGCCATACTGATGCCCCTCACTCCTGACCCTGCCCCCAGACCTGAGCCCCAGTGTGTGAGGAGGTGGGTGTGTGGGTAAGGGGGCATGTGGGCACAGGCAATATGTTGGGGGGGAGGGGGCATGGAGGGCATAAACAATATGTCCAGGGGACAGTGAGAATGTGTGTGTGTGTCCCCAATTTCTGTGCCCACAATGTGGAGAGTGCTGCAATCTGGCCAGACCAACTCTAGACAGGAGCCACCTCCATGGCCCAGCAGGTGGGCCTGGCGCAGGAGGAAGAACTGTGCTGCCATGAAGCGCCCCCTGCCCACCCAGCAGCAGTGGGGGGCACAACTCTGCACCACTGGTGCCTCACCTTGGTGGCCATGGCAGCACAGCACTCCATCCTGCTTTGGGTCCCACCTGCAGGGCCACAGAGGCAGCTCCTGCCCAGAGCTGGTGCGGCCAGGCTGCAGCCCTATGCCCCACTGTGGGCCCAGAAAACTGAAAGGCATGTGCCTCCCTGCTCCCCACCCATTGCCTATGCCCCCCCCGCCCATCCCAAAGCTTTGCCTGTGCCCCAACCACCTCCATAGGCTTACCTGGAGGGAACTGCAGGAGCTGCTCTCCACCACAGTGCCTGGCTGCCATGTACATGTGTGCACATGCACATGCATGTGGCACCTCCTGAATCCTGCTTCCCCATCCCCCAGCAGCCCCTTATAGGCTGGAACTCTGCCAGCCTGCAAGGGAAACCCACAGTTTCCCAGGGTTTTTTTTTCTTTGAAAGAGAAAATTCGTGTTTTTTCCATGGCAAACAGGAAACCCAGTTCCCTCCTTATTACTCATGCTACCTCAATGGTCCTCAGCCTTTTAAAACTAGAAGACCCTCCCCATCAGACTCAAGACACCCCTCAGAAAATGCCAGCTCTTAGTTTTTGTTCATTTTCTGACTACAGGAAAATAATAGACTAATTCCTCTGTGGCAAAGAACCGAGAAAGCCCAGGAAATACCTGGAAGCCTAACTGCTGCAGCCAATCATGCAAACTGTCCAGGATTCTCCTTCCATCAAAGATAAAAGCCGGTTTGAGCACTGCCTTATAGATTTTCTCATGGCTACCTCTGACAAGATTTTCTACTGAGACAGCCATGTTGGGTACAGAAATACTCTTATGAATCATCAGGCTGCAGACCTTAGAGAGACCTTAGGGCAGAGGTGCTGGAGTGGGACAGGTCTTGCATGATCTGCTCTTTCTTCACTTTGGGATCATAGATGTGCAGCTGAGCTCCCTCGTCCATCAGGTACTTGCTGATGTGGATGCTGGAGGACTCCCTGAAGCAGGAGAGAACTCACCCTGCAGCTCCTGGCACAGACAGGTCCCACTGACCCAGAAGTGCCCCCTGGAATGCCATGGCACAGACTACTGCATTTCTGCCCTGGAACACAGGGTATTTCTCCCCAAATGGGGATGGAAGGAGCAGTCAGGTTCAATGTAGATCACCATGGGCAGGTACAAACTAAGAGCAAGGAACAGGAATAGCAGAATAGGGAGTCAGGGCTCTGGGCTCTTGATTTTCCATTATTTCCAGAAACCTGAGAAACTTGCTACACATGTGACTGCAGTGGTTCATATCTGTCGGAGGAGGAATATCTCCAGCTTGGCTTCTGCTTCTTACATCCAGTGCCTGTTGGTCACTGCTAAAGGAAGTGCTGAGCTGGGGGGTCCCTGCCCAGAAAGAGCCCCAAAGATACAGAGACCTGGAGATGCTGGCCTCCAAATGATATCCGTTAATCTGCACAGTGTCCTAGACTCCTATTATAGGCCCAGCTCAGGTTAGGAGAGTCAGCAGTACAGAAACATAGCTGGCCTGGGAGTGATGGGCTGCCAATGGAACCCAGGGAGGCAGCTTGGCCACCAGGGGACACAACTTGACCCACTTTTCTACATGTCCTCCTTTCCTGTCGCCTGGTCCTAACAGTAGCACTCAGATCAGCATGGTGTAGCCCCCAAATCCACAGGCACCTCAGCAGGCAGCTCCTCTACACAGTGTGCTCTACAGCCTCTCTCTACTCTGTGGATGGGCTCTATCAGCGGGTACCTGGTGTCTCCCGTGTCCTTCTTGAAGGCAAAGCCCAGTAGTGCAATTTTCTTGTCCATGACCGTGTTGAAGAGACAGCTGATAATGCGGGCAGCGAACCTCCTGCGTTGATACTTATTGATCTCAATCACCTGGCAGAAAATGCCCTGTTGGGGTAGCCCAAGAGCTGACCCCACTCGCCTCATCCTGCCATGCTGGAGGGGGACGAAGGCAGTCTTTCCCACAGCAAGGCCCTAAAGCTGCTAGCTCAGCCTTTGGTTGGAGCAACAGCTCCCTTGTCCCTGGCAAAACATGCATGGAAGGCCTGTTCTACCAACCCTCAGCCCCAGCATGGAGGAGTCTCCATAAATTAAATCCTGACAACCCAGCCTCCGTTCTGCCCCAGCACCACATTACCTGTTGCCAGTATTGAGCCACCTCAGGCAGGTTGAGTGCCTCACAGAGGTAAACCAGGTTGAGAACATCCTTCTGGAAACAGCTGCCCCCAAAACCTGCCCAGGAAAGAGACAGCACAGTCAACACAGGCCTAGACCTGACCAAGACAACCTCCAGTCACCTTTGCAGGAGGGGTAGGGCATGGAGTGGCTGCCTCTGACCAGCACCTATGACTGTGGGCAAAGAACTAGAATAGGTGAACCAGGATGACACTTCACACAGTTTCTAAGGGTGAGGGCATATTTATACCCAGCATCGGTGTTTATCTAGTAAAGGAACACCTAAAGAGGCTGGACACCTTCAAGTCAGCTGGCCCTGACAGATTACACCCTAGACTACTGTGGAAGAGGAGAACCCCAGGCCTTAATTTCTGTTTAAGAAGTGCATTGTAAAATTTTCCATAATGCTGAGTAGGCCTATGAGGTCAATAGGTCAAACCACAGTCTATGCCCTCTTGCAGGTTTCTGGTTCAAACCAGTTTTCTATTTGACTTGTTATATCTTGCGTCATGTGACTTGAATTGAAACATATAAAAAGCTTGCATTAACAGTGGGGGGGGGGGGGGCTCACACCCCCCCGCAGCTGCTTGTATAATAAAGAGTCTCTGACAACTTCAAAACCAAACAACAAAGTGAAGCTTGTTTCTTCCACAATTCTTGGTGCCATGACTCAGATGACAGGCTTGTGAACCGTTCCCCTCCGAAACCCCAGGTGCCAAATCAAGGTAAGAGACCTTTTGAAATCTCTAAAGGGGTTATCGGTGGAGGACTGCCCGTGTGGGTCAGGAAACCAGTTCGAGCTTACGCCATCTAAACTTTTGAAATACGAACTTGTCAGACACTCTAAAGGATTTGTATGAAACCGGTTTACAAATAAAAGAGTAAAAGGAAAAGTCTAGACTAAGGAACATAGAAACCTGAGGAATAGTGTGTGTGTTTTCCATGGTGTCGCTGACCAAGGCTGGGACTAAAGAAATATTCTTGAACCCTGTGCCTCAGTGCAGAAGTTCCCTTGTGTGGAAGAATAAGCCGCTGACCAGGTCTGAGATTAAGGACCCCAGCAGGTTATATGTATGCGTATTATGGTAAAAAAATCGTGTAAGTTTTTAGATAAATGGAATTGATATACCAGGGATAACCCTCCAAAACAATTTCCTTCAGAAGGAACTTTAGAACTTTTTGGAGGTGGATCAGTTTATCAAGATCAAGAGTCCTGAGGTAGCAAGACCCCTCAGACTCAATGGGATGTCTATTTTGATCAGTATGAAGAAGGTAGTAAGAGGCAACAAGAATCCTGGGTAAGAAAAACTAAAAGCTGAAATTAGGCAATTGAAAAATGGATACAGCCCTAGCCAGGCTAATCATCCCTCAGCACCTTCTACCCCTTTATATCCCCAACTAACTCATGAGACCGAGACCAAGTCTGTAGAAGATATTTTAGAAAGTACTTCTTGTTTGGCCTGACCACCACCTTATCCTGAACACCTCCCACCTGAATTAGAAACTCCACCTTGTAGTCCAGAGGGTGCTTCTGCAGGCTCATATTCCCCTGTGGGTTTAAATAACAAATGCCATAAAAAGGACCCTATTATTCAAGAACCGTTGTGCCAATTACCAGGCGCACAAGGTTTGGTAACAGTACATGCCCCTTGGACACCTGGAGATTTAAGAAATCTAGTTAAAGAATTTCCTAACACCAGAGAAAAGCCCTAGAAGTTTAAAGATGAGCTCCAAACCGTTATTAACTGTTACAACCCTACATGGTCTGATATGAATCAGCTTTTGCGTGCCGTACTTCCTTCTGAAGTCCGACAACACCTGACACATGAGGCAGATTGGCCACAGCAAGACCCTGGTCATGGGACAGATCTCGCAACTGCCCAACGCCATTTACTAGAAGCCATATCTGTTGTATGTCCTAAGAAAACTGACTGGGCTAAAATTAATAATTGTAAACAGAATAAAGGAGAGTATCCAGCAGACTGTTTAGACCAACTCAAAGAAGTCTTTGAAAGACACTCAGGAATAGATGAAGCTACCCAAAATGCTCAGGAAGCAATTGCAGCCGCATTTGTCCAAGGCCTACAGCCTAAATTAGGAGACCAATTGTGTAACATCTGTGTGGGCTGGCAAACAAAACCATTAAACGAACTAGTTACGGTTGCCAACCATTGTTTAGCGTGTCAGGAAAGAAAGAAAGAAAATAATGAAGCCAAGTTAATGGCTTTGCAACTTCAAACCTATCACCCCAGAGGACGAGGTCGTGGAAAAGGGAATTCACGAGGCCGAGGAAGGGGACGCGGGTACTGGCAGATGAATGTTTCCTCCATTGACCGTCCTTCCTGTTTTTACTGTGGTCAAACCAGTCATTGGAAAGGAGAATGTCCCAACAGACCGCCTACCTCTACCCCTTCAATGGGAAACACTGCAAATCACCATCAGCAATTTTCCCTGCCTCTTTCCCAAAATTCTTTGTCCCAATATTAGGACCGCCTGAGGGATAGTAACTTCATCCTTTCACCACTCTTACCCATTGATCAGTCTGGACCCTTTGTAGAATGTACCATAGCAGGGAAAAAGGTAACTTGCCTTGTTGACACAGGGGCAAGCCGTTCCGTTTTGTGTCTTTTTGATCTTCCCGATCCACCTCTTTCTGATGCTGTTGTTAATGCTGTCGGCTTTTCTAACCAAGTAATTTCTCATCCTGTAACTCAACACTTGTCCGTTACTCTTGGTCCTATCTCTGACCACCATGCCTTCCTTTTAAGCCCTTTTACCCCCCCGTTAATCTTTTAGGTTGCAACCTACTTTGTAAACTCGGTTGTATTATTTATTGTACAGCGGATGGAGTTTTCCTTGAAGTACCAGCAGAAAACGAATGCGCAGTTCTTGCTGCTATGATTGAACCAGCAATCCCACTTATTTCTACAACAAACCCTGATTTCAAAGAAGAAATCCTTAAACAGGTACCCCCTCCCCTATGGTCGCAGCATGCTAATGAAGTGGGGCAGATACACACCGCTGAACCTGTTAAAATTCGTCTTGATCCGCGAAAGCAGCTCCCGCACAGTTCCCAGTATCCTCTCAGGAAGGAGGCTGAGCAAGGAATCACGCCAGTCATTTCTTCCCTCCTTCAACAAGGTAACTTGGTCCCCACTTCTAGTCCTTGTAATACTCCAATTCTGCCAGTTAAGAAACCAGGCAAAACTACCTATCACTTTATGCAAGACCTGCGAGCTGTTAATTCTGTTGTTTTACCTATTTTTCCTGTAGTACCTAACCCAGCTACCATTCTTTCTTGCATTCCACCAAAAGCTTGTTTCTTTACTGTTGTAGACTTGTGCTCTGCTTTTTTTTCCAATTCCTATTCATGCAGATAGTCAGTTTTTGTTTGTATTTACTTATAAAGGCTTACAATATACTTGGATTAGACTCCCACAAATACAGAGTCCCCTTCTATCTTTTCACAAATTTTGAAGAAAGATTTTATGACATTCAGTTGAAAAACTGTTCTGTCCTTATCCAGTATGTCGATGATCTTTTACTTGCCTCACCTTCCTTTGAAGCCTGTAAAATTGATTCTCTGCACCTTTTGACCTTCTTGCTCTAAAAGGCAAGCTTCTAAAGAAAAACTTCAGCTCTGCTTACCAAAGGTTCATTATTTAGGCCATGATATTTCTGCTGGAGAATGTCACCTTTCAACTGCGTGAGTTGAAACAATTCTTAAAATCCCTTGGCCCACAACTGTCTATCAAATGTGCACCTTCTTAGGTATGGCTAGATATTGCTGCCAATGGATTTTGGGCTATGCCTCAATTGTAAAACCCTTGCAAAATCTTACCTTAAAGGACACCCCTGAACCCTTGCGGTGGTCTCTAGAAGCCGAAAATGCTTTTTCTGTCATTAAAGTTGCCCTTTCGCAGGCACCCGCACTGGGACTTCCTGATTATTCACTCTTTTGTCATGAAAAAGATGGCTTTGCTCTGGGGGTACTTACTCAATCCTATGGAGATAAACATCGTCCTATCACCTACTATAGTACAGCCTTAGATCCTGTAGCAACCAGGTTTCCACCATGCCTTCGGGCAGTTGCTGCTGCTGCTATTCTTGTAGAATCATCTGAAAATATTGTTCTAGCTTTGCCCTTAACTGTTGCCATACCCCACTCAGTGACCGCACTTCTTTTAAAAACCAAAACCCAGCACTTTTCAAATGCTCGTTTAACTAAATATGAAATTCTGCTACTTTCTGCGGCCCACATTACTTTAGTTCGGTGCCCTGTACTTAATCCTGCTTCCTTGTTATCTGCACCTTCTGATGGTGAGCCTCATGACTGCCTCGCTGTTACCGCTCATTTAATTTTACCCCGGTTGATCTTAAGGACATTCCAATTCCAAATGCTGATCTAGTCTTGTATGTTGATGGGTCCTGCCTAAGAAACTCTAAAGGCTCTCTTGTTGCAGGTTACGCTGTATGTTCCCAGCACAAGGTACTCGAAAGTAATTTTTTACCTTCTGTCTATTTTGCCCAAATTGCTGAACTTGTTGCCCTCACTCGTGCCTGTACCCTTGGTAAAGGTAAAACTATTAATATATATATATATATATATATATATATATATATATATATAGATTCGCGTTATGCCTTTGGTGTTGTCCATGACACAATTAGGGGCAATTATGGAAACAACGAGTGTTTCTTACCTCAAATGGCACACCCGTTCCTAATGGTTCTTATGTAGCCGCCTTATTAGATGCCTTTCAATTACCTGTTGCTGTTGCTATTATTAAATGTGCTGCTCACCAATCTTTCCAGGATGAAGTTACGCGTGGAAATAAATACTCTGGCTGACTCTGCAGCCACAGCTGTGGCCCTTTCACCCCCTCAGGCTGAGCAATTGTTCTTTTCTCATAGCTGTGAACAGTCTCCTATTAAAACTCTTCATGATGTTGCACTTCTCCAAGATCAGGCCGCAGATTCTGAAAAAGACACCTGGAGACTGCATGGGTGCATATTACACCCTGACCACCTTTGGCGTTCCCTGGATAGCCACCTGGTTGCACCCAAGACTTACTTCCCTACCTTGCTCGCATGTACCACAGAGTGGCCCATGTGAGCAAAGTGGGGGATGATCGCGGCTTTTCAACCTGATTGGTATGCTCCAAATTTTCCTTCCGTCGCTCAGCACTACTGCCAGGCTTGTCCTGTGTGTCAAGCCCATAATGTAGGCAAACCTGTTAAACTAAGAAAGCCGCACATCCCCCACCTTGGGGACCATTTGTAAATATTCAGATTGGCTTTATACAAATGCCGAAATGTTGTAAATATCAATATATACTTGTTATACTTCGTATGTTTTCAAGTTGGATTGAAGCCTATCCTGTGGCAAGGGCCGATACTAAAGCTGTCTCTAAAATCCTTTTAAAGGACTTTATCCTGTGATTTGGAATCCCACTTACCATTAAGTGACATGGGATCTCACTTTACTGGGCAAATTATGCAAGAAATATGCAGATTCAACAGAACTTTCACTGCCCTTATCACCCACACTCAGCAGGTGCTGTAGAGAGACAAAACAGGATACTGAAAAATAAACTAGCAAAAATCTGTGCTGAAACTGGTTTAAAATGGCCAGATGCTCTACCATTAGCATTAATGAGCATGAGATCCACCCCTAATCGGAAGACTGGACTCAGCCCACATGAAGTCCTGATGGGGAGACCTATGCAACTTCCATCCTCCCCACCCTTACTGCCTTCTCAGATTAATACCCACTTAGCTGATGATCTTGTATTACAATATTGTCAAGCATTAATGAAATGTGTTAAGGCCTTTTGTTCACAGGTCCAAGAAGCTTTACCCAGAGAGCCTGAAGAAGCCTGCTATTCCTTGCAGCCAGGAAACTGAGTTCATGTAAAAATCCACCAAAGGAAATCAGCTTTAGAACCTCACTGAAAAGGTCCATTCCAAGTTCTTCTCACCACTAGCACTGCAGTAAAGTGTCAAGGACTATCTACTTGGATCCACGTGTCATACTGCAAAAAGACTGTTCCTCCTGATGAAACCAAGGATTAAAGATTAAGACTCCAAGAAAAGAGCCCATTAATAACCAAACATGGAGTCCCTCCTATTGACTATTTGTATTAGACTTTTAAACCTGGCCTATGGAAATGTGTTTTTGTCTTCAGTCAACCAAATTAGGATAGACTTAAATGTCTCTAGTTGTTGGATATGTAGTCATGTCCCTATCCATTCTACCGGAGGGATACCCATGCCCTTGAATGTGACCCAAATGTCAGCTCCTTATTATTCACCCTTTCATGGGAATGAAACTTGGCAAGATATAAATTGTAACCGAGCTGACTATGTACAACTAGCATATGCCACCCCTGGAAAGTTTTGTTGGACCTGTAATGGATCTCGTGTTGCAGCTGGAGTCAGTAAGTGTGAAGTAGAATTTAAGGTAAATGGTGCTTGGCTCTCTAACGGTTCTCGGATACCCAGTTATTCTCTCATTTCGGCTGGATATTTAGGTTATTATTCAGTATGGATGTTAAAACTAGTTTGTAACTTTTCGTTTACCGCGCTAGCTGGTCACTATTTTGTACGTGGAGATACGGCTTATAAAAATCTTCCTTCCAGTTGGGGAGGAACATGCTATGTCTCTGCAGCATATGCTGCCTTTACTATTAGATCTCAATTACCTAAAGGAAGAATTCACAATGTTCATGAAATCACAGAAAATCAAAGGTTTGGAGGTATAATGTTCCCTAACTACGGCACAGGCTTAGCTATGTCCGAAATAAAGAAAGTTGCAGCATCCCTAGAGAAAATAGCTAATGCTACTGCCATTGGTTTCCGTGAAATAAGTAAAGAAATGAAAGAAATGAGACAAATGACTCTACAAAACAGACTCACCTTAGATTATATATTAGCTAGCAAAGGAGGTGTGTGCGCTTTGATAAAATCAGAATGCTGCGTTTATATACCAGATGCTTCTAGTGCTATTGAGAACCAGGTCGAAATTATTGAGAAAGAAGCTGCTAAACTACACCAAACCAATCAATGGCGTCTTTGGGACTAGTTTGATGGACTTGGGGCCAAATTATTTTATATCGCAATCATGGTCCTTGGGTTTATTCTCTTTCTACAAGCACTCCTTTTGTTGCTACGCAATTGTAACCTTAGTGCATCCCGCAAAAGATGCAACAGATATGTCTAACGTGATGCTGGGTCAATTGAGATTAGTCTCACCATTGTTCCAAAGGGAGCATTGGAAGATACTCTACCTAAGAACAAGTCTCACTGTGCCTCGAAGGATGCATAAGTCAGACTGTTCTCCTATTGGCTCACTTGCAGTCTGTTGCCCAACACACGGTTACAAAATCTCATCGGTTGTACTATAAGTACAAAAGGGGGGAATGTGGAAGAAGAGAACCCCAGGCCTTAATTTCTGTTTAAGAAGTGCATTGTAAAATTTTCCATAACGCTGAGTAGGCCTACGAGGTCAATAGGTCTATGCCCTCTCACAGCTTTCTGGTTCAAACCAGTTTTCTGTTTGACTTGTTATATCTTGCATCATGTGACCTGAATTGAAACATATAAAAAGCTTGCTTTAACTGTCTGTGAGAGGGGCTCAGTGTCCTCCCCTGCAGCTGCTTGTATAATAAAGAGTCTCTGACAACTTCAAAACCAAACAACAAAGTGAAACTTGTTTCTTCCACAGTACTCAAGGAGCTGGCAGGTGTCATAACCCAACCACTGGCAAAAATATGCAAAAACTCTTGGTGCTCAGGTGAAGTACCTGAAGACTGGAAGAAAGCCAATGTGGTACACATCTTCAAGAAAGGGCAGAAAGTAGATCCCAGGAATTATAGGCCAATCAGCTTGACCTCAATCCCCAGTAAGATTCTGGAGAAAATTATCAAAGAGACACTTCTTGATAAGCTGGCTGATGGCAACATCCTGAGGGACAGCCAGCACGGGTTTGTCATGGATAGGTCTTGCCTGACCAATCTCATCTCCTTCTATGACCAGGTGACATATCACCTGGACAAGGGAGAAAAGATTGACATCAAAGGTTTTTTTCAAGTCCAGATATATGATCTGGTGTCCCATGATCTCCTCATGGAAAAATTGGCCAACTGTGGCCTCGGCTACACCACAGTCCAATGGCTGGGAAACTGGCTCCGAGATCAGACCCAGAGAGTAGTAGTCAACGGTAGCAAATCATTATGGTGCTCCGTAACCAGTGGTGTCAGAAGCACGCTGGCCAAGTTCGCCGATGACACTAAACTTTGGGGCATAGCATCCACACCTGAGGACAGGCTAGTGATCCAGGCTGACTTGAATAAACTTAGTAAGTGGGCAGATACAAACCTAATGATGTTCAATACCGATAAATGCAAGGTACTCCACCTCAGGGGAAAAAAACCCCGCAGCATGCTTATAGGCTTAGCAGAGCTACGCTCGCTAGCACCACGGCTGAAAGAGACTTGGGGGTCATGACTGACCACAAGATGAACATGAGCCACCAATGCAATGTCGCAGCTGGTAAAGCAAACAAAACTCTGGCTTGCATCTATAGATGCTTCTCAAGTAAATCTCAGGATGTCATCCTCCCACTGTACTCAGCCTTAGTGACGCTGCAGCTGGAGTACTGTATCCAATTCTGGGCTCCACAATTCAAGAAGGCTGTCGAGAAGCTTGAGAGAGTCCAGAGGAGAGCCACACGCATGATCAGAGGGCAAGAGAATAAGCCTTATGAAGAGAGGCTGAGAGCCACTGCACTCTTCAGCCTGGAGAAGCGCAGGCTCAGGGGGAACCTGGTGGCTGCCTACAAGTACATAAGGAGTGTGCATCAGGATCTGGGGGAACATCTGTTCACCAGAGCACCCTGAGGGATAACAAGGACTAATGGTCATAAACCCCTCCAAGACCATTTTAGGCTGGACATACGGAAAAATTTCTTTACTGTCTGAACCCCCAAGGCATGGAATAGACTCCCTCCACACGTGGTGCAGGCACCTACTCTGGACTCATTCAAGAAATCTTTGGATGCTTATCTTGCTGGGATCCTTTGACCCTAGCTGACTTCCTGCCCCTAGGCAGGGGGCTGGACTTGATGATCTTCAAGGTCCCTACCAGCCCTAATGTCTATGAAATGTATGAAATCTATAATGCCTGTAAAACAGAGGGATAAAAGAGGACAAGGGGAGGTGGGTGGGATTGGTAGTAGCAGCAGTGATGCTGGAGTCAGCCTCCCACTCCAGCTGGGGCTGATGTCATGGAGTGGCTCCAGCAACTCCGAAAGGAATCCAGCTGGCTCCCCTCTCCAGCCAAAGGCCACAGCACACTCCAGAACCCATACACTCTTCAAGTGATACTGGAAACTCAACCCTACCCTCCTCCAACTCCTTGCCAGCAGGCAGCCACTGGTCAGAAGCTTACTGTGCTTCACAGATTGTGATTATGTGACTACAACAGTCACTTTGCCAAACTAGCCACCAGCACCCCTGAGAACCATGAAAACACTGCCCAGGTCACCCAGTCCTGGTCTTACTGACTAGTGCTCACCTGCCTTGGAAACAGGCACCAGAAAGTAGAGCAAGAGATAGAGGAGGAAGGACAAACTGCAACAGGGGTGAGGAGTCCCCCATCCTCCCCCAGACACATGCTTCCTCTGACTCCCTGGAGCCCCATGTCCAAAGCTCTCCTCAGAAAGTAGCCTAGAGGGGAGCATTACACAGAGTGAAGAGGGGGCTGGATGGAGTCACTGAACCACAAAGCTGGAAGGGACCATGGAAGAGCAAGGCCCTCTAACCAGGAACCTTCAGGCTTTTTCAGACCCAACAGGAGCACTGGCAAACCTCAGTTCAAATCCCCAGTCTTGGCTGCAGTCAACACCGAACACTTCTGAGGAAGCTGGAAAAAAATGCCACTGATTCCTATAGCAACAGGAAGGGAAAAAAATTCCTTCCCTGCCGCATGTAGCAGATCAGCAAAACCCAGGAGCATGAGAAAAACCAAGCACCTTGTACTCAGCTCTGCAACCTAGGGACCAGAAAAATCCCTCCATCGCACATCACACACCCTAAACTGCCTTTTCTGTCAGCCTATTCCCTCCATAAACTTCACTCAGCCTCTTTAATCTTCTTTCATAACTCAACTGGTTGTGGAGCTCTGCTTCATTCTCCTGCTGCTGAGCACAGTCCTCTCTTGTTTCCACCTGCCCTGGGCTTCCAACTGTTGCTCTTTCAGTGCATTGCAGGTATAGCTGCTCAGGGGCAGATACAGGATTGGACAAAGGTGAGTACAGGAGCAGCCACCTGTGCTGCAGGTGTGGCTGCACCCCTGCTCCCAGCTTCTCCCCCTGCACCTCACCAACCAGTGCAGGCAGACTGAGCTGTGGGAGTTGTTTTTACAGTCCTCAAAGCGGGCAAGAATCCACATCCCCTTCCCCTCCATACACAAAGGCATGTCCCCTGGGGCAGGGAAATGTTTAAAACTGTACCTGCCCATTCCAGCCAGGCTATGTGGGGGCTGGGTTCAGCTAGACAGCTGCAGCAGTGATGGGCAGAGGGGTGCGTTTCCCCACCCTGCTCAGTCTCCCAGGAACAGGCATGGGAAAGGGGACTCCCCCACCCATCGCCCCTACTGCTGCTGCTGTTTGCAGCTGAGCCCAGCCCCCACACAGACTGTCTGGAGTGGGCAGGAACAGCTTTGAAGCTTCCCTGCCCCAGGACAGTGAGGAAAGCAGTAGAGTCAGGTGGGGAAAGAGGGAATGGAAGGGGAGAGGATATGCCTTTGAGCATGAACAGGAAGGGTGTGCAGATTCTAAAGTGCTGTGGGGACTTTAAAGAAGTCCTCAGTGGCTCCTTTAGCATCATCCAATCAGAAAGGGGGTCCAGCTGCGCTACTGCACCCCCTCTGGATCAACTCCTGGGTATAGCTTTTTTTTTTTTTTTTTTAACCTTTCCCTGCCTGATTTTACCCCTACAAGCTCTTGCTGTTTCCTGGTATGTCTCTTTGGTAGCCTTCTTCCACAGCCTGTATACTCTCCTTTGGCTTTTGAGGCACCCTGAAAGCTCATTTTGCAGCAACATGGGTCTCTTGTTGTTCTTCTTGGGCTTCTATCATGTCAAAATAGCTTCTTGCTGAGATTTCAGTATTGTGCCCTTTAGGAGCTGCCTCCAATCAGTCATAGCACATGCAGCAAGAAGTGCAGCAGGGAGAGCTTTCCCTGCCTATGGGCACATGGAGGTGTTGGAATGGGGTGGAGGTTCAGTCTCCACAGTCAATGGCTGGATAGACCATCTGCCTGGACTACATCAATGAGTTGGCAAAGGAGCGCACACACCCCCATTCATGCACAAATCCCAGATGCCAGGGGAAGGAATCACATGACTATTTTTCCCTCCTTGGCTTCAAAGGAAGATGTTTCCTAATGCTGGCTTGCCTCCAACCAGTCCCTGTGCACTTTTCCTCCAGGCTAGTTCTAGCTGATCATTCTCTCGTGGTCCAGCCCACACTGTAGCAGCCTCACGGATGTGCACATGGCTGCTCCATTTTCCCTGTAAATTAAAGAGCTGATCCAGTCTCACTCCCATCCCCTGCTGCAGTGGAAATCCAACATATTCCAGAGCAATAAGATGGTTCTCAGTCCTGTTACAGGTGCTCAGCCTCATGTAGGCAGCACATAGCAGCAAGATGGCAGAGACTGGGACTTACCCACACTGGCCTTAAGGAAACGGTTCCCAATACGCTGGTCAGTGCCAATGGCATGTGCCACCTCCTCCACATCAGCCCTAGTCACCTCACACAGGACACTGATGGAATTAATGCTGCTGATCATCTCGGCCAGGAACGCATTGGCAGCCTGGGAAAGGAGAGGACTGGATCAGACCAAGCCACTTTGAGAAGGCCCTTCCCCAGTCCTAAGCACCACAACCCAGCTTCAGTCAGCACAGGTCAGGAACTGCCTCTGACAGGAAAAGCATGTGGCACCATACCAGCTTAGAGTTCTGATGACCATGTGCTGGTGGTGATGATGCAGCTTTTAGGGACCCAGTGCTCATAGATGCTGCTGAGTGTCTTGATTGCCTTTTGTCCTTCAACTGTTTCATCCCCTCCTATCAGGACTCTGTCTGGATTCTTCAGATCTGCAATGGCTGTCCTTTCCACCAAGAACTCTGGGTTAGAGAGTACCTGGGAGGGGGACAACAACGTGTATGGAAAGAGCATCCTGCAACCACTGGGATCACTCCACCCCTTTCCAAACTCAGCCACATCTGGGATGCAAAGTAGCTATTTAACACAAGTAGCATAGAAAGGGAAATAACAGAGAGTTTCTCTGACTGAAATTCCAAACAGAAGTTGAGGCAGTAGCAGCAAATCTGAGACCCATGTGGCCTACTCCTCTGCAGTGTCAGGGACTATTAATGATTGTAAATGATCAGCAGCTCAGCTGTATGACACAAAAGCAGGACTGTCAGCAACCCAATGCTACATAGCCTGTCAGAGGGGTCCTCACAGCTTTGCATTCCCTCCAAGTCTCCCATCCAAGAACTGTCCAGACCTAAGTGAAGACAAAACATGTCCTTCAGGGTAGTCTTCATTTGCTCCATAAGAAAAGGGGAGCAGGCACACAAGTATACAGCACTCCACAAGAAATGCTGTTTTCCAGTATGAAGTAAATACACGCTGGAGAAAGTTACTCCTGTGTATGTCACGTGTCTATTACCACTGTCACTTTCACCTGGGCACACCAGCCCATCTGCCCTGTACCTACCACTGAGGGCAGGACCCATGCAGGCAAGACATGCAGCTGGGCGGATGGAATAGGGATGCGGGTGGGCAGGGAGCAGTGTTTGGGAGCAGGGCAGGTGGGCAGGATCATGAGGCTATGACACAGCAGGACTGGGGCCCAGGGCAGAGCTGTGATCTGCTGCTTGCACATCCCTGTGTGCGCAGGGGTGTGTGAGTGGATCATAGCTCTGCCCCAGGCCCTGTGCTATCACCACGCCAAGATCCCACCCCTGCCCACCTGTCCTGTTCCCAGACACAGCTCTCCACCCATCTGCAGCCCCAACCTGTCCACATGGCTGTGCCCTGTCTGTGTAGGTCCCAGCATGTCTCCATGGAGACCCCAGGATTGTGGGGCAGTGATAGCACAGGGCCAAGGCAGAGCCGCGATCTGTTCCCCAGAAGCCCCTGCCTGTGGAACTGGTGCCTGTTGCAGGGGCATGCAGGGAGCAGATCTTGGCTCTGCCCCAGGGCTCTCACAGCCCTGTAATCCCAGCCAGGGCCCCGCTTGCCCATCCCGCTCCCAGATGCTGCTCCCTGCCCACCCATCCATGGCCGTATCCCAGCCACCCAACCAAGCATGGAGCAGAGCCATTTAGGGAATTTTGGTGAGCTGTTGGGCTGGGCGCAGGGGAGTGCTGACCTGGCCTGTGACAGCTCACCAAAACTCCTTAAGTGGCCCTCAGGCCAAAATAATTGCCCACCTCTACTCTAATAGCACCTACTTCAGGCAGCCAATTTGAGAGAGCTGGTCATGTGTCTGTTCCTTGCTACAGTGTAAAATCCAGGGTAGATTACCCCAGAGTAATGTATTGCATGTCCACACCTTTTGGATCATGCAAGAGCCAACAGTGCTCTCATGGTAAAGTGACTGCACCCAGAACAGGAAGGGTCAACTCTCCCCTGCTAGACTGAATGTTCAGACAGAAGTAGCATCTCTCATGCACCCTGCACAGATGTCCCCATGCCCTAGGGCTAGAGCACAGTCTGTGCCTCACCTGGAAGGACAGGTTGGACTTGGTATTAGCATTGAAGATCCGTTGGATGCTCTCTTGCTGGTTGCACCGGCACCATGCTTTTCTCCACCACAACCTTGTATCCTGTAGCCACCTCTGCAATGTGCAGAGGGCACATGCCTCTATGTACTTGAGATCAGCTGCTCGCCCCTTACCAAGGCCAAAAGTCTCAGTGGGTGTGTTCACCTGCCAGAACAGAAGATTACTGAGCTGATGAAAATCTCAGCGTTAGTTTGCTGGGCTAGTCCCCAGGTTGGCTCTGTCTGTGAGTGACCAAATCTGTGGGCAGAGATCCTGACCACTGCTATCTCTGCTCAGAGTAAATCAAGATCAGCATTGCAGCAGGTAGTCACACCATCCACTAGCAGCTTTGGGAGGAAGTGAAAGAGCATGCCTTCCTATCACCTGCCCTGGTGACACCCACCTGAATGAGGTGGGTTATGGGTTTAAATTAAGCATTTACTGGAACTTCAGAACTGCAGAGATAAGGCTGTCCTGCTCTGCCTGGAGCACTTACAACATCCAGAGGACAGCTTCGCCGGGGGATGGGGCCACAGGAAGAGGACACCTTCCAACCAAGACAGGTGACATACACAAGGAGTACCCAGGTAAGCAGCAGGGGTCCAGATAGTTCTGAGAAAGGGGAGGACAGTATACGCACCAATTCAAGGCCTTAAATGCCTCTATACCAATGCTCGTAGTATGGGGAATAAGCAGGAGGAACTCGCTGTCCAGATAGGTAGTTCAAACCCAGGCATAGTAGGGCTCACAGAAACCTAGTGGGATTCATCCCACGACTGGGTGGTCAACATTAGGGGCTATAGGCTATACAGGCGGGATAGAACAGGGAGGAAAGGTGGGGGTGTGGCGCTCTACATCAAAGAGCAATACACATCCTCAACTAGCAGGATGGGGTCAGAGGAGGGGCAGGCTGAAGTGCTCTGGGTCAGGATACAAGGGGGTCATGGGGAAAGGGACTTAATGGTAGGGGTCTATTACAGACCTCCCAACCAAGGGGAAGAGCTGGACCATGAATTCCCAGGTCAGCTTGTGGAGGCACTTAAGGCAGGGGATGTAGTTGTCATGGGTGATCTAAATTACCTGGATGTCTGCTGTGAGGAGCAGTCAGCCAGGTCTGACAGCTTAACCCAAGAGGTGCACAGTCCCACCAGGGCGAATGCCCTGCTGGACCTGGTCCTGGCCATAGGTGACAACCTGGGCAATAGCAATCATCACTTGCTGGAATTCACCATCCAGCGCAGGGTTTCAAGGGCCTGCAGCAAGGCAGTAGCCTTAGACTTTAAGAGGGCCAACTTCAATGAGCTGAGGGGATTAGTGGGGGAGGCACTAGGGTCCTGGAGAGTAGGGGAACTGGGTGCCCAAGATAAGTGGTCATTCCTTAAGGAGAAGATACCCAGATCCCGAAGGGTGACAATCCCAACAAGAAGCAAAGGGGGCAAGGGTGCCCAAAAGCCCCCGACTCACCAAGGGCATTCACGAATGCCTGATTGCCAAAAAGGAGGAGTACACCCAGTGGAAGGGAGGGGCTATCGCCAAAGAGGAGTATAACTCCACCGCTCAGGTCTGTAGAGGGGCTTTTAGGAAAACTAAGGCAGATACAGAACTAGGGCTAGCATCAAGGATAACAAAAAGTCCTTTTTTAAATGAATAGGGAGAACGAAGAAGGCAAGGTAATGTGGGGCCACTGCAGGATATGCTTGGCAATCTGGTGGTCGCACCAGAGGAGAAAGCAGACCTTTTTAATAATTTCTTCGCCTCCATTTTCTTGTGCAGGGACCGGGATTCCCCTACCGAGATTCAGGACGGACTCAGGAGAAACTCTGCCAAGCCTAGGGTCACGGAGGACCAGGTTACAGAACTTCTGGAGGGGCTGGACATGTTCAAATCAGCAGGTCCAGATGCTCTCCACCCCAGGGTGTTGAGGGAATTGGCAGGAGTTATTGCAGGGCCCCTGGCACGGCTTTACAAGCACTTGACCGGCACCTGGCCAGAGCACCACAACTGGAAGAGGGCCAATGTGGTCCCCATCTTTAAAAAAGGGAAGAGGGAGGACCCGGGCAACTATAGGCCTGTTAGTCTTACTTCAATCCTGGGGAAGCTGTTTGAGAAAATTATCAAGGAGCCCAACTGTGATGGGCCAAGCAGCGGGGATGATGCTCAAGGGCAACCAGCATGGTTTCATTAGGGGCAGGGCCTGTCAGACCAACCTGATTGCCTTCTACGATCAGGTCACAAAATCACTGGACACAGGTGTCGCAGTGCATGTAGTCTTTCTGGACTTCAGGAAGGCCTTTGACACTGTCTCCCACCCCATTCTCATTAAAGAGCTAGGTGATTGTGGCATTGATGCCTACACAGTCAGATGGATTGCAAATTGGCTGAAGGGTCGTACTCAGAGAGGTGGACGGGTCATTTTCGAACTTGAGGGAAGTGGCCAGTGGAGTCCCCCAGGGCTCGGTCCTTGGGCCTGCACTGTTCAATTTCTTTATTAGTGACTTGGACAACAGGGTGAAGAGCAGCCTGTTTAAATTCACAGACGACACCAAAATTTGGGGTGAGGTGGGCATGCTAGAAAGGAAGGACAGATTACAGCAGGACCTAGACAGGTTACAGGGGTGGGCAAATGAAAACAGGATGAGATTCAATACTGACAAGTGTAGGGTGCTGCACTTGGGCAGTAGAAACCAGCAGCATATCTATAGGTTGGGGAACTCTCTTCTCAAAGGCATGGTGGCAGAAAGAGATGATTACTGACTCCAAGATGAACATGGGCCGACAATGCGAGAACACGCTCAGTAGGGCTAACCGTACCTTGTCCTGCATCCACAGATGCATCACAAGCAGGGCCAAGGAGGTGATCCTCCCCCTCTATGTGACACTGGTCAGGCTGCAGCTGGAGTACTGCGTCCAGTTCTGGGTGCTGCACTTCAGGAGGGATGTGGACAGCATTGAGAGGGCCCAAAGGCATCGCATGATCCGGGGACAGCAGGGCAGACCCTATGAGGAGAGGCTACGGCAACTTAATTTGTTTAGCTGAGGGAGGACCTGGTGGCCATCTATAAACTTACTGGGGGGACCAGCGGGGTTTGGGAGAGACCTTGTTCCCCCGAGCGCCTCCCGGAGTAACAAGAAATAATGGCCATAAGTTGCTAGAGTGTAGGTTTAGACTAGACATTAGAAGGCACTACTTCACAGTCAGGGCAGCTAGGATCTGGAACCAACTTCCAAGGGAAGTGGTGCTGGCTCCTACCCTGGGAGTCTTTAAGAGGAGGCTCAATGTTTACCTGGCTGGGGTCATTTGAGCCGTTTTCTCTCCTGCCCAGGGCAGGGGGTCGGACTAGAAGATCTACAAGGTCCCTTCCAACCCTACATCTATGAATCTATGAGTGCATCAGGGAGAAGAAAACAAAACACTTTGTTCCATGCAAGTCCAGTGAGGCCTACAGTCTCAAGTCTCTACTCAGGTGAATCAGAAGCCAAACAGCTTCCACCTTCCCCAACTCCACAACAAGGGCTCAGGGCTCCATCCAAAGTAGTCACTCACTGATATGAAGAAGATGTCGGCCTCTCTCACGGCTTTGTCAATATCAGAGGAAAAGAAGAGGCTGACCCCCCAACAGGCTTCCACCACCTCCTGCAGGCTGGGCTGTGGGGACAGAGGGTCCTGGGGACTCGTACAGCATTAATCACGCCCACCTCCCAGGGAAACTGGTGAATAGAGAGGACTGGAGAAAAAAGGCTTTTTACACTGGGCACTAAACCCTTCAGCAGCTTCCAGGGAACCTTGATAAACAAGGTGTTAAAGCCCTGCTGTAGGGAAGCCCAACAGCCCCGTTTGTCACCTCTAAATACCACCCAACACATGGGACATCCCCATGTTTAAGGACAGTGGTTAGACAGAGCAACATTTACCAGGACAGACTCTGAACCTAGGCTGCAAGTGAGCTTATTACAGACAATACATGCACACAAACAGTAGCAGCATTACAGCTTCCTTTGAACCATGGGCACTGATTGCAGCTGGAGAGAGAACACTGGCCCCAGCCAGTTGCATCATTTGGGCAAGCCCAAGTTACTGGTATATTAAAGAAAAGTAGCTGCTGTGAGAGACTGCCACTGACCAGCTCTCATTGCTTTTGAGTGCCAAGCTAATAAGTCCATGCAAAAGGCCACAGGGCCTTCCCCAAACACAGATCAGCCTTCCCAGGACTTGCAACTGCCTGGTCATAGTAGCAAGGATGAAAGGAACTTGACCATCCCAGCATGGGGTAGGGAACCCTTGTCTGCACAGACACTGAACTGTAGAGATCTTGTGAAACTTGAGAAAGCTACCTCCCCTATGCCCTGCTAAAACACAGCTCCCTTCTGTGCTGTACCTCAAAGATGGTCAGCTGATCCGAGTTCCATGCCCGAATCTGCTCCTCATTTACGTCCACCACTGTGACAGCAATTTCCGGACACATCTGGGCAATGACGCTGCATGTTGGGCCCCCAACACAGCCAGCACTGATGCAGCATATGCGCTTCACATGCACCATTGTTACAACACAGCTGGTCTAGGTCCCAGAGAGCCACAGACAGAGCACACCACATCACCTACAAGAGAAGCACTAAATTCAGCTGCCACAGCTTGGGAACAGTCATTTCACTTCTCCCGTTCCCTCCCCTCCCCCTCCCATCCAAGCTGGTGTGGAAAATGACCATGGCACTGAAAGCAAGCACTTCTGAAAGGCATTTGTGTATGACAAAAAGGCTCTGTTAAACCCTAGCTGGGGCCAAAGCAGGTTCCAACAGGTCTCCTTCTCCTGTCCTGGAAGGCAGACAGCCAGGGGTTTGGAGCCATGCTTTAGCCCACAAATTGATCAGGGATTAAAACATCTGGACTCAAAGGAGGCAGAAAGTTTCTCAGGTGGTCTGCCCCCTTTTTTTTTGGATGAAAAGATGTGCCAAGGCTAAACTTCCACGTACTAAGCTCCCCCTGTGTGCAGAGTAGGAAGATCAACCATGCATTAGCTGTGACAAACCTGAAGCTCCCTGTGCTCCACATGCTGGAGCCACACAGGAGCTAAGATCCCAACTCAGAGCCAGGCCCTGCTAATTTTGTAAAGAGGTCTGACCTTCCATGACAAGGCTACCTGGGTAGGTAATATTGACTGCTTATCCAGCTCACAGACAAGGCTGAACTGGATTTAACATATTAATGAGACCTGCATTGGACCATACAACCAGGTTCCTCAGTCCTTTCAAACCGTGCTCTGCACCCCCACGCTTTGACCTGAACCAAGCTGCTGAGGACAACTCTTTGGAAAGGCAGTCACTGATTCCTAGGAGAGACTGATTCAAGTGCAACCATGCAGCATGCCAGCTAGCACAGCCAGTGTTACTGCTAGAATTACAGCTGGGGAGATGCATGAAAGGATTCCTGGCCAGCAGTGACTGAGCCACTTGAATCAAACCCTGGTCAGCTTTGCAGTGGAGACAACTGCTGTACAGGCACAGCCAGAGCTTGAAGCCTGGTTGAGCTCTAACCTGGTCTCCCTCACCTCAAGGGGAAAAGACACTTCTGAGAACTGCGCCTAGAACCCTATCACAGACAACGTTCCTAGCGAACCTGCAACACCGCTTTCAGGCACGAGGTGCTGGGGGCACAGACTGTGAAGCCACTATGGGACTCAGGGGGCCACACGTAGAAGCACTTGTTTTGCTTAGTTTGGTTTCAGCTGTGGTAGGATGGGGGCTCTGGAGGAAGCTGACAGTCCTCCCATCAAGCCTGGTAACTGCAGCAGTTTCATCCGGGCCCTGAGGTGCTAGGGCTACTGAGGACAGGCAGGACTGAAAGGCAGAGGTTAGACAGCCCTGCTGCCCCAGCGATGTGGGGGCAAAGGGGACTGGCGCAGCCCCCCCAGCCCAGCCTGTGCAGCCAACAGCCTGAACGTCCCTTTCAGGGCGAGGGAAGCCCCTTGTGCCCGACAGAAGGCCCTTCCCGCGTGGAGCCCGCGGGCTGGGCCGCTCAGGAAGCCAATGCGTGTCTGTCCCGGGGCCGGCCCCGTTCAGGTGGGACGAGCCGTAGCCGGGACTCATGGCCCGGGCCCCACTCCCTACCGTGCACGGACCCAAGCGTGGGGCCGCAGCGCGAGGCACCAGCTCTGGGGGCTCCTTGGGAGGCGCCGCCCCGCCCCAGCCCCCAGCGCGCGGGGGGTGAGGGGGCTGCAGCCTCCTGCCCGGCCCCAGGTCGCTCTCGCGGCATCGCCAACGCACCCCCTGCTCCTCCGGGACCGCGGGAACCAGCCCCACTGGAGCCGGGGGGACACGCAGGACCCGTGACCACAAGAGGCGGCAGGAAACCACTGCACCTGCACGGGGCACCAGGGTGTGGCAGGGCCAGGCGTCCGCCTCCTCCCCCCACCCCTGCCACGGCAGAGCGGGCAGGCGAGGGCAGCCAGCCGCCGCGGGGAGTCCATCTGCGGAGAATTCTCACCGGATCGCTTTCCAGGGATGCAATCTACCTGGGGGGTCGTCTTAAATTGAAGTCATCTTGGTTTCAGGTAGATACGGTGTAAGAGGTAGCAAGCAGGACTCATGGGTCAGCAGAGGCTGTGGAATTGCCAGCCAGCATCACTCCAAGGAACACACAGCAGCTCGCATGATAGGAAGCCCTGCCTAGAGACTACACTGCTATAAGTATTCAAATGGCACATTAAATCCACCAACAAAATGAAAAACATGAGTAGCCCAAATCAGCTTGGGAAGCAGGTTTTGGGGTTTTTTTTTTAAACGGTTTATTCACAGACTAGTTAGCAGCAGGTCCTGTGGTTACTTTCCTGAGAGAGGAAGTACCTACCTACCTGCCCAGTTTTCTTGTTTGCACAATGTCTGCAACTGTTGCAGTGAAAAAAGCTTGTGGATTTGGGTATTTTTGTTCTCTCCTTCTACAAGACTTTAAGAGAAGCTTGTGAAGGTAGCTGGGGATTTTGATCATGCTCTAACTCTCTGCAGTCTACCCAGAACATCCAGGCCAGCTTCAGCACTTCCAAGAGAACATGCAGAACCAGCCTCCCTGGGGACAGGGACAGAACAAATGCTACCTCCAGCCAGGGCATTCTGCCTTCCATTCCTCTACACCAGGGTTGTTACTGAAGGTGCAAGAGTGCACAAAAAGTTGCTTCGTGCACCTGAAAGACGAGCCAAGGATTCTCCCCACCCAGAGTTGGGCTCTTCCTTGGGGAAGCACCAAGTACCTGCTTTAGATATGCAGCCAGATCCCAAGAAAGACCCTCCTAGGTACTTACACAGGCCAGGCCAGGCCAAGCCACTTCAAACTTGGGCAGCTCCCTGGGGCTCACGCAGTGCTCACTACAGTCACCTCAAAAGAAATGTTTGGAAAGCAGTAGTTGATCCTAAGGCTGGGGTGTGCAAAATGACAGATTCGTCCAGTAGCCAGACTCCATTTTCCAGCAACCCCTGCCTGCACAGCTGGGACCAGTCTCCATGGTGACCCCAGCCAAAGCTGTGCTAGGATAGCACAAGGCTGAGGTCACCACGGAGGCCAGCCCCAGCCACGCTGGCAGGGCAAGGGGCTGCTCCGGAGCCACTGGAATCTAGCAGCAGGGGCAGCTTGGTCCAGGGCCAAGGCAGAGCTGCAATCCACTGCCTATGCACCCCTGCCTGGAGCATTTAGGCTACAGATTGTGGGTCTGCCCTAGCCCAAGACCAAGCTGCCTCTGCCGCAAGATCCCAGTGGCTCCGAAGTAGCCTCCTGCCCTGCTGCACACCCTGCCAGCATGGCTGGGGCCAGTCTCCATGGCAACCCCAGCCTTGCTATCATAGTGCAGCTGCACTGGGGTCTCCATAGAAACCTCCAGCAGCCATGTAGGCAGGGGCTGCTGGGAAATGGAGTGCATTGCTAGCCGGATTCAGCCTGCAGACTGGACTTTGCTCACCCCGTCTTAGGGCATCAAATGCTACCTCCAAGCTCTTGACCAACAAGTGCCTCTGTGGAAGAAACTCAGGAGTTGGTCGGCAGGTCAGACAGAGCATCAACCTACTGTCCATGACAAGGCATAGGAAGATGTCTGGGTGGGAAAAAGGGGCATTGAGATGCGTTGTTTCCAAGAATGCATTTTTTTCATACAAGACCAGGTGGTTTCACTGGGTAGATGGCTGCAGGCCCTGGCTCTCCCATGAAGACACAGAGGATTTGCTTGCAGTTATGCTGGAGCTATTCCAGGAAACCAAGTCATTCACTCAGTCCTTTGCCCAGCATCTTTTAAAGATAAAGAAATAGGCTTGGCTTCCTGCTGCTTTCACACCATAGTAAGGATGTGCCTCTTTCCCATTCTGCTGACTTCATCAGTCATACCACCATTGGATTCACTCTGGCCATGTACCTAGCCTCCCTAGGCCTTCAGTCACTGTCACTCTCATCACTGCCGCTGTCCTCTTTCTCTTTCTCCTTCTCCTCCTCCTTTGGGGCCTCAATCTCCTCTCTCAGGTCAGCAAAGAAGTCGTCTCCACCCCCAAAGGCTTTGCGGCTCAGGGCCTTCAGCTGCCCACCCTTCTTCCTCTTCCTGTAGTCATCCACCACTATGGAGCTGAGTGATGAGATGTCCCAAAACTTCACCTTCTGGTCATGGCCACAGCTGGCCAAGAGCTGCCCAGTGCGAGACTTGGCTAGCTGTTCAATGGGCTCTCCCAGGTGTTGTCCGACACTGCCAATGACCCGATTTGGCAAGATATTCACAGCCCTAGGACAAAAACAGAAGCATAAATTAACATCAAGTCCGCTCTGCAATAGCCATGCATACTCCCACACCCCTTGCCTTGATCAGCAGGGGGTTCAGAGATACAGCTTCAGGAAGCAGTAATGTGGAATCAATATTCCAGCCCTTCTGACTGTAACACTGTCATGACTCCCTTGCAACAGCTGGAAGCCAGGAAGGAAAATGCTCTGAGAACAAAGCCACCCAGAGAGACAGACAGAAGAAAGAAGACAGGATTGTTTTCATTCCCTCCAGTTAAACTGTCTCCATCCTTGGAAGAGATCCCCACCAATGGTCCTTTTGTGGATGCACCTAGAGCAGGGGTGGGCAAAATGCAGCCCGCCAGGCCATTCTATCCAGCCTGTGGGGCCCCTAAAAAAAATGTAGAAAATTAATATATATCTGCCCCTGGCTGCCTGTCATGCAGCCCTTGATGGCTTGCCAAAACTCAGTGAATGGCCCTCCACCTTAAATAATTGCCTGCTTCTGACCTAGAGGGATCCATTAAATTAGGGGCAGGCAATTATTTCGGGTGGAGGGCCACTTACCGAGTTTTAGCAAGCCATCGAGGGCTGCATGACAGGCAGACAGGGGCAGATAAATATTAATTTTTTAAGTTTTTTAGGGGCCCCGCGGGCTGGATAGAATGGCCTGACGGGCCGCATCTGGCCCATGGGCTGCAGTTTGCCCACCCCTGCATTAAATACTTCAGATCCATTCTCTGGTGTCAGTTTTGCTTACAGCATGTCCTCCATGACTTTGTCCCTAAAAATGCCATGGCAAGGGGGATCCCATCCTTCCCTTTGGAACCTCTTCCTCACTTCCACTTATCAGTTCAAGGTCTCTCCTGATAGTTGGCCTGTTTCCTCCCCGTTCCGTTCCCCAAGCCTCCCATCTTGTCTTCCCTGCTATCTGACATTTTCAAATCCTGTCTTAATATCCTCCCAGCCCTGCAAGAAGCCTCCTTTCCCAGCGGCCCTTCTGGGAGGTATCGGGGTCACCAGACACTCTAACCTGATTACTCCATCAATGGAGCCTGTGCATAGGACATTCTCTGTGACTGGGACCATGCAGTCGATGGACTCTGCCTTCACCGCAAAGCGGTCACTAGTAGCACCAAAGCCATTCCAGTTGAATAGATAAATGGTTCCCTCACTGGAGCCGCAAGCCACTTTCTTCCCCCTCTGGAAGAGAAGAGTTGAGCTGAAACTGCAGCACTTCAGGATTTTCCCCTTCCGTCCCCATAAGAATCCTAACAGCAATGGGTCAAAGTTCACTGGACAAAAGATAGAAGGAGCTCCTTTCTTCTTAGCCCAGAAGTAAAAGACGAAGGGGAAGTAAGCTCATGTATTTAACTGAGGGCATGTCTACAACTGGTTTGGGCAAGTTAACGCCCTTCACTGTCTACCTTACTGTATCCCTGCAGGAACTTGCAGAGAGCACAGGAAAGAGAGACATTGGGCAAATGGATTCTTAGAGGAACAGAAAACTCATACAGCCTTTCTAGGAATCACAACCCATACTTGTCTATTCTGAACTTCACTAGTTACAGGCTGTAGACAGTAGGTCTGGGCTCACTAGGAAGTATAAGCCCCACCCCCAAAAGCTACAGAATGGCCATTAGCTACATAGCAATACAAATGACAAAACAGGAACAGGAGTGAAGATCACAACCCAGGGTCGGAACTGTGCAATCAGGGACACGGGTACCCAAGGAAAAAGTAGGGAGGGGTTGGTAAGCTAGCTGGGAGAAGCTGCCTGGTCAGGGACCTTCAGAGGGAAGTCCTCTGTTTGGGTTGGAAAGGCTTGTACTGCAGGGACAGAGGCCTGCAGAGGGAACCTCCTGTCTGTATGTGGATGTTGGTTTCTAGGCATTCAAAAAAGCCACACCTGGCCCAGCCACAGACTTGTCTTGAATCTAGGACTGCGTGGTCAATAGGCAACTAGCCTACTACTGCGCTATCAGAACAGGCAGGATGCAGGAGGGCCAGTGGCATACTTCCTGTGGTACACTCTGGTGAGTTCTGAACTCTGGCAAGTTGCAGAGAAGTGGAAGGGGTAAGCTGAGGAACACAGCCTCCAGCCCTGCAGCACAGGAGAGCTCCTGAGGAGGGGCAAGGCTGACATCAGGGAGCTAAAGGTTTGTAATGCAGATAACCAGTACATTTAGGCTCAAGTGAGAGCTGGGCAGCAGCCCTAAGGTAGCAGTAGAAACATAACTTTAGAGATCTCGGACTCAAAAGGCTGACTATTAAAGGACCCTGGAGAAGCCAGTGCTGCTCCCATGAGAAACAGCTTTCCAGGGACAGGGAAATTAAGGCCTTTGCTTTATGGTAGGCCCCGTTATACCTCCCCCGCATGGAAGCTGAAAAACCCCACGCAGACAGCACTTGCTCAAAGATAGCCAGTAAGTACTTACCTTCATCAGAGCAATGGATGTCAGGTCTCCATTTTGAGACTCTGACTGCAGCTCAAAGCGACGTCTTTTGAGATTGAAGACACCCATGGTTCCATCGCCACTGCGGGAATCAAACCAGCACATTGCACTGTCACTTGGATGTGGAACTCTTCACTTTCTTCTCTACCCTGGCTAGTCAGATTCTTATGCAGACCCAAAGATAAGTATATGTAAGGGAATGTAAGTGACCCCCTCAGTTCGGGAAGTGCTTTGGGATTTTCCAGGAAGAAAAATCCAATATAAAGTCTAAGACAAGGGATGGCAACCTTCTGCCATGGGTTGAGCCATGCTTGCAACCTGAGCCCCTGCCACAGGCCACAAACCTCTGACCCCGCCCCCTGCCAACCAAGTGCTCAAGCTGCTTGTGCTTGCCCTCCCTGCAGACACCCAGCCTCTCTGCAGCAAGGGTAAGTGTATGTAGGACAGAGCAGCAGGATCTACAGTGGGGACATGAAGCACTGTGCAGTATGTCTGATCTCCTGTGCTGCTGCTGGTTGGGTCACACCTTCCCCATGCTGGATCCAACTTCTTTGCAGGCCAGGCCAGATCCACTTGGTGAAAATGATCCCTTCTCTCACCCTTGAGGAAGTTTGCTTTCAGCTGCCCCAGTGGAGGGTTTGCAGCCCATCAGGCCAACAGGAACACAGAAGCCATGACTTTCCCTGATGATGTGGCCAAAAGCAGGGAACCTAGCATTACCTGGTGGTGAGCAGGAGCTTCTTGTTCTCATCTATTGACATGCCACTGATGTATTCCTCATGCTGCTGCATCTCCATGAAAGCAGTCCCTTTGCGGAGATCCCACACCTTTAGCATTCCATTGTCATCTCCCGTGGCAAACAGGTGCTCATCTATCACCAGTAGGCTGTTCAAGGCAGAGCTGCAGAGACCCCCCTACCTCTTTATAATTATCAGCAGAGTCATGGGCTGACTGTGGCAGCAACAGAACCATTCTACCTTAGGCAGCCCTGTAACTTTTTCCCCCTCCCCACCCCCCCAGCAGGAACCCAGAGGCACCTCAGACAGCTCCTCACTATTGGTAAGCCCATGCTAGTCTCAATGCTCAGCACAGAGTGAATTTGGGGAGAAGAGCTTTAGGCAGCACTCCCAGAACACAGAATTCCCCCCAGGACAGGGTGCCTGGAAAGAGCTGAGAGTGCTCCTCCTCTGTTCACTTACTGAAGAGAGGAGAGGCTGTACTATCAGTGCATGTTGGGGAAAGGGAATCATTCCACCTCCTCTTATCATCTCCCTCGTACTAAAGCAACCTGGAAGCAGCTTCCTTCAAGTCAGCTGGAGCACTCTGGACAGCTACACATGGTCACCTGGACAGTCTCAGTCCCATGGCCTCTTGGGGCCTTTTGTCTCTGGATCTGTTCTACATGCAACAGTTCAAACTGAGCTTCTGGATTACCTTACTGGACAGGGCAAAAAACAAGACATCAGGACAGATGCTTCCTCGCCCCACCTTACCCACAGTCCATCCAAGCTCTCAGGAGTGGAGGGCAGGGCAGTCACCCTCTGTAGAGGGCCAGGCACAGTTTCAGTTCCCTAACAAGGAGAACTGCCTGTGCTAAGGGAAACACTGACCCTGGGAATGCCCAGAGAGAAGCAGCCATCTGAAGAGCCCTTCCCGCTCTAAGGCTCCAGCCAGGTCCCAGTAGGCTCTTGCTGTGCAGCAGCTCAACAGGGAAGGGGTGGGACAGATGGGCACATGGAACTAGGAGACTCCTGGTGGTGCATACCTGTGAGCCTTCGGGAAACGTGTTACCAGCCGGCCCTCCTCCACACTCAGAATATGGATGGATTTGTCCTTGGACACTGTGAAGAGCTCTGGAGACAAGATGCAAAAGTACCTCACATACACAGCCCCATCCACCCCCAGCCTCCACAGCAAGGAGCACACAGGTCAATGAGACTGAGAATTGCCCACTGCAGCACCTATGCTGGAACTCTGCATCCCACAAGCCCCATCTAGAATCCACCCTGCCAACTGTTATCACTGGGTTATATGGTAGTTGATGCAGCCAGGAACCCTCACTCTGTGATGGAGAACCATAACTCCATGTTTGTATACAAGACTAGGATTCTGAGCTGCAGGAAGAAAATCCCTGGAATTTCAGTGAGCCAGAAGGTGGAATCTCAGCGTGGGAGCCCTACAGCCTCTTCCTCTGCTCTACTGCTTGTTCACTCCCCTCACCAGGGCTCATGTGTAGGCTTTCTGCTTCATTAGCCCTACCACTCACAGGCACCCCGTCTCATCCACACCACCACCAGCTATAAGGTTCAGTCTCTTTCAGCAACTATTTTTCCCCAGTATGCCTCCTTTCCAAGTCAGCAACCTGATGAGATCAGGTACCAACCAGCTTGTTCTGATTCAATTAAAGCAATGCTCTGCACCCTATAACATGCTGCTGCAAAGCATGTTTTTTAGAGCTTAGGAAGAAATGCTACCCCACAAAAGCCAGAGAAAGATATCCTCATTGTTAGCTTAACCTCAGCCCCCAGGGGATCTGCACTGCTTGCTACAATGGTATGGAATAGCCAGTGAGAAGTGCACTCACTCTGACCATCGTGGGAAAACGACACTTCCCGGCAGGATTTCAGGTGATGCCCAGAGGACCAGAGTTCCTGGTTCCCACCCTCCAGGCAGGAGTATGAATACCTGAAACAAAGGCAAGCTGTTGAGAGCACCACAACAGGGAGCTGCCCCCTGCTTTACCCATCCAACCAAAAAGCGCAGCTGTGGGAGTACATGCATCAGAGGTGGGGACATCCTGGTGCAGGACCAAGTAGGAGATCCATGACCAAGGAGAGGCTTCTAGGGAGCAGGACTAGAGAGGGGAGGAAATGTGCCATGATTAGATCCCAGTGGTAGTTACCAGCTGCCCTAGAGGTAGAAGGAAAGCCTGGACAAGAGCTTCAAGGTATTGAATTCATATGAAAATTCTAACACAACAGAAATTCTGACTATGTAACAGGAAGAAAAAAAACAGCATCACCTAGACATCAAGCTCCAGCTCCACCAATCCCCACCAAGACCTGGCATCTGCCCAGGCTAGGAGGAGATGAGTCCCCAAACAATAGGATTGAGAGGGAACATTTGGGGCTGATTTCCTTACAAATCCATCTAGAGGCCACCCAGGGAAGGTTACTAAAGAGGCATCATCCTGGCTGGGAGCTGATGTAGAAATTATGAGGGTAGGCCCACAAAGGACATAGCAAGAAGTACAGCTTAAATTGCAGAAAGGTATATGACAGTTAGGTCTTTGGAAGAACCTACTGCTGACAGTGGTTAAGCACTGGAATAGATTACCTAGGGATGATGTGGAATACTCAGTCACTGGAAGTTGTTAAGTGCAAATTAGACAAATATCCTGTCTTGGACCATATAGAGAGGGATGATCCTACCCTTCAATTCCATGCCTGTGTAGCAGAACAAGGGGACAATTGTAACACAGGCAGGTTTAGTCGCACTGAATTTAACCTGACTAGCATACCAGTGAAAGCACAATGGCACAAGTTTCAGCACTGGCTAGCAGCTGTACATCCCTAGAGAGCATATAGTCTGGTTGCCCACGCTGCCATGCCATCAATATTCCATTACCCATGCTATTTAAAAGGAGGGGAGGGGAGGGTACTACATACATCTGAACTACAACTGCACCTTCCTTCTGCTGTGCAGAAACGCCCTAAAAAGCACAGACACTACTTACTATGCCTGCTCTACTGACAGATTTGTGGCAACATCAAATGGTGAAATGGAATAACACCAGCCAAGAGTCTGTTCCAAGACTGAGCCCTTGCAGACAGCAGAATATTGCTACAGTATCCCAACCGCTGCTGCTCTGAGACTGGCAGCAGCTCTACTTAATCTGTTTCTCCCACCTCTGCAGAGAACAGGCTGATTCTTCAGACTAGCATAGCTCAGGGGCAAGGAGCAGGATAACTAAGCTCACACCACTCTCCACAAGAACTGTCTCCAATTCCAAGGCTCCACCCTCTGGCACCATCCTCTCCGACAGCTGCACCTGGCCTGATTTGACCATGGTGGGGTAGGCTGGGTAAGGCTGGACACCAAGCGACTGACCTCAATTAACAGCAGACAACACACAAGTCTCTCTCCACAGTACCTGAGCAGTACTGGTCTTTAGGGGTTTTCCCAAAAGATGGTTAACTGTGTTAGTGTGAAGTCAAGCAGAAGGTAAGTTCATAGAAAAGCCCAGGGGGCTTACTGGTTGTACTACTTGCTGCCAGTTATCCATGATGCTCTTTGCTCAGATAAGTGTCAAACTCACAAGTAGACGTCACCGTCCACATCTCCTGCGGCTATGATGTCCCGGCTGGGGTGGAAAGCGATGGTGTTGGCTGAAGCCTCAAAGGAAATGTCCTCCGGCGTGTCTCGGAGCTTGGGCTCCTTCTCCTCCTCGGCATCTGCCTTTGTGGGCGGAGTGAGAAGAAGTCGGTGCAAGGACCAGAAGCCCCCCCTCCCCCCAGCCCAGCTCTCCCTGCGCACGGAGGGCCGGGGCGCCAGAGCTCGCTGCTGCGGGTCCCGCAAAGATCCGCCCACACCGCCTACCTGCGCCGGCGGCTCCGCTTCCTCCAGGGCCGCCTCTTGCTCCAGCACCGTTTCCTAAGCAGGACGAGAAAGACACTTCAGGACCCGGCTGGGCACTGCCCCGGCCCGGTGGGGGAGGGCGGGGCCACCACCCCGACCGCCCCGGGCCCGCGGAGAGCCGGAAGGGCCGGGCTGCGCGCACCTGCCCGGGCGCCGCCATTGCTGTCGCGGGGAGAGGGGCGGCCCCGCGCCTGCGCCCGGCCGAGCCCGCCCCCGCCCCCAGCGGAGGTTCCGGCTGCAGGTTCGAGCCCCGCGGGCGCCCCCGGCTGTGAGCGGCGGCTGCAGCGAGGTGGTCCGCGGGCCCAGCGCCCGGCGCCGGCTGCACACCCCGCGGTCAGCGGTGAGGCTGCGGGACGCTCGTGCTCCCCCCAACCCCCTTGGCGGCAGTAGCCGGTCCCTTCTCCTCCTCCCCGGTTGTAGCCCGGGCGCGAGCGCCGTGACCTCCGGGGGGACAGCAGCACGTCCCCCGCAGCGCAGCCCGACCCCCCCCCGCGGGACGCAGTGGCTCCGGGGGCGGCTGTCGGGCCCCGGTTCTTCTCAGCCCACGTGGGTCACCGTCCGGCCGCCTGAGCCAGCCACTGCTGCACCAGGGCGACTCCCCTCCCCGACCGACCCGGGCTCCCGGCCGGCCCCGACTCCCAGCCGCGGGGCAGACGAGTTAGACACCCTTGGCCCAGGAGGCCTAGATGCTCTGCTGCTCCCAGGCCACACACTGTTTTCCCCGTCTGGATTTTGAATGCAAGAAGCCAGAGTTCAACCTAGGATAGATTCTTTACCCCGGAAGTTTTGCACAGCAGAAACCAAAACCTGCTCCTGCCCCAGAGAAAGGGAAAGGCTTTCCCTGTCTGGTGGGAAGCAAATAACTTTATTGTTCTCTCAGAAAAAAACAGGGTGCATAAATTCATTTCCAGTCCAACAAGAGACCCAAGTTTCTTTTAGGAAAACACCAAGTCTGAGCTCCATAGTGACCTTGCTCTTCTGATGCATGTCTCAAGTCTACACCCTCTGTCTGTTGGTCTGTTAAACAGGGTGACTGCTCTATATCCCCCTCTGAGGTCCAGAACAAATTTGCTTTAGTACAACTGCTTTTCCTGCAAGGAGTCAGAAGAAAGCCAGCTTTTTTCTAGCAGTCAGACTAAGGCTCAGTGCACTAGTGTTCAAGTCCTAGTTCTGCCCTGATTTCCATGATGCTGTGGTAAGGCAGTGAAAACACTAATTTTTGCTTTGTGCTCTCTAGACCTCAGTTCTCCTAGTATTGCTCTTGAAATCCAGTCTTCTGTCCTCTAAACCCAATCTGCCCCTGTTTTAGATGAAGAACAAAAAAAATTCCCCCGCTTCAGCCTAACCACCCCTTATCCCAAGCCAAAACACAAGGAACGCTGTACACACAAGGATTTAGTGCAATTTTATTGCAGTTACATCAATTATAAATCACAGCAAAGATGTGGGAGGAAGAAACACAGCCAGGGCAAACTGCCTGCACCAATCCCATGGTCTACTGGCCCCAGAAAGGTCTCCCTGCCCCCTACACATACACATTTACCCTGTTCCTTGCTGAGTGCTGAGAGGAAAGCAGCTCTAGTCCAGAGCCTTCAAGAAGAATCTGAAGGGAAGAACTTGAATAAAAACAGGAAATAAAAAGTGTCCACTGAATCAAGGTTCCAGAGATTGGAGGACAAGACAGAGAAACTCAACTGGGACTTCAATACTTTGGTCTCTTCACCTCAACCCTGAAACAAAAGACAGACATAAGGCCAATGATAGTAACATCCTGTCAGCAAGGATGAGAGATTTTTTAGTGCTCCAGACCCATTTCCCCTCAACCCATTTCCTGTTGAGGAATGATCATCATCCTGGAGGCACCCACTGTTTTCCAGGTGCACACATAGCCTGTCTTCCAAAGCAGGGCAGACGCACAAAAGAAGCTGCACTTAGCTCTCAAAGCCAAATACAACCTAATGGACTGGAAGTCACAGTGTGCACAGGGAGCAGTAGTATACTATATGGCACTCTGCCTGCCATAAGCCAACATCAAAACCATGCTCCCAAGCAGGTATTCAGTTGAAGTCTGGGACAGACAGCCTGGGCTAAAGCCTGATCACAGCTACTCCTTGGAGCTCACTCGGGGGCTGGGTATGGAGGGTGAAGCAATTTCCTAACCAAAGCAGCAAGTAAGTAATAATAAGCAGGAAAGCAGTTTTGTGGTCTCTGAAAGAGCCCTTCATGTCCTATTGCCTGAGCCAATCTAGCAAGGCCCTGGGTACTGAAATGACATAGAAAAGCCAAGGATAAACTCCTCTGAAATTTAAAATCCAGCTAGCTTAAAGCAAGTGGGGGTCCTAGGCCCACTCAGTGCAACTAAGTGAAGGGTATTTAAGAAGATTTCAAGTTAGGTGGTGGTGGCGACATTACAGTGTTCAGGACAGCCACACTATTTCAAGCCTGGGTCCGGTGGCTCATGTAGACCAACTTCTAGAAGACACATATCTAACACAACACAACACCCCCCCCCTCCACCCCCATCAAGATGGGCAGACTTCTCCTGTGGGCAAGATGGGCTGAAAAAGTTCTGAAGCCTGGAAATGTTCTGTTCAGTGGGAAGTTTGATAGTTATCAGCTAGAACATGCTTCTTGAGTACACAGAGCTTAAAAGTTAGACAGAGGGATGTGGGGCACTGAAATAAAAGAACTGGCTCCATTGCCAGCAGACTTAGAGGCAAAGCCTACAAAGTCCTAGAGTTTCTTCTGTTCCCAAACATGTACCCACTGTGGCAGGACTGATGGGGTTACGAAAGGAAAGCTTATCCTGGCACTGCCTGTCCCGAGGTAAAGGCAGTTCTGTCCCAGTGCAGGCATTTTTCAGGAAAGCAGCGAATTAGCATTAAAGAAGAAAGTCTACTAACCCATCAGCTTCCATCTTCTTCCTCTTCTCAATGATCTGCAGAGAAAGCACAGTTAACATATTACTAAGAGTGCCACTGGCAGCCCTAAGGCACTTTCATCATCCTCAGACCGAGGGGGAAGCTCCAAGGCTTGGTGATTCTTAAGCACCTGGAACTCTTGCAGCTGTAATACAAAGAAAACTGTGCAACCACATTAATTTGTATTTTTCCTAGATGCTGCTGGAGGAAGGGAGCTTTCCCACAGCTCTCACAGACTGGGGAAGGCACCCCATTCCCCCTCTTCAGCTTTGCTCATGGCAACAATTGTCCTGGCCAGAAAGTCTCTCTCATTTTTTACCCATTTTTACCTGTTTTTGTCTTAGTCTCATAGAGCTTTGGGTCAGAAGGGACCTAAACAGATCATCAGGTCCGACCCCCTGCCCTGGGCAAGAATGAGTGCAGGGTCATAACACCCCAGCCAAATATCTGTCCAGCCTCCTCTTGAAGACCCCCAAGTAGGAGAGCACCACCTCCCTTGGGAGTCCATTTCAGAGCCTGGCAGCCCTAACTGTAAAGTAATGCCTCCTGATGTCCAGCCTGAACCTTCTCTCTAACAATTCGTGGCCATTATTCCTAGTAACCCTCGATGGTGCCCAGGGGAAAGAGCCTCCCACAGTTCCCACTAGTCCCCCCTGGTGAGTTTGTAAATGGCCACCAGATCCTCTCTCAGCCTTCTCGTGTGGAGGCTGAATAGACGCAGGCCCTTCAGCCTCTCTTCATAGGGCCTGACCCGCTGCCCCTTAATCATGCAAGTGGCCCTCCTCTGGACCCTCTCAATGCTAGCCACACCCCTCTTGAAGTGCAGCACCCAGAACTGGACGCAATACTCCAACTGTGGCCTGACCAATGCTGCAGAGGGGAAGGATCACCTTCATGGACCTATTTGTGATGCATCTGTAGATGCATGACAAGGTGCGGCTAGCCTTACTGACTGCTTTCTCACATTGGTGGCTCATGTTCATCCTGGAGTCAACAAGGAATCCAAGGTCCCTTTCTGCCACTGTGTTGACAAGAAGGGTGTTCCCCAGCCTATAGGGGTGTTGCTGGTTCCTTCTCCCCAAATGCAGTACCCTGCACTTGTCTGTGTTGAGTGTCTCATTTCCTCTAGTTTTGTCTTGGAACAGCTGATCTCCTAGCCATTTACAGCCAACACATTCTTATAAAGGTAGTCCCCCCATCTACACCCAGGGCCCCCAGCTAGGAGCCAGACCCTTCCCCAGCTATGCAGAGCACTAATCCTTGTTGGTCTCCTTAGATTCTATTTCTATGGGGAAGAGTTATATGAACTGCTGGCTCTGGTGACAAGCCTCACTGGTCACTTACGAAGAGACCCTTGCTCAGGGCCTGCTTCAAATGAAGGACTTTCTTAGCGTTAGAATGATGTTATTCTTTAAAGAACACCCCACATCTGAAAGTTTATCTAAGTCTATCCTACCATGTAACTGGTCCAATAAAAGATATCACCCAAAAAATCTTTGCCAAGACCCTTCCTCATTTTCTATTCAGGAATCTTTCCTGCAACACAAGGCACAGGCAGCTCACAGTCCCTAACCTTTTAGATGCAAGCTGATCTTGAAAGTGTAAGGCTTTGGGATGGCTGATGAGGCTCTGTGATGGGCAGGAGGGAGTTAGCAAGACTAGCAGAGTCAAGCCATCAGTCCTGAACACACAAACACCCGTCATACCTTTCTGTGCCAAAAGCACCAAGCCATGAGGGAAGAAGCCAGCCTGGAGAGACTGCTGAAGGCAACTGGATGGCAAGTGCTGGTGGACTCGCAGAATGAGTCTGTTACACACTAGAGAAGGCAGCCTTTTCCAGTACTCTAGAAACTTCACTTGGCCTTAGAATCCCTTTTGGGAACTGATTGTTAATAGTCTTTGCTCAAGCTACTCACTGCACTGATCTTCTTCCATTGCCGGTCCAGCTCAGCTTTGTCATTTGTCTCCTTGAAACGCCGTGTTTTACGACCCTCGGACATCTTAATTCCATACTGGAAAGCAGCTCTGGAAGGAACAAACAAATAAAGAGCTCAGGTAATAAGGACAAAGACAGGCCCCTCAGTTTAATGAGATGGGTGGGATGGCAGCAGGCCCCTAGACCTCAAGACCAATCTGGGCCCCTGAAAGAGGTACTGTTCTGGCTAAGCAGGAGATGGCAGGACAGGTTCCACCTGCTCTGCTCCCTCCAAGAGAATCCCCAACTTCTGGGTAAACTCTAAACTTACTTGGGCAGGGCCTCCTTGTTGTTCATGTACTCGCTGTACTCCTCCTGTGTGTCAAAGTCCCAGCGGCCCAGGGGCCCCTTCTTGTTTCCCTGCAGTAAGACAGAATCATTGCTACTCCTCTGAAGGCACCAAATGCTACTCCCCACCCAGACTGCAAGACCAGGAAGAGATGAACATGCCCACAATCTATATTCCAAATCAATGCAGCCTGGAGTAGGTAGCAATCTGAATGCTCACACCCAACTTGACCACAAAGTTCCAGGAACCCTTGGCCACCAACTCTAAGAGGATTTTAACTCCAGCTAGAAGACACATCACTGAACAATGCTCAGAACAATAGAGAGCAGGGATAAGACATCAGTAAGTGTACCCATGGGGTTTTGCTTCAGCCTTCACACAAAGGCAAATCTTTCAATAGGTTCTCTTGTTGAATGATCAAGATTATCTAATTTCTCTTGGCTCACTAGTTGAACTCCTCTAACCAATTTAGTTTGGAGCAGTAAATCTGAAGGCAGAAAACAAGGCTTCAGGCTTGGTCAGAGAACACAGAATGATGGATCAAGAAGTCAATAAAGCCAAATTCAATTAGAATCCTTCTCCTAGCCTACTTATTTGAGCACGTAACTTTCACTAGCACCACAGAAAGATCAAAAGAGGTCTAATATTTATCTAGCCAACAACAAAAAAAATAAAAATCAGACAGTTATATCTGTGTCTGCTATGTCCAAGCCCACTGTGTATGGGATCTTGCCTTCCAGCTAGACTCCTCTGGGCTTTTTAGCTAGGTCATAGTCTGGAAATACCTGATCCATTTTGCTGTAGTCCACTTCTTCATCACTGTCCACAGCCATATCATCCATTCTGAAAAGGAAAGGGAGGGGATGATTTGAATGGGGCATGTAACACATACCAGTGCCCTGGAAATCCAGCTCCAGGGTTTAAACTATGTTCTATTATGGAGAATAATCTAGTGCGGCTTTGAACAAACTGTCCCTAGATAATTCCAGACAAAATGTGCTCAGCTTACTGGCTAAAAGCTGTTTTTTTTTAACTGCAAGCCACACAAATAGAAGCAAGCTTCGCTTTCTGATGGCTTGCTAGATCTCAGGCATCACTGGCAGTAGAGAGACTGTAAGGCCAAATGCCCTCAGTTATACCTGAAAAATCGCACTAAAGGTCAACTTGTAAACAGAATATGAATCTAGCCAACACCTGGTGCTAGTTAACCAAGTCATAATAATGCATAAGTAGGAATAGCTTCCGTCTCCTTCCCATGCTCTTAGCTGCAGGCTCTGACAGGTCAACATGAGTAGAAGCTGCTTTGAGTCACTTAACAGCTGTGGCAGTGATTAGTGCAACCAGCTAAGAAGGGACATATTGGCCACAAGTGCACTTCATACTGCAAAGGGATCCATCAGCTTTTGACTTTAACACTAGCTCTTCAATGACATCAGCCCCCACACTTTAACCACTGCCACACCCCAGGCCAAGTGACATCTGTCATGCTGCATTCCCACATAGCCAAAGGCCACAGAGGCAGGACAAGTGAGTGTACCTGTGCTTCTCAGCTCTAAGTCACACCAGTTTCCAGAGAAACAGCAACACAACAGCACCCCCCAGGTCCCACCCTGCAGCCCCCACCTTCAGTGGGCAGACTCTTACGTAGCAGGGTAGCACTCGGCATAGCTGTTCGACATCCCAAAGAAGTCACCTAGCTGCTTCTTGTCTTCAGGCTTTTTTAATGTGCCTCATGTTAAGGAAATTCAGTGAGGAGAGACTGTCTAGTAGGAAGAGGAAGAAGCCAAATGAACAGGCTGTACTCCCAGAGCCAATCTGGCAAGTGCACAGGGCACACACATACCAGGAAGACAGTGGCAGGAGGCTGAGAAGGTCAGTAGGACTCCTTTCCCAGCAGGGAGAGGGCAGTGATGGTACACAGTTTGCTTAATGTGCCACAAAGAGGCACGGCTCAAATGGGCATTTCTTGCCCAGCCCTCTCTATACAAGTTGTGCATATGCACAAGTGAGAAACTTTTGTGGGACAAGGCACATGGCAGACTGGGGAGGTGCCTTCCTGCAGGAAAGGAGAGATGCCCAGACAGTTAAACCCATACAGCAAGATGCAGTGAGAAAACCCCAGAGTCCTGATAATGGTCTAGATGGTGTGCCAGTGTAAAAAGATATGATTCTGTTCCTTCCCAGCCAGCTGCTCCAGCAAACTTCTCATTGATAGATTTAATCAGCTCCTTGGCTGAGCCTGGCCCTGATAAGAAACAAAAGCAGTTAGGCTCCAGTCTCGCAAGGGGGGAAAGGGGCAGGTCTAGCTTCTCATCTGCTGCAGGCACAGGGCTGGTAGGAGACTAGAACAATTCACAACCTGTTCTCATAGCCACAGCAATCAATCAAAACAAGTCTTTCAGCTGGGCATATGGAGAAACAAATATCCCACTCTGCCAGCTGATGGAAAAAAGGTGGTCCTAGGAAAACACCCAATAGGAGGAGGATGGACAGGGGCTGGGGCTAATGGAACCCACAACAAAGCAAATAAAGTCAATTTCTAAAGAAAGATGTAGTACAGGCAAGGCCTAATCAGCCCCTGACCTTCCTGCTGGCTAATTCCAATGGGATGGGGAACCCTGTTCAAGCAGGAGCCAGCTCAGACCCACTAAGTAGTTCTGCACAGGCCAAACTTCTCCAAGATGGAAATTATTGCTATCACCAACAACCTGAACTGTATATACACGTCACAGAGGTGAAGAGCTCTTCACCCCATTCCCAATACCCTGGGGCAGCCAACTTCCCTACTATTAAAAAAAGTTATTCCCTAAAGTGCCCAGGAGCTATGCTCCTCACAGAACCAGCATGTTTAGAACAGGGGGTGGGCAATTATTTCAGTTGGAGCTCCACTTAATGAGTTTTGGTGAGTTGCCAAGGGCCACACACACAATTTTTCAGAAGATATCATTTTAAAGAAATATAAATAAGAAACAAATCATAAACTTAAAGAAAAACACAACCAAACATCTACTGTATTTTATTTCAAAAAATAATTTGTCTTGATTTATGGTTTTTTTTAGTGTATATAGAGACAATTGCATAATAGCTCAAAATCAAGTGTCTTACTCTTGTATATTGCAGGGGGGGGGCATGTGCGTGAAGTATGTGCGGGGAAATAGGCACGTGGGGTGGAAGATGTGTGTGGTGGGGGAAAGGAGAGTGGTGGGGAGGGGGAGGGCTGCCTGCATACTAGGTCTGGGAGTAGCGGGAAATATGGGGAGGGAGGGCAGGCAGAGGGCATGTGCAGCAAAGCTTGCCCAGGCAGTTTAGTGCAGGTGCATTCTACCCTCCCTGCTCCCCAATCCGGCCTGCTGCTGTCCCTGCAGTGCTCCACATGGGGCTGAGCCCCACCCATTCCTTCCCAGGGCAGCCAGCACTGTGCTACTGCCTGCACCTACCTCCAGTCTTGGTCAATGTGGACAGCTTCCCTATGGGGCTGCTCCCACGCGGCTGCTGCTGCCTAGCTGTTCGGCTCTCCCCGCCGCCGCCTCCTCCTGCTCTGCTCTGGGCAGGGAGGAAGCTGCAGCCAGGCAGCTCATTCCCCAGTACACGGGGCTCCAGCTGCAGCTTTCCCCCGACTCCTCCCCCGCCCCCTCCTCGCCCAGAGCTGCACAGCAGGGGCAGAAGGAGAAGCTGCAGGAGAGGGGAGGGGGGGACTGAACTGCACTGGGAGCAGCCTGGCTGAGCCGTAGCATGGTTCTGGCTGCTCCAGGTGGGAGCAGGTAGGGCTCAGCTCCATGTGGAGCACCGTGGGCCGTATCCAATCAGTTGGTGGGTGCCTGCCTGTGGGCTGGATCCAATCAACTGGATGGCCAAATCCAGCCCATGGCCCATATTTTGCCCACCCCTGGTTTAGAAAGTCCCAGCTGTGTACTGGAGTTCAGTTTTGCCCACTTCATGCCATGCCCACATGTACATCAAACTAACTCACCTTTATCAATATCCAAGGGCTGGAAAAGAAAGGAGAGAAAAGCATTATCCTGATGGGCTAGAAAACAAATGAAAGAACATTGCTCATGACCTCAGGATCTGAAGGGTTAATCTCATAGTAAGCTGGACTCCAAATTATCACTGAACTCACAGGTACGTAAGGGATTCAGGAATACAACTTAAGTCAGTGAAAGCCTAAAAACTCTCTTCAGCTCTGGTTTACCAAGGCAACTGCTGCAGGAGGGGGAAGATGTCCAGCTAACCCACCAACTGGTTGAGCAGTGATACTCTACCCAAGTCAGAAACGAACATGTGAGCATTTGCGGATGGGTCATGGAAAAAAGCACTGCTGTATCTGTAGATTTCAACTTAACTTTCCTATCAACAAATGCTCCAATCATTCTGCTCACTATCACAACAGCAAGCAACAGAGCCACATTCTGTCCCCAGAGAGCAGACGGCCTAAGTACATATGCTTTAACAGTTCAAAGCCAAAGGATCTGATTCTGAACTCATCCATGGGGGCCAATTTTTGCAAAGTCTATTTGGATTTACACAATTACTTTATAGGCCTGTTTCAAACCTGAACTTTGACAACGACTCAAGCAAGGCTTATGAGTAGCCTGCAGTTAAAGCAATCCCACCCGTGAAGTCTGTCATAACATGAATCCTGGCCAAGACACTGGATCTGCCCTGATTTGACGGCAGAAGATACCACGATACCTTAGGGCTATGACAATCCCCATGGAGTGTGTATATTAACAAATGAGCATGGGGAGCTGATAAAAGGTGTCACTATCCCAAGCTTCCTCCAGGCCACAGGACCACTATGGCACAGAGAATGCTCTCTAGTTATGAAATACTCTATGCTTCATAATTAACCTCAGTTCCATGGATGGACTCACCTCATCATCAGCTTTGGGTTTCTCAAAATAGCTGTGTCTCTTCTTTTCTTCTTCCCTTTCCCGGTCACGGTCCCTGTCACGATCACGGTCACGATCCCTCTCTCTCTCACGCTCCCTCTCACGATCTCGCTCCCTCTCACGATCTCGCTCCCTTTCCCGGTACCTTTCCCGCTCCTTTTCCCGGGGCACCTTTGCTGTGGCTGGCACATAATCACCAATGTCTTCAAAGATGCTAAGAACAAAATGGATTCTGAAGTTACCAGTAACATAAGAGCAGAGGCCAAAAGATCACCCATTTTAACACAGAGGCATACTCAGAAGCAAACACAAGCTCAGAGAAGGCTACAGCCCCTGAAAGGAGATCAACAAAACAGTCCCAAGTTGGCTGAAGCCATGCTCACGTGAAAACAAAAGCCTGCTCCTCTGCAGCTCCTGCATTCTGTATGCCCCAGGACAGTACAAATGCTCCAGCAATTTCATGGCTCACCTAAAAATATCTTTTCACCCTGGCCTGACCTCATCATCTCTCCAAGTCCTAATATCAAAAAGATAAGCCCGAGCATCTGCAAGGTGCCTCTTACCAGCCCCCTTCCCCAGTTCCTGAGACAAACCCACCAACTTCCCAGAAAAGAATCAAGCAGCTTCCTGGAGAGCTTGTCCCAAGTGTGAGCAGCCTAAGGGAAATCCTAGAGGAGAAACCTCACTCCAGATTCCCTAATGGGGATAGAGTGGGACAGGGGTTACTTACTTCATATCAGCTTCTGGGGGTTTTTTCTCATCTAGCTTTCCTGCAAGCCAAAGAAAGCAGTCAAAGGCAGCCCATCTCCATTCCTCTACTTCCCCTACCTTGTCTAATAAAGCTTTGTACAGCAGAGCAGCTCACAAAGCCACTACACAGCAGCTTGAGTGCAGGTCTGCAAGAGGCTCACAGAACACATATACATACCTTTGTGAAAGCAATCTGCCTTTAGACAGATACCTCCCCCTGTGCCCACTCACATAACTGACTACTTAACCAGCTCCCCCTCAGCCTGAAAGGAGAAACTGGAAGAAGCCCAGTTCAAGTCCAATCTACAGAGCAACTGGACAAGCTGGTGACTCCCCATTCTCATCTTTAGGAAACTTGAATTTTGGACCAGCCCCCTCAAACATTCACCACCCTGAAAGGCCACAGTTATCTAAGCCTGCCACCTTTTCACTCCTTTGGAATGTGCTTAGAGTTTAAGGCCCATTCTGCATTTATCACAGCTCCTACCTTTGTCCTTCTTCTTCAGCTTCTTGTTGCGCGTACCCTGCCTCAGATAGGAAAGAATCTGAGTCAGTTTGCTGATGACAATGTCATTTGTGGTCAGCGTGGTCTGTGCCTGAAAGAAAATGCCAATGAAAGGAGTGACTTCCTGGCCAAGGAGCCCCTCTATGAGGTGCTGCTCTGAACAATTCTGCTGACTGAGAAGTAGTGCTTTCAGACAGTGCAGTAAGGGGACTAGAAGAAACCCTAAGCGATTACCTCCATGGTGGGGCAGTCAGCTTTGCTTCGGATCAACGTGGTTGGAATATCTGTGTCTGCATATTCATCATCCAGATCCACAACATAAGCCATTCTCCCTGGCAGGAACAGCTCATTCCGCTCGTATGATTTATTCTTGAACAGTATACGGTAGATATTCCGACCTGGGGAAGGGACAGAAACATAAGATGAAGATACTTCTGAGAGAAGAAACATCCACCCAAGAAACCCAGAAACAATTTCTGCTGATCAGCAAGGATCTGGGTTTTCCATTTCCCACAGAAAAAACATGGATATTCCCCTTTAAAGCTGGAAACCATGGGTTTCCCCTTCCAGGCTAGCAGAGTTCCAGCCTTCAATGAGCTGCTTGGGGCAGACACGAGCATGATCAGAAGCAAGAGGCACCATGTGCCTATGCATGTGTACACACACACTCACACATGCAAGTGTGCACACAGCTGGCAATACAGCCAGGCAGGGTAGTGGGAGCAACTCTGCCAGCTGGATACAGATAAGTCTATGGGGGGGAGGTTGGAGGGCCAAGGCTTGGGGACCGTCTGGGCACACCCATTAGCAACATGTTGCGGGGTGCATGAGGAGGGTACGTGCCCCAAGATTTCTGCACCAACAGTGGGTCGCAAGGCTGCAACCTGGCTGAACTGGCACCAGGCAGAAGCTGCCTCCGCAGCCCAGCAGGCGGAACCTAGTGCAGGAAGGCAGAACAGGGCAGGGAGACTTGGTCTAGCTGCTGCCACTGGGAACCCCACGCCAGCCACAACATCATGGCCAAAGTAAGGCACCCTTTCCCCACCCAGCATCAGTGGGGACAGCAGCATGGAGCTGTATCTCCCCACTGCGGCAGCAGGCAGGGGATGCCTCACCTTGGTGACCATGGTGGTGCAGCTGGTGCAGGGCTCCTGGCAGTGGGAGCACCAAGTCTCCCTGTCCTGCTCCACCATCCTGCACTGGTTCCCACCTGGTGCTAGTCCAGCCAGAGTGCTGCCCTGTGCCCTGTTGTTGGCACAGAAGTCTGGAGTGGGCAGGTATTTGCTCCCCCTTGCAACACCTGTGACCACACACCCCTGCCCCACACACCCACCTAGTGCGGAGTGAGAGCTGCTGCTGGGAAGGTGCGAATAGGGGGCAGGCAGGGGCCAAGGGTCAGGAGTGAGAGGCAACTGGCAGGGCTAGGGGTGCTGTGGCTTGGAAGCAAGGGGCAATGACATGTCAGGGCTGCTCAGCACCATAAAACAGCAAGGGTACAGCTGCAGCTGGACTCGCATTCTGTTAAGTGAAGGGGGCCAGGGGAGCTCTGATTTTCCAAGATAAAAAAACCCAACCAAAATCAAACACCAAAATATGTAGGTACTTAGAATTTATTATTATGATGATTGAGGCACTGGTAGGCTTTCAATTGATTTAAAACTGTAAATATATCAATAAAACATTGTGTTCACCTGATACAGGAAGAGACAGGGGTATATATAAATAAAGAGGCGTTTCATTTTTAAATCACAGAAAAACGTGTAATTGGGTAGATTTTTTTTTAAATCAGAGATTTTTAATTTTTTTTTTTAAATCAGAGAAAACCAGGTTTCCTGCTGACCAGAGACTCCAGACTTGCTCCCTGTGATGCTCAGGCTACAGAAGCAGCAAGGGTCTCTAAGGGTGTTTATACATGTGCTCTGGGAGGCACGAGGGGGCACTTTAATTAGCGGACCTCTGAGAGCCATGCTAATTAAAAGTGCCCAGAGCATCACATGTATCAGCATCCCCACGCTGAAAAATAGCGTTGGCGTGCTTTGAACAAAAATCTGTCAAACGAGCTTTAATTTAAAGTGCCCCATCACCATTTTTCAACACAGGGACAGGTGGGTGTCTACTACAGACCACCCAAACAGGGGGAAGAGCTAGACCAGGACTTCTCCAGCCATCTAAAGGAGACGGTTAGCTCAAGGGATGTTATTGTCATGGGTGACCTAAACTACCCAGACATTTGCTGGGAAGAGCAGACAGCCGGGTCTGACTGCTCATGTAGGTTCCTGGCTATATTACAGGACCTTCACCTTAACCAGGAAGTGCACAGCCCCACTAGGGGTAATGCCTTGCTGGACCTGGTCCTGGCCACGGGGGATGAACTGGTGAGGGGACTGCAGGTCCTTGACCACCTGGGCAATAGCGATCACCACCTAATGGATTTCATTATCCAACGCAGGGCGTCTAGGGCTCACACCAAGGCTAAAGCCCTTGACTTCAAAAGGGCCAACTTCAATGAGCTTAGGAGACTAGTGGGGGAGGCCCAGAAGGTAAGGGCCCAGAAGGTAGAGGAGATGGGAGTCCATGAGGGATAGTTGTACCTTAAGGGGGCGATCCTCCAGGCTCAAAGGATAACAGTCCCTGAGAGAAGCAAGGGGGGTAAGAGTGCTCAGAAACCCCCTTGGCTCAGCAAGGGCATACAGGAATGCCTGAGGACTAAAAGGGGGGCGTACAACCAGTGGAAGGGAGGAGCTATCACCAAGGAGGAGTACTCCTCCTTGGCCTGGGAGTGTAGGAGGGCTGTTAGGAAGGCCAAGGTAGAGATGGAACTCAAGCTAGCATCCAGGATTAAGGACAACAAAAAGTCCTTTTTCAAGTACATTGGGAGCAAGAGGGCACCAGGCAATGTAGGGCCCCTGCAAGACACAAACGGTAATCTGGTGGCCATGCCAGACAAGAAAGCTGATATTTTTAACAGTTTCTTTGCCTCTGTTTTCCTGAACAGGGACCAGGATATCCCACCTACCAGAGGTAGGGACAATCTTGGGGATAGCTCTATCAAGCCTTCAGTCAGCGTGGATGTAGTTAGAGATCTTCTGGAAGGGCTAGACATTTTTAAATCTGCAGGTCCAGACGCCCTCCACCCAAGGGTGTTGAGAGAGCTGGCAGAGGTCATCGCGGAGCCCTTGGCCCGGCTGGATGAGCATTCGTGGTCATCTGGCCAGGTGCCGGGGGATTGGAAACTGGCTAACATGGTCCCTATTTTCAAGAAGGGGAGGAAGGAGGACCCAAGTAACTATAGGCCTGTAAGCCTCACCTCGGTGCTCGGGAAGATCTTGGAGAGAATCATCAAGGAGCACATCTGTGGGGGGCCTACAGGGGAGATCATGCTCAGGGGCAATCAGCATGGGTTCATCAAAGGCAGGTCCTGCCAGACCAACCTGATTGCCTTTTATGACCAAGTAACTAAATCCTTGGATGATGGTGTTGCTGTGGACATAGTCTTTCTAGACTTTAAGAAGGCCCTTGACACTGTCTCTCACCCCATGCTCATCAATAAATTAAGCGACTGCGGCATTGATGCCTGCACAGTTGGATGGGTAAAAAATTGGCTGATGGGGAGCACCCAGAGAGTACTGGTGGACGGGTTGTACTCAACCTGGCAAGATGTGAGCAGTGGGGTACCCCAGGGCTCGGTCCTCGGGCCCGCACTGTTTAACATCTTCATTAGCGACTTGGACAAGGGGGTGGAAAGCATGCTGTCCAAGTTTGCTGATGACACTAAGATGTGGGGCGAGGTGGACACACTTGAAGGGAGAGAGAGGCTGCAAATAGATTTAGACAGATTACAGAAGTGGGCAGATGAGAATAGGATGGGATTCAACGTAGACAAATGCAGGGTGCTGCACCTTGGGAGAAGGAATCCACAGCATACATACAGGCTGGGGAGTTCCCTTCTTGAAAGCACAGAGTGCTCATTGAAGTTGAATGACTCCAAGATGAACATGAGCTGCCAATGCCAGACCACAGCCAGCAAGGCCAGCCATACCTTGTCATGCATCCAAAGGTGCATCTCAAGCCGGTCCAGAGGAGTGATACTCCCCCTCTATGCGTCTTTGGTCAGGCCGCAGTTGGAGTACTGCATCCAGTACTGGGCGCTGCACTTCAAAAGGGATGTGGCCAGCCTGGAGAGGGTTCAGAGGGCCACCCGCTTGGTGAGAGGGCAGCAGGACAGGCCCTACGAGGAGAGACTGAAGGACTTGAACCTGTGTTCAGCCTCAGGAAGAGGAGGCTGAGGGGGGACCTGGTGGCTGCCTACAAGCTCATCAGGGGGGATCAACAGCAAACAGGCAGAGCCTTTTCTCCCCAGCACCACCTGGGGTGACAAGGAACAATGGTAATAAGCTGATGGAGAATAGGTTTAGGTTAGAGATCAGAAGGCAATATTTTACAGTTAGGGTGGCCAAAATCTGGAACCAACTTCCCAGGGAAGTGGTCCTCGCCCCTACCTTGGGCAAATTCAAGAGGAGGTTGGATGATCACCTGTCTGGGGTCTTGTGAACCCAGCATTCATTCCTGCCAGTGGCAGGGGGTCAGGCTAGATGATCTGTTCAGGTCCCTCCTGACCCTAGCTACTATGAAACTATGACACTGATACACGTGACACCGGGAGGCTGCTGGAGTGCAGTCATTTTCATGCTACAGCAGACTCAATTAATCAAGTCTGCTCAGACGTGCTGGAATTACAACGCGTTGGAACAGGCTCCCTGGATGTGTATAGGAGCTCTTTGTTCACTCCTCCTCCAGCTTCTCTTTTCCTGCCCCAGGAACAGGGCAGCACAGCATGGTACACAGCCTGCAGTGCCTGGGATGCACAAGGTGTGCAATACAGCAGAGGAGCACATGGCCGGGGAGCATTGGGCTTAGGATGAGGCATGCACGTGGGCTCCTTGAAGATGAGCAGCCTTGGTCCAAAGAACAAAGTCTCTCCTTTGAGGACCTCAGCTGATCTGCCAGCCTCCATAAAGCTTTCCTAAACTTCCTTTGACTAAGGGAACCTTATCCAGTTTGTCATGCCCTTGCATTCACCAAACCAAAACTCTTTTTTACATTTTCCACATGCCCAAGTGAAGCATGTCCATGTTCTTACCCAAACGAGTCTTGAATTCAATTTTAGTTTCAGGATCTTCATCTTTTCTGAAAAGAAAGAGAAAACCATTTTAAGAATAGCCACTTCTATTCTCCTCCCTTTCCCCAAGCAAAGGTCTGCTCTGCTACTCAGAGAACTGTTGCACTCACTTTGTTTCTTTCTGGGGTTTCTCCATCATCTCCTCCTCTTCCTTCTCTTTGCTGGCAATCTCAGCACGCACCTGGTTAGACAGGCAAGGGACAGAAATGGAAGTGTTATCAAAAAGCAAAAAAGCTGCAGCAGAATAAATCATAGATACAGTGAACATCTGTGAACAAGTACCAAAGAACCACCCCAGTTCTACTGCCTGCACTGGATTATCCTATCTTAAGCTGCCCCCGCACAGGGCAAGGATCCAGCCAAAGAACAAGCCAAATGAGAGAGAGTAGTATTTAACTGCATTATTTCCCCAGTGTTCTTCATCTTCATTTGCTAGATTACAGCAAGAGAATGAGAGAGAACTCATGCGTTCTAGTCCCAATTCCAACACTGATTCACAGAATGATTCACTTTATGAGGACTCTGGCAAGCCCACTGTACTTCAAATAGGAAGTAGGGGTGCACCGACCAAGATTTTTGGGGCCAATACCAATAGTTGATTTTTAAGGAGGCATATCAGCCAATACCTATCTGATTTCTGATACACATCCCAGCAGCTTAAAGAGCAGTGTCTGGCTGATAAGTCTGTTGTGGTGGAAGGGAAGGACAGGGGAAGGATGAGTGCGCGTGCGCCGGGGGGGGGAAATGATGTGGCTCTGCAGTGAGGGGGGGGTGGAAGAGGGCTGGGGCAGGAGTAGGCACTGCCCAGCCAGGGCAGAACAGACGCAGGACAGAGCTGCGGCTCATCTGGGGGGGCGCCTCCCACACTGCACGCACCCTGGGAGCGCATGGGGGGGGGAGGGAAGGGGGGCATGTGCCCCCAAATCTGCACAGGGTGGGGTGGGATGCCACTGAGGGCTTGAGTTGGGGCAGAGTACCCTGTACATGAGTGCAGCCACAGCACAGCATGTAGGCAGCTTGGAGAGCTGCATCCAGCTGGTAAGTCTGTTGTGGTGGAAGGGGAGGGGGAAGGGAAGAGGCATGGGGGAGCAGATCAAGGCCCCCACGGTGAGGGAGGGAGTGGGATTGGGGCAGGCAAAGCCCAGCTGGGGAGTAGCGGAGCGCAGGACGGAGCCACAGCTCTTCCAGAGGGTGTGGGGAGAGGGGGGTAGCTCCCAAGGCTGCACACACCCCAAGAGGGCATGGGGGGAAGGCATGTGCCCCCAGATCTGTGCAGTGCAGGGTGGAGCAGGATGTCACTGCGGGCTGGGGTCAGGGCTGCACCAGGCTCTTCCTGGTGCGTGGGAAGGGGAGAGCTGGGGCTGCACTTGGGGTGGGCGGTGGCAGTGCTGGGAAGGGGGCTATGGGAGGAGCTAGAGCAAATTTTGGGGTGGCTGCAGCCCCCCATGTAGACCCCCCATGTAGACCCCCTCCCAGCACTGCCACTGCCTGCTCCAAGTGCAGCCTGGCCCAGCCCTGGCCCTAGCCCACAGCGGCAGTCTGCCCTGCCCCACCCTGAGCAGATCTGGGGGCACACGCCTCCCCCCCCACTCCCCCGTGCCCTCCTGGGGTGCGCACAGCCATGGAAGCTGTAGCCCCTCCCCACGCCCGCTGGACAAGCCACAGCTCCATCCTGTGCTCTGCCTCATCCCAGCTGGGCTGTGCCTGCCCCACCCCTTCTCTCACCATGGGGGACCTTGATCTGCGCCCCTCCCCTTCTACCACAACAGACTTACAAGCTGGATGCAGCTCTCTAAGCTGCCAGGCTGTGCTCCTCACCACCTACATGCTGTGCTGTGGCTGCATGCATGCACAGGGCATTTATCGGCTAATTTCCAGTACAGTCAATTTTCTTTATATCATTGCAATCCAATATCGGACTGATGCATCAGTGCACCTCTAATAGAAAGCCCTATTGCTGTATTATCTGTGCTTACCTTCTGCAGCAACGCAAAATCCAGACCTTTCACCAAGTGAGTGTGCTCCATGTCACCACCCAAGAACTTGGACTCCTGGATCAACTGTCTTCTCTTCTCTGCAGCTGATTTATCCCTATGCAATAAAAAGGGAGCACATTGTGTATGACCAACTCTAGGCTACACCTTGATGGGCAATGAATGGACACAAGCTCACTTACGCTTCTGCAGTGGGTCCCACTGCCCTGTAGTTGGCAGTTGTACTAATCAGTTCAGTTTCTTCATAGTCTTTGTTAACACCATCTCTTCTCTCCTTTGCTCGATCCCTGTATTTCTCAGCCAACTCCCTCTCTCGTTCAATCTCTTGTTGACGCAGCTTTGCATAATAGCTAGGGTGGGAAAAGGGTTAGGTCGTTGAGCTATTGGGTTATACTTGCGAGATGCTGGCTAATGTTGCCAACAGCCATTCATACAGCACTGCATGTCACCCCCCATCGTTTATTCAAATCTTCAGCCAGGCTTTTAGCTTCTTGCAACTCTTTTTCCATTATTCCCCCAAGGTCACAGATCTCCAAGCTCCAATAAGCATGGAATACTGCTCTCTGCCTTTGGCCACAGCACCCCATCCTCAAACACTTGTACTGTGCTCCTCTTGTTACCCCAACACCATTCAGAAAACAAACAAACAAAAATAAACAAACAAAACATGTTTATAAAACCTTGCTCAAACTGCTGCAGTCTCCCCTAGACAAGGTCTCCCTCCACTCCTCTGCTTTTCAGGGACTGGCCTTGATTGTCCCTTTTCATATTTGCTTTGTTATAAGTGCAAAAGCTGTCTCAGCAGCTTCTGTTATCCAGGACAGCCTTCCTGCATCAGACTGCTCCATTCAGGTCATCACTTCTCAGTGGAAAACAAAGACCATCTTTCTTGCCTAACTCTCTTTGTATACTTACTCCTAATGTATTTAGGTACACAGCTAGTGTGGAAGGCGACAGATATCTAGTTAGATACTGTAGAAAAACTGTAACTGAAGAACCCACTCTACACTGCCCCATGTACACATGCCACAGTAGAGACATCTGCAGTACTTGAAGTGAAATGCTGAACAGGCAAGATATCCTATTTGCTTCCTAATTACCATCAAAGAGGGGAGCTACCTCAGGTGCTCCCTCTTTTCTAGTATCCTTCTTGGGACAATCTACGCAATCTCTGATACCATCCTACTGCACTCCTCAATTCCTATGATGGGGGTTGTGAAAGGTTACAACCACTATCAAAAATACTTCTAATACAAGTGGTCCTTTTCCTTCATTCCACAACCCACTGATATTCCAGACCAGTAAGGGTCACTTTCTGATGCACTGCTTGGGAAGTGGATAGCTGATGGGCGCAGGGGGGTCCTGAGACATTGCTTTCCCAATTTACCTTTTCTTCTTTCTTCTGCGAGCAGCTGGATCTTCATCTTCATTGTACTCCCGGGGCATCCTGGAGAGGCAAAAACATACATACACATCACAAACTGCAGAGGTGCACAAGACAGGAGCAGGAGGAACTAAAGGCAACAAGCCACACAGGGAACTCAGAGCTAGCACCAACATACCCAGAAACCAAATACATTCAGAATAGGGCCTTTAGACTTTCTGCCCAGGTGTATATCTAGTTTAACTGAACTAACAGGGAGGCAGAAACAGAATCCGAAAATCTTTAAAATGAGAACTGGAACTGAATGTATAAGTTGTCCAAGACCAATGAGCTCATATTGGGTCAAAGAGCAAAGTAAAGGGGTACACAAATCTACTTACTCATGGTGACGAGATTTGGAGGGTGGTGCAGATGTTGGCGCAGCCCGCGGGGTCATGAGAAGCTTTCGAAAGTCTTCATTGGTCAGCTTGGACCTAGAAGAAATGTAGCTTGTTGCAGTAGTGACAACATACTATTTTTTCCAACATCATAACTCTTTTTCCTTGATGAATTTTACCTTCCCTGAACCTGAAAACAGGACAATAATTAACTGAAGCATCTCAATCTGAATACTGCGTTCCCAGTAGATTATGGCACAGCTGCCTGCACTGGATTACACACGTAATCAAGTTCAAATTGGAAATACGACAAAAGTTTTTAACAGAGGACTACCAACCACTGAAAAAGAGCCTACGGATGAGGTTGGTACTCCGTTCCTTTGTTGTCCTTAGACCAAAATTGGATCCTAAACATACACTGCAATTCAGCTAACAGGTATTAGGTGTGATAATCACTGGCACTCTTTGGCCTATGCTATACAGCAAGTCAGAGTAAAGGTTCATAAAGGTCTCCCCTTTTGATCTTGAAATCTATTACCTGTTGCTAATTTTTTTTTCTGTAGCAATAAAACTCTCAAAATCCTACCTTTCCACAGGACAAATTATTCTAAACTTTCCCTCCAAAGAGAAAGACACCAAAACTCATATACTCACTGGTTGAAGGTGTGGGAGTCATCCACATCATGGCCATCTGGGGCCAGAGGGTTGGAGAACGGCTCATCTAGGAGAAAGAAACACAGAACTGAGCCTTTCAACCTGAACACCGTGCTCCCAAGCCCACTCCTACGCCTACTGGGGAAGTTTGTAAACACCAAACTAGAGAGCGATAACATAGGAATTCAGTCAACAGCAAACAGAGAATAGCAACACTTTTTGTTGGCCAAAGTAAACAAGTATGTGCTGCTCCATGTACATGTGGCAGCTAGTCCCTACACAGAACGTACAGAACTGGTACTCGTTTTACTCCAGATAGTCACTAGCCAACAGCAACCTGCACTGACCCCATGTTCTTGCAGCTTCAAGTCCATATGAAAATGCTCAGGAATAATTTGCAGTCGTTTTCAGAAAACAAGCTGCTTTTAGGGTGAACAGCGCAGCAGCAGAGCAGCAGATCAGGCGGGAGAGGGGGTCGGGCTGCTCTGTGGTGCAGCTGCCAAGGTGGGTCCCCAGGGGGAGCACGCACACACAGACAGACAGACAGACAGACAGACACACACACACGTCACGGCCCCCGGTACGCGTAGGGCAGGTTAGTGGCAAACCCAGAGCCGCCGCCGCCACTGGCCCGGAGCCCCGCGCACCCTAGGCGCAGGCCGCTGCCGGAGTCGGGGCCGCCGCGCTGCGGCTAAGCTCCCAGCCGGGGGCCCGCAGCGCCTCGGCCGCGGGGACGGGGACGTGCCCGCGCCACCGCTGACACTCACTGTCCCGCTCCGGCATCTCGGCCCGCGCGGCTGCGACAACACAACACCTGAGAGCTGGGGTCACCTCTTCCCACCATGCACCGCGCCCACCACTACCCACAATGCAGCGCTCTAGGGCATCCTGGGTAGCTGTTTTCGGATTGGCTAAGGAGGTTCCCAAAGCGCGGCTCGATTGGCTGGAGCCCCTGTGACACGGCGCGTCTTCCAGACTTGCGGGGTACGGGATTGGTTGGTGGTGTGCTGCGAAGATGGCAGCTGCAGCCGCAGCGGTTCGGGGCATCGGGGGCAGCCTGGGCCGGAGCCTCAAGGAGATTCGGATCCACCTGTGCCAGCGCTCGCCAGGCAGCCAGGGCACCAGGTGAGGGCCCCGGCCCGCCGTGACGCCCCTGGGCACGGACTCCTCCCGGAACGGCCCTTCCTTGTTCCTGCGTCGCGGCCCCGCCGTGCTCGGCGCTGCACCCCGAGGCGGAGGAGCGGCCCTGCTCCGGCCAGAGGCGCGGGGGCGGGCAGCGGGAGACCACCAGGGGCCGCGTGAAAGAGCCCCGCGGGGAAGGGGGTTGTGCTTGAGCCGCTGCTGGAAATGGTTTCTCTTGGACCCTGCTGGATGTGCTTCCTTCCTGGGGTGGTCACTGTACGCTTCCCTCACTGCCCTTCAGGGTGCCCTGGTGTCCGTTTTGCTGGCAGCTTCTCCAGCTCCTGCTTCCCCCAGCACATAGTCAAGGCTGGGCCCCTAGATATTGCTGTGTGAGGTCAGGCCAGTGTTCATTTGACTCTAATATTTATTCTCTGACAGCAGTGCATATGGGAGAGCCAGGCTGGGCAGGTGGGCTTATGCAGAAAAAGATGTAAGAACTCTAAAGTGACGAGTATGGAGAAACCTACTTATGAGGTAGTTTCTTCTGAACTCCCTTTGGGACAAGTGATAGTGAGAGCCTGGTGTGTAGTATGGTCCCAGGGACTAGACACACTCACTTGAATTCTCTTCTAGGGAGCTTATGGGGTTTCTTTCCCTGGAACTAGCTGAGAGTGAGCCAGAGTACATTTTATAATTGAAAAGCCCCCATAATACTTACTTGTGCTGCAGTTTCGTTTGATTGGATGTTACGGGAGTGACTGTTTGGACAGTGTGTGTCTTCAGCACAGCCCTTCTGAATTATAGGGTAATCTAATGTAAATAGATATCTCTCATTTGACACTAGCCTTGTTTGTCCTGATGTTTGACCTGGATCAAAACGGGTGTGGTGCAATCATTTACATGATGCCCTTTCAGGCTGTGTTGCTGCTGCTGCTGCTCTGCCAGAGAGGAATGTACAGCCTAGCTGGCTTGTCCTGGGTGGGCAAAAAAGCAGAGTAACCTTACAGGTGCATGCAGCCATGTCCTGGGGAAAAAGTGTTGGCACACTTTATCCTGCATAGTTCAGAGAGATTGGATCCTGGGGTGGGGGGAAGGCTTTTTCCTGGGACAAAAGCATAATTACTGTACAACTGCACAAATTGTCTGTCATCCTAACATCTATTCCCAGCCCTTAGATTCTGAATGTGTTGACTCTTGCTTTGCTTTGTTAGGCTTGCCATTAAAGTGGGCATCGTTTCTAGCGACACTAATTCAGCTAATGGGTTTGAGCATTAAGAATGACTGGGCTTTCTATTGTTTCATTTTTTAATGCCTAAAGCCTATAAACTTGTAAGTTTCCTATAAGCTATAACAAAATGGTATGTTAACAGAGAGTTAGCAAAAGTGATAAGGCTTGGTATGAATTAGCTGAGAGACCGGTCTATATGCTGTGGCCTGGTCTCAGTGTCCTGTAATGTTCCATGATGGTGGTCAGTGATGTATGAGACCCTCCTGGGCAGTGTGACTTGAAGCAGTGGAGTGAGATAACAGTTGTTTTGAGCCTGCTCCCTTTGACAGCTTCCCCCAGCAGGAGGAAGACTAATAAAAAATATTCCTCTGCACTTCTCTCTTGCAGCTAGACTCCCTCTGTGCATGCCAGAGGAACTTCCTGTACTGTGATAGGTGACACTTGTCTCTGCCTGAGGTGAAAGGACGATATTGATGTTATGACACTTGTCTGTCTGAACACAAAGGAGATAAGAGATCCCTTGTAACCTTTTGCATTTATTTTGCTACCCTCCAAAACCTTGCACAGCCCTGATGCTACCAGATGAGCACTTTGATATAGGTGAGAGGGAGCAGAGCTGAGGAACATATTTTCATTACTGTAACTTCTATGGGGAATAGGACAGCCTCTCCCTCTGAACGCTTCAGAGTTTGCTTTAGAAGGACTGAGTGCATGTGGAGCTTTTGAGGCCTTAAGAATTAAATATATTTTAAATCTCTCTCGCAGTAGCTATGGTTGGCAATGATATTGGGATTTAATTTGTTCTCTTTTTGCAGAGACTTCATTGAACAGCATTATGTGACTCTGAAGAAAGCAAATCCAGATTTCCCCATCCTAATCCGGGAATGCTCAGAGGTGAAGCCTAAACTCTGGGCTCGATATGGTGAGTTGGGAGCCTGCAGCACCCTATCAGTATCATGGCCCTTTTGTTTTGAAGGTTAGCCTCTTGGTTCATGTACTACCTTCAGAAAAAGCTCACACGAGCAATTGTGGCACTATACACTTGGTGTCTGTATTAAACCACAAACTCATCAAGTGGATTGCTTTTAATACAGAGAAGGGTGACAATATACATTGCACACAAGGGAATGGATTCAGGATGAGGCTGTGGGGCCTACTCAGTTTGAGAAATAAGAAAGCAAGACAGCAAATCAAAACAAGAGCCTGATTTATAAAAGGACGAGAGATTAAGGAGTTAAAGTATGTTGCAGCTGCGATAGTTTAGGAATTATGTGGTTGGATGATCACCTGTCTAGGGTCTTGTGAACCCAGCATTCGTTCCTGCCTGTGGCAGGGGGTCAGGCTAGATGATCTGTTCAGGTCCTTCCTGACCCTAGCTACTATGAAATGATGTGAAGCAAGGATTTGGCGGGGGGGGGGAAATATGTTTATTCCAACCAGGCAGTGGGTCCAGTTCAATTTAGACAAGCTTTCAAATTCAAGACATTCTTCATGAGATCGTTAAGGAGTTAAGACATTTAAATTTACCATGATGGTGATAAGTCCAAATAGTTCTGAATGCTAGCATTAGTGTGCAGTGTGCTTAAGTCTTTGATTGAAGTTAATTTTTCCCTTTGAATATTTCTGTCTGATATGGGTGTCTACTAAGCTGAGATTCCTGTAACAGATGCATGTGTCTTGTTTTGTTATGTTCTGTACTATTTTCTTTTGTTCTCTTTAGTCTTACTTTGTACTGTGTTCTGCTGGGTTTTTTCACTTTTTTTTTTTTCTTCTACTACTTATTCTTTGCTGAAAAAATCCTTAAACATCCTTAGAATTAGCATATGGAACAAATTATGGAGGCAAGTAGTGCAGCAAGAACCAAGCAGGAGAGTTACAATACAACCAGCAGGGGGCACACCAGAAAATCTTTCAGACAGCTTTTCCTCAAGCACTTCTCAGGATTTTGAGATGAATGAAATAAGACATGGCTGTTTTGCCCCTGGCAGAGCAGTGCCTCTGACAGACTAGGAGCCTTGCTCATGGAGCTAGCAAGTGAGGCTATCTTTCTGAATAGTCTCTTTCAAGGGACAAACAGTACAGAACGCAGGTAAGCAAAACAATAGGACAGAACTATGTGAACACTGAGGAGGAGGAAGACCATTTACAGCTAGGAAGTGGAGAGGCCAAAACTTGAGAAAAGGAAGGGGAAAAGCTTTATGACATGCCATATTTGTGAGACCAACTAATACACTCCAGATCTGCAATAGAGAATAAACTGTACACTGAGGCTAGGGAGGGAAAAGAATGAACTGGTTCTTCTGGATGTTGCTAATTCTCTCTTTTTCCCCCCAGAGTTTGGCAGGGAAAAGTGCGTGCCCCTGAACAACCTGAATGTGGACCAAGTTGCCCAGGCCCTGGAGAACATTGTTAAAAGCAAGGCATGAATACAAAGAATTAAGCCTGCATGTGCTGGAGCCTTTGCTCAAACGGGCTAACAAAGAACATGTTCTATCTGTCATTGTAACTTATTCACTGCATATAAAGCATATTGTAAGATGCATGCTTTTAATAGAGATGCTGTGCTGGAAGGTATCTTGTAATCTGTGCCCCTTACTAGAGGGACTAAGTCTGTGGTGATTCAGTGATGACCTGTTTGAGGAAGGAGACCTTTTCCTCCTGGTCAACTGAGACTATTCTGGTCCTTGCCTGAGCAGAACAGCTTCCTGTAGTGGCAGGCAGGAGGTACTTAAGGATAAGGGGAAAGCTTCTCATTAATACTAAGCTATCCTCTAGTAGTGAGTGTGCTAGGCTGGGTAATCTCAAATTTGAATACAATGAACCTTGCCAATAATGCTTAGTTATGATACCCTTCACCTAGGTACCACTTACTGATCTCCCAGCTAGTTGTCTGTAAGATCACTCAAGTTTTCAGATTGATACTTTATCAGAAAATAGCCAGTGCACTTGGCTCATAATATGAAAGTAGGACATAATAAAATGGTTTATTAAACTCCAAAATATTTATCAATATACAAAACTGGTGGGGTGATTAATAGGAAAAGTAACTAGTGTGGAGGCAGTATCCTCTAGGGGAGAGAAGATGGTACAGCAGCTGAAGAAACCAAGGAACAGGGTGAGGCTGCAGCTGGCTGGGTAGCCAAGTTCATGAGCGCTCTTACTCGTTCCTGAAGCTCTGGGTGGTGCTGATGCTGTTCTAGGGCCTGCAGTCCTGCTTGGGTGAAAAAGTCAGCAGCAGCCTGTTCCAGAAGAGGACAGTAAATTAAGAGCTAGCCCAGACTGGGAGCTGTCCCAAAGGCTTCTGTGTAGCCTATGTGAACTGTACTGCCTTGGATCTTGAATAAAACTCAACTCATCCTACCAGCTCTTGGGAATGAGGTTTAAGGGTTAGTTGAATTTATAATATGCCCGCTACAACAATATCCAGGTGCAATGCTCAGATTAGACAAGGTAGTTTAACTGTCTCATATTGCTGTGGTAAACCCATGGAACTTGAACTTTCCTGGTTCTGGGTGGTGGCAAAAGAACAGAAGTTTCCCTGGACTGTATTTTCAGTACAGGTGAGCTTAAGTCAGCAGGTGTCACCAGCACCTTGCCCTACGACATTCTTTGCTTCATTGTTCTGTGTTTGGTGAAGTTAAACACATTAAAGCTTTTTAAACAACACATTTGTTTGGACAACACAAGGAAAGACAACCAAGCTGTACCTCTGGCCAATGCAGGAAGAGGAGATGCAGCAGCTCAAGGCACTGGCCTGCCACTTCAGCATCAGAGAGGGTGAGGATACTGATCAGCGAAGAAAGCACAGCCTTCTGGTGTAGCTGTTGGCAGTAGGCGCAGCCCTTCTCAGCTATGTTGCACAACACTGTTAAAACCTACAAAGAGATGACATAAGTATGCTAAGCTGCACCACTCCACAACTGCCACCCAGGTGACACTGAAGTAACTATGGCTGGTTATGCTGGCTGTAAACAACCATCTGTAACAAGGCTGTCCAATTAGCAGGCTGCTAGGAGTAGTGTGCAACCCACAAACAGTTAGCATGTGACCTGCAGGCACTGACAGCCACTACTCCCATTCCTGTGCAGCAGGAGAAGGCCCAGAGTACATACATGTGTTGCCAGCACAACCTGTGAAGTGGAGGGCAAGGGGGCTGTGTGCTGCGGGTGCAGCAGGGGTGGGGGGGAATCTGCATGCCACTGGCACAGCCCAAAGAGCAGAGGGGCTTATATTGCTGGCACAGCCTGCACAGCAGGAGGGGATCCTGGAGGGATTACCCCTGCAACATGCAGCTTGTGTGGTGTGTGTCCCTTAGCTGCAAAGTTGAGCTATAACATTCTTGTACTTCAAACTACATTTCCTACACTTCTATCTGCCAAAGACTGGTGCAGGCTGGGCAACATGGCTCCTATCAACAAAGAGGGAGAAGCAGGAAATAGTCTCAGGCACTGTCCAATTTCCCTGTCCCCCATACTCCCTGACTGTCTGGATTCAACAGAGGGAAATTGCATCACCATTTGTGGGCATGTTTACAGCATATTCCTCTAGAGTTGTCTGCATGGCACTTGGGCAGGCAGCCCAAGGGAAGACTTGAGCAGGAGATAGTTCTGATACAGTAAATCTGGTGTCTGCTTACCACGGATGCCTGTTATTGATGTCTGTTGTTTCCCTGTGTCCTCCCTCCCTAACCATGCTGCAGCTCTAGAACCTTTTAGAGATTATTAGAAACCATTTCATGCAGACTGCTCTTGAATTTGCTCCTTCCCCAGCAGTGCACTAGAAGCACTGGCTCCTGTTCTGCTCTCAGCTGATTTGCAATACAGTGGGTGCATCTACACATGCATATTAATACACAGGAATAAGTTCTGGCACATATCGCGCTGGAGTTTATTGCTCCCAGGTGCTGCATTTACACATGTGCCAAGGAATGCAGCATGTTGAGCTGGGTTGGAGCAGCCGTGGCTGGCAGGGAACTGTAGGGGGGAGGAGGGAGAGTGTCATCCTGCCAGCCAGGCGCTGCTCTGACCTGACTCAGTGTGCTGTGGAGGGACTGGCTGGGGCACAAGGGTGCTCCAGTGCAGAACTAGCCGACAGGCAGCCCCCTGACTGAAGCATCCTTGTGCCCCAGCCAGCTGGGTCAGTGTCTACACAAGATTGCTGCACATGAAAAGTCCACAGCAGGATAGTACTTGTACTTGCAGGTATTACTTTGCTGCAGAGTTTATTAGTTTCATGTACCCTAATAGAGCTGCATGTGTAGATGCTGAAATGTTTACTGCAAAGCTAATCAGGCAAGCAGCTTTGCAATAAATGTCTCACTTAGACATGCACAATAAGTGTTATTCCTTTTACTAACTGAAGATTAGAGCATCTGGTTGGTCCCTGCTAATTTTGGGGAAGTCTGCCTGATGCAGTCAGCTGGGACAGCCTCCTTTTAGAGAAAGAAGGTACTGGGCATATCATATTATCCACACCAAATAGTCATGCTAGAAAGCTTAGAACCTGAACAGTCAGGCAAGCAGTTGCATCAATGCAGCTCCTCCCATGACCCAAGGAAGAGAGTGATTAATAATTCATCCTTCCTGGGTGGCAGAGAGCCTCCAAGGACAGGAGATATCAGATGTCTAAAGAGAGTCTAACAACTAGCGTCAGAGGTGTGCCTTTAAAAAGAAAAAAGACAGAGAAAAATTAACCAGCTGAAGAGTGTGACACTGACCCCAACCTTGATGTCAGACCACTAAAATGTCTGATCCAAACATAACATGCAGAACCAGACAGAAGCACTGAGTGTTCCTACACTATACTTGTCTCCTGGCTTGACTCAACCCCTGGTACAAAGGCACACAGAGGCAACAGTCTATAATTGCATTCCCAGACCACTAGTAATTTGACATTCGCCAAAGAAAACTATTTTCTATGTTGTGAAAAATGCCCTACCAGCAAAGCCACCATCCGGGAACAGGGCAAGAGCTGCAGGAGAGCTGGAATAAGGTCCAGGGTAAGCATAGCAGAGCAGAAGAAAGGTTCATCAGCTAAGAGAAAAGAGAAAGGTATTAACAAAACCTGATACATATATTTTTAAGTTTCTGTATCCCAAGCCAAATTGGCCAAATCAATTCCAAATCCATGTGTTAGTCCAGAACCATAAGTGTCCCTACTACTGGCAAACATCCTCCACCCCCATTTGGGACTTCAGATGTTCCCAAATTCTTTAGTGGGCATCCTACTTGCAGGCCCAAGCCTGGAGGCTTGGGGTTTGGATGCTCCTGAGTTTCGCTTGCCCTTAACCATAAGGCCCTAGGAGTAAGTTAGGGAGGAGTCTCCCATTTTCATAAAGTGGGTATAAAGCCAAGGTTAACTACGTATTACCTACACAGGTACTATCCCATGCCAGCAGAGCAGTCTTCCCTGGGTGCAACTAGGAAGCCACTGTGGTGATCATGGTATTTTCCCTAGGTAAGCATAGACTATGCTTGATCTGAGCCCACAAGAGGCCAAGAATAGATTCACAAAACCTGAATATGATGCCGGCATGACTCAAATAGAGCTTTCACCAAACGAGTCAGGAGAGGGGAAGGAATGCTGCACACAAACGAATGCTCATTGCATAGGCTGAGGCATGTTGTGACAGAATCAGCCTCAGAATAACTGAGCTTACAAGATATAAATAAGAAAACTTAGCAATTGCCAGTGACACCCCTCATCAAGCATAGCAAAGAACCTGTCAGAGGCAGAAACTCTTAGGCTTAAGGAAAAGAACTTGATCTAGGGAACAGGTGAGGCTGGAGTGAGCTAATGGCTGTTCTGTCCAGGAGTGCTTTAAACTACTATATTTCCCTAAAAGAGACCCCAGCACCAGCTTCATGCATGTGACTCTAGTCCTAGTTTAAAGGCCACTTGCAGTATCACAGGTTCCGATTCAAGGTCTCTTTGAAGCTTTATTCCTTCTGAGGTTGTAAAAATGTGAATCTCAAGACTGATTTGGAGCAAATCCAAGGAACTCCCATTATTAGTTATGCCAGCAGGGTTTTTTGCTGACAAGTGCAGGAGCTTTCCTGTTAGGCTGGGTGACCACCCATAGTGCAGGAGAAATTCACCTGTGAGGTTGTTGAGAAGCCAGAGACACTCCTGTACGATGAACAGGTGGTGGTTAAGAAAATACTGCATGAAGGTAAACAAGGCCACAAGCAAGCGCTCATCCTGGACCTGCATGTTACAACCTTCCATCTCCTCGGCAAGTAGGTTACTGAGACACCTCAGCACAGGGCAGATCAGCTGAAACAGTGAGAAAAACAGCAATGATGATCAAGTAGCTGTACCCCTCCTACAGTAATGCTTCAGACAGCAGAGCCCACTGGGTGACTCTGCCAACCAACCAGCGACCTCTCCACCTTTCTACTTACCAACTCCAAGCCATCAGCAACTGCTTTTGATACCATGGAAGCAAGTTCCAACAAAAGCAGCACCAAGGTGGACATGATGCCTTGGGATATTAACAAGGCATTATTCACGCAGCTGCAAAGGGAGGGAATGTTACAGAGAATTAAATGAGAAAACACAGAACCTAGTAAACTCCAGATCACCCTATCCACCTTCCAGTATTGTTGTCTTCTCCGGCTTGACTGCAGCTCTAGCAAAAAACACGGGGTTCAAATTGTTTCCACTCTCTAAAGTCACAAACAACTTTGAGTTGTGCTCACAGGGTCGCTCTATAGGGTAGCTCACCTCTGGGCAGAGTGTTGCTGGGACATATCAATCCCTAGAAAACAATGTTTTAGCAAATTCAGGGCATGAAAAAGAGAAGGTTAGAGATTAAACTGTTTGAGGATGTTCATTCTGCAGACTGGTACCCATAGCATACATCCATTCAACCCCATCCTTTTGTGCATGCCTTCTTCCTCTAAGCCTGGGAAGCTGTCAGAGATACCCCTGAAGCAGCTGTGTGACACTGCAGCATAAGATTACACAGTCCAAAAAGGAAGGCCTCATCTCAAACCAATCCCAGGCAACAGATTGAAGAAAACAGTGGCACAAAGTTGATATGAGCCTTTTCTGGCCATCTGGACCACACAGCCGGGGCAGAATAACAGGATGAAAAAGCTTGGAGAGTCACTAGCCTAGGAAAAGTCTTCAGTTTAGACAGAGTCAGTAACAGGAGATTGCAAATGGCCTCAGCACAAGTGACAGGGATTACAGTTAACAAGTCCCATCAAAACTGGATGTAGCCAGATAAGCATATAAGGGAAAAATCCATAAGTCAGTTCTCCCCTAGAGATCTGCCCAAGGGGATGAAAGAAAGCATTACACAGAGTGACCCTGTCTCTAAGCTAAAGCACTCAGCACAGAGTAAACCAAAGCAATACTAAGGATCAGCTCTTTCTAATGTTAATCTCACAGATAGGACCTTCACCCATGCCTGTGTATCTGGGTGCCCTTCCAGCTTTAGAGAGGTCCAAACCCATAATAATGTGTTTACCTACAAACAATGTAATGCAGACACCAAGCAAATTCCACGGCGACTCCCATACCCAACTCCAGGTTGGAACAAACCAGTTGAAGCATATGCTGGGGGAGAGCAGAGTCCAGAACCAAGCTAAGGACAGAATTCAGAGAAATATGGATTTTTGTTAAAGGGGGATTAAACAGGAGGACAAGCAACACTATCTCCATTGTGGAAAATTCAGCCTGAACTGCAGGACAAGGGATAACCACACACACCCCCAGCACTCCCCAGATTTTGTTAGGGGTCTGCTCTGAGATATCAATGTTATTGAGACACATGATGCTCCATGATCCCTGGTATTCAGCCACAAGCTTCACATGAGAGAAGGGAGTTCTGCTTACGGTATGATCTCGATGGAAGCTTCTTTGGCCTGCAGGAGTTGCGACAGGACATAGCCCAGGCCTTCCAGCACTGCCTCGTGTGGGGACTGAAATCAAAGAGTATAGTGCTAACTCTGTGAAACAAACCCAATAAGAGTCAGATACTCCATCCACTTTACAAGAGAAAGGGGACAAGAAGGTACATATAAAACAGCTTTAATGTAATACAGAGGAGGGGAGAGGTTGTATTTGATTTCACTGGAGCTTGAAATGTGTCAAGCCACTGCCAAGAGCCTCCAGTACTCTAGGAAATCTCTCATGGCAGAAATGTTCTATACTCATCTGCAGATAAGAGACTGAGAGGGTCCTGGTAAGGAAGAGCACAAATCCCAGACAGTTACCCTTGAAATGCAAGCCTAGCAACTTAAAATCATAACAGTTCCAAGGTGCACCCCACTTGCATCACAGGAAGACATTTTTTGCAAATGGCCTGTGTGAAGGAGTTTCTCTCTGCCATTCAAACAAGCTATTCATGACTACAGCAACTTACTACACAGGGAATACACCTTTCTGCTTGGCAGGACATGTGAAGAGGTAGCAGAGGAAGAATCTGGGATGGGGCAGCTGGGTCACTTACCTGGATACAGGAGGCCAGTGCTGAAATAATGCCCTGAGGTAGAAGCTGCTTCCTCACTGCTTCACTCTCCACTACCAAGTTCCCTAGTGTGTACAAACACAGCTCCTGAAAGACACACGTGAGAAAACATATCTCCTATCCCTATGTGCCACCAGGGCCCCAGCCCAACCTGGTGAAAGGGGCCCCACTAGCAACAGAGATATTCTCTGTAGAGCAGAAAACAGCAACCAGAACCTTGAGATGCCTGTATGCTGACCCTAAGGCAAGAGAGATATGGTCTCCAGATGGATAAGCAGGCAAAGAAACTAATGCCAACTAAAAACTTCACTGATCGCAGCTTCCCCTGCTTATGCAGGAAGTCATGGCTAGCTGAGGGCCATACTAGCAGCATGTCGGGGACCTAAGACTTATTAAAAACTGTAGCAACCTTCATCTCCAACATAGGAATGTAGGAGCTGTCAGACTGGGTCAGATTCAAGCTCTAAGACAAGTCTCCTATCTCTGAATAGCCAGAACCAGATGCTTCAAAGGAAACATGAAAGAGCCTCACAACAGCAGAGCTGGGACAATTGAGCTCCCACACTAGATCTCCTCCTGATCCCCAGTAGTTGGAGACTGGCTTAAACCCTGAAGCATGAGATTGTCTTCTATCCCTTCCAAAATGCTGTTTGAGAAGAGACTTCAGGAGGTCACATTGAGTCCAACCCCTGCTCAAGGCAGGATCATCCCTGACTAAATCATCCTAGACAAGTATCTGTCTAACCTAATCTTAAAATCATCCAAGGATAGAGATTCCACAACCTTGTTACAAGGCTTCTGCATTTAATGTTAGAACTCAAGGCACTGTTGTTATCTTCATGAGAGTCTATGGCTTTCATTCTTCCTGGGTTCCTGGCCTCCATGACATCCGGCAGCAGCAGATTCCACAGCCTAACTATGCAAAGTGGAAAAAATATTTTCTTTAAATCAGCTGTGAACTTGTTTCCATTACCATCCCCCTGTTTGTGTTATGACCCAGGAAGGATGGACACTCTTCAGCTAACTAAGCCAAGCCATTCACTGTTTTATATGCTTTTATGTTTTTCTCTTTCTTATTTGTCTCCTCTGAGGCTGAAACTAGGTCTCTGTCATTCCTGATCTTTTCAAGGTCTCTTTGAAAAGGAGTTTCCAAGGCCCTGGTCATTTTCACCAACACTTCTGAGACCCCTCCACTTGTGCAATCTTCTTTCTGCGAAGCAGGGACTGCTGCTGCACACAGTATGAGAGATGAAGATGCACCACCCACTTACACAAAAGCATTACACACTTTCCTGTATTATCACTTATCCTGTGTCTCATTCAGCCTTACATCCAGTTTGTTTTTTGACTACAACTGCACATTGAGCAGAGGTCTTCACTGAGTTGTCCATAAAGACACGTCCCTTTCCCAAGCTGATAGTTAATTTTGAGTCCTACATGGTGTATGCATAGAACAGTTCTCTCCCTCCAGTGTGTATATTTTTGCATTTATTAATGTTGCTGCCCCATGCTTCAGCAAGTCCCCCACAATTTTAACTGACCAAAATCATTTTGCCTTATACACAGATTTGGCTACCTCAGTGTTCACCTCTCCCCATTTTCACAATACCCTGGGATGCAGAACCAAGAAGGGCATTTATACATGTGCTCCAAGAGTGGGAGGTAGGGGGTAGGGAGCACTTTTATTACAGTGGCTCCAAGAGCCACTCTAATTAAAAAGCACCCAGTGTCACATGTATTAGCACCCAGTGTCACATGTATCAGCATCCCCATGCTGAAAAATGGTGGGGGTGAACGAGCTTTAGTTAAAAGTGGCCCTGCCACCATTCTTCAGCATGGGGACACTGATACAAATGATGCTGGAGTCTGCTGGAGCACAGTAATTACCATGCTTTGACGCACTGTAATTACAGGGCATCAAAGCAGCCTCGCTACACGTGCGTAGGCACCCAAAGTGCCCAACTGTTCCTCTCTACGAGAATGAAAAATGATAATTTATTCTTGCTCTTTGTTTTCTGTCTCTTACCTAATGTGTGATGCAGGATAATATTTTCTCTCTCACCCATGGCTACTTAGAATCCTTATATTGCCCACTGCCAAAATGAAGAGCTAGCTTCAAAAATGCCATAATATCTTACAACTCTACTAATGCAGTGACCATGCATGGGGTCCTGCCCCTCTTCTTACCCTAGCCATATAGAAATTTCACGTTGGACTAATGTAAGCTGTATGACCAACTGCATGTCTTAGATTGCATTAACATATAACAAGTATGTATCTATGTAGCCACCAGGCATGGAGTCCTGCTTCATCTTCCAACTCTATCAAGCCATATAACAAACCTAATTTTAACATTTTCTCAGTAAAGCCTTTTGTGAACAATTTGGCCAAAAGTCTTATAGAAGTTGAAATGAATTGTACCAACAGTTTGCCACTATCCAGAATGAAGATGCCTTCCAGAGACTACACGCCATCTTATGCTGTTCCATGTTGAGCCAAGAGGCAAGGCCAGCAGTCTTATAATAGAGCACTACACACTGGGACCTGTACCTTTCTACCTCTCTGGTTCAGTACTGAAACTGAGGGCAGTTACAGGGCTGTAGTAGAGACCATTTTGGCTTGCATATGGCCAATAGCAAAGAATCAAAAGAAGCAAGAATAATAGCAAAATAAAGATTTGTATCTTACTGTGAATTCTATACTATGTCCCGAGAGGTAGGTTAGGAGATAGGAAGTTGCTGGCAAACATGCCTCAGCCACAGCAGGGTCACTGGAGTGTGAGAGTTCATGCAGACAGCGAGCTGCCTCCATCTGTACGTCAGCCAGGCTACTGGTGAACAGCCCAATTAGCACCCTCATGCTGCCCTCTAACCTGAAAAATCCAAGTACAGCATTGTTGCTTTTGCTTCCCCACACACTCCTCACACCCTACTCCCCATGAAGGGGAGGACAGAGTATCTCCCGTGAAGCAGGCACTAAACCCCAGCCCAGTTCATGGCTGGCCTGGCCATTTTTTAAGTACCTTCACTTGAAAGGCCAAAGCTCTGACTTCACTGCAGTTATACTAGAATGAATTTGGCCCAATCTTTGGTTACTGATTCCATCCCTCTTCTTTTATGTTTTCTCCTCCACCCACTTCTGCTTTTTCCTTTTTCTTGAGGCAAAAGTTGCTGTTTCCAAAGTCACTTTGTCACAAGTGGGTGATGTGGCATTTGCAGTACTGAGCAACCAGAGGGAAGTTGTGGGGTTGGACAATAACCCCCATAAGAAGATATACAGAATGAAACCCCAAGCAAACCAGGGGCAATGTAGACAAGGGAGTTCAGTACCCAGCTCTCCTGGTTAAGAGGAAGGACCTTGTAGCAACCCTTTGCAGAATATTGTCCTGAAAGCTAAAGTTAGGGAGAACTAGAGCAAAGCTCTCAGCCTCCCTTTGTCAACCTAGATGGGCTAACAAGTCAGCTTGCAGCTCACAACCCACTGTGTTCCTATAGACATCTAACAGCACAGGCTTGCCTGTAAGCAGCCCAGCAGAGCACAAAGGAACCCAGGCCACAATCTCCAGAGGTCCTTGCAAGCTTTGTTCTCAACAGAACATGGAAGACATCACATAAAATAAAGATGCCTTTTTTAATGCATTTTTTAAATAAGCCACATTTTTCACCATAGCAAAGTCCCCAGCTTCACTGAGAGTAGGTTTAGATTGGACATCCGTAAGAACTACTTCACAGTTAGGGCGGCTAGGATCTGGAATCAACTTCCAAGGGAAGTGGTGCTGGCTCCTACCCTGGGGGTCTTTAAGAAGCGGCTTGATGCCTACCTGGATGGAGTCATTTGAGCCCAGTTTTCCTCCTGCCCAGGCAGGGGGTCGGACTTGAAGATCTACAAGGTCCCTTCCGACCCTACTTCTATGATTCTATGAAACATTTACAGTGACCCCTGCTATACAGGACATGTAGGCCAGGTTCATCTAAGTGGATGCACAGACTGTCCTTGCAATGGTTGCTAATAGAGTGGACAAATGGTCTATGGCTAACCTGGTCCTTGATAAGTTTAAATTTGTGACAGCTGGGTGTAAACACAGAAACACAGATTGATTAACCTGACAAATTTCTGCTGTGTCTCTTTGTGCTGCAGTGCCTGTCGAAGGCAACTCAGTGATTTCTTCCGTTCCTCTGTTCCCTTCTGGGTATCTCGGAGCAGCTGCAACACCTGGCAGAAAGCAAGAAGCTGGGTGAATTTCCAACAAAGTTCCACAGTAAAAGTCTAAAGCCCCATCCTTCTTTCCAGATATGAGGAAACTGAAGACATGATCACCTGTAGTTATTAAAAAATTCAAAGTGTGTGCTTATGTGCTATGTCTCAGGCTTATACAGCATTTGTTAAATTTTTTAGAATTCAAACTGCTAAACAAGCCTAATTTATTAACAGAAAAGGAACCAAAAACCAAATATATAAGCTCTATACCTCTTGCTCTGACAGAGGATCTGTTGGGATCTCCATACCAGCTTTCCCTTCTCCATTTTGGGTATCTTCCCGCAGAAGTCTCTTGCTAATCAACTGCTGTTGCTTCCGGGCCTTTCTTAGAGCTACAAACAAAACAATCACTGATTGCAGACAACAGACCATTCCAGATCAAGACAAGTTTTCTCTGAATGAAGCAAGAGCTCTTCTGTGACTAGGAGAAGCTGCTGTTTTTCTCCTGTGTGTCAGTTACGTATAATTTAGCGAAAGACATCTAGGATAGGGGGGTTATATGTTCTTTACAAATAAATAAAAGAAGAATTTGCATACACGGGAAAGGGAGGTCTGAGCCTGGGCATAAATTTAGGAGTTGCAAGTCAGGATAGCAAAGGCAGAACTGAGGCATTTGAATACATGGATGACACAGTGGAGGTAATGAAAGGCCAATTTACTGAGATGGGAAAAGAAAAGTTCAGGGATGATAGCAGAGGCAAGCTGGAGTTCTGAACCAAAACAGAAGACATGGAGGCATATTTGCAGATGTAAGAGAGAGGCATTTAGAGTTTCTGAGTCAAATGATGCTGAAAAGAAGGCGCAGATTATCACTACCATCAAGCCATAACATAAATCAGGGGTAGCCAACCTGTGGCACAGGCAGCCTCTATGTATGGCATACGGCTAATGGGGGCGCGGACAGGCAGCACAGTGACAGATGGGGCAGGGATCAAAAACCAAAGCAGCAAATCAGGCAGGGAGCACAGGGAAGGAAGCAGAAAGCAGAGCAACAGCTTGGGCAGGGGCAGGGGATCAGAGTGGCACACCTGTCGAACAGGCTGGCCTCAAAGCAAAGAGCCAAATGTAACTGGTCCAAGTCAAACTAGAGGCAGGTAAGGAAAAGGAAGAGGGCCGGAACCTTTGGGGACTGAGGGAGTCTTGGCAGAAAGGCCAGAGAAGGGGGTGTGATTATGCAGGTGGGGGCACCCGGCCGGCAGCGGCCCACGGGGCCTTGGCGCAGGATGGAGCCGGTCGGTACCAGAGCAGCCGCCTCCCGCCGCAGCTGAACCCGGCCAGAGCCCCGCGCTGCTTGGCCGAGACGGACGCGAGCGGCGGCCCCGGGTGGGCGCGGAGAGAAGCCAGACAACTGGAGCAGCCCCTCTCCGGAGCCGGTCTCAGGCAGGCGGCCCCGCTGCCCGGAGCCGATCGGACGGGATGGGCCCGGCCCGGCCCCGGCCCCGGCCCCGGCCCCGGCCCCGGCAGACCCGGGGGCTGCTCCCTCCCCGCGCGCACCTGCCTCCTGCTGGCGCCGCCGGGCGCGCAGCCCCTCCAGGCCGCCGGCCCCAGGCCCGCGCCGGCCCCACATGCCGCGGCCGAGGCGGCCCCGCTCCGCAGGAAGCTGCCGGCGGCAGCCGAGAGCCGCGCACTTCCGGGAGCCCGGCGGGCCGGGGCCGGGGCCGGGGCCGGGGCCGGGGCGTAGTCCGTTCCCAGACTTTTCAGTGAATTTCCCCTGGAAATCCTCCGTGTCACAGGGGTGAAGGTTGTAGCCGTGTTGTGGGCAGACAAGGTTCTTTGGGTGAATCTGATATCTTTTATTAGACCAACTTAAATAGTTGGAAAAAAAAATTAGCAAGCTTTTGAGTTTAAAAACCCTTCATCAGGCTGAGGAAGCCTCTGCAGTTGGTGTGTGCTCTTCCACACGACAGTTTGCTAACTTGCTTTTGGATGGAAGAGCACACGCCAGCTGTAGAGGCTTCCTCAGCCTGCCTGACAGAGGGTATTTAAACCCGAAAGCTTGCTAAGAAAAATGTTGTCCAGCTATTTAAGTTGGTTTAATAAAAGCTATCCGATTCACCCAAAGAGCCTTGTCTGCTCTTAAATCCTGGGGGGGGGGGCACAGATAAGGTGTGAGGACATGAGTGTGAGCCTGGCTATCAGGGTGCAAACAAAGTGCAGGTTTGGTGTGATCTTGAATCTGAGGGTGGAAAGGGAGATCACATAGGTAGAGAAGTGATTCTGACTGTCAGGGATGGACAAGAGTGGAGATGATCCTGACTGCTGGAGCAAAAGGTGGGCTGTACAATTCCCCTGTACCCTTGTGGGAACTGGAGTGACTTTAGCTATAGAAACAGCTGGGAAATGGAGAACGCCAGGCAATCTCATCATACCAGCAGGGAAAGTGGAAAAGTCTGAGGAAGGAACTGAGTCCCCTACCTGAAAACAAGACACGGGAGGGCCCTACAGACCTAGGACACTGCAGAGAATATACACAAAAATATACAGGCTGCAGCTATAATTTTCTCCCACACGAGGTCTCCTTTTCATATGCTTTAGTAATATGGGATGGGACAAGACAGAAAGTTGCTATGGGGAACATGGATACCATACAGTGTATTAACACACATTACCATATATCCCTCAGGCCTAAGAGGTGTTTGTTCTGCTGCCATACTAGCATACATTTTACCTGGGGATCTGAGAATCAAATCTGGATTTTGGCTATATCATCAAGATAGTATTTTACAATGAAAGTGCAGTTTTATTGATCCCTGTAATTCACTATGTTTGGTGCTCAGCCAGCTGGCAGTTACGCACCTGAGAGCCTCGCTTGACTCCCTGCTCCCTAAGTTTGCAGGGTTGGCACTTAGAAAAACTTCCTGTTTTCATGTGAATGGAGAAGTTATAACATTAAAAGGGGCTATTTGTGCTTTAATATAATTATAATTAATTAAAATACATCCCAATTAAAGGCTTGACCAGGGGGCAAAACCCCTAAAAACAACAACCAAATGTTTAGTGAAGCATCTGCCTCAACTGTTTCTTAGTTTTGTTTTGCAGGTTTAAAAATGCATTCCCCATCCATGGGTTTCCAACATTTTTAAAAAATAGTCAGCAAAAATCTTTAGCTTCCCCCCAAAAATAGGAATGCCCAGTGTCAGCAAAGGTGGCCCTACAAAAAGTGCCCTCATGTTATACTCATGGGGCCAACCAATTGTATAGTTCCATCTCTCAAAAGGAAAGAGAAACACCTAAGCAAAATATGTTAGTAAATACAGGACCAGCTTTTCTTCGGTAATAGATCCCTGTTCCAGTTCTGGAAGGCAAATATAATAAAGTCCTTTTAAAAAAAAAATCAATAAAACCCCCCAAAAATCCTTTACCAAGCTAAAAGAAAATATTTTTGCAAAAAGTAAAAAAAAAAAAAAAAATAATAATTTACATGTAATTCCTCAGAAGCACAGGTGTGCAGCCATTGAAACAAATCAAGTTTTAAATTTGCCTCTGGACTGAACAAAAAGGTTAAAAATTTAGCCAGTGACACCTGGAGGTGTGGGCTAAAAATAAGCTAATATATATTTTTTAAAAGCAAAAATAGTAATTTAAGGACCAAAGTCCTAATAAAGAAAGAGTTAAGGTAAAAATTAAAAATTACCAGCACCCACAAATATTGCCTCCTTAAAATCATTCTTGGGCCTAACTGAATTTTCCCAAACATTTATTAAAAAAGTATGCTAAAAAGGCTGCACCCTTATTTAAGCTTCTAAAAAAATAGCTTCAAAATAAAAAACAAATGAAGGCAATAACCCAATTAAAAATGGCACTGATGCAAGCACCTGCCTTGGCATATCCAAACCCAAATCAGCCCTTTGTACTAAAATTAGCTGTCACAGAACAAGGTTTGGGAGCTGTAGTCAAAATGAAGGTATGGCTTGTAAACCAGTTGTGTATGCATCCCAAGTCCTGAGCTAGGTAGAACAAAAACATACACCCTGTAAAAAAGAGGTGCTAGTGCTCATGTAAGCACTGGAACATTAAAAATACTTAATAAAAATGGCAATAATGGTGAAGTGTCCAGTTCACAGCTAGCGACATGAGCATTGCCTTTACTAAATTATAATGTTAAAACTGCTATGTAGTATACACCTGCTTTGGCACCAGATGGTTTAATACCATATAAAAAAGAGTTGGTATTAAAAAAAAAAGTCCCACCAAAACACCCTTGGGTTTGGTTTGTAAATGGTTCCAGCTACTACAAAAGAAACCCACAATGGGTTATGTTATCAGGTTTAATAACCCAGCAAATATTGTAAAAGGAAGCTGTGCACCTCATTCAGCTCAAGCAGCAAAAAATATAGTAATCATAACATCTGAAACCGATACCTTCCCCCCTCCCCCAAAAAGCAGATTCTAATTGGGTCATTTAAGCACTGGTTAATTGATTACAATGATTCCAGCGGTTTACTGCCACAATAAAAAAAAATAATATGCAAAATCATCTCTTGTTGTTAACGGCTCTAAAAGTAGCACAAACAATGTATCCTTAGCTTCAGCATGCATTCAAAGTCAAGTATGGGTTCAAAAAATAGTAAAGTCCTCCCTGCAAAGGTTAAAAATATGTGTAAAATGCTGCCTCTCTCTAAAAAAAACCCTCAAAAAAACCCCAGAACACCATAATTGCATGTGTATTTTTTTTCAAAAGCATAAATTAGGTTTCATGTGTAAAAACCATGCATTAACCAAGGTCTGCCCCTATTAAGGAGGGGTTGTAACATTAAAGAGGGCCATCTGTGCTTTAATATAATTAATTAGCTATTTTGTGTATTTCTGAAGACATAATTTTGTAACTTATTTGTAACCCATGTCAGTAAGCAAGCTGCAAAAGGATATGGTTTGACAACTCAGACTTTGACAAACATTAAAGGAAACAGCATGGTGGCACATGAACAAGCAAAATGATTGGATGCTGGCTGGTATGGTACAGCATGTGACCACAAAAGTTGTCAGGAAATCTTACATACATTTGTAGAATTTAGACTGAATTATAAAATGTGCTTGGCTTGTTCAAAGTGATTGATTAATTCACTCTCAAACTGACAGCAGCCCACTCTGAACAAAATATATAAAAGAATAAGCTTCTAAAGCAAGTTGGAATCACCAAAAATTCACCTTACAGCACTCATTTAACATTTTGCTGAAGTATTCCCCAGGATATCCTAGACACCTGGCCAGCAGACCTTAAACATCCTAGCACTGAAATCTTCCTATCCTACTTGCAGCTGCACTTGCTGGTATATAACATTGTTTACTGGGCAAGTTTGTAGTTTGTTAATAAAATTAAGCCAATTACTGGAATGTTTTCTTGGTCTTAACAGCACTCCACCCACCAATCCCAGTTATTCCCTGTCTGCCTAACACAGGTTGGACCTGGAGTTAGTGGGGCATGTCCAGGACTGCTTCATTTCAACAGGCATCGTTTGAGGAGTGAACGCACGCAATAAGGAAATGAAACAGAAGTGATTTCTGGACAACAGATTACAACAGACTCAATCAGTTTTTGTGTCTTGGAGAAGCCTGTTGCTGGCGCGCATGTTCTGGGAAGGAAGTTTCTCAGCAGGATTATGAAATGACCATTACTCAGAAACCTTCTTCCTCTTTGTGTGCCTGAACTGCAGTTGTGCTTTTTTGGCTTGGGTTTTTGGAAAACTGAAGCAGCTGGGCTGCACAAGAGGAAATAGCAGCTGGGAGCCTCTGCCAGGCAGTAGGTCACTGAGTGAAAGGATCACACTCACCAGAGCAGAGGTGCTCACAGGAGAAAAATCCCTGGCAACTTAATTAAGGACTCTTAGAAGCAAGAGCAACTGAGCTTCTTCCTTGGCTGGAAAAGATCCCAGTTTCCAGCTTGGCTGGTGAGTCTTTCAATAGCAACCTCTGCAATGTTGCTGGAATGAGATCACTCCCCTAGTCACCCAGGAGCAGCTGAACTAAACATTTAAAAAGAAAACAAGCAAGGCATTCCTACCACCTTTGAAACCTTTGATCACTTGCATTTTCCAGACTGCTCTTTGAGAACCCAGATCAGGGTAAGGCCTGCAGAACAGCACTTTATCCATTCAGATATTTGTGTATCAACTTTTACCCTCTGTGAGGATGGTGTTTATTAAAATCCTAGTTTAAGAAATGGAGAGAGTCAGGGTAACCTGCCCATAATAGGCAGTGGAGTGAATCACTAGATGCTCCCAGCCATTAATTTCCCAGCAGAAATCCTTTTGGGAGAGGGAGCTGTACAGACATTCAGTCTGTAGCCACTCCCCTCTCCCGTGCTCTCCATGCCTTCCTGAGACAGGGGTGATCCTGGTCTGGAGAAGGGGAGGGGAGCAGTGCAGTAATTGGGCAATTATAGGGTTAAATTGTTAGTCCTCATTATTATAGGATGGCGCTAGAACCCCATCCTCTGTTATCCAGAGTTACTTTCATTTTCCCAGCCAGTTGTTTGATCCTGAATAAAACAGCCTGTTGTTTTGGGGCTGGAGAAAAGCAGGTCTCAGTATTCTTTGTTAAGGAAGGAACTTAATCGTGGCACTGAGAAAATCTAACTATGTCTTTCTATGGGGAAAATTGAGGAATTTAATCCAGACACTGAAGATTGGCAAGCAGTATATTGAGAGATTGGACCATTATTTTCAAGCTAATAAAATCACTAATAGGGACAAACAAAAGGCAGTATTTCTCAGTGTTTGTGACAGCAAAACATATTCCATTTTAAGAAGTTTGTTGAATCCTCGAAAGCCAGGAGATAAAAAATTGGCAGAGTTGCAAAATATCTTATCTGAACATTATACTCCAATGCCAAACACCATTGCAGAACTTTTCAAATTCCATAAAAGAAGGAGGGAGGAAGGTGAATCTATTTTAGAGTATACTGCTGAACTCAAAAAGCTAGCTGAACACTGCTCTTTTAGAAATGTCCTAGAGAATATGATGAGAGACATTTGTTTGTGGAGTTGGTGACATCAAAATCCAAAAACAATTACTTGTAGATGGGGACCTGACCTGGGACAAAGTGTAAAGGTAGCAACTGCCATGGAAGCAGCAGTGAAAAATGTACAGGATTTACATCTAGACAATAAAGAAACTCAACATGAGCCCATAAACCAAGTGCAAAGCTCTCAACAAAAGTTTAGAGACTTGGAGAGATGTTTTTGCCATGGAGGCATGCGTTCAGCCCCAGTTTGCACAAAATGTCCCAGTGCCATAAATGCAGAAAGATTTTTGCTAGGACACCTAGCAAAAAAATGGAAGGGGGGGCTATCCGGCTATACAACAAGGTGTAGCGCATTGCCCTAGACAGGATAGGATCCTGCCTAGTCCACATTTTGATCTGAGAAGCCTTCACTGGTGTCTGTTCCAAATGTTCCAACAGCAAGACTACTTCCCTGGGGCACTGTTCTTTAGGGGCTGAGTCTGGTAGTGTTAGTCTGCTCAGGGCATCAGCATTCCCATGCCGATGGCCTGCCTTGTAAAGAATCTTGTACTCATACGTGGCTAGGGTCAAAGCCCACCGCTATAGTTGTGCCACTGCCATAGTGAGTACTGCTTTATTTTCCTTAAATAATCCTACCAAAAGTTTGTGGTCTGTTATGATGGTGAAAGCCTTCCCATACAGATACTGGTGATATTCAGTCTTCCAGGAGTAATGTAGTCCTGATTGTCCCAGGGTTATTCTCCTGGAGGAGCCATTTTTGTTCTGAGAGAAAAAACCTGAATGCCTGTACACTTTTGATTTCTACTAGGAGAACAGTGATTCTCTCAGTAAAAACCAAATGTTTGTGTGTAGCCCCTGTCATGACTGGAAAAGAAAAAAGAGTTATTGGCCCCAAATTCTGTGTTCAGATCACTAGTCTATGAGTTCATAGACTGATAGGGCTGGGAAGGACTACAAGAGGTCATCTGGTCCAAGCCCTTGCTTGAGACAGATTCACTCCTGACTGAAGCATCCAAGACAAATGTTTGTCTAACTTGCACTTAAATAATTAATTATTGAATTTTATCCACAGCTACATCAACTTCCCAACCAACGTCTCGGAGTGGACTCAAACCACACTCATTTCAGTTCACAAATATACTGACCTTTTGCATTATATAAATTATATGCCTTACTTTTCTATGATTCCTTGATGTAGCAAACCCACCATATTATGAACTTATGACCTGAAGTTATCTTGCAGTCTACCAAATAAGCTACCTGGGTAATTAGGACAAGGTAATTTAGCATTTCCATTTTCCCCCCCTTTTGATCCCTTGGGTGTGCCAGGCCAGTACTGGATCCAAGACAGTGAAAAGGGGAATCTGGCAGCAGTGGATGTGAGAAGTCTTCGTATCAGATGATTTTGTTATAGCTGTGTTGGTCTAGAGGCATAGGCAGACAAAACTCTTGCGGTAGAGGCAATATCTTTTATTACAACTAGGCCAGTGTGATGCCTATCTTCAAGAAAGGGAGGAAAGTGGATCCGGCAAACTATAGGCCCATCAGCCTGACTTCTATCCCGGGGAAGAGCTTAGAAATGTTTATTTAAAGAGGCCATCCTTAATGGACTGGCCGACACTTACATCCTGAGGGATAGCCAGCATGGGTTTGTTGTGGGTAGGTTTTGCTTGACCAATCTCATTTCCTTCTATGACCAGGTGACATCGCCTGGGCAAGGGAGAAGAGATTGATGTCATATATCTTGACTTCAAAAAAGCCTTCGATCTGGTATCCCATGATCACCTCTTGGCGAAACTGGCCAATTGTGGCCTTGGGTCCACCACAATCCGCTGGCTCGGAAATTGGCTCCGTGGTTGAACCCAGAGGGTAGTAATTGACAGAAGTTAATCATCATGGTGCCCTGTGACCAGTGGGGTCCCCCAAGACTCTGTCCTTGGATCCATATTGTTCAACATCTTCATTAATGATGTGGACATTCGAGTCAGAAGTGGACTGGCCAAGTTCGCCGATGACACCAAACTTTGGGGCAAAGCATCAACACCTGAAGACAGGAGGGGGATCCAGGCTGACCTGGCAGGCTCAGCAAATGGGCGAATGAGAACCTGACGGTGTTTAACACTGAAAAATGCAAGGTTCTCCATCTTGGGAGGAAAAACCTGCAGCATCCTTATAGGCTCAGCAGTGCTACACTGGCTAGCACTACAGATGAAAGGGACTTGGGGGTCATGATTGACCACAAGACGAACATGAGCCTGCAATGTGATGCTGAGGCTAGTAAAGCGACCAAAATGCTGGCTTGCATCCATCGATGCTTCTCAGGCAAATCCCAGGACATCGTTCTCCCCTTGTACTTGGCCTTGGTGAGGCTGCAGATGGAGTACTGTGTCCAGTTTTGGGCTCCACAATTCAAAAAGGATGTGGAGAAGCTTGAGAGAGTCCAGAGAAGAGCCACGCACATGATCAGAGGTCAGGAAAACAGACCTTACAACAACAGGCTGAGAGCCATGGGGCTCTTTTGCCTGGAAAAGCGCAGGCTCAGGGGTGATCTGATGGCCACCTATAAGTTTATCAGGGGTGACCACCAGTATCTGGGGGAACATTTATTCATGAGAGTGCCCCAAAGGATGACGAGGTCAAATGGTTACAAACTACTGCAAGACTGATTCAGACTAGACATAAGGAAGAATTTCTTTACTGTCTGAGCCCCCAAGGTCTGGAACAGCCTGCCATCGGAGGTGGTTCAAGCACCTACATTGAACACCTTCAAGAGTAAATTGGATGCTTATCTTGCTGGGATCCTATGACCCCAGCTGACTTCCTGCCCTTTGGGCAGGGGGCTGGACTCGATGATCTTCTGAGGTCCCTTCCAGCCCTAATGTCTATGAAATCTATGAAACAACTAGATAGTTGCAAAAACAATATTTTGTTTGCAAACTTTCATAATTAGCCATTTTGAAATGAAAAATTCACAACATAAGTAAAAAGAAGCAAAATCCAGCATCTGGCCTGCTATTGGTCACCTTGAAGTAAACAACCAGCTCAAGCCCGTGTTTGAGCCTAATTTACATACTCACAGAGCAGCTTTTTCACAAATGAACTTTAACACCCAGAAAACAATACCATCTTTTAGTTCTTCTGTACAAGATGAACAACTTAAGAAGGAAGCAAAATTCAGCAACTTACATGCCATCGGACACCTGAGATAAACAATATGATCCAGCCTTTGTTTGAGCCTAATTCGCATACTCATGGAGCAGCCTCTTTACAAATGAACTTTCCTACTCAGGAGAACCTTACCAGCTTTTACTTTTCCTGTGCAATATGAAGTTTTGTTTCTACCTAGGAGACATTTTACAATCTTTGAATTCTCCCTTGTTTGATGAAGGGCATTTAGGCCTGAAAACTTGCAAATAAAGAAATATTTTTGCAGCTATCTAGTTAGTCTAATAAAAGATATTGCCTCTACCCCAAAAGTTTTGTCATATCAGGTGTTCTCTTCTTGCTACTAAGTACAAGTTGCTCTCACTGACTTCAATGAGAGGAGGCCACACCTGCAGGAGCTAAATCAGCCCCACCATTGTAATAGGCAAAGGTCTGAGATATACTCTTGTGTTTTCTAGGCTAATCATCATGCACATCACTCAGTACTTGGTGATTCTGCTCTTCACAGGACTGAAACTCTCCAAGGTAGAAGGAAGATGTTTTTTCAATAACTCCCAACAGCACTGCATCTGCTTACATTTATCTGAGAAAACCCTAAGAAGTCTCACACGTTGTCTCCTTGCCACTGAATTTGAGTTTCGAGGAGGAAACTTGGAGAAATATTTAGGGTTCTTACCATTCAAATTAGAACCATCAGTAATTGACATGCTGGGAACTCTGATGGTGACCAAGGTGATCTTTGGAGAACTTGATGTGCCAGAGGTTCTCTTGGCATCTGTCATGAAATTCTTTTCCTACACTCAAGTCACAATGCTTGGATTTGAAAGTTGCACCTTCCTTGGAAATGCCAGCTGGGCTCACATGGCTGGGCAGATTTTGCCAATCTCATCATTACGCTTTCACAATGTGACCTCCACTTCCCTGGTGGACAGAGCCCAGGACTTCTTCAGCTTGAGCAGCTGGCTGGAGAGCCTGCAGAATCTGACTGTGACACAGTCCCAGGTTGCCCGTGTTCCATGTGGTATTGGCAAAATGTTTAGAACCTTAAACCATCTGGATTTATCAGAAAACCACTTCCAAGATCAAAGTCTGGGATCTTCATTCTGCCAGGGAGCTTTCCCAGAGCTACAGGTACTAAAACTCCGTCGCAATAACCTGATCTCCTACCACACCATATGTGAAATGCTGCAGCAGCTGACCAGTCTAGCCCACCTAGATCTGAGTGAAAACAACCTTGCAGCTTCCTCGTCGTCTTCATGTCTATGGCAGCCTTCTCTCTCCATCTTTAACTTGTCCAGCACAGGCATAGATCACATTGTCATACCTCTGCCTCCCAACATTGAAGTTCTAGATGTAAGTTTCAATAATCTTCATTCTCTAGACCTCTCACTCCACTTCCTGAAGGAACTCCACTTGTCCAATAACAAACTGCATGCTGTCCCCTCAGCCAAGAACTACCCTGCTTTAGAAGTCCTCATTCTAGATGGAAACCTGATCTCACATCTCTCAAAGGAAGAGCTGTGGTCTCTGAGACACCTGCGGAATGTGAAGGCAGGTCTGAATCCCTATAATTGTTCATGCTCAGGTGCCAGTGAAATCCAGGCCTTGGCAAACATAGAGTCCTTGCTGCAAGGCTGGCCTCAAGACTATGTATGCAAGTCCCCACCCCATTACCAGGGTACTTTGGTGAAAGATGTGCCTGTTTCAGCAGTACACTTCAACAAGGCCGCAGTGATTGTTCCTGTCTGTGCCATTCTCATACAAATGTGTGTGGCTGGAATAATTTGATTTCCCAGACATAAAGCATGGTCTGGCCACCCCTGCTCCTAGGCTGTAGCTTCTTCCCTTCATGCAGCAGAAAAGAGGCTATAAGACATATTGTTTCTGCAAGGACAAAACATCTCAGTGACCAATTCTGCTGCAGCACCAGGGCCTGTAGGATGAGCTCTCCTGGGATAGCTGCTCAGGCTAGAGGATTAGAAGGACCAACCAACTCCTGTGATTTACATGGATGAAACTTCCAGTGAAGCACCACTGTCTGAGCCTCCTCAACACACCATTTGTAGGGATGATCTGTTGGGAGGCTGCAGACATCTGAGATGTTAGCAAATGTATTGCCATCACTTTAAAGTACCATAGTTATCAGAAAAGTATTAGTGCTCCAGTAGCATTATAGAAACTCCCCAGTCACTCTCTGGCACTATACCCAGCACAATCATGCCTGTATTTGTCTGGAGTGAGCAAGGTGGAAAGAAGAGGATCTAAATTTTGTATCCAGACAAGCTCCATAACACAAGGTAGTTTAATGCCTTTGCCTGCCAGGTCCTTGTGAATGTTGCCAGTGATGTACTGAATATTTCCTGTCCCATTCATGTAGGCTGGATCTATACACAAATTTTCTTTGAGTATAAATGCACCAGACCAGATTTTTGCCATTATACCCATACAGCCCTATGGAGATACAACGTAAACACACAGCTTATTCCACTTCCCATATTGGAATAAGTTATACAAGAGGAAGGCCTTTATATAAGCACCAGTCTAATTGCATGCACAGTATTGGAGTTGTAGCACCTCAACAGTATTGGTATAAAAAAGTACAGTAGAACTTAGGTATGTCAACAGGTTCTTAGCACTAGCAACAATACAGGCAGCAAACTGCTTTCAGCTATTTTGAATCAAAGTGGTTAATGCAGATTTACATCAGTGGAAGGAGATCAGGATTCACCCCAATGTACTCAGTTCACAAGTCAAGGACTTTTTGCTAATGCCTAGGGCACACTATAGTTAGCTACTTAACACAAAGCCTTTCTTCACTGCACACCATGTCTTTCAACTCTCAAAGAGCTTGCAGCCTCCAGAAACAAGGGGCTGACCCATCAGCTCAGGGCAGAATACTACAGTGAAGGCATTCTCAGGTCCCCTCAGGGAGACTTTACTTCTGTACTTTCTTTGTTTTGATTGACCTGAAATAAAAGGAGTTTAGACCAAAAGGGATGGCTTATCTTTGTTTATGGAAGACTGGAACCAGCTGTGTGAGTTGTGTGATGTCCCTTTACAACACGTCATATAGGCCTATTGTACACATGACAAAAATTGCCCCTTTTTTCAGTTTAACTGCATCACAGTTTACATGTATGGGGGTTTTTTGCGATTTAAATTACTTGTTTGTGATTCCAAATAAACCACATCCTGATATATTTTAATTTGCATCGACACAAATTAATACAATGCGTCCATAGAGCTGTCAAGTATACATGGTAATTTATTGAATGACATGTAAGAAATCCTTTTGTCCACCAGATGCCATTACAATTTTTATGTAGTGAGCCTGTTTGTCCATCAGATGTCGCTTTGATTTGCAGATAGGAGAGGGAGAGGATACCTGCAATTTTTTAGGTGCTTGTGTAAACTGTGTATATTTGAACACCATATGTAGCAGCCCATCCAGCTCAACATGAATCAATCTTCTGCTCACCTGCACAGACAACTGCACCCCCATCCCTCCGCCCCTGCAATGCTCTGGCCAGGGTGACAATGGCACCATCACCTGTCCCTGGTTTCACCCAGGAATGAAGAACCACTTGGCTGCCTGAAGGGGGGAGTGCTTTCATTTGGTTTCAGAGCAAATGGTGCCCTCCTGCTCACATGACTGAAACCCATAGCGTCCATGCTTCATAATTGATTTTTTTTCCTTGTGCTGCCATGTCAGTCACAGTTGCATGATGCTCACCCCACAATCAGACCCATGGGTGTTCTTGCAACAGCAGCAGGCAGCCCTTACTGACAACGGCACTGTCACCCCATAATCTTCTCCTGGTTCCATCCAGGAATGAAGAACTGCTTGGCTGCTTGAAGAGGGCGCCTTGCATGCTTTCATTTGCCCTTCAAAGCAGATGGCACCTGCCCTCTCACAGGACTCCCCAGATCTAAACAGGCTTGGTCCAAAAGATCTCCAGGTCCAAAGTGAGACCCCCCCCCACCTGTCACTGATACTATCTCTGTCATACCCCACCCACAGCCCTGACAGTGCCCCACATTGGTGACCTGCCACACCATGGGTCCTGGATGGGGATTTACCAGGTTTTCCAGTTTTACAAGTTTTACTACCCTTTCTCCTGGTGCCTCTGTCAACAACTGTTGATTTGCCAGTGCTAAGAACAAAGCCAGGGAGCCTGACTTGATTACCTGCTAATAGCCCACATTGAAAGAAAATAAAATAGTTTATCATCATTAACTGTAACTGGTCTATTAAGCATCATTTACATAAATCACCAAACCATACAGCATTTACAAGGTAACAGTAATCAACAAGCAATATTCTTCAACTTTTAAAACCACAAGCAATAATCAACAACTTTTATAACAACAACTGTTATTACAACAACTTTTATAACAACAATCAATAACAAAAAGCATTGACTGTTTAAAATGAGAAACACATGATAATCATTAATCAACAACTTTCACTACAGATAAGCAATACTATTTTCTACATTCCCGAGCTGGACTGCCATTCTCTCTCCTGTTCTCATGAATACCTCCTGCCACATTGTCCGGTCAACACGTGGCCACAGACATGACGTACCTGTCTTGCAATCTCATGCAAGCACACCACACAGGTACTGATGATTTTGACAACCCTATCTATCCAGGCATCATTAACAGAGTTCCTATCTGGTCTGCATTTTTTCGGCAGCAGCATAACAAGTGGAGTGGAAAATCAAAGAATGCAGGGAAATGAGCTTTTTTGAGAGCTGTTACAGGCCAGCTACTGTAGCAAAACCCCCAGTTTTTCTTTTTTTCTTTTATTTTAAAATGCATTTCCCCTCCTTCCCCAACCCATTTCTGACTTTTCTCTCCCTCTCTATTCCCTATAGATTAGTATAAGTGAGCTCAAACTTAGGATAAGCTTTGAATATTTTTATTTTGCTAGCAAGTTTTTGGTTTTTGATAGCCACTGTTTTATATTGTATAATTATTAGGTTTGTATTAATCTTTACTGTTGTATATTGTATTATTTTCATATTGATTTTTATTGTTTCATATGGATATTGTATGATTTAGGCCTGTGTTTTTAAGTGAACCAAAGTCATGTCAAGTTTCCATTTTATATGTCAAGCCTCCATCTTCTGTCCTCTGCCTGGGCATCCCATGTTGCAATAATATGATTCATTGTACCCCTCCCATGTAAATTGGTTCCCGGATGAATGAGAGTGATTGAGAATGATTGAAATACAATGGTAACAGGCCTCTACTGAATGGCCTGTAATGACCAGGCCATCCCCTCGCATTGATTCACCCAGGAACCACGACCTCACCCAGGAACAGAGACCAGACCAGCATTTGAAAAACAAAAGACCCTGCAGAACCAGCAACTCTATCATTGTACCCCACCATTACAGTCACCCAAAATTGCACATCCCTGCATGGAGCACACATGCTCAGTACATCAGGGGCTGACCCTTGCCTGGGCATGCCTCCTGTCACTAGGGTCACACATGGTCTGCCCCTATAAAAAGGGGCAGTGAAGACAGACCCAGTGAGAACGCTATTTCCATCCGGACCAGAACAGCTTCACATCACCTATTCACCCCAGAGGCCCTGCTGCAGACCCCCTCTGGACAACACTGAGCTGAAGGAGACCCCAACTGGCCATCAAGGATCAACTTCCAGCCTGGGATAGGTAGATATTACCTGCACACCTCCTCCTACAATTTGGACTCTCTCTTTCTCTCTCTGTCTCTCTCCTCAGTGTCTTTCTCTCTCTGTCTCTCCACTTCAGTGGACTTCAGCCCCTGCATCAAGCCTCTCTAACCCCTGCTGCTATTTTGTGTGTGTGTGTATGTGGGTGTGTGGGTGGGTGTGTGGGTGCAAGCGAACCAATTTGTCATTGTGTCACCATCTCCCCTGTTCAATAAAACCACTGTCATTTGCAACCCTGAGTTGGGTCATGTTTTACTGAATCCCAGTCCCTTCCTTATCTTAAATTCCAGCTGTCATAACCCAAAGGTATGATTTTGTGTGTGCTTCGGCACTAGAATTATCCCTGTTGAATTACAGCTTCATTGCATGGTGGAGTTTTGCTGCATAGAGAACCCGCGTGTAAGGGAAAAGCTCCCGCCAATTTGCAGCTCTATTTGCGGCGTGCATTTCTCAAGTTGCAACAGAAATGCACAGTGCAAAGGAGTTCCCACCACCCGTATGCAAATTTGTTCCCTGCTATTGGCTAGTTCTAAATTATTCCCATGTGGCGTCTAGCGATTGGCCTGCTAGCCGTATAAGAGGCTTGAGCGGTTTCCGCCCAAGCCGAGGAGGACTCCGCATAGATCTCGTGGGGACTCTGGGTACACAGCAGGGCAATAGAAAACCTGTGTGAGACTCAGAGGAGTCCGGCGGCCTGATCCACCGTCCACCTCCTCCCGTCTTTGAACGAAAAAATTTATAAGACATATCTATGAGTTTCCATTTCAGTGGCGCGCTTGTCCAGGGCATCCGGAGCTCTGTCTACGTGCAGCCTAGCAAACTCCATGTGATTGTTCGTGTCATTTTTGTTTGTAACCGCAACTCAAGCAAGTTTTCAGCCTGCACCGCGACCATCTCCGGTGTAAGTAAACAATCTTCAAATCTACCATTACGCGTCTGTGCCTAATTCTAGCTCGTCGCCCGCCCTCTCCGACCCGGCGTGCCCGGGCTGCTGGCCACAGCCCGCGTGCAGCACGAAAAGGGCCCGGATCACCCCCGGCCCGCACACCAGCCTCATTCTCTCTCTCTCTCAATTCCAACCCCCACCCCTTTCCACTAGTTTCCCAGTCTCCTCTCAATTCCTACTGCCTTTTCCCTGTGACTTTTTGCTGCATTTTTCTGCTTTCCTGCTTCCCCTGCTGCCTTTCAGTCTCTCCTGCTGCTCTTTCTGTGATTTTCTGCTGTCCATCTCTCTGTTTTCAGGCTTCCCCCCTCCCTGCAGCTTCCCAGACTTCTCTATCTGCCCCGGAGCCATCCTTTGGCTCCCCCACACCCAGAGCCCCTCTTTAACACCCACACTTTCCCTTAGTCCCATTTTTCCCTCTCCCCATCTACCTTTTCAGCTTCCCCACAGCTCTGGCTCCAGACCCAGCCTCTGTGCCAGCATGCTTCCCTGTTCTGAAGACTTTGGGCCGTTGTCTTTTAATCAATTAAGATCAATTAAGCTAAAGTTACCCCTGAGCCTCAGTTCTTCAGCCCAGGCCCCTGTAGTCTACTGGTTCTAATCCCGGTCCTGGTAACTTTGACTCCTTACACTTCTATTTTCTTACCTTAACCTTTCCCCAGGTATCCCAAGTACACCAAGCACATACATACATACACATCACAACACCCAACTTAGGAACTCACCTGTGTGTATGTGTAGGTGGGTGGTATGTGTGTGAATTAGTGAATACACATATATACATATATATAGATATCAGTGTGTGTGTGGTATATGAATTAGTAATCCACGTATGTGTATTAGATGTGCAGGTGTTGGTAATTGGTAACTGATTCTGTCTAAATTTGGTGTGTGTGTAGCGTGTATGGGCTTAAACTGCTGATAGGTGTGCATGAACCTAGACTAATTATTTTGAACGTGTGGTTATCTGAGCTGCTAGTGTGAGTATGTATGCCTAGTAGGGGTTTATGCACCTAGTGAGTGTATGTGTGCTTAATTGATTTTTATGTGTGCATGTGCAATTGTACACCACACCCTCCTGTCTAACAGCGCAATATTGAGATCCTGAGCGTTGGCCTGACCCCTCAGGGCAACACTAGGTGCTGTGAATGTATCAGCCGTGAGGCTGCTGGGTTCAGGATCAAGGAGGCGAGTCAGGAGTGAAGTAAAGGCAAATTTATTTACAGTTTAGCATACAACAGTTAACAGAAAGGTTAATGCGACAAATAGATAGTACAGTAATAAAGAGCTAATAGTGAATGATAACAACAGATAGACAGAATGACAAAGAGTTCCCACATGGGGTTGGCAATTTATCGGCAGTTCCACTATGCCAGGTGCACGCCAAGTTGTTCCAGCAAAGTCAGGCATCCCCGATCAACACTGTCCGAGGGGTCACTGGGAAGGTCCCTTGGTCGGGATCTGGTCCTCACTCACACTGGGAGTCCGGGGTCCAGGCTTGGTACAGCAATGGTCCTTCTGTCCTGTCCTTCATGCTGGTCATCTGACATACGTGATTCCTTATACCCTGTCTTGTGCTAATCTGTTGGTTTTAGAGCCACTCACAATCTTGCCCTATAGGTGTTACCCTATGGGATCAAAAGGTGTTAGAAATTATCATGAAAGGTTACCGCCCGAACTCAGGTTCACCCAATAAGCAAATTACACCACATTACTTCGAGGTTTGAAATTAGCATTACTTTGCCCTTAGTCTCTTATTCCTGGATTCCTTGGAATGTGCTAATTATATTAGGTGGTCAAATATTGTTATGGCTTGACCTTTAAAAAACCTGTTAGATCAACTAATCTTGTAGCTCTGCTTATTTTTGGGGCTCAGTGGTCCCATGATCAGTGCAAACAGTTAGATTTGTGGTGGGAGAAACCTCCCTAAGGTCCGTTGTCTAGCTGTAATTTGATTGACAGACAACGCGGGTAAAGAAAGACAGCTGTTTATTTGCTCGAGCAAAGACCATAAAGCCAGCAAAAGGCAAAATGGCCCCCCCTCAAGGGTGAGGCGATCTTTTATACTTCTTACAACAAAGCAAGACTATATGGTTAACAAAAAGCAATACTTGGGGCGGTGCTCTACAAATCTTTGTAACAGCATATTTCTGTTAAGCTGAACTAGCACTTTTTAAAAGCTAAAAGTTAAGTAACAGTAACATTATGTTAGCAAAACCTTACACAGTAGAAGAAACTTCTCAAGGACACAACCAGTAAGCTCAAACAATGGTTTCTCTGTCTTATCTTACTTCTTGCTGTAGCTGATTTTTTTTTAGCACACAGACACAGATTCACTTTTTAACTCAGAAAATGCTTGGTGCAGTTAAAATGATTACTTGACACAAGCAAAGGCCTAGCTATCATTCTGCCTTGTGGTCAGCTGCATTGCTAGGCCACAGGTCATGCCTTGTATTCAGCTGTAAAGCTAATACTTCTTAATAATCCAAATTATTGTAAACCTAACTATGCTTTCAGAAAACTATTCTATTTCAGGGTAATGACAAACCTGCACACTACAGATTCAACACTGGTTAAATTGTGACCGACAAATTCTGCTTGCAGGTTGCAAACTTACAAGCTTTGCATTAGTTAATCTTAACTGCTTAGACAATTACCAGATGCTTTCAAGAGCATATATTTATTGCTCATGATAGTAACCCCTCTGGTTCTGGCCACCACAGAGAGCTCTGTGCTCAGCAAATCTTGTGAGTGGATAAGAAGCAGTCAGGCAAAAAATCACCAAGAAGGGTTTGCATGGCCAAGTGGTGGGTTGCAAGCCCTGAGCACCTGCAAACAATTGCCCAGCATAGCCTCCCTGCCATATGTTACCCTGTACCTCCCTGCATTGCCTACTAACTTGACGAGTCTTTAAAGCAGTGTCTGATGCCACCCCGATACCATCCCCACCTCCCCTTCACCTCACAGTCTAGCCTAATCACAATTGTCAGTTCAGCTGACGGTTGACTTAAAGATTTCCCAGGGCTTCACATACCAGGTGTGGAAGTCAATGTCCCCAGTCTCTCCTCTTCGAAGGAATCTTCATGAGCCAGTACTAGTACCCTGCCCCTGTCCTCCTCACTTGAGGCAGCATGAGTTGGACCCATGGTTGTCAAGGTCTTAGGAGTGGAGGATGGCCTGGATATGTTGACCGTCTCATTTCATGGCGTTCAAGAATCTCCATTAGTGGGTGGAGGTGTCGATAGTACAACATGTTATGCATAGGGATGCCCTGCTGCTGAGCTCTTGCAGCTTCACATCAGAAAGCAGCATTCTGAATCTTGGCCTTCATCCTGCACTGGGCTGCTGTCTAGTTGTGCCCACGCTCAGCAAGTCTCCTGGACACATAGAGGTATATATGCAAGTTAGCATGTGGGCTGTTGTGGAACTAGATTAACACCTCAGGATCCCCCAGCACCCACACAAGGCTCTTAGTTTCTGCATAGAACCAAGTGGTCTTAGTCCTACATGCCCTACGTGCCATGGTCTGCTATCTTCTCTCCCTGGTTTGATCTCTCCCTGGTCTGCAATCTTATATCCTCAGCGTCAGACATCTCAGATCAATAAGGAGTACTCAAATCTGAGCAGCTATACTTGCAATGTGTAGGTCTTCAGGTGACCTGGTCAAGTAAAGTTCACCCCGCTCCAACCCTCTTTTTGGTGCACAATGTTTGGACAACAGACCCAGAAATGTTGTTTCTTATGGGCATACTTGCTCAGGATGGTTTGTTGCAATTTTTGGGTGCAAAATATCTGGAAGGTGTAACTAATCAATGAGCTATATACTGACTGGTAGGCCAACAAGGGTTGCCCACAGGGTCCCTTTTGGCCATGCCACAACAGAGGGCTACCCACCAGTCACCCATGTGTCAAGACACCGGTCCCTGCTCACAGTTTCTTATATAGCTGGTGAGGGAATGAATGAATGCTGACAGAAATGACCTGCTATTCATAAAGCAGGCCAGTTTAATACTCAAGTGGGCTCACAGAAAACTGCTTATTTTATGTAAAAACAGTGAGTCAATAAAGGGCATTGTACTCTGTATAATACAGATGTGCTGTGTATAATGGCTTAAATAAAGAACTGCCTATTTGGCTGGCATTACATCTCTAAATCCTTTCTGAGCCACACAGCACCATGCCTCTGTAGCACTGGGGGGGGAATCTCCAGTACATCCCTGAGCACAGTCTTCCCCTTCACAGTGCACGGATGGAAGGGAGGGGGAGGAAGGAGGCACACGTTGCCCGCAACAGATAACAGTGGCCAACACCCCTGCTTCTGTCAACCCGAGGCAGATTATGATTAGCAAGGGAACCCTGGATCCTGGCCCCATGTGCCCGTGAGTTAATCCAACCCTGGCATAAAACTAATAACCACTTCTCTGTTTTAAGTGGGCTCCCAAGCGCGGTTTCATTTGCCATTTAAACTAGCATGGGGTTCTCTGATTCCATATTTGCAGGCATTGGAACAACTTTGCCCCGTGTTTCCCCCCCACCCCACCTTTAGTTTGACCAGGGCATACATATGCCAGACTCAAGGATTGTGCCTGGGCCACTGCCAGGAAAGGGGCATCTGTGGTCCCAGTCAGTCGGGGGTGGGGAGGTGGTCAGGCAGGCGCCCCTGCAACTGGTGTCTGGGTTAATGGGTCACAGTGTCTGGGTCACTTTGGTTGGCAAAGGATCTTTTCCTCATTGTGACTCCCCAGAACTGCTCTGGCTGTGGCAACAAGCCATTCAGAGCATGCCATTCACTGGTGCCAGCTGAAATTGCAACAGTTGCAGAACACACCTTAGCAGAAAATAGCTCCCCAGATGTTGCACAAAAGAAGTAGCCTTGACGAACCACTGATCCCCTCCACCCTCCAATGAAACGCCCTTTCTGGTTTGCTGTGACTGAAATTTCCTTCCCACCCCACCCCCACCCCACACATTCACATAACGGTTTTACAGAAAACCCAACAAAGTGTTCTGTGAGCCCGCAGGGCCATTAAGTGTGGCTGTCCGCTTTATGAATATCAGGTCAGTTCTTTCCTCACCAGGTATGACAGCACTAAAAGAAGATCAGAGCAGGATTAGGATTAGGTTGGCATGACTGCACCACCCTGGCCCCTTGAATTCACCAGCACAGCACACACAGAGTCATGACAAGGTTCACAACCTTATTTATCATCCTTTTTCCCCAGAGCTGGGCAGGACCATGCCACTCACACTCTGAGGAAGGTGTCAATTCCTACAGCTATGCCATCCTGGGTATCAGGGGTTAGGGTCATGTAGTGCTGCAACAGGGATCCTCCATCCAGCCATTAGCAGAGGTTGTGTGGCAGGCCAGACTTGCCCCCCCATGCCATCATAGCTAAGGGTCCTGAGCTATAGGAGTACAGGTATGCCTGAGGCACCAGCAGGATCAGCAGCAGCAGCATGTAGTGGCTCAGGCAACCTTCAGTCTGTACAAACAGCTCATCATGCACCACCCCGGGAATATGCAGCAGTGGTATGCTTTGGGCACTTTGGCATCATGGTGGGTGACTGCCCCAGGGTACCTCCCCAGAAAGGCCCCTAGAAGGGTTGGTGGCTGCCCGGCAAGACCCTGGCAACAATTGTCCTGCAGCCCCACATGACCAAGGGGTGTGCTGCAGCAGAACAGAGTGGTTGTCCTGCAAGGCAGATAGCGGGATGGGGAAAAGGGTTTGGGAGCAGTGGCAGCAGTTACCTGCAGCCATCACCCAACTGGACGCTGGCCATAGTGGACCAAACTGGGAAGGGGGCAGCTCATCTGGCAGCCTTCTGGCTGCTGGATCTGACTGGTTGACTTATCTAGGGTTATCATATGTCCAGGTTTTCCTGGACATGTCTTCTTTTTTGGTTCCCTGTTCTCCATCCAGGCAGGTTTTTAAAATTCAAGCAAATGTCCAGGTTTTTGCTTTGCCTCCTCATTTCCCCGGCACTTGCAGCTTGGCTGCTTGGGGGTGGGGGTGAAGCAGCCTGTGGTTTAGGAGTGAGGGGCTGAGGCAGGGCATGGGCATATCACTGCCCCCCACCAGAATCATATATCCCTTCCCCCTCTCCTCCTTCCCCCCCCCCCCACAGATGTCCTCTTTTTTGATATTGGAAATATGGTAATTCTAATTTACCATTCTCTCTGGGTACCCCTGTGCACGGCCAAGCCCCAGTCTGAGGAAAGGCAGTGGACAGCACTTGATGCAGAGCATCTTATCAGTGGAATGTTGCAAAATTTTACAAAAGGCTTCTGTTTCTTGGCTCTGCAGAACCAATATCTATATGCAGGGGAGAGTCCAGCTCAGGGTCCCGAACATCTCAAGGTCACATGCAAAGAGGCATGGCGTGGGGTGGCCAAAGAAGGCTTTTCATCTGTGATGACTGACCAAAAGCCAGTTCCTTTTACAAGCACATATACTTAGTACAGTGGGCATGGGGGTGGGGGGAAGGGAGCAGAGAGAACTGTCAGTTCTTGGACAGCCCATGTCTAAGTCCAGCTTTGGGCAGGGGAAGACTTCCCCAGAGGTGTTCAGTTACCCTGTGGTGGGAGAAAACTCCCTGGGTTTCATTGTCTAGCTGCATAGGAACCAGACAATATGGGTAAAGTTTACTGCAGTATATTTGCTCGAGCAATGACCATAAAGCCAGCAAAGAGGCAAAATGGCCCCCCCTCAAGGGTGAGGCGATCTTTTATACTTTTTACAACAAAGCAAGACTACAGGGTTAACAAAAGCAATACTTGGGCGGTGCTTCACAAATCTTCATAACAGCATATTTCTATTAAGCTGAACTAGCACTTTTTAAAAGCTAAACGTTAAGTAACAGTAACATTATGATAGGTTAGCAAGAACTTGCAGTGGTAGATACTTCTTAAGGACACTATCACTGTACTTAGAACAATGGCTTCTTTGTTTTATCTTGTTCCTTGCTGTAGCTGATTTTACAGCACACAGACACAGATTCACTTGCTGCATTTTACTCAGAAAATGCTTAACACAGTTAAAATGATTACTTGACACAAGCAAAGGCTTAGCTATCATTCTGCTTTGTGGTCAGCAGCATTGCTAGGCCACAGGTCATGCCTTGTATTCAGCTGCAAAGCTAATACTTCTTAATAATCCAAATTATTGTTAACTTAACAGTATGCTATCAGAAAACTATTCTATTTCAGGGTAATAACAAACATGCTCACTACAGCCTGAACAGAGGAGTTCTTTTTTCCCAAATGAGTGCTATGGGCAACCAGTTTACGCTTAATATATCAATTATATTTAAATATTAAAATCAAAGTTTCTATCTGCTTTACTCCAGGTTCCATGTGTGTTATGGCCAAAGGGAGGGACTTGCATAGCCTTGATGGGCAGGCACTTTCTTTTTCAACATGGGTCATTATCATATACTCAAACCAGACTCCCTGGCTTTGTTCTCCTCAAAAGCAATAGCAGTTGACAGAGGCATCCATAGAGGGGTTTGTTAAACTTTTAAAACTGCAAAACCTGTTAAAATTGCAGATCTCCTTTAGGGGTGGGGGGAGAACAAAAATGTCGGGAGCCAAGGGGAGCATGGCCCAGGATGGCACCTTGGCCAGACACGTGTGGTAGGCATGGGACCAGCAGGGCACCATTTGCTGTTAAGGGCAAATGAAAGTGTTCCCAGGTGCCCACTTTAGGCACCCAAGCAGTTATTAAGTCCTTCCAGGAACCAAGGGTGAATTAAAGGGTGACACATCACAGGGGTCACCCTGGCCATGGACATGTGGAGGGGCATGGCACGGTGGGGTGCAGCATAGAGGGATGTGTGCTGCCTGCAGGATGCCTGCAGCAATGCAGAAGTCCTTGACTTTAGGAAAGCTGACTTTGACAAGCTCAGGAGGCTCATTGTCGAGGCCCTAAGGGACCATGACTCAACAGGAAGAGGAGTCCAAGAGGAGTGGTTGCTCCTCAAGGATCCTGACAGCACAAGGGTTGTCCATCCCATCTCGGAGGAAGGGTAGCAAAAGGGCACAGCAACCCCCTTGGCTTAGCAGGGAACTTGAGGACCTCCTACACCTAAAAAGAGAGACTTATAAAGGATGGAAGGCTGGAATAACCACCAAGGAGGAGTACTCAGCACTGGTCCATGCCTGCAGGGAGCAGACCAGGAAAGCTAAGGCTGCAACCAAACTCCATCTGGCTTCACATATCAAGGATAATAAAAAGTCCTTTTTCAGATACGTAGGGAGTTGAAAAAAAAAGCAAGGGTAACATTGGACCCCTGCTGAACCAAATGGGACAGCTGATAACTGACACCAAGGAAAAAGCCAACTTGCTCAATGGGCCCTTCGCATCAGTCTTTCATCTGCCCAAAGGGACTGCCCTGCCTAGCATGACATGGGACAGCCAGGGTGAGGGTGTATTTATACCCAGCATTGGTGTAGACCTTGTAAAGCAACACCTTGAGAGGTTGGAGACCTTCAAGTCAGCTGGCCCTGATAGATTACACCCTAGAGTATTCAAGGACCTGCCAGGTGTCATCGCCCAACCACTGGCAAAAATATTCAAAAACTCATGGTGCTCAGGTGAAGTACCTGAAGACTGGAAGAAAGCCAATGTGGTACCTATCTTTAAGAAAGTAGATCCCGGGAATTACAGGCCAATCAGCTTGACCTCAATCCCGGGTAAGATTCTGGAGAAAATTACCAAAGGGACCCTTCTTGATAAGCTGGCTGAGGGCAGCATCCTGAGGGACAGCCAGCATAGTTTTGTTACGGGTAGGTCCTGCCTGATCAATCTTATCTCCTTCTTTGGCCAGGTGACATACCACCTGGACAAGGGAGAAGAGATTGACATCATAGATCTGGACTTTAAAAAAGCCTTTGATCTGGTGTCCCATGGTCTCATGGAAAAATTGGCCAACTGTGGCCTCAGCTATACCACAGTCCAATGGCTGGGATATTGGCTCCAAGGTCAGACCCAGAGAGTAGTAGTTGATGGTAGCAAATCATTATGGTGCTCCGTGACCAGTGGTGTCCCCCAAGGTTCTGTCTTTGGACCAGTTCTCTTCAACATCTTTATCAACGATGCAGACATTGGGACACTTAGTAAGTGGGCTGATACAAACCGGATGATGTTTAATACCGATAAATGCAAGGTACTCCACCTCGGGGGGAAAAAACCTGCAGCATGCTTACAGGCTTGATGGTGCTACACTCACTAGCACCACAGCTGAAAAAGACTTGGGAGTCATGATTGACCACAAGATGAACATGAGCCACCAATGCAATGTCATAACTGGTAAAGCAAACAAAACTCTGGCTTGCATCTATAGATGCTTCTCAAGTAAATCTCAGGATGTCATTCTTCCATTGTACTTGGCCTTGGTGAGGCCGCACCTGGAGTACTGCATCCAATTCTGGGCTCCACAATTCAAGAAGGCTGTCGAGAAGCTTGAGAGTCCAGAGGAGAGCCACACGCATGATCAGAGGGCAAGAGAACAGGCCTTATGAAGAGAGGCTGAGAGCCATGGGACTCTTCAGCCTGGAAAAGCACAGGCTCAGGGTAGACCTGGTGGCTGCCTACAAGTACATAAGGGGTGTGCATCAGGATCTGGGGGAACGTCTGTTCATCAGAGTGCCCCAAGGGATAACAAGGACTAACAGTCATAAACTCCTTCAAAACCGTTTTAGGCTGGACATAAGGAAAAATTCCTTTACTGTCTGAACCCCCAAGTCCTGGAATAGACTCCCTCCAGAAGTGGTGCAGCCTCGTACTCTGGACTTATTCCAGAAACGCTTGGGTGCTTATCTTGCTGGGATCCTTTGACCCTGGCTGACTTCCTGCCCCTGAGCAGGGGGCTGGACTTGATGATCTTCAAGGTCCCTTCCAGCCCTAATGTCTATGAAATCTATGAAATCTATGAAAACATGAGTGGCCCTGCTCCTGTGCCCTGCCTTCAGCACCAGCACCACTATTATAGTATGCGGGCAACCAGTGTTGGATCTGCCCCTACCCCCCATCACCCAAACTCCATTCTGTCATACCCAAGTTACCGAGGTACCCTTGTTCTGTACAACCTCCCCCACCCACTGTCCACTTGTGGGGAAGTACTCCTTCTTATTACCACTATGTGTCTGAAGCAAACCAGGGAATGTCTGGCTTTGCTTACATCACCCAGCACGCAAAACCAGGCCTTATCAACCCTTCCCATTACAGCAGGCAGACATGGATGAAAAATAATTTTTATTAAACCAGAGCAGTTAATTTCTTGGCAATAAAATAACGCAGGATGTCCATTCCCCAATTGCCTCTATAAACAGCAGCATTAACAACTAAAAACCCCTCTCCTGTCATATGCTGTTCTTTCCTGGCTGTGCACTCTGTGTCTTACCTGCCCCTTGTTCCCTGAAACATAGCGGTGCTCTTCTGGCCCTACTAGAATTGGGGCACACCTCACTTCCAGACCTTGTGGGTGTCCCTGAGGTTGTTGCTGCATGGGGTGGGGGAACAGGCTCAGTGGTCTCACTGCTGGTGACCTCCCAGATAGAGGCAAGCCTAGTGGACCTCGCATGCTTGCTTCTGGGGGGGACCCACTTCTGAATCGGGGGCTTGTTCACATGCTTAAGGATCTCTTCCTTAATCACTGTGCAGGTCTCCTTGAGACCTGTGTGGCACCATGAGGCCAACTCAAGGAATTGTTTTGTGATGTCTATGATATCCTTCAGAATTCCCTAGTACCTGCTGTGCTTTGTGTCTTCCTCTATTTAAACTGTCTAAGCACCTCTCAGGCTTCATCCTGCCAGTCATCTGCAGTGGTCGCATGATTGCACAATCTCCACCAAAGACTCCATCATGCTCTCTCTGGAGCATTGCTACCTGCAGCGGAATTTCTGCATCTGCTCTGCTCCAGTGCAAGCTGGTGTCCATGGTTTGGGCATACATCCCCAGCTTCCACTGGGTGCAGTAGCTGATAACAGGAATTGGAGAACAAAGTATTTGTGGTCAAAGATCACATCCCCAACTGTTAAACAAAAGGTTAACCCCTACCTAAGCTACTAGGCATGCTCTCCTGAATACCTCCCCGCTCCCTCATCCCCCAGCCAGCTTGGACACTCCCTGGCTGGACACTCTGGCCAGGAGGGGGCATTTTGCAGCTGGCCGGGAGCAGCGGGGGTTTGCAGCCAGCTGAGCACTCCAGCCAGGAGAGGATTTTCAGTCTCCCTGCTCCCAGCCAGAGTGCTTGTCTGGCTGCAAACCCCCACCACTCCCAGCCAGCTGCAAACTCCCCCTCCCAGCCAGAGTGCCCAGTCAGGGATTGCCCAAGCTGGCTGGGGGCTGAAGGAGCGGGGAGGTTTTCAGTCGGCCAGGCACTCCAGTTTGCAGCTGGCTGGGAGCAGTGGGGGTTTGCAGCCATCCAAGCACTCTGGCTGGGAGTGGGGAGGCTGCAAACCCCCTCCTGGCCAGAGTGCCCAGCTGGCTGCAAATCTCCCTGCTCCCTCAGCCCCTAACCAGCTTCCCCTCCCAGCCCTGCCCCACAACCCCAAGTCCCACTTACCAGCAGCAAGAACAGTGAGCCTGAAGAGAAGCCTCTGGTAAATGCAAGTGTCGGACCCCTCCTTTCCCTCTCCCTCTGCCCCTTGGGGCAGGGTTGGGGCTTTCCCACCCCTTTTACAAACAGCTTTTTCAGGCTGGAACTCTGCCAGCCTGCAGAATTCTTTGCAAAAGCAGGGAAATCCATGGGTTTCTCTGCTAAAAGAGAAAATCCACATTTTCTCTGCTAAAAACAGGAACTCCATGGTTTTCTCTGTTTTTCCATGGGAAATGGAAAACCCAGATCTCTGGTCATCATCAGTAGCCAGGAAGGGCCAGTAACCAGGAAGGGCCAGTAACCAGGCTGGCTACCTGCCTGGCCCCCTCCCTCTCACTCTCCCAACATGCAGCCCTCCATCCATCCTTATCATATCAAGGGATTACTAAAGGGACCTTGGGAGCATATTGTGAATTGGTATGTTATCCTATTGTATTGTGTTTGCTGGCAAAGGCTGTACTGTAAAAACATGTATTCACCAGTTGACTACCAATGGCATTGTTGAGTAAAAACAAAATGTCTATACTGTTTTAGCTTTACTGTGATTTCTTAATTGAATTGATTGCAATTCAATTTATTGTGAAAAAAATTAAGATGAGGAACAAAAAATTCTGATTTATGCTTACTCCTGCTTGATTTCAGGACATGGACCTGGGAGCAGGGGAGTGGTTTGAAGCCAGCTAGGGGTGGGAGTGCAGTAGCTTCACAGGCTGGACACAAAGCTGGTCAGAGTCTGTATTTCAGATTGGTTGGCCTCCCCTCCAGGCACCTCAATAATATGTCTGGGGATAGCCATCTGCTACATAACACTTCTGGCCTCTTTATAGTGTGCAGAGTGCTTTTTGAAACCCTGGCCTTGGCTAATTAGCAGCTCCCTGCTTAACTGAGACCCATCTGATGAGGACATGCCAATACCCAGTGTAGGAGAAGGAGGTATTATAAATTTCTTGAATTTGGATGAAAAGAAGTTCTCCCACTTTGATGCTTTCTTTGAATACACTTGATTCTGCAGAGGCCTAGAGGTAGCTGAAGAGATTACCTTGGTCTGCCTTGGGAGTGCTACTCCTTGTTGCCCTCTCACCTTTTCCCTGTCCTTTGAGAAAGCTGAGAGGAGAGATATGGCAAAGGAGGACAAAGCAACCCTGAACAAAATCTGATGAGCTCTCTCCAGGGGGGGAGTGGGTTGCAGTTGACAGGGGGGATGGGGGCGGTCTGTAAACCCAGCTCCGAAAGGTGCTGCACGAAGAATTTTGTAAAGAAAACACTGCATTGCAAAGAAAACGTTAAAAAAAATCATTGTTGCATCGCACCTCCCATAGCAGTACAGACTGCAAAGAAAAAAATAAAAAAAAAATAAGCTGTTTTGGAGCTGTGACAGTAGGTGTTAACCCCAACCCCCAACCCGTCTTGGCAACCATGCATATGAAATGCATTATAATGCATTAGAAGACATACAAAAAACTAGAACTCTTGGTTCCAAAATGATACCTTTTATTAAACCAACTAGGAAATTGCAAGAAAATTGTCCTTTCTGCAAGCTTTCAGGATCAAAGTTCCTTCGTTAGGCTCTGGGAAAAGTAGAGATGGTACAAGATGGTAAAAAGTCCCCATAGGTAGGAAATAAACTTCATTTTTGCACAAGTGCAGCAGGTGCAGCATGTGGTAAGTTTTCCTTTGAGGGGAGCACATGTTAACATGTTAATATTTGGGGGTAACTTGCGGCTCTTATAATTTCCCTCCAGAAACACAAGAGATGGCTGATGCAGCATGCCAGACCCCTCCACTAGGATATGCAGCTGCAAGAAGAATGTATTGGTATTATCAGACAATGCGTGAAGAAATCTCCCATGGGAGATTTTGTGGCCTGTAGGGGGAGGTGAAGAAGGTGGGTTTGGGAGTATGGGGCAAAACCTGTCTTTTTTCTTTCCTTGCATGACAACAAGAAAAGAACATTGCTGAGCTTGTGTTTGCCTGGTTTTTGTGTCTTCTGTTTATTTATTTTTGGGTTATTTATTTATTTATTTATATTTATGTGCCCACCTGGTCTCGAATATGCACCCATGGGTTGCCTTAGCACATGCACCTGGTGTTGGGTGCCATGTGGGCTCTTGTGACCTCTGGAGTGGTCCTCAATCACCCCGGGAAAAGCCCAGAAACTTACCTGCCACAACTTTGATTGAATCTTCAGAGGTGGGTTCCCCTGTTAAAGACTGTCCCAGGTAGGTCACGCCTCCTGTTGGGTATCCATGGGGCTCCACCTCCCCTCCATCCCTTCCATATGCCAGCCTCCAGGATGAGTCACTTGGTCTTCGTGCGGCTTCCCCTTGCTCTTCACAACACATGAACTGTGACCTGGTTCTTCCCTGTCCCTGTGCTCCCAGGATGGCTGGATCACCCTGACCTCCTGGTGTTTCTTCGTGGCCATTTGGCTGCCTGCCATGGATCTGAGGCAGCTCCCATCTCCCGGAGTGTTGCCTATGCCCCAGCCAAGACAACAACTAAAAAAAAAAAAACCCACAAAGAAAAAAAGGAATCCCAGCACTTAAAAAAAATAAAAATAAAAAAAAGAAGAGAAAAAAAAAGAAAAAAAACCTGAGGGAGTAGGCTAGCAGCCACTCCTCCCTCACAGCCCTTGTGCCTGGGGTTTAGGATGTCCCCCAACGCTGCTCCAGGTCCTCCCTCCTGCCAAGGACCGCTCTTCCTTCCCTGACACCGGCTCTTCAGTTGCACGCTGGCACTGCCTGTGCTTGGCATGGAGAGCACATTCCTCACCGGCCATCTCCTCCGCTCTTCGTCTGTTTCTGCCGGTGCCGGCTTTTATCCCGTCCAGGCAGCGTTCTGCAATGTCAGTTGCCCAAGCTGGTTCCAACCGGAAGTAAGCGCAGTTTACAAACCTCACAGGCATTTCTTCTTGGTGTGGCTCATCCCACACGTCCCGGTCTGAAATTGGTGAGTTTGCCCTGGTTTCAGGGCTTTCCTTGTAGGGATGGGCCACCCCCTTCCCCCGTCCTACCACAGGGAGGGTTCCCATCCCATGGTGACTGTCTCCCTAGTTAATTTAAAATAAAGGTTTTCTTTTGCAATGTTCCAGATTTCGTGTGCTTTTTGCATACGTGGATTAACACACAGGCCAACTGGGCCCCTGGCTTGGCATGGATGAAACTGGTACCCAGGCTGGCTCAGGCATGCATGACGTGGCCTCCCTTGACTGCCAGTTACCAGGCGGCAGGACATGACCATATTAGAGCCCTGGGAGTAGCTGGAGCCGCAGGTGGCAAGGAGCAGAGTTGGGCGCAATGCATGACTGGGACCTGGAGGCTGCAGGACAGTCCCAGTGCAGCCAGGTCCTGGCCCGGCCTGACCATGATCCTGTTATTAGCCAGGTGCTGCTACAACCACACTGAGCCACAGCGGGCTGAAGACCTGCTCCCAGACCTTGGTCTGCAATGCATGTGCCCACCAGGCAGTGGCTCTGCACTCCCAGCACTGTCTCCAGAGTGGACCTGCGGGTGGGGGAGGCTGCAGGTCCTGCCCCAGACCTCAGAGGCAGCATGTGTTCTCCGTCCACTGTTCCCATTGCGCCGGCCAGGGACAGAGCCTGTGGCTGCAGTGCAGGACATGGATCGGGGTGCCCCAGGCAATGAGGGCGTGAAGAGATTACTGGTTTGCCAGTGCTCTCTTCTGTAATTGAGTACAAAAAAGATCAGCGGGGTGGATTGTTATGCTGCATCCCCTGCTGTAATTTACTGTGAATTGTGTACTGAAATTGATTTGATTTAAAAGCTGTCACTTATACACAGTGGTGTAACAAATTAAAACACATCTCCTGTTTCAGTTATAATAAAGCTGTTTAATTTAGTGAGGATTAAACCCCCATCACACGTACAAATGCCCACTGGTAATACCCAAGGCAGGGCAGACTCCTTATCCCTCTCCTTAGCTGCAGTAGCTCTTACAGAGCCAAGAGCAATTACAGTTGGGAGGACAGGCCTCAGAGATCCCCAAGGTGCAGATCAGTGGAGAGGTAAGGAGACATTTTCCTATTGTTCCCTTTGACCGCAAGAGCATTTAACATGAAGGTCCCATTTCTGGACCCAGCATTAATAAGGAGTGAGTGTCAGTTCCAGATTGCTTGGGCTATGCTATAAAAAAGCTATAACAGCTCTCCCTGAATTTATCTGCTTGTGTATCTGGGACTCTAGAGGCAGTAGCTGCAACATCTTCTGTTAATGTTACAGTCTGTGCACACATTTCAGCAACACCCTCTGCCATGTCTAGCAGTCATTTATATTTTAAGCCGTCGTGCTTACTGATCATTTATTTATTAACACTCATTAGCATCCACCTCCAGAGTCCTTGTTCTTGGTTGTTGTCTGCTATTATAGTGTGAAGGCTCTGTCTTGTAGTGTTATACTGAAGGGCATCTAACTAGGTTCATGATTTCAGAAGCCCAGGACAATCATAGAAAGGGATATATGTTAGGGGAGTGTGAAACGGGCCATAATCAATTCGGAATCGGCCTGAATTTGTTGATTTGGATCACTGTCCCTGATTCAGTTTGGCCAAATCTGAATCTGAAGATTTGATGCTGATTCACAGAATTGGCAATTTGATCATAGACAGCTTTAAATGTTTTTTCTACATACCTTGTGGTTCCAGGCATGGCTTGTGAATGCTGCAATACTGGGGCAGATGGAGTATCCCACAGAAGCGTATGGGGGGCCCCCCGTGTGCTTGGTGACGAACCTGTGTCTGCCAGGGAGCGCGCAGGGGGGTGCCCTCTACCCCCCTAGCTCAGCAATTGGCCACAGGGGGGACCCTGGGTGCACCTCCAGACCCAGGAGGCACCAGTTGTTGAGCCAGGGAGGCGTGGGGGGGGGCCAATGCACTCTACAGCAGACCCGGAAGTGCAGTTCAAATGCACCAGTAAAAAGCATGCATTTTGCACAGCACACCCTCTGTTTGGAAAGCTGTGCACCCTCTGCAAACTTTTTGCCGCCCTTCTCTGCAAAGTCCTTAGGCACGGCTCACCTACTCAGTTTGCAGCCAAGCAAAACTCTGCAGCTGTTACATAGTGCTTTATCATTAACAAGTGAGGTGTTGAGGAATCACAGACTCATAGAAAAGGAGGGCAGGAAGAGAACTCCAGAGGTCATCTTGTCTAATCACCTGCCTGAGGCAGGATCATCCCTATCGAAACCATCCCATACAAGTAAGGACTTATATTAATGTAACCCTGGCAGCTGCACTACCTGCAGCCATGTCCAAATTTTTGGGATCCTGGGGTGCCAATAGGTCTCCGTCTACTCCCACTCTGTCTACAGGCTGGGAGCCTCCACTCATTGGAGTGCTCTCCCATGATCATCCCCACACCAAACCACACACTAAATAATTTTTTTATAATAATTATTTATAATAATTTATTATTTACAATAACTGAGACCGACAAATTCAACATCCCATAAATTACAAACAAAATATTTTCAGTGAGTTCAATAATAATCTATACCAGCAGATAAAGCAAATACTTATCATCTAACAAAAGCAATTATGTTATTAACTGTAACACTCAGGCAACTTATACCAGGATTTCCTGGTAGCAAAAAACCCCCCAAAAAACAAAACTGGCAAAAAAGCAGTGCAAAACATGCCAAAGTGGCGAATGCTGGGACAAATGCAGAGACAAATCCATCTCTGCGTGCTGTGAAGCCCCGGTTCCGAGGCACCATGAGACCCAGCCAGCCACTCCCTGGTTGGCTGGGGAACAGCGTGCCTTGAGATGGGGGAGCAAGGCAGCCCTGAGTTGACTCCACATACTTCAATGCAGGAGCTCTTCAGTTGAGCCCTCACGCTGAGGCACGCAAATACAGGGGAGCAGCCAGTCCAAGGCTACCGGGAGATCCCAGTGTAAAAAAAAAAACCATGGGAAAAACCCATCGTGGTGCATGCAACAGCAGTGTGCACTGCCAGAAATGGAGCCTCAGGTACGAGCCTCTTGCAGCCCCAGCAGAGCATGCTGAGTTGCCAGCTCCCGCGGGCAACACAGACGACGCTGTAGCTACCACCCTCGCTCTCCCTAAGACTAAACGTAAAGTGTTTGTCATGGGAGACTCCATCCTGAGGGGGACTGAGGGGGTAATCTGCTGCCCCGACCCCTTAGCCTGGGAAGTTTGCTTCTTCCCAGGAGCATGAATCGAGACTCTGCGGAGAAGATTCCTAAGCTCCTCCAGTCCACTGACCACTATCCCATGCTCCTCATCCATGTGGGCATCAATGACACAGCTCGGAGTGCTCCCAGCTGGGTCATGAGGCGCTACAGGGATTTGGGTGCGGGTCTAAAGGGTCTGGGGGCACAGGTGGTGTTTTCTTCGATCCTCCCAGTCTTGGGCTATGGGCTGAGGAGGGAGAAGAGGATCCAGGTAGTGAACCAAAGACTGCGGCGCTGGTGTCATCAGGAAGGCTTTGGCTTCCATGACCACAGTCTGCTCTTTGGAGAGAGAGGCAGCAAGCTGCTGGGAAGAGATGGCCTCCACCTCTCTCCCCTGGGGAGGAGGCTCTTCTCAGCCAGACTGGCTGACCTGCTCCACCGGGCTTTAAATTAAGCCCGCCGGGGGATGGGGGGACTAGCGCCACTGCTGGCCCACTGAGCGGCTCTTGCAAAGCCAGCAGGCCAAGGCATATAAGGGAGCCCACCCCAGCCTCAGCCCTGGAACAAACTGTAGTCAGGGCATGGGCCCCCAAGGGGACACTTGCATGTCTATACACAAATGCCAGGAGCCTGGGGAATAAACAGGAGGAACTTGTTCTCCTGCTAAATGCAAATAACTATGATGTCATAGGGATAACGGAGACCTGATGGGACTCCACCCATGACTGGACTATGGGTATAGATGGCTATACCCTGTACAGGAGGGATCGAGTGGACAAAAGGGGTGGGGGCGTAGCTCTCTATGTCAAGGAAAGCTACAAGCTGACATTGGCACCCGCGATGGATGACTTGAGACCCTCTGGGTTAAAATCCATGGGGAACACAGCACAGGGGATACTATGGTGGGAATCTACTACAGACCCCCTACCCAGGGTCAAGAACTTGATCAGGAGTTCACCAGGGAATTGGCTGAGGTCGCACACTCCCGGTGTATGGTTGTCATGGGAGACTTTAACTACCCAGACACCTCGTGGGAGGAGCACTCGGGCAAATCCGAGCGGTCACAAAGCTTTCTCTCCTGAGTGGATGAGCTCTATCTGATGCAGGAAGTCTATGGGCCGACAAAAGGTAAAGCGTTGCTTGACCTCATACTGGCAACCGGGGATGACCTAATCAGTGACCTAACGGTCGAAGGGAAGCTGGGTGACAGTGACCATGAGCTGATCACCTTCACCATCTGCCATAAAGCTGGCAAGTCAGTCAGCAATACAGAAGTCCTCGACTTCAGGAAAGCTGACTTTGACAAGCTAAGCAGGCTTGTCAGTGAGGCCCTAAAAGGCCACAACCCAATGGAGAAGGGAGTTCAGGACGAGTGGTTGCTCCTCAAGGGAGCAATCCTGGATGCACAAGCAAAGTCCATCCCGTCTCAGAGGAAAGGCAGCAAAAGGGCACAGCAGCCCCCTTGGCTCTCCAGGGAACTAGCAGACCTCCTGCATCTTAAAAGGAAGACCTACAAAGGATGGAGGACTGGAACCTCCACCAAGGAGGAATATTCTGCACTGGTCCGGACCTGCAGGGAGCAAATCAGGAAAGCCAAGGCTGCAACAGAACTCCAACTAGCTACAAATATCAAGAACAATAAAAAGTCCTTTTTTAGATATGTGGGGAGCTGGAGGAAAAGCAAGGGCAACGTTGGACCCCTGCTAAACCAGATGAGGCAACTGACAACTGATGCCTAGGAAAAAGCAAACTTGCTAAATGGGTACTTTGTGTCAGTTTTTCACCAGTCCCATGGGATGGCCCTGCCCACTATGGGTCAGGGAGGCCCAGGTGAAGGAGATTCCTTGCCCTCCATCGAAGCTGACTTCGTGAAGGAACACCTTGACAGGCTGGATACCTTCAAGTCAGCTGCCCCGATGGTATACATCCAAGGGTACGCAGGGGGCTGGCGAGCATCATAGCTCAGCCCCTGGCACGGATCTTTGAGAGCTCCCGGAGCTCTGGTGAAGTGCCCGAAGATTGGAAGAAGGCCAGTGTTGTGCCTGTCTTCAAGAAAGGAAGGAAAATAGATCCAGCGAACTACAGGCCCATCAGCCTGACCTCTATTCTGGGGAAGGTCTTGGAAAAGATTATCAAGGAGGCCATCCTATCAGACTAGCTGAAGGCAATATCCTGAGGGATGCCCAGCATGAGTTGGTTGCGGGTAGGTCTTGCTTGACTAATCTAATTTCCTTTTATGACCAGGTGACATCACCTAGACAAGGGGGAAGAGATCGACATTGTATATCTTGACTTTAAAAAAGCCTTCGATCTGGTATCCCATGATCACCTCTTGGCTAAACTGGCTAACAGTGGCCTTGACCTCACCACGATCCATTGGCTGAGGAATTGGTTCCGTGGTCAGACCCAGAGGGTAGTGGTTGACGGGAGCCAATTGTCTTGGTGCATTGTGAACAGTGGGGTCCCTCAAGACTCTGTCCTAGGGCCTATACTATTTAACATCTTCATCAATGATGTGGACATTGGTGTCAGAAGTGGACTGACCAAGTTTGCTGACGACACCAAACTCTGGGGTAAAGCATCCACACCTGAGGACAGGAGGGTGATCCAGGCTGATCTTGACAGGCTCATGAAATGGGCCGACGAGAACCTGATGGTGTTCAACACCAAAAAATGCAAGGTTCTCCACCTTGGGAGGAAAAACCTGCAGCATGCTTATAGGCTTGGTAGTGCTACGCTGGTTAGCACTACAGATGAAAGGGACTTGGGGGTCATGGTTGACCACAAGATGAACATGGGCCTTCAGTGTGATGCTGCATCTAGTAAAGAGAGCAAAACGCTGGCTTGCATCCATAGATGCTTCTCAAGCAAATTCCGGGACGTCATGCTCCTGTTGTACTCGGCCTTGGTGAGGCTGCAGCTGGAGTACTGCGTCCAGTTTTGGGCTCTACAATTCAAAAAGGTTGTGGAGAAGCTTGAGAGGGTGCAGAGGAGAGCCACGCGCATGATCAGAGGTCAGGAAAACAGACCTTATGATGAGAGGCTCAGAACCATGGGGCTCTTCAGCCTGGAAAAGCACAAGCTCAGGGGTGATCTGATGGCCACCTATGAGTTTATCAGGGGTGCTCATCAGGATCTGGGGGAATGTCTGTTCACCAGAGCACCCCAAGGGATGACAAGATCGAACGGTCACAAGCTCCGCCACGACCGATTCAGACTGGACATAAGAAAGAACTTCTTCACTGTCTGAGCCCCCAAGGTTTGGAATAGACTGCTGCCAGAAGCAGTTCAAGCACCCACTTTGAACGCCTTCAAGACACATTTGGATGCTTATCTTGCTGGGATCCTACGATCCCTGCTGACTTCTTGCTCCTGGGGCAGGGGGCTGGACTCGATGATCCTCTGGGGTCCCTTCCAGCCCAAATGTCTGTGAAATCTATGAGCCTGGCCAGCCAGAGCCACGCTCTGGTTGCCAGTCAGGCTACGAGCAGCCAGATCAGTGCCACTGCTGCCCCAGGACCCCAGATAAGGCTGCTAAGGCCAGTATAGGTGCTGGCCCCATAGTTCCCTACCCCAATGGGGACGCTTTGCCCTGTACCAAACCTCATGTGTAAGGGAGTACACAGCAGTAAAAAGCAGTGGCACAAATCTGTGCCGCTGCTATTTTGGTCACAGCAAACGCACACCTCTGCATGTGGGGACACACCCAAGATATCCAAGAGGACCATGACCTCACTAGAGAGGAAGGCATTACTTCTCTCCACAGTCCATACAAGTCCGACCATGGGGTAAAATTCCTTCCTGATCACAAATTTGGTGATCTGTCTGACCCTGCGCAAAGAGGCAGGACCCTCCAGCCAGGAATTTCTGGATTTTAATTCCAGCAGGAACATTTCCACACCCCAGTTAAAATCCCCAGTCTTGGTTGCAGCCAACACCCAATGCTTCTGAGGAAGATGACCTCCCACCCAACCTCTGATACTTGTAGCAAAAGAAGGGGAGTGGGGGAAATTCCTTCCCAACACCTTGTAGCAACTAGCAAAGCCCAGAAGCATGGGAAATACTAAGAACCCTCCATTCTGCTCTGCAACCTGGGAACAGCGAGAGTATTATGTATTTAATGCAAGATCGTTGCAATTGGGTGGAATGAGTTGGTGGGCCGCAGGGGTCCCAATTGTGAGATGTCCATTGTGACTTGTCCCCAGGAGGTGACCCAGCAGGGCCAAGAGTTGAAAAGATCCTTAAAGTCTACATGCCCCTATCAGTCCTAGCAATGGTTCTGGCAGGGCAGAACTGAAGCATATCTGAAGGAAGGAATAGGAGAGAAGATTGCCCTGCTTCTGCCTCACTGGCTGCGCTGCCACCATTGAGATTCAATAGGACAGACTAATTAAAAATACATGGTAACATTACTCATCCTCCACCCTCTCCAACCTGATATTATCCTGCTGTCCTTTCACGAAGAGGGAGGAGTTTGCAGGCTGCAGAGTATGTTACAGCATCAGCCATGGATGCTGGGCAGGTGAGTGCTGTAGGGACCTGCTTAGGGGTCTGCATGGTCCCTGAGGGGCTATCAGGTATAGCTGTTCTCTCACTGCAAACTGCCCTGTCAGGATCAGCTCAGCCTGACCACTGATCTGCTGCTTTTGACTCCTTGGCCTACGTGCCCACCACTTTCATATGAGGCTTACTGGGAAAAGATTCTGTTTGGAGCTGGCCAGTGGTCAGAGGCTGGGTAGATGGCTTCCCTTATGCTTCTCACTCAGCTCCCTCATGGTATGCACTCAGGAGCCCTTAGACCCATGCTTTCTCTTGTCTTTTCTTCCAGGTTCAGCAGGAAGCGTGTGTGAGAGCAGCTGTAGGACTGCGACAGGCAGCAGGTAGAGTGCCCCTGGGGAGTAAAGGGGGATGGTGTAAGCGGTTCCTTTAACCTACTGCCTTTTGCAGGCCATTTAGCTCTGGTATTAGTTCCTTAGGAAGTTCAGTGCCCACCAGTTCAGGCTCTTAGAACACAAACAGAACAAACCAAAATCATCTGCTTTCTCCAGACTTTAGAAGAGCCACTTTCTACTCTAGCTTTTCCCTAGCACAGCATCCTGGTTTCTCCTCCTTGCAAGCTATTTCCTCATAGCTTGCTCCCTTCTGCTCTCTCCTCTGAGGTTTTAAGCTCCCAGTGGGACACTCCCTCATTTGCAGAATGCCCCACAGCTGGATGTTTTTAATAGGGCTGGTTGTCCTTCTTAAGGGAACAGACCATGCTGTTACAGAAGGGTCCCTGAGAGTCCTCAGGCCCTTTCCTAGGGAACTGACTTGCCAGTGGGTTTGGACCACTGTTCTGGGTGTCTGGTTTAAAGCTCCCCGTGCTGGGTGTGATTGAAAGCAGAAACCATTCCCTGCTGTTTGGGATCTCAGCCTCAATTACAACAAGAAAACAACAAAAAACCAATAAAAACTCCTTCCCAACTTTCCCTAGGATAGCTTATAATGAGAATATTACTGAGACCAAGGGTACTGAGAGCAGCTAAGGAAGAGTTTCAGAGGCAGCCATCAAAGGCATGGAGAGGGAAGCAGAGAAGGAATGGGCTAGGTGAAAAGGTGCTGATCTGGCCCCTTGGGTATTGCACAAGTGGTCTTTGAACTGCTGGTACCTCAGGGTAAAGGGCACTGGAAGCAAGAGAACTCTATCTGTCTTCAGTCTAGTCAGGAGATCCAGGACCTCATGGTCAACCTCCTTCTTGCTTTGGCCAAATTTGCTGTCTTCCAGACCAGGAGGGAAGCCCTGGCTGGGAAGGAACCTGGGTAACTGTAGGGCTGCTGTCCTATCACTCCTCCACTTATATTTCTGGTCAGAGTTTCACTGGGTGATATCCACAAGCTCCTTGGCTGTGGTCAAGGGGCAGTGGGCACTGACCAGTGTTCTCTGTTCAGTGTCTTGCCTTGGAACCCTTGTTATTAACCTGTGACCTTTACTCTTGTTGCTATTTTCTCTTTTGTTGTCCCAAGAGTTCAATAACTGTATACTTAGTAACTTCCCTTTATTTAAGAGAGGCTTATCTTATAGTTTCTTGGTAAGCCTATGCCTAATGATTCCGTGCAGTAAATAGGCTTGTTCAGCAGAGCCCAGTCTATCTTCAGCCTGATGACAAAGGGGGCTGGTCAGGCTCCTGTTCCATGTGGTAATGTGTGGCCAGCCCTTGGAAGTAAGTGTCTCTTTTTGATGCCCATGGTTTCCTGTTTGCTGAGATCTGAACTTTCCTCTTTAGTGATAATTAGGTTTAGTAAAAAGAGGCATACATGAATGAGAAAAACAGGTTCTATTCTGTAGCAGTAGGCAACCCTGGCAGACCTTAAGTCTATCTCTACTAACTGGTTACTCCCTAACTGAGAGACAATCTCCCAATTCCTGTATCTTCTAAACTAGGGAGGGTCTCTAAATTATAATTTTTATCATTACACCCCTTGTCTTGCCCCAGTACAGTGTGATACAAGAGGAACCCAGGGCTATTTTCAGGCTGCAAATCTGCACATATTCCAGTTGAGCAATCAGCACTTGCGTTGTTCTCTTAGCCACAGCTTCTCCTGTGGCCCTAGCCTGATCTTGTGGGTACTACTTCCTGCTCTGCTGCAGAGAAATAGCAGTCCAGTCCAGCTACCACCAGGTTCAGTGACCTATTCCACTACCCAGAGCAGATGCAGAGAAAGCCCAGAGGGGCCAGGACGAGGCTGATGAGCTTTGTGAAGGGGAATGGGTTTGGGGCAGTGAGAGGTTATAACATCAAACGCAGTCTGGAGTCACTGGGTGAAATGCCTGTGGAAATCTGTGCCATATTCACTGTGTTGTAAATGGTAGGTTGGATCACTCATTTTAGACACCTCCTGATGGCAGAACAAGGCACCACACAAGGGTCTTCTTGATCCTTTCACCTCCATTGTTTGACTTGACTTCACTGCTCAGTCTGAGCCTTGCCTGTCAGACGCCCTCCACCCACAATGCAAGTCTGAACATATATATGAGCCCCATTGTGCCTGGTTGTAGAGGAGACTGAACTTAAAGACACCAAACCAGAGCTGAGCAGTGAAGGGACTCATCAGCCCCTACCTGCCTCTGCTGGAGTGTGGTCTCCCAGAGCTAATGCTATGATACAGTCCCAGGCACCACTGAGCTGTGAGTACATGGTTGTGGGGGGAGAGGAAGAAGCCACTTCCCCAAACTGCCTCCTTACTTCATGTTTCAGGCCTGGAGAAGCATGAGAGTCTCATGATTGTTAATGAAGATGCCAAACAGTTGATTTTCAAGAACAAGGCAGACAAGGGAATTCAGGTGAGAGGCTGGGGGGCAGCAGAGCTGGGGCCTCAACCTGGCCAAGGGTGGGGAGGGGAGTGGGGTTTCAGGGTAAAGGCTAACACATGGAGCCAGTGTCACATGTCAGGTACAGGTGTCCAGCAGATGTTTGTGTAGGATGGTTGCTTGTGTCCAGAATGTGACTTAGTGACTATGTCCAGGGAAGGAGTTGACCCACCCTGCTGAGCCCCCCAGCCAGGCACAGGACAAAGCAGTGATGCTGAGTTCTTTTTCCAAATCTGCCTTTGAGCCTTTAAGCTTCAGAGAGTCCCCTGCCCTACTGTGTTAGGAAGGGGGCCCCGGGGATATCTCAGGCCCAGGGCTCGCTTGTAGGCCTGGTTCATTGCAGCTCTTAGCCCTGATCCCCTTCATGCCATCCTGCTGTGCTAGGTCTGCCTCCTGCTCTCTACTAATCTACAGCTCTAGATAGAGCACAAGGGAGCAGGTCACTGAAGGCTCATCCCCTGTTCAGAGTAGGGAAGGACCACATGTGGAACCATGGATACAGGCCCACTGTCTCCAGCTGGAAGTGATACTCCCACACCCAACACTGGGGGCAGAATGTCCTGGAGGTTAGGGAGAGCTGGAGAGAGGGCAAGGCAGGAGAACAGGTAAGTGGGATTGAGCACTGACTCAATTGTCTTTTCATTCCAGGATGGCAGCTTCGCATTTGACAGCATCTTTAGTCTGGATGCCGAGCAGGTACAGTAGGTTCTAGGCATGTCCAAGCTGGGAAGGGAGAAGGCCTAAGGCCTCATAACCCTAAAGCCTGCACCTTAGATTGAAGGCAACCTACTAGGGTAAGCCATGAGCAGATCCATCTGTCCTGTGGCTCTGTCTAGACCAGAGGCAGGCAATTATTTTGGGCGGAGGACCACTTACCGAGTTTTGGCAAGTCATCGAGGGCCGCATGGGTAGCCCCGCCCCTTGATAGGTGCCCCGCCCCCTGGTTGCCATCTTGGGATCAGAAGCCCCCTAACCCCTGACCTTTGCCACCAGAAGTCCCTCCCCTTGTCCCCCAGAAGTACTATTTTCAGCAAGAGGGTTTGCCATCTTGGAACCAGAAAAATACCAAATTATATTCTAAAAATCAAACATGTACAACATTCGTTAATTTAATTTCAAAAAATATTTTTGTCCTAATTTACACGTGTTTGTGTAGTGTTCATAGAGGTGATAGTATAATAGCTTAAAATGAAGTCATACTCTTGTATATTGTGGGAGGGTGGGTATAGGTTTGTGGGTATGTGGGGTGTGGGGGAGAGTGTGGGTACATGTGTGGGATTTATGGGGGTGAATAGGCATGAGTGGTGTGGTTGTGTGGGGTGTGGGTGTGTGTGGATTTTGTAGGGAGCTGTGAGTGTGTGGAAGGAGGGTAACTGGGGAGGGTTGTGGCTTGTGTGGAGAAGGAAGGCTTGCCTGCAGCCCACCCCCCACCCCACGGCAGGCAGAGCCCCAACCAGCACTCCTGCAAGCCCAGGCTCCGCGCTCCTGCTGCTCCTGGTCCCAGGTCACCAGTCCAGGCCCTGTGCTCCTGCTTGCTGCCACTTTCCCCCGTTTGCCACCACTGTCCTTCTGCCACTTCTGCATCTCTCCCCTCCCCCTCACCACTCCGGCACCACATTTCAGCTGCTCCTGCAGTCCCAGTGATGGAGCTGGGAACCAGGTGGTGCTGGAGCTGCTGGCGGGTGAGTGGGGGGGGGGGGGGGGGGGGGGCAGTGCGGAAATGGCTGGGCCAGGTGGGGGGAAGGGGCAGTGAGCGGGTGCATGGAGCACAGCAACAGGTGGGCGGGAGCGTGGGGGCCTGTGCTGCTGCACTGGGGCCAGCACCAGTGGGGCCCAGAGCAGGGTAGCAGGCGTGTGGGGTCTGCCCTGGCAGGGGCCTATGGAGCTGGGCTGGTTCCTTCTCTCTCTGCTTGAGCAGTGCAGCCCAGCTCCATACAAACCCTGGCAGTCCAGACCCCATGCTCTTAGGCAGAACCTGCTGCTTGGTGCAGAGGAAAGCAGCTCCCACCGTTTCGCCACTGCCAGGCAGTTTTAGCTGAGTCAGTCACTTGGAGCCCACACAGGGCTGCCTGTGCATGCTCTGCACTGCCACCACTGCCCCACAGGACAGCCCTGCTTGGGCTTTGGGTGGCTGCACCAGGAAGTCCTGGGGGAGTCCAGGGGGAGCGGTTAGGTTCAATCATTGATGCTTTCATCCCAAATACTGCACAGGGTGACCTATCTCCCTTAGTGATGAGGCTGGCTCCCAGCAGACTGATGCCATGATATCCCAGCCTGCTTTTCCAGGGACAGACTGGCCTAGGAGCTTGCATTAATTAAAGTCTCCCAGCCCAGGTGGTAAATGCCCTGTAGTTTAACCGGATGAGCACATTTTAACAGTCTGTGTAGATCTACCCCTCCTGAGAACCAGCATCAGAACCCACAAAAGACATCACCAACCCTTCCAGTCTATGCTAGGGATGTTTTATTAGCAGAGGGTGCTCTGGAGAGAAGCATCACCCTGAGGTTTGGGACTGTTGCCAAGGGTCTTGCCTGCTACCCAGCAACTAGTGTTTTTGACCACTACCCGTTTCTTCTTTAATGCCTGGGTCCTGAATCCCTCCCCTAGCTGGGATGTTGTCTGTGAACCACCCTTGAAGGATTAGATAGCGTTAGAGTGATCCTGTAGTCATAATGGTTCAGGAAATTTGTGAGTGGCAAGGATTTTTTGATGGTGATATTTTTTATTAAATGCATGGTTGGAAGGAATGAGACAAGGTCTTGAATCAAATGCATTCTTCTTTGGGTCAAAGCTTTGCATTTAAAAACTTGTTTAAGTCTACACTAACCATGCAATTAATCCAATAAAAGAAACCACCCACAAGAATCTTTGCTTTCCAGGATAAGGTGTTCTTGGAGCTATTGAGACCCCTGCTGGTGATGGTGCCCCTTGGCTACAGTGTCTCTCTGTTGCTCTGGGAAGCCAACCACTCCAGGACCCAGTCACAGTTCCACAGCACTGGATGGCAGTGTAGCATGGTCCAGCAGGTGAGGACACTGCGTGAGAAGCTCCTGCTATATCCCATGGGACCCCCTGCCTTTCAGATGTTCAGGATTGATATTTCACCCCAGCTTCCTTCACCCAAGGGCATAAAGTGAATGTTTTGCCTGCAGGTTGCCTAGGGCAAGAAGAAATATGCTCAGGTGTACTGGGCACAGTTTCTTAGAGGTGCATTAGACAGTGTCCCAGGGGTCAGGGAATAGCTGTGGCAACTGGACACAGTCCCTGGACCAGCATCCAAGAGGTCACAAAGCAGTCTGGAGTCCACTAGATATGGAGTCCCAGAGGTCAGGGAGCAGCTGGGGGCCAGTGGTTAGTGTCCCATGAAGCCATCTGATGCCATCCCAGGGTCAAGGGTAGCCAGGGGCCAGCATTGTGCTTATTCTGTAGTCTGTTGCATCCACCTGAGTCTTGTAAGAGTGCAGGGAGGGAGGGAGGAAGCCTAGGGACACTACTGTTTCTGTCCTTGTCCCTCATGCAGTATGGTTTTGGATCTGAGCTCCCAGCTCACTCAAGGGGACCCCGAAATCCATGGGAGTTGCCCTTGGGTGTCTGAGGGAAGACCTGATTCCAGTATCAGAAAGAACCCTCAAGAAAAAGTATGTGGGGCCTGGGGAGCAAACCAAAGCCCTCTGAGCATTTGTAATCCTTCTCCAGGTGATAGACACCATCTTCCAGGAGCTTGAGACCTTAGGGGGAAGTGTAAGGGATCTGTACACTGTCAGCTTTGTCCAGGTAAGATGGAGGGAGGGGGCAGCCAATGTGTTGGAAGCCATGAAGTCCCTCAAGGGGTCAGGTGTCTGACCCACTGCTGATCCTACCCTGGGCCATTGGGGAATTATTTTATACATCCTGTGAGAGCAATACCCCTCACTGGAGGTATGTATGCAGGGGTGTGATGGGGCCCTCCAGCCACCTTCTCCACAGCCTGATGACTGGCCTGTCACAGGTCCTATCTTCTCTTCACCATTGCCTACCTGGCTAGCGCAGCTGTGGTTTTGGCCCCATTGTGATTCCTCATGTGTAGGGCATGGGAATGCCTGTCTCCCAGAGCCAATGTATTAAATGTCAACGTTGGAGACAGGAGGATCCGGGCAAAGGCACTGAAGAGTCAGAAAGCATGAGGACTACCCTAAGCAGAGAGCAGATTTAGATTGGACACTAGGAGGAACTTCTTCACAGTTCGAGTGGCCAAGGTCTGGAACGGGCTCCCAAGGGAGGTGGTGCTCTCCCCTACCCTGGGGGTCTTCAAGAGGAGGTTAGATGAGTATCTAGCTGGGGTCATCTAGACCCAGCACTCTTTCCTGCTTATGCAGGGGGTCGGACTCGATGATCTATTGAGGTCCCTTCCGACCCTAACATCTATGAATCTATGAATCTATAAGACAATGGTCTGGGGTTTCTTGTGTGCAGAAGCATGTCCTCCACCCCACCTAAGTTCCTGCTTCTGGTTCCGTATGGCAACCGGAGTGGCTTTTCCTTCCTCCTCATGTTTCTGTTTCTTTCCTAAGCCTGTGTGTAGGAAGTTACAGCCAAATGCACAAATACAATGTGAAGAACAACAAGGTAGTCTGTAGCACTGCAGAAAGGGCCCTGGGGTTAAAGTGAACCAAAAGCTGCATATAAGCCAAGAGTGTACTATTGTTGCAAAAAAAAGTCAGTAGCATACTAGGCTGTATGAACAAGAGGACGGCATGCAAGTCACAGAAAGTGATTCTTCTACTTTCCTCAGCACTGCTGAGGCCTCACCTGGAGAACTGTGTCTAGTTTGGGGCACCTTACTTCAAGAAACTGTAGACAAATTGGAATGAGTCCAGATGAGAGTAACAAAGATGACTGAAGGTTTAGAAAACATAACATTGAGGAAAAGTTAAAAGAACTGCAATTATTTAGTTTGGAGAAGAGAAAACTGGGGGGGGGGGGCGTTGCTAGTAGTCTTCTGGCTATAAAAAGGACAGAGATGGATTGTTCTCAGTGTCTGCAGAGGACAAGACAAGAAGCCACAACAAGGGAAGTTTAGATTAGATATTAGGTCCTGGAGAACAAGTGGTTGGACTAGCTGTTCTCTCAAGGTCCCTTTCAGAGTTGCCAACTGTCCAAAAATTTACAAACAGTCGATACAAAAACAGCTAAAATGCCTGTCTGTAAAGTCTATAAAAAGCATGGAATATTCCATAAGTAACTAAGCAATGGGGAGGTTTATGAACAGGGCTGGATGTTGAAGGACAAAGATAGCACGTCATTGCCACCTGGTATCTGACGAGGAGCACAGCACCCTGCAGGAAGCATTCTCTCAGGGCTTTGTAGCCCACTTAGCCTTCTCCCCCATCCCCCAGCCATGTGCTACTGCTGCTGCTGCTCCTGCATTCTGTCCTGGGTCACAGGTAGGCAGGCAATAGGGAGACCCCTACTGCTGGGATGCGGGTTGGGGCCTGTGGGGCTGAGTTGTGGGGGGGAACAGAATAGCTCAGGGTATAGTAGGGGGCATCAGGGTATAGGGGTAAGTAGAGAACCCCTGGAGTGGAGGCAGCACAGTGTAACGTCATTGCTGCAATCAAGCATGGTTGCCAACACAAGACCATTTTTATTATAGATAAACTGAAAACTTTTTACTGTGGTTGGTGTTAAACCTCTAAATTTGAACCCAGCCCTTGTTCAGGGCCTGTCAAAGGAGTTACATTTACATTATGCAAAACACCTGTCAGTAAAAACATATGCCAGTAAAAAAGTTTGTTGTCAGTAAAAAGTCTGCAGATTGCCAGTAAAAAAAAAAAAATGGCTTGGGTTAGCAACCCTGATCCAGTCCTGATTTCCCTGATTCTCTGATTCTGCCTGATCACCTCTGTGCTGCACGCCACCAGTCTGGCTTTTGGTGTTCAAAGTGAGGAGCCCGTTAACCCCTGCCCTTCTGCTTGTGCTGCCAGTGACAGTTGTGCAAAGCAGACGTAATCAGAATAGAAACATTTTAAACATTTTAAATACTGGCACCCATGGGAAGCCCTGATCCAGTGACTGGCCACAGGTTGAGTCCTGCGCAGGGGCATGTCACAGTTCTCACAGGTCCAGCTATGATGGTCCTTCCATTCAGTCACAAGGACCACCTGGCTGTTTAAAGAAATGGACATTCAGGTGTTTGCACTCAGGGGTGACTTCTCGTTTTCTCTAGTGCAGGCCAAAGATGGGGGTCAGCAGTTTAGATGTTGGCATGTAAGGCCCATGAATTAGCTGCTCTTAAGAAATGGAGGCCTTTGGTTTCCTAAGAGCAAAAATCCTGTTTCCTACAGCCACTATTAGGGGAATAGGCAAGCTCACAGAGGAGTAGCAGCAGGAGCTCTGGGCAGTTAAACCAGGGTCAATTTTAGTGAGATGATTATTTTTTTAATGTGAAAGAATATATCTAGCCAGGAATCCTGCCTACCAGTACAGTCCCCACCTCTCCCAAAGGCCTGGTCCCAAGCTTACTGATATCACAGATTTCAGTGAGTCCCAGATATGTCCAATTCTTTTAGTATTTCTAAGACCACTCACACCTATGAGAAATTTTGAGGGCCTTTCATGTGCCCTCTGGAGAAACACCTCCAACCACAGCCCACACTTCATCTTCTCTGTGCCAGTCCTCTACACCACTTCTCTATGCCAGCCCCCAACACTTGTGGTGACACTGTGACACTGCCTGGGCCTGGCCAGAACCAGGCTTATACTGCTAACTGAATTCCCCATTTCCTTTTCACATTTCTACATGTCCCCCATGGAGACCCACCCATGGTTCCAGTTAAGCTGCTTGATAGCTCCTTGCCACCCAGCTGGACACTTCTAGTATTGTAGCAGGTTGGAACAAGATCTAAGTCTGGCTGTGTTGATTTGAGTGGCTATGGTTTTGTGACTATTGTAAGTGTAGGAAGCTCTGCTCCAGATTCCTAAGGTGTGCATCCTGGTCAGTGGGATCAGAGCAGCTCTAGCTATAACAGAGAGCTTAGCTGTGAACAGTGGATTTAGTGGTGGACTCAGGATGAAAGCGAGCAGAATGCAGATAGCTGTAGCATTCAGTTGGTTTCCAGTACAATGTGGACACTACAAAGCTTCACAGTGAAGTCCAAGAAATAAAGTTACTGGGTGAAGTATTAAAGAGTCAATTTGATAGAGGGGTGGAAGATGTTTAAGCCCTGGTGGGATTTTTCTAGAGCAATTGACTCTTATAGCACCCTAGAGTGCCATAAGATCATTTTAAGGGGGCCTGTAGGATACTGTTCAATATTAACACTGTTAGGTGAGCAAACACCTATGCATGATTCACAAGATAAACCTAGAAATTTCAAACAGGAATCTATCATGTGAAAAACATTCTGGCCTGTGTGAAGTTGGTCTGCTATCCATAGTGTGTGGTTTTAGCAGGTCTTAAAGACTGTTAAATTAGTATTAATTATTTTAAGCAAAATAGTGTGAGAAAAGCAAAACTAAGTCCCCTGGAGTGAAATACTTCTTGGAAGATTAGCCAGGCCCAGAACATTTAATCTTCATAAAGTGTTGGCTGTAAATTGTAAAACAGCTTATTTCTGTTAAGTGTAATTGGGAATAGAGTGTATCTAGATATATTCATGTAACGCACGATCTATATTTTCTCATTTTAATGCTAGCCATATAGCTCTTAGAAGTTTAGTATAGTTTGCTGTGTGATTAATTCATATATTTTCTGTTTTGCTGGGTACCAAAGGGCTGGTCTAATATTGTGCCATGGACCCTAGCTCCCCTGGGAGGTTGGGGTGGGGGGTCAACACCTGCTGTGGTCTTTCTGAGTTTTTTTGCCACAGAAGAATTGCTCTATTATTTTTCCATAGTAAAAAAAAATGAAAGTGAAGAGTTTTTCCAAGGGTGCCTGGCATCTAATGGGGGGTACCTTGAGTCTAAAAGGGTTCAGAACCACTGTTTTAGAGATTCCTTCCTGTGTGTCTACATGATGAAGATATCATTGAGGTACCTCAGGTATATTAGGGCAATGAGAGGGAAGCTGCAGAGGAAGCAAGACTTTAACATTTGTAATAAAAATACTGGCATATTGGTGGGCCATGTGTGGCAGTGCCATTCATTTATAGGTATAGTGAATTTCCAAATCTGACATAGTTGTGTGTCCAGATGAAGTGGGAGACTGTAATGGTAACAGAAGTGGTGCTGGCATTGGGGATAATGTTCCTTGTGGATTGTAATCTGTCCTCATGGAGGATTTTGGTGCACATAGATATGATGTCCATAGTAGCTAATATGATGTTTGCTGGAAGCTTGTCAATGGACCCTAGTTTCTTGTGGAACTCTGGTGTCCTTGAAATAGCTTCAAATGATAGCTGAAGCAAACCAATCACTCTTTACTATAGCTAGCAGAAGAAATATATAGATCTAGACAAAATAGTACATACTTTTCTGCATTTGCTGCTTCAGTTTCTTCACACAGGAGCATTCTTTGGCCCCAGGTCAGTGGTTTCTGAGGGGTCCAAGATCTACCTTCTTCCTCTCAACCTTGGAGTCTCTCTATTCTATGCAACTAGTTTCCTTCTTCCTTTGTTGGCCATGTGGTTAAATGAGACCCCTCTGTGATGGAATCATGCCGCTACTCCCCTTCCCTTTCCAAGCTTCTAGTGTCTCTATAAGTTCCTCTGATTTTCTCCCCAGTCTCCAAGGCTCTGTGGTTTCAATGCCCAGCACTAACACCTACACTCTGTGTTCTGCTCCCTGGAAAATTACACTGTTCCAAAGTTCCTCCCAGTTAGCCTGAATGATGGTTGATAAGCACACCTATCAGCTTTACCCAGGGTTATCACTGTTGGTAACCACTAATGCTTTCCAGGTTAGTACTACCCCTTGGCTCCCCTCCCTGCTCTCTGCCCCATGGTGATGTGAACTGAGCATTTCCCACCCAGACAGCTCACCACTGGCTCTGCTCCTTTGCATGCAGCTCTTGCTTACTACTAATGCTGTCCTTGTTTCAGTTCCATGGAGATGGAAAAGCCCATGACCTGCTCAGTCCCAGTAACCAAGCTCTGCAAGTGATGGAAGTCTCCCCTCTGGGTCTGTAAGTACCAGATGCCTCATCCTGGCTCCTCCCAGGTCATTAGCACAAAAGTTACAGTCACCAGCATTGAGTTGGACAATAGATAAGATGAGGCCACACAGACTGGTGATGGCTTTGGCAGCACAGCTATGAGTGAGGCACTGCCCTTGAGAATGGCTTATAGAGCTGGTCTTGGGGCGTCACGGCAATTGGTGATTGTGCTCAGGAAAAAGCATTGGCAGAGTGGGGACCAGGCTAGTAGGGCAGCACTCAGCAGAGATATTGGGGGAGCCCATTATGGGAGTGGCAAGGGGACATGGCTCAGAGTAGCAGTCATTGGCAGAATTGGGGGTGGAAGCACAACAACAGAGTACCTGAAGGTGTTGCCAAACTGTGGGGATTCCCAGCCAGGATCCCACTGCAGTTTCCCTTATTCACATGGGACTGTGAGCCAGTGTTTCCCAAAATGTGGGGCACATCTCCTTGGCTATGGGCATGTCCTAAAGCATCCCAACTAGCTGGGGGATGACTCCGTACTCTTGTAAGCTTCATACTCTTAACTTCTCTGCTTTCAGGGTGGTGGAGGAGGTGACAGAAATTGTTGTGTCCAGCTCTAAAGCTGCTTCCAGTTTCTACTCATGGGGGAATGAAGATGGCACAGCGCTGTCCTCAGGGTGTTTGCAGCATTTGCAGATGGCCCAACACCCCCCTGTGTAAGGATTGGGGTAAAGGGCGGGTAGCCCCTGTGGGATTGCTAGGTGGGGGTTTTCACACAGGGAGGGGTGAGGCCCTAGAAACAAGATCACACTCTGCACCTCTCTGTTAATGCCTTGGGACCAGCCCATCTACCCTCCATATTCCTGAGAGGTCTCCCAAGCAGGCCTAGTCCTATAAAGCTGGGCAATGCCCCCAGAGTGGAGGATGGTCACCTGCCATCTCTGTGGCCTTAGCTGGTTCTGGAGAGGGAGGGGAATGGGATAAGAAAAGGATCAGAAATGGAACAAAAGAGTCTTTCCCAAAGTCCAGGAAGGGGAAAGGTTAAAGAGGTTTCTGGCCAGATCTGAGCACTATGGACCAGCTTCTATTCCACCTGTTAGTAAGGCTCTACCTAAATTGTGGTGAAACAAAGGGTTTTTCATGACCTGTTCCTGGTGTGCAGAGCCAATTTCATGGGTATATCATAGTGGCCCTGCCCGTCGGCACTGATTGGCAGAGAGCCCCAGCTCCTTGGCGCTGATTGGTGGAGAAGCCTGGGGGGCAGGAGGGATGAGGGAGCCACTGCCATCTTGTCTGCTGCCCTTCATGCCTCCCCACCAGCCAGTTCCTTCCCTTCCCAACACCAAGAACTACTGTCTCCCCCTGGGGGGCCAGCAATTTATTTTTATTAAGTTTTGTTGTTGTTGTTGATTGTGTGGATTTTGTGGACGATCCTGGATTTCAGTTTCCGTGAAATCCAAGAAACTGTGAAACAGTAGGTCCCTACGTATTAGATGTATAAGTGGACTTAGGCGCCTAAGTGTAATTCTCTTCCATCCTGCTCCTGTCCCCGAAAAACTATTAATGCAAAATGGGTGGGTTGTCCTCCTTCTTGCTGCTTTCTGTGACTCATCTTTAAGTCTCAGACAACAGCATGTTACATAAGCAGATGTATTAATGGATTTTTCATGGACCTCAGCAGATTCATAAACTGTAAGGGCTGGAAGGGACCTTGCAAGACCATTGTGTCCAGCCCCACTGCACTAGGCAGGAAAGACAACTTGAGTCAGGTGACCCCAGCAAAGTGACCATCCAGTTTCCTCTTGAAGATTTCTAGGGTAAGTGATTGCACCACCTCTGGAGGGAGCCTATTCCACAGTCTGGACACCCTGACTGTAAAGAAGTTTTTTCCTAGTATTAAGCCTGAAATGGTCTTCCAGGAGTTTGTGGCCATTGCTCCTGGTTTTCGCCAAGGGTGCCCTGGTGAACAGTTGTTCACCAAGCCCCTGATGTATTCCCCTGATGTAGCAGTAAGCTGTTACCAAGTCCCCTCTCAGCCTTCTTTTTTTTAGGTTAAAGAGTCCCAGGTCCCTCAGCCTTTCATCGTATGGCTTGCCCTGCAAGTCTCTGATCATTTAGGAAGGATGTGGAGAAGCATGAAAGAGTCCAGAGGAGAGCCACACGCATGATCAGAGGGCAAGAGAACAGGCCTTATGAAGAAAGGCTGTGAGCTATGGGACTCTTCAGCCTGAAGAAGCTCAGGCTCAGGGGTGACATGGTGGCAGCCTATAAGTACATAAGGGGTGCGCATCAGGATCTGGGGGAACACCTGTTCACCAGAGCACCCCAGGGGATGACAAGGTCCAACAATCACAAACTCCTGCAAGACCGTTTCAGGCTGGACATAAGGAAAAATGTCTTTACTGTCTGAGCCCCCAAGGCCTGGAACAGACTCCCCCCCAGAGGTGGTACAAGCACCTACTCTGGACACTTTAAAAAAACATTTGGATGCTTATCTTGCTGTGACCCTTTGACCTTAGCTGACTTCCTGCCCCTTGGGCAGGGGGCTGAACCCAATGATCTTATGAGGTCCCTTCCAGCCCTAATGTCTATGAAATCTATGAAATCATATGGGTGGCTCTTCTGTGGACTCTCTCAAGCTTTACCACATCCAGAACTGGATGCAGTACTCCAGCTGTAATCTCACCCATGCTGAGTAAAACAGAAGAATAACTTCCTTTGGTTTGCTTGAGATGCATTGGTTGATGCATGCCAGAGTATTATTTGGCCTGCTTGCTACAGCATCGCACTGACAGCTCATATTCATACTGTGGTCTATTATTATCCCTAGGTCCCTTTCAGTTGTGGTGCTGGTCAGTTTGGCACCGCCAAGCCTGTAGGTATGTTGGCGATTGTTTGTCCCCAGGTGGAGCACTTTACATTTCTCGATGTTGAACTTCATCTGGTTCTGATCCACCCAACTTGCTAGTCTGTCTAGGTCCACCTGTACCTGCAGCCTGTCTTCAAGTGTGACTACATTCCCCCATAACTTGGTGTCGTCTGTGAACTTGGCTAGTGAGCTCTTCATGCCCACATCCAAATCATTGATAAAGAAGTTGAAAAGAACTAGACCAAGCATCAACCCGAGGGACACCACTGGCCACTTCTCACCAGTATGACACAGGTCCGTTCATTTGAACTCTCTGGGTCCTAGCCTGTAGCCAGCTTCCTACCCCCTAACTGTCACTCAGTTAATTCCACAGTCCTCCAATTCTTCCATGAGAACATTGTGGGATACCAGATCAAAGGCCTTTTGGAAGTCAAGGTATACAATGTCAACCTCCTCTCTCTTATCCAGGTGGTGAGTTACATGGTTGTAGAAGGAGATGAGATTGGTAAAACAAGACCTGCCTGCAACAAAGCCATGCTGGCTGTTGTTCAGGTTCCTACCTTCTGCAAGCCTATCACGCATAGACTCCTTAATGAATTTTTCCAGGATTTTCCCTGGGATACAAGTTAGGCTAATTGGCCTACAGTTACCCAAATCCTCTCTCCTCCTCTTCTTAAAGATGGGCACAACATTGGCCCTCTTCTAGTCCTCAGGGACCTCTTCGGAGCACCACGAGTTTTGGAAGAGTTTTGCCAGGGGTTCCGCGATGACTTCGGCCAGCTCTTTCAGCACTCTTAGATGAAGTTCGTCCAGTCCTGCTGACATATATGTCTAATTTTTTAATTGATCACACACCAGTTCAACATCAATAGTAGGAAGGTGGCCATTCCCACCATGCCCATTTTGTGCCCTATCTGGCATGATTTTCCCCTTGGCCCAGTGAAATACCGAAGCAAAGTAGTCATTCAGCAGGATGGAATAGAATTGTCCTTAGGTACCCAAGTCCACTGAGAGACCCAGTAGGTGGAATAGGCTACAGACTCTCTGTGCTTGCTGGGACCTGGCTTGGTCCCTGCAGTGGTTTGAGCCAATGTCCCTTCCTAGGCAGAGTATTCAAGTTTCCCAGGCACCTACCCAGGATGGGAAATTCTGGTAAATAGCACGGGTGTCAACATGTTACCAGGACTGACTCAGATCTGTGGCACTGTGGTGCTCACAAGCCCAAGCCTCCCACCCAGTTGGCATAGCCAGGGGGAGGGGCCCTTCCAGTTGCCGTGGCCTATTGCTGTGGGTTTGTGTGGAAGGTGAAAAGTATCCCTCCTAGCATATGCCCAGTCCCTCCTGTTTTCCCTAGGTGTGGCAGCCTGTTCACACTCACTGTGGAGCGGGATCTGGAGAGCTGTGGGCACCAGCGCTCAGCTGTCAGGATCTTCGAGTTCCCTGGCCAGGCTGGGCCCTGTGCAGAGCCGTATGTACCAGGGGATGGGGCAGCTCTGAGCTGCTACTCCAGGTGATGAGCCCCAGGCTCTTCTGTGCCTGCTGGCAGCCAGACTGCTGGCCCTTTACTGTCCTGGCAGTATGCAGGGCTGTCTTGCTGTCCCCACTCCATGGAGATAAAGTCCCTCCTTCCTCACATTCACCAGGCACTTCCCCCTGTGATTCCTGATATCTTTATTGGGGTCTCTGTTTTCTCTGACTCTTCCCTTGCCTAAGGGACATCTTTCCTGGGCCAGAGTATTACTAGAACTGCTCTGCCCATGGTCTTTCCATCCCCTGAGAATAGGATGCTTACAGATGACCAAAGCTGGGGGCACTGGGACCCCAGGAAAGGCTCCAGGGGCATCAAACAGCCTGGGGAAATCATCAAGAGAGCCACAAGTCCACCCAGTGCTACATCCAGACCTGGCTGCCACCCTGGCAAGACTGAGTTCTAGGGCAGATGAGCTCAAAGGTGCCCCCAGCTGGAGTCATGCTAGCCCACCCAGGGTGACACACTGCAATGGGCAATATGTGCACCAAGTGATGCTCAAGGACAAAGCCTTATCACAGGGCTGACACTGGAACTTACTGCTGTATCATGAAGTGGGAAAGAATCCCTGACGGTTGGAGTGAGGGCAGGTGTTGATGATCTGTCTGTCTAAAGCAGCAGCAGGGCCCTCAGCCCCTTGCTTCCCCATTATGGGTTAAGGCTGTATTGAGCCTGCCAGGTCACCAGTGGGGGACAGGGAGGGATTTCCCATGGACTGATGACATCCATATGCCAAGAGTATTGTCCTCTCCCTTCTCAGAGCACCCAGCACTGGCCCCATCACAAGCAGGATCTGGGCCAGGTGGGGGTGGGCTGTTCTGGAGCCCCAGGTCTCACCCATTGAAATGCTAATTGTGATGTTACTGCTTCTCTTCACCACTTCCCCCCCATGAAGCCATTCTTGGCCCTGCCCTTGGTTCTGCTACACTCCTTGCCCTGTCTCTTTGCAGGTTCTCCCCCCTGCTCCAGGCTCTGGCTGCTGGAGACCTGCCAGCAGAAGCTGGGTTCCTCCCTAGGATTCTCAAGCAGACGCTGGAAGGAAACAGCTTCACATTCCTGCTGCTGTGTCTGACCCTGCCAGGTCCTTACTTGTCATGATCAGCTATTCCCCACCAGGCAGGGTGGGGCATTGCTGGGAAGCACCAACGCCAAATCTCTGTGCTGGGCAAGCCCTAGAGTAGTGTTCCTCAGTGGGCTGAATCAGGGGCTGTGCAGGCATCTGGGACATCCCTTCAGGCAGGAATCCTGCTAGTCTGGAGGCAGGTGCTCTGCTAAGCTCTGAGCTGAGCTGAAAGAAGCCACGTTGTTGGCTCTTGTGTGATTCTACAGTCAGGCCAGGCAATAAACCGAAGAAAGAGACAGGCATAGTGGGATTAACACCTGCCCCTCCCCATTCCCCCTTGCAGCACTGCTCCAGACAGAGAGAACCAGATCCCTGCCCCCTCAGTGCTGTCCCAAGAAGAGGACCTCACTGCTGCACTTATCCAGCACTGGTTGCCTCAGGCCCATCCCCCAACCAGGATGCAAGAACCTTCTGCCCTGCAGCAGAAGCTTTCCCCTGTGTCTGGGCTCAGGTCAGGTTTCAGCAGGACACACACAGGCCCCTCATTTAGGACTGTCCCACTGCCTTACTGTAGCACCTGCCAGCTGCACTCACTCTGCAAAGCAGCTGTCCAGACCAGCAGGCAACAGACACTCTCTGGAGGGTCTATTTTGGGGCCTGATCATCACTCCGGTCACCAAAGCATGGTGGCTAATCTCTGCCACCCTGAATGGCTGGCCTGAACAATTGTTTCACGCCTGTTTGCTAAGGCCTACAATGCAATCCAGCCAAGTAGACTCCTGCCCCCTGGTCCCCTGGCTTCTGTCCCCTCTAGTGGTCTCAAGTATGCATTGCTTTGTGTCCTACTCAAGTAGCCTTTGTGGCTGGATATTCTCCATTTTTTTAGATGCCTCCACAGAAGAGATCCTGTCAGCCTTCTCACTGGCTGAGCAGGTGCGGGGACTGGCCAAGAAGGTCTCACCAACCCTCTGGGATCCTACCAAAGTGGCCTTGAGGCAGCGAGCAGAGATCCAAGAACTGAGGGCCCAGCTCCTCTTCAGGAACAGCCACTCCACACAGGACAGCATGATAGGCCAGCTGCAGAGAGCACTGAGGGAGCTGCAGGTGGGAGATCCAGGCACACAGCATGTCCAGCTGGCTTTGCTGCCCCCAGATTAGGACACTGTCACCCAGCAGTATCTGTATCCCAGTGCTCTTCACAACCACACCTCTGCCATCCATGGTTACCATGCCAATGCATTCTGAGAAAATCTGTCCCTTAGCACTTCAGTAGGGGATGCTGTTCCAGGGAGCAATGCAGCTTATTGATGAATAGCACCAGAAGTGTATGCACCCCTCAGCCGGGCCTGCAAGCAGTGGGTGCTCATAGCTATGTGCATGTGCGCCATGTGGCAGTGTGCATACCCAATGCTGTCTCCAGATATACGGATCTGGCTTGTGTGACCATGCTACTGAGTTATGTGGCAGTAATGCTTCGGATCTAAATCTGAACAGAAGTAAGCCCCTTGTCTTAGAAGCCTGCCTGTAAGCACCCCAAGTGTTGCCCCTTGGGGAAGAGGGCATCTGTAGCTAAACAGGGAGCTGTGGACAGCTGGGCACAGCTTGCCACATGGAGCTAAGGGTCCAGCAGATGCTGGAGACTTTGTGTATGGTGCCTTTACTGTGACTTGGCTTTCTTGGCCAGCACTAGATCCTAGTGTGGGGATTCAAAGCACAGTGAAGTCTCCCTGGACTGTCTTCCAGGTGCTGAAGAACCAGAGTTGGGAGAAAAAGAAAGCAGCATCAGAAGCAAAAAACAAGAACCATAATCCTGGAGCCAAGGTGAGCCCTGGATCTTGCTATCAATCCTGCTGGGGTTGCACAGGCAGAGAGGTACTACAGGGCACAGGGCAGAGAGACGACCTTCCTCCAGCTGCACAGCTGGAGGAGTAGCTGGCACTGAAACAGATAAAGTGCTACACTCCTGCCCCACCCAAGCCATGCAGTGTATCCTGGGCATGCCACACTATATGGCCTTCAGCCAGGCACCTCTGGGGCTCGTCCCAGCACTTTATCCACCAGCAAGGTGGGATCTTCAGGATCTGGGCCCCACGGGGAACAGAAGTTCACACCCAGCCCTGATAATTGTGCACGGTGGGTTGGCTACCTGCCATGGAGAGCTAGAAATAGCTACACTTTCCCACTTGGGAGGAAGGCTGGGGAGTGGAGGGGACGAGGAGTGTGTGAAGAGCACAGGTTGGGAAAAGATCTGTCAAGGGTGTACAAGGCTGTATGGCTCTAGGCTCCACTTAGCTTTAATGTGCCCTTTTGGACATATCACACACTGCAGGGTCCAATACCACTGTGGCTGGGACAGGAAGATCAACTTGTGAACCAGGTGCTGACAGAGGAGTTGAGAAGCCAAGTGCTCCTGGGCAAAGACAACCCCAGACAGGCAGATGTCCAAGGTGGGGGAAGATTTCAGGGCTGGTTCCTGCTGCCCAGCCATGGGGCTTCAATGGCTGACCTGAGGGGGCAGACAGCTCTTCAAGTACAAGAAAATGTCCCTACCTCAGCCTGCCCCACACCAGCCCAGAGGGAAGGATAATGGATGCAACCTAGTGTGCCCTAAATGGGGCCTGCAGAGGAGAAAGAAGCAGGGTCTTGGCTTCTTTAGGGGAAGAAAAGGAACCAGGAAGGAGGCTTGCCTTGAACACTCTTTTTTTGTGGTTGCTGGTGGCAGGTGATGTGACCTGGCTGTGTTTCTGTTAGCTTGGCTCTGTGTGTGGTGACAGAGTAGATGTTTAGGATTGTAAATCCAAAAAAGCTGACAAAGTCGATAGGGAAATACATAGCGCCGGGGTGAGGGACTAACAATAGAAGGATGGGGGTGAGGAGGGGAAGGCAACTAGGTTACAGGTGATACAATGTTAGCCAACTAAGCCCTGGGGTAGGGGGAGGGGGGCAGGGGAGGGAGGGGGTTCGGACACTGAGAGAAAAAGAAAATAGATACACACAAACCTGTTACAATACTACATGGTGGCCTGGCTCCATGCTGGTCTAATGCCTGGGGGGCATCTATATGTTAAAGTGCTCCTTGTTTTCACCCATTGCCCTGCCTCCTCAGCAGCTGTCCCATTCCTTTCATGCAGGTTTTGTTTCCTTTTCTGCTGAAGGAGACAGAGCTGTAGGGAACAGTCCAAAATCCTTTGGCCAACTCTCCCTGAGGGTGGAGCAGGTGACAGAGGAACAGCCTTCACAAGGGGCAAGGAGTAGAGCAAAGGCACCAACCTGTGCAGCAGGCCCAGCTGATGTGGTAAGTGAGGCACAGAGTGGGCAGGGAAGGGTTTGCAGAAATCAGTAGGCTGTCTCCCCACCTAGCTAAGATTTTTGTCACAGTTGCAGGGCTAGTGGCACCTGTGCCCCCTTCCAGCTCATTCTGAGGCAGGTGTCAGCTGGGAGCCTTGACATCTCCACAGGTGGAGTTTCACAATTAACCAGGTCCTTGGTTCAGCTTATCCATCCTGCTTACCTCTCAGGCCAGCTGGGCCCAGCCCTGCCCTTCTGCCTTTGTGATTCTGTAACCAGTAGTGTAGATGGTAACCAGGCAGTCTTTGTCATATACCCACCACATCAGTGTGGCAGAAGGGACAAAGCAGAAAAGGAAAAATAATTTTAAACACAGTAGTCTCCAGGCCTTTCTATCTTTCCTAAAGGATCCCCATTACCTGCTTGACAAGAGCTCAGCAGATACCCAGGTGAGCAATGCCTCTTGTCCTGAATGGTTATCTGACAATTCCCACCCCCTGGGGAAAGAGACCTTTAAAATGTTTGTTCTTTAGATTGTTTGGGCCCCTGACCTTTTCCTCAGCCTGGGGCCCTCTTTTAATGGTCCTTACATGTCTAAAAAGCCACTTCTCATCTTAAATTGCTCCCACAGTTGTTTTTCCTATAGCCTCTTATTAAACTTATTAAAATTAAGGCAACACCTTCACATTGCAAATGTCCCTGTAATCAGGTAAAGGTAAAGGCCTCATAAATTATTTCAGAGCAGCTCCGCTTCTGTCACAACTCCTCTAGTAATGCACAGTAAATAAGCTACAATATTCCCTATAATCCACTGCATTTCACTCTGCAGGTACCCTAGGAACCTGCAGCTCACACTCTACAGATATGACAACTGAAATGCAACCACCTCTGGAGTGCAATGTGGCAATTTTCCAGGCAGGCTTGGTCACATTTTGGGCACATAGAGTCTGGTTGTCCCCATACATGCACCAGTATCACACCATTGTAAGGCTGTTCCTTACATGCTGTTATTCCCTTTCTACCCCTTTGTACATGAGCATAGAACAAGGCCCAAGAAGTTACAAAGATCAGTAAGCCCAAAAGGGAAGTCAGGGGAATTTGTGAGGCAAGGGAAATGAGCCCCATTACAGGGACTTACCCGTTGACCCTGGGGAAAAGCCACTGAGGTCTTCAGTAGTGCAGGTGTCATGTGTCACTTGCAAGCCTCAGTCCTGCATATTTCCAATGAGCTGGAGCCTGCCTAAGCTGCTGCTTCCTGTACCTGCCCAGACCTCAGCCAGACCGACCAGAGCCCCAGCTGTGAGTAGAACTGCTAATTGTGCTCAGACTTGCTGCTGCCTTGGGAGGAAACTGACCCCACAGTTGTTCTTCTTGGAGTGACCTTTCCAAGTGACTGGGAGCTGCTTTTGTGAAAGTTCATTATTCTTCTGCCACAATGAGAGCTGAGGACTAGGTGCCAGTTTCACACAGGGAATTAGGTGATTCACTGTCACATTAAAAGCCCAAATCCAACCTCTGGATCTTCCAGTCCCTCATTCAGCTTGGTGAGTGCCCTGTGTACTGAACAATTGAGAAAGAGGAGGGCAGCACCTGTCCTGTCCTCCATCTGTAAGCAAGGGCTGGATTAGGTGCCTAGTTCCAGGGAAGGGATTATGTGAAAGCCCCCAGGAGAAACATGCATTTCTTTCTGGTGCAGGTGGACACCTGACTTTCTGGGTGTTTTTTATCAGCTCCTTTACACAACTGCCCACACATAGTAGCTGTGTTTGGGGTCCCATTTTGAGGCATCCAGCACTTCCTCTGCATTTTAGCAGGATCCTGGGCCCCTAACTTGAAGCACTGGATTCCACTAAGCTGCAGGGCACTTAAAGGGAAGGTATTGCAGTGGTAAAGTCCTTTTGTGGCTCTAGCCCTCAGTTCCCTGCATCTCATCCCACATCCTGCCAGAGCTGTGCAAGTGTTCTCATCTGTGCATCCCAGTAGACTGGGCTGTGATCTCCCAAAAGGGACCCAGGTTTCCTCAGCCAGGCAGCTGGCTGGACCAGCCAATGCTCTTACACCTCCCTGTAGAGCACCTCCTGCTGGCAGATGTATGGACTGCAGTAACTGAGCTCCCTTTCCCAACTACAAGCATCTTCTTGCTGTAAAACCTCCTACTGCAAGTGATTGGGGTTGTAATTGCCCTGCAGGCAATGCATACACTATCAAGCAGCCAGATGTTTCCCCAGGTTCAAGCTTCTGTGTTATTGTGTAGGGGGAGATCCTGATTACCGTTTCTGCATATGAGCTCCCCACATGGAGGCTGGATAGTCCTGGGGAAATCTGCTATTGGGTAGGGGATAGAGGGAAGCAGGACATCTGCCTGAACCCAGCTGAGGCTTCCTGCTCCAACAAAGATAACTCCATAAGGGCATGTCCAGTGAGGGAAGTGGAAACTCCTAGACCCTGGAGAAAGACCACTGGGCTCTTCAATACTTCAGGTGCATGCACCATCTGACAGTCCCAATGTTGTGAACTTCCCAGAGAGCTGTGCACTGTAGTGGTTCCAGGGCTTTTAGCTTCCTGCATTGCGGTCACACCATATGGTACCTGTTCAGCATGCACAACCCCTGGAGCACATGCTACCATGCTGTATCAGCAAGGAATCATACATGTCACAGAGGACAACACTTGTCCAAGCTGCATTGTTTTTTTCTTGCTCTACTTGGCATCTTGCCTGTATCTGGCTCCATCTACTATATGGCAGCCTTGTACTCTTTCAGTGACTCAGGGCCTCCTTGCTCTGTGCGAGAGGACAGGGAAGGTCATTTGGAGGATGTCCCCTCCCTTCTGCCCCAGTGCTCAGAGTAGTGCACCCCCCAAATCCAAGCAGAACCAATGTCAACAGGAAGGGGCACTGGGCTGCCAAGTTGGCCCTGCCTCTGCATCACTGTGCTGGGGCACTGGGGTCCTTCTCTCTTCTCTTCTCTGCCAGGTGAGGAGTTGGTCCTCTCAACATCGCCCAGCCCTGGAGCTGCAGTTCTCCTTGGCCAAGGCCAGGAGGCAATGTCTACAGCAACAGCATTGGTCTCTCATCCAGCAGGAACGCCTGAAACTGGAGGGGGAGCTAGCAGGAAAGCAGGAGGTGAGTGAATCCTAGCCCCTGGTGATAAGGCAAGAAGCCAAGAGCAGTGACCAGTGGGAGCAAGCAAGGTTGAGACAGCAGTTTGTGGAGGGGTAGTACTCTGTGATTAGCTGAGAGCTCTGAAATAATACCAAGGAACTCTGCCCCTCCTGGTACTTCAGAAACTGGGAAACTGAGAAGCAAAACTATGGGCCCTTCTGTCTCCAAATCAGAAACTGTGCTCAGGGGACAGCGGACTCCAAGGAAACTAGGAGGAAATGGAGGCTTGGGGCTGGGGGGCATGGGCAGATGGGATAAGTCCTTGGGAAGGACAGACAAAGAAGCATTATTAGTGAGAGATACCTGAAAGTGCTTCTGGAAGGATGGGACTGAGGTGGGGAAGAGCAGGCAGTTTGGGGAGCAGTCCTTGTGGTTTGAAGCATCTGCTGCCTAAACCCTTTCCCTCCCACGTGCTCTGCATGTGCCACTTCAAACATGGTGTCCTCCTCTGCCAGATTGGTTAGCACCTTCCACTGCTGGGCAGTACAGGAAGTGAACAGAAGAGATCATGGGAAAAGGCCAGAGCAAGAGTCCAGCAGGGAAGTCTTCCCTAAACCATGTCTGCAAGGAAGATGCAGTACCTGGGTGTTGCAGAGGTCTACATGGATGGACAGCTGAATTCAGAACCCAGTATAGCTGAGGAAAAGGACCTTGGAGTCACTGTAGCTAGTTCTCTAAAAATGTCAGCTCAATGTACAGTGGTGACCAAAAATGCCAGTAAAATGCTGGGCATCATTAAAGGAACTGAAAACAAAATAGAAAATGTCATTCTGCCATTTTACAAGTCCTTGGTGCACCCACACAATTGAATACTATCTGCAGATCTGGTTCCCACATCTCAAAAAGGATGTAGTAGAATTAGACAAAGTACAAAAAAGGGCACCTAAGATGATCAGGGGTATGGAACACTATAAAGGCTAGGACTCCTCAGTTTGGAAAGCAGAAGGCTGAGGCAGGCATATGATAGTGGCCTATAAAATCATGAAGGGTGCGGACCACGTGAACAGGGAACTGTTCACCAAGTCCCAGAGTACTTAGAACTAGGGTGCACCCTCTGAAATTAGTAGGTGACAAGAAAAAGTACTTTTTTATGCAACACATAATTAACTTATGGAATTCATTACCACAGGAGATGGTAGCACAGCCAGGTTCAAAAAGGGACTAGATAAATTCATGGATGAGAGTCTATTAATGGCTATCAAACAGAAGGATTGGAGATGTTTCCTCTGGCATCTCTATATCTGGCTCAACACTCTGTACAGTATACAGAGTAGACTATAGACTCTGTATACTGTAGTCTATAGTCTACAGTACTATAGACTAGTAGATCTATAGTATCTACTCCTGCCACTGTTGGAGATGGGCTACTGGGCTAGATAGCCCATTGGTCTGCCCCAGTATGGCACTTCTTATATCTTTTATGACAGACAGATGGCTGGACAGACAGTTGCCCCTTGTTTAGCCCGCTGCACTTATTAGCGATGAGACCTGATAGACCATGTAACCAGGTAGCACAGCCAGGCGATGACCAGACACAGGGCTGAGGCAGCAGGTTCACACTGCATGTGCTGTCCAGGTGGTGTTGGGAGGGGGCCTCCTCCGCTGCTGGGAAGGTGACTGACAGATCTATTCCCTTTGGCTCCAGCTCTCTCCCTCTGAGCAGGAAGCTCTGAGCATGCAGAAGGAAAAGGCCATACTGGCACTGCAACTAGAAGCACTGCGGCAGGAACAGGCTGAAGCAGAGAAGGACCTCGAGGCGCTGTACCAGCAGCACAGATGGGAAGTGGAGGCTCAGAAACAGCACATCCTGCAGGTCACCAAAGGGTTAAGCTGCCATTGGCCATGTGCCCAGACACCAGGTGTTACATACCTGAGGTGGAGAAGGGGGGTGGGGAGAGTGGGAGGGTCAGGAATTGGGGCTCACAGCAGCTGGCTTCAGATGGAAACTAATCCCTGTCACCAAATCAGCTCTTACTGCCAGCTCCCCCATGGTGACAAGCCAGGGCCTGAGGTGCGTGGATGGATTATGAGAGACAGCAGCCCCTCTGGGTAGGGTAAGGGCACATGGGGCAGGTTGGTGAGCACAGACAGATGATATCAGCCCATCGTCCCCTAGGATCTGTTCTGACAAGCTCTTGCAGCAGTGTGAAGAGGTGAGTCAGCTGGTATGGTGCAAGCTTTCACTGTTAATAAAGTAATCAACTTGAAGATCTGAAAGCAGCTGCAGCGGGAAGGAACTAGCACCAGAGGCAGAGCAAGGGGCTGGCAGTGCTGCCATACAGGAGACCATGGGATGCTCTTGTAATGCCTATACCAGCAACACCAATGAACAGCAGCACCATCCCCTTCCTGGCCCCTAAACAGGACTTCAAACCAAACCTCCCCCAGTCACCAGTCAGTGCTGCTGGAGCAGGGAAAGCAGTCATTCCTGGTAATCTGGGGACAGCCTAGACCAGATAAACCTCAGTCACTTCCACCTGGGCAATAGCTCCCTTGACATTGCTCCTCTCAAGGACTGGACCAGGCTGAGTGCTGTCCTGAATAGGAACACAAAATGTTTGCAAGGCAGGTTGTACCCCAAAACCATGTCAACTGCAGCTCATGCCTGGCAAAGGACCCTCAGTGCTGCTGCCCTTTGCTGGTTTGTAGCTGAGCGGCAGGTCTGAGTTGCAGTATGGTAAAGGGCCCCACTGGGTCTCTCTGCAGGTGTTTCGGGCCTATCGAAACCTCTTTGAGGAACGTACAGATGCTCTGGATCAACGGTACCAGAAATTGCTGAGGGAATGCCTACAGGATGCAATCCACCTCTCTGCACAAAACCAGCAACTTCGGGCACACAACCAGCTGCACTACACCGACAGAGCCACACAGACAGACTGAGACTCCAGCCAGGCCAGAGCACCAGCCTGCTATTGGGTGCAGGAGCTCTCTGCCTAATGGGGATGGGGCATTGAAGGCCATCAGCAAGCAGGGAGAGGGTGGGGCTGAGTGCCTGGCATTGCAGGGAAGAAGTACTTGTCATGCAGGCAGTGCTTTGGGCACAGCCTTTCCAAGAGCCCCAGCAGGATGCTATGGTTCTTCATCAGATTTAACACCATGTAGCCAGAATGTCCTCCCTGCACCTGCTGAGTGGGGGGCTGATGGCAGATGAGCCCTGGGAGTTATAGACAGAGCAGGCAGCAGGTGCATGAATTTGTAGTGAAACACTGCACTGGCCACACACACAAGGCTGGGGGACTAGAGCCATAGTTGCTCTGTAAAGCTACAGCTGCCATTAGCTTCCAGAACATAGGTATGATGGACTCCTTCCCTCAGCATTAGGACAAGAGTGTACAAGGGCCTGGACCTGCTGTAGAGCTTGCAACCTGCAGCAGCTGCCACCAGCAATCCCTGCTCAGTTCAGTCTTCACATACTGTGAAGACACAATCCACAGCAGCAGCGAAGAGAAGCAGCTCCCCCATTCCTGCTTGCAGGTCAGAGAGCAGAGGAAGCTATGCCAATCAGTGCCTGCTCTGGAGCTGAGGAACTTTATCCTCCAGTAAGGGTCAGAAGCAGAGGCCAACATGATCCTTCTAGGGCAGCACTAAGCGTCTGAAGAAGCTGATGTTCAGAGGTCCCATAGACCAAAAACTCTTACTGGCAGCCCCTTTAGTCTGACTCTTGAGAGCAGGAAAAGAACCTTAAGACACCCACAGCCCTTCTTCACTCAGGATGCTGTGAAAGCACATGCTACTGGGGCACAATCCCCAGGCTACACTTGCCATAGCACCCAGTTCAGTGAAACAGGTGGGAAACACCCCTAGAAGAGCTGTGGTACAAACAGGAGCTGAGGGGCTTAAACCCTGGGTTATTGCAGGATTTCACCCAGGTGAGCCAGCTCTACAATAGCAAAAGTGAATCCAGAGCCCAGGTACCTAAGAGATGAGAAATCTTACCCCAAATGAGCTAAGTGGCTATAGCATAGGACAGGGCCCATAATACCCAGCAGTGAGAAAGCAAGCTATAGCCTTCTAGCAGTTCACACCTATGGGACCAGCAACTGGGGTCTCCTCTCCTTCCCAGGTAGGGTGTTGAAGGCCTCTGCCATGGGTCAAACCACACAGCCAGGTGGGCTGCTTTCTTACTGGTTCATTCCCACTTTGGATTCAGACATCCAAGGTGCAGGCATCAGAGCAACAGCCTGTTATGCACATGTACTACAGCACTGCAGGGAATGGGCACACAGCGGCAGGTCGCAGCTCTGGGAATAGCCACAGGAAGCACATAAACATGTTCTATCAATCTGACCCAGAGCAAGGATTCTCTCTGCAAAGGGAAAGCTGAAAGGAAAGGGTTAAATAGCCTTCCTCCTCTCCATGGCTTTATGCTGGGACCCCAGGGATCACACCCCACAGGAATACCAAGCACATTTGAAACAACCTGGGAAATCAAAACACAGGGGACCCAATCAGATCAGAACCTAAAGGCAGGTTTGTGTTCCCTCCGTGGGATACCACAGCCTACGCACTGTTGGGTTCATATTCATACAGGTGCTGAGCTCTACTGAACAAGCTCCCTCCTCCTACCCTGTCAAGCTGAGTGAAGGGCCCCATGATATCACCATTAGAGCCACTACAGACTCATGCATGGTCCAAACCAAACTGGCCAGTCTCCTTCTTGGCAAAAGGACAGTTATGAGATTCACGCAGGCCTGGTGATCCATAAACTTTAATAACTGAACCAGAGCAGGCTTTGCTGATTGGTGCATTGGAGAAATGGTCATCAAACCACATCCAACCAAAGTTCATGCAAGTCCAGATACAATCCCATCATTTCTAAAACAGGCTAGGAGCTGTGCTCTCAGAACAATACCCCTCTGCAGAGGTGCACCGTAAGAGGGCCCCCCAGAAGCCCACAGGTCTTGTACTAATCAGAGGTGTGAAGCAGGAGCACCCCCTCCCTGGCCTCAGCCCCTCCTTGCAAGCATGGGATTGGCACAAAGGGAGATTAGCAATTCAGCTTGAGAGAGGAGGTAGCTGCCCAGTAGTAGAGTCTAGCCTGCATGTACAGAGAGATCACCCTGCAGCAGTCAGGATACACACTGCTGGGGTTGCCTGAGCTGGCAGGAGTGCAGAGCAGACAGATGCCACCCTATAGGGCAGCACCTCTCTAGTTCTGCAAGCTGACAGGTTAAACTCCTACAGCCTAGTCAGGCCAAAAGTGCAGGAGAAAAGCAGCACAAGGCCAGAGGGCCAGCACAAGTTTCCTTCCTAGCCTCAGAAAGAGGCTGTGCTCCTGGGTGAGGAGAAAGCAGCAGCATTAGGCCCACCTCAAAGGCACCTGAACCCCACTCACCACAGAGACCACTGTTGAGCTCTGGTACAAATAAAGGCACCAAGTAAAGCCCCCACCCCCGCCAAGCTGGCTGCTCAGGACCCTGCTCCAGCAAGGGCAGAGCACAGAGCTTCCTGCCTCGGCTTCAGTTGTAGTCATAGACTAGGAGGCTGGCAGGGATAGAAAGAGAGATTTTCAAGGGGATATATCCCCAGCAACAGACACAGACTGACAATTCCAGTGCCCAGACTGAGACACCAAAATACAGCTGGACCATAGGTACTGAGCAGAGACAGAGGCCAGACCATGGAATGGGAAGGGAACTGCCATGGCCACTGCTACACCTACTCTGTGACAACACAATTCATTCTCCAGGACTGCCAAGCTACCCCTCCCCCAGCACTGCACAAGCTCCCAGCTGATTCTGAATCGGGCCTGGGCATTTGCTAAGGATTCCTGCCATTCTGGAAGATTCCCACCCTCTCCCAAAGAACACGGCTTTTCTCTGGCCTCCACAGCAGCTCCCATGAGACACTAAAAATGAGAACTCTGCTAACAAGTTCTGTCGAGCATTTTTGTTATAAAGACATAGATTTATAGCCAAATAAAGAGTGGCAGCAGAAAAGTCAGAACTCAGCTACTTAAGAGAACAGTGTGGTACTAGCAAGATTCCTGCCCTGGTGGGGTCCCAGGTATCAAGGAGTCTAATAAAGACTAACACCTGAGTCTTCCAAAGTGCACATGCTTGGTGTAGATGGCGAGTGTATGCACACGTAAGGCTGAAACCCCAGATCTACACCAAACCAGGAGCTGGTTGCTCCAATGGGACCTCCTTGTGACACATTGGCAGAAGTCACCAGCAACAGAAGAGACAAAGAGGCAGTTCTTTGGTGCTCCGTCACAAAAGCAGGATGTAGGATGGGAGGGGTCTGGGCAACCAGCCACCACACACTGCAGCAACACAAGGCTCCAGGTTCTGCTTCAGAGTAAAAACTGAGCAGACTGCAAAGGATGTTACATCCTTTCAAAGGCACTTTGAGTCTGTCATGCATGGGAGCCATCAAGGTCCAGAGCATTGTGAAGGCAACAGCACAGCCCAGGGGCAGAGAAGGCAGCACACAACACTTAAGTGGAGGCCTTCTATATGACCCTGGGAATAGTGCTGTCAGTGGTCAGGAAAAGAGTCAGCGCTCTCCTGAGAGAGGGCGTGGGGATGGGAGCATAGGCAAAGAGAGAAGAAAGGTGGAGGGAGGGGGGCATTTAGAGCATCCATCAATCTGCCGTTTCTGTCCCACTACTATAGTCTTCACTAGGAAGCTCTCTTACCTGTCTCCTAAAAGGGAATCTACAAAGTGAAGGGATGAGGAGGAAATCAACAGGGAGTTGAAGACCTAACATATCATGGCATCAAGTCCCATGTCTGCAAACTACAGAGCAATGAGCAGTTTCCCTCCTCTTCCTCCTAGCATCGATCTCTGCATGGGAATGATCTAATTCCTGGCTGTGCATGCACTAGCTATGGACAAGCTTCCTTTGTCATGACAATTAATGTTTGGCTGCAGGCAAAACATCCCCCATGCTCTCTTCCCCACCCCTCAGAGAAAGTGGTTCTGAGTAGGATCCATCCTCTAGGTAGACAGACCAAAGTAAAGTATGTGTTTGCTGTATAAAAAGGAGATACAGGACCACATGTAGTTACATCCCCTCAGAACGGCCCAGACTTGCTCAGATGTTGCCTCAACACCCAGCTGTATCTTGCAAGACAGGGAGATACAGCTTATGTGGCTCCATAGTACAAGTGAACAGCCAACCCAATTAACAGGACAGCGAGGAAGAAAAAGGTGGTGAGCTGCAGGTTAAAGAGTACAACAGACAGCAGGGCATTCACCAGTATGGAGCAGGAGATCACGAAGAGCCTGGTAATATTACTGCTGTGCTTCATGACTGCAGACATGATCAAACCATTCAGAGCCTGGGTGACAATGATTACCAGCACCCAGGATGAGAAGCCCTCCAGGAATCCAGTCCCCCTGCTGCTCAAGAGATGGACAACCACATTTAGCAGGACTCCAAAGGAATAAAGAAACAAGTTCTGGAGGTTCAGAGGCAGGTCTTGGGTTTTCAGAATGACTTCAGTATAAACAGCAGACAAGCCAGATATCAGGCAGTACATGGAGATCAGCAGCAAGCCAAGGACAGTGATGTGCAGCTGCATCCTGGAGGTGCTGGTGGGGTGCTGCAAATCCTGGAGACCTCCGTAGGTGTAGCTCACCCCCGCAGCTGTTAGCAGGAAGAGGGCCAGCCACTTGCGCAGAGAGAGCCTTTGGTGCAGGAACAAGCTATAAAGGAGAGCGGTGCTGCCAATCTTCAAGTTACTTAAGACCTGGTAGGTGCTAGGATCCATAAAGAGCTGCATGTGAACCACAAGGTTGTTGTTAGCAGCATATAATAGTGCAGAGAGGGCAAAGGGGGCGGTGTGATTCCATGAAACAGATCGTCCCAGTAGTTTTCGATCCCAAATCAGCAAAAAGAGTAAGGAGAGTACTAGCTTGGTCAGCTCAATAAGGACCACAACAGATGAGGAGCTGAATGGGATCTTCCCATCCACTTTGCACAGAGTCAATAGGGGAGCATGAGCGCCATAGATAGCTACAGACAGGATCAGCATCAGACCCCACAGCACTCTCCTGAGCCTCCCAGTGGCAGGGTGGAGGAGAGAGCCAGTTGCACTAACATTAGCAATAACCATCCTCATGAAAGAATGCAGCAAAGAGCAAAGGATAGCACTGAACCCTTTTCCAGGTCAGGGCCTCAATAGAGGCCAGATCAACCTAAGGTGCAAACATACTTAAAAAAAATAAAATAAAAATCAAATCATCTACCAGCAGGGAGATGCAATGAATGCCACATATTAATAGATGTATGATTAGGAAGACAGTGAACTATTCATAACAGCAAGGAACATGGAGAGGAACATGTTTGCACTTTGTTAAGGAAGGAAGCAGAGGTCTTGCTACAAAGTGGCACAAAATAGGTTTCCTGGAACCAAAATGTGGAAAAATATGCATATGGCAAGTGAAATGATCTGACACATGCCCTTTCACTACACCAGGGTAAAAGCAGGTTGATATATTATTACGAGAAAGGCAGCTGTCCACATTCAGATTTTGACACATGAAAGTCCTGAACAGTGTAAAATAGTGACTGGCATTTGCATGTTATTCTGATTACAACATGTTATTAATCAGACCTGCTGATTTCACACTGATCTGGTATTGAATTTGTTTTCCAAAGGAGATAAATGATGTATATAGCTGCTATCCTGGGAGGCCTGTAGCATCCTTTTATTGTCAATTGTCTAGCATGTCTAAAATGAGAAGAGCCGTTTCTGGAGTGCACCTCTGCCCAAAGGCTTCCCCTTTAATCTGGTCCTTTCTTCATCGAGCTGATATAGTCTCGGATTGTCTTTTCAACATTGGGAATGGCATAGTTTTGAGCTGTGTATATTCCAGTGCAAGTCCCAACCACAAATCCAAGGACTGCAGAAGAGCGGAGTTTGGCTACAACGTAACCTGCCAGGAAGCCTTTGAGAAATGGAGATGCCAGCAAAGATCCATTCTGCAGAGAAAGAGATAAGAAAGGAATAAAACAACCTTTTGGACAAAACCATTATGTAGCACAGAAGAGCTGAAATGCGTTCTTTTTCCCCCCACCAGATTCCCCCAAATGTAGGGATGGTGTAATGTTATTAACATAGGAAAGATAACATTTCTGCCAAAAAAGACGCATTAAGGAATACTACATTTCACTTGCTAGGAGCTACTCTGAAAGAATGGGGATACATTCTCTCTCTTGGGAAATGATACAACAGCCTATTCATCATTATTTGGAAGGTTAAAGGCTAAAGCATTAAGGAACTCTGACTTTACCTGTCCCACTCCAGCATGCACTTCATCTTCAACTCTTCGCTGTAAGCTTTCCAACTGATTCTTCAAAAAAGCTAGATCCTTCAGCTTTGGTAACGAGTCCTATGTAGTGGAAACAAAGACTCGACATTGTATATTTAGGCTTGGCAGGATTGGATTTTTATTGCTAAACATTGATAAAGGTTGATTTCACCTCACACTTACAGCACCACACAAAAAAAAAAATATATTTCTATTGGTAATAATAAAAATGTATAGCAAGGGGATGCAAGGAAAAAAAATCTGGGATGGGGGCAAGGAAATCTGGGATAGGGGGCAGCACCCACATGCACGTGTGTGAACACACAGACACATGCAGCCACTGCAGGAGCTGGGGCCCATGACAGCAAGGCGTGCTGGGGAGGATGGGAAGGGGGTTGGTTGGCTGCTGAGGAGTCACAAGTTCTGCGTGGAGGGGCAGGGCTGTTGGCAGCCGGAAGCCCAGTGCCTCTGGCCACTCACTCTGCTCAGGAACCAGCCTGGGATCAACTGCCAAACTCCCACCGAGCTCAGCCCCTGCATGCCTGGGGTAGGGGTTCCCCCAGGGCCCAGCTGCTGCCTCTGCACCAACCAGTGAGGCAGGAGGCAAAGATTGTCAAGGGGCCGGGCCAGCCCCCAGCTAGTGCCCACTAGGCAGGTCTTGCCCCCTCAGGGGTTGCAGGGAGCTGCTTCCTACCTGGGCTGGGCAGCCACTGCCTCTCAACATAGCACAGCTCAGGGAATTCAGCAGCATTCGACAGCCAGGAGTCCCCTGACAAACCTTGTGCCGCAGGCAGCTGCAGCCGGCAGCCCCTAGCCCAGCCCCTGCCCCCACACCCTACTCTGGCCTCCACTCTCACAGCCTGGTATAAATGTACTACCAAATGAACAGCATGATTTAGAGCAGATATGCTTTATTGATTTATGGATATTTACTTTTTATATTTTGACGTGATTTTAGAAAGCTTGTAACAGTGTACTGTCATTACTAAATTATCTGTCCCCCCATACCCTTAATTTTGTACAATTTAAATGGAAAATTTAAATTGATAAAAATTGAAATAAATGTTTAAAATAAACATCAATTTTAGCCCTCAAAATTGTTAAAAAACAGGAACTGAATTCTGTCAAGACTATGTATATTGCATACAAATATGCAATTCTGCAATTTAATTACAGGCAGTAAGATTCCTTTAGCTCAGAAAATGACTCTTTAGTCAAGTAATTAAGCCACAAACCAGGAGGGATAGCAAATGATAAGCAATTAGTGATATTAGCCAATAAGGCAGACGTATCCAATTCCAGCCATATTTTAGTTACAGATAATTTTTACTCTAACAGGGTTAAAAAAAGTAAGGTTACCCCAGGTGGGTACGCACAGGGATCATGCGTTTAACATATCCGCTGTTAATGAACTCAGCTTCAGTCATTCAAATTCTAAGGAAGCTCAGACCAAGTCGAAGGGGCGTCCGAGTGCAATTTTGAGAGGGATTGAAACAATATGACCTGCCACTTACGGGCATATGGGCACACAAGCTCAATAACTGGCACAGAAGTAAGGTTACACAAGGAAGTCACAGGCTGAAAACAGCATTATAAAATCCAAGGCTCAGAAGCTGATGGCTGCTTCAGAGCGCTGAGGAAAGCCAGGTCAGCCGCTGCAGCTACAGGAAACAGGGGGTGAGGAAAGATACAACCCCACAGGAAGCTTGGCCCAGCTTTGCTGTAACCCGGAGGAGAGGCCAGTCAGCCATGCGATGCCAAAGAATAGCACTTCCACCTGCAATGACAGGTCGCAGCGAGGGGCCAACCCCAGGGGCACGTCCGGCACAACCCCGTTTTCAGAAGAAACTGCTGTGCTGTCGCAAGCGACAGACCGTTCGAGGGGCCTGGGGAGCGCCGGGCCCGGCCCGACGGGCGAGGCAGAGCGGGGCCAGCCCCCCAGAGGTCGAGAAGCCTCCCGCGGCGCAGGACGGCTGCTGCTTCCTCGCGCACGCAGCGACGGCCCGGCCGGGGGCGGGGCAGCCCAGCCGCAGCGGCACGGCCCGAGCGGGGGAGCCCGCGGCCGTAGCCCCGAGTGCCCGAGACGGGAGCGGCCCCGGGGGCCAGGCCGGGCGGACCTCGCAGAGGCTCGGCCTGCCCCGCTGCCCGGACTCGTCCGACGCCCGATACAGCACGGCCTAGCCCCGGCCGCGAACGCGAAGAGAAACGGCTCGCCGCCCGCTTCTGCTCACCTTATCATCCGCCATCTTCCTGCCACGGCCGCCCCGCCCCCTCCGCAGCAGCGCGGACACGCATTGGCCCGCATGGATCACGTGCCTGCCGCAGCCACGCGGCCGCCGCGGCAAAGGGCGGAAATGACGCGACCACTTCCGCGTGTCCTAGGGCTGGGGACTAGGGCAGCGCGTGTCCCAGGGCCGCGGACCGGGCGCTGTGCACATGGCTGCCCGCACAGCTGTGCGTGTTCTTCCGCCGCCCGAGCACGCTACCGCCCTACTGCGTGCCTCTGCCGTCTGACCCAGTCTAGGGTCACCCCAAAGCAGGGGCTCGCAGCCTAGGCCGGGCCCGGAGCCAGGGGCCCCTCCCAGGGCCGGAAGTGTGGCGGCAGCGGAAGTGGTGGCAGTTGCCACATTTCCAAGCTCCTGTGGCTTCATCAGCCCCAGCCAGGGATGGGCCCCTTTCCCCCTCCTCCCACGACCCAGGGATAGGGTAAGTGGTGTCCTAGCTGTGCCATTTGCACACAGCTGAGTTCAGGGCAGGCCACTTAAGAAAGGGAAGGAGGAGGATCCAGGGAACTACAAACTAGTCAGCCTCACCTCAATCTCTGGAAAAAATCATGGAGCAGGTCCTCAAGAAATCCATTTCAAAGCACTTGGAGGAGGAGAAGAAAGTGATCAGGAACTGCCAGCATGGATTCACCAAGGGCAACTCCATGTCTGACCAACCTGGTTGCCTTCTATGACGAGATGACTGGCTCTGTGGACACGGGGAAAGCTATAGGTTGACTTCAGCAAGGCTTTTAATACAGTCTCTCAACATTCTTCCAAACAAGTTAAGGACATATGGGTTGGATGAATGGACTGCAAGGTGGATAGAAAGTTGCCTGGATTGTCAGGCTCAACAGAATAGTGATTAGCAGTTTGATGTCTAGTTGGTACCTGGTATGAAGTGGAATGCCCCAAGGGTCAGTCCTGGGGCTGGTTTTGTTCAGTATCTTTATTGACAAGCGGGAAGATTGGATGCAGGGTACCCTCAGCAAGTTCACAGATGATACCAAGTTGTGGGGAGTAGTAGATACACTGGAGGTTAGAACCAGGATTCAGAGTGACCTAGACGAATTGGAGGGTTGGGCCAAAAAGAAATCTCATTAGGTTCAACAAGGACAAATGCAAAGTCCTGCACTTAAGATGGAACAATTCCATGCACTAGTACAGGCTTGGGACCAACTGGCTAAGCAGCAGGTCTGCAGAAAAGTACCTGGGGGTTACAGTGGACAAGAAGTTGAATATAAGCCAACACTGCCCTTGTTTCCAAGAAGGCTAACAGCATAATGGGTTGCATTAGTAGGAGCATTGCCAGCAGATAGAGGGAAGTAATTAGTCCCCTCTATTTAGCACTGGTGAGGCCACATCTGGAGTACTGTGTCCAGTTTTGGGCCCCCCGCTACATTAAGGGCATGGACAAATTGAAGAGAGTCCAGCTGAGGGCAGTGAAAATGGTTAGGGGGCTGGGACACATGACTTCTGAGGCAAGGCTGGGGGACCTGGACTTACTTAGTCTACAGAAGAAAAGACTGAGGAGGGATTCAATAGCATCCTTTAGCTATCTGAAGGGTGGTTCCAAAGAGGATGGAGCTAGGCTGTTCTCAGTGGTGCATATGATGAAATGGAACAGTGGTCTCAAGTTGTAGCAAGGGAGGTTTAAGTTGGATATTAGGAGAAACTCTCTCACTAGGAGGGTGGTGAAGCACTGGAATGGGTTACCTAGACAGGCAGTGAAATCTCCATCCTTGGAGGTTTTTAAGGCCAGACTTGACAAAGCCCTGGCTGGAATGATCTAGCTGGAGATGGTCCTGCCTTGAGGAAGAGGTTGGACTAGATGACCACCGGAAGCCCTTTCCAACCCTAATTTTCTATGATTCTGTTTTCCACACAGCTGGATTGGGCACAGACTCGGTTGGTACTACATGCCAGACAGCTCACTGACTAGACTGAGCCCATGGAAGGACCTGGCACCAATCATCTGGCTGGTGGGCTGAGACGGTTGGGTACCATTATCCTAAAGTAACCATCACTGCAGTCTCCCTTCCATAGTTACTAGCACCTCCAGTGGTTGAATCAGGAGATTTGGTACCTGGTGTCTTTGGATTCTGTTTACCTTCTGACCTTGCACTGTGCCTTACAATTTCACTTTACCCTGTAAAACTGATAATGCCACTTCCCTCATAGGCTAAATACAGATCTGTGCTTTCCATCTGAAAAAAACAGGATGTTGAATGACACCTGAATGTCACCTGGGGTGACTAGAGTCTCAAACATCAGAAACACCTGGTCTACTTAGGGGTAACACTGGACTGTACACGTAGTTACAAAAATACATATTAAATCCCAAAGCCTAGGTGAACACGAAACAACATTCTGTATAAGCTCACAAATTCCAAGTGGGGAACACATCCATCCACCCTTATGGTTTTTTGTCTTCTACCATATCACTGACCACATCACCAAAATTAGCTAGAACTACCTTCTGCAAAAAGAGTAGGAGAAACTAGGTGACAAAGCTGTTGAATGGAGCTGGTGAGGAATTACCCCCAGTGAGGAGTCAGCATCAGGCTCTAATTACAAATGGTACACACGACGGAGCCTGAACAGATTGAGAGCGGGTCTTGACAGATGCAACTCTCTCCTGAAATCATGGGGCCTCTACACAACTGACCAATGTGTTTGTCAGGAGAAGCAAACCATGAACCATCTGAGAAGCCCTGCAGCACCATGATGCACCTCGTGAGATTTGGCAATGCCAACATCAAAAGCAGCGGCCTGTGCAGAATATTGGTAACAGACCATATAGAAAGGTTGGATTGGAGACATGACAAAGAAGAATGATCATCTCATTTAGGGTCAGGAATGAATATGAGTTTTTACCTTCCTCTGTAATGTGGGGTATGGTCCTTTTCTTTGGATCTTCTGAGAATAAATAAACCAACTACTTTTATGTCATTGCAGTGGCAGGATACTGGCAGTGTCCTTATCGCCCCTGTTTTCAGTTATTTTATAAGGCAGGGTTTCAAACTCTTTGTGCCCCAGGCCAGATCCAGTCTGGGGCATGAGGGAAGTGGCAATGGTGGCAGCAATTCCAGCTCTGACCCAGGGTACACAGCAGTGGCTCCAGGCCCCATCATGTACCCCTGTCAGAGCCAAAGCTGGTGCCAATGCATGCCCCAGATCAGAGCTAGAGCTGCTGCTGCCACAATGCCTCATGCTGCACCAGTAGCTCTAGTTCTGACTCCAGCATGGGGCACACTGGGAGGCAGTGCTGCAGCAGTGGGGACAGGCGTATCAGCCCCCATTTACCCTCCTGCAGCTGATTGCTATGTCCAGTAGGCTTAAGCAGTCCAGATTCTGCAATAGGCCACACTTACTCCCACAGCCCAGCCAGGCCCCCAACTTCTGGTGGCCCACTGGTAGTCTGCCAGACTAGATCCAGCCCACATATATGGCCAGATCCAGTGTTCCATATCCCTGTTAAAAGGCATTGTTGGCGTTTTGGGTATAGTGATTTGTAGTTGTATGGGAGGGTTTGAAGTGATGATTACAAGGATTTCTTGGGTAAATGGTTGCATGCAAATGAAAGAGATTCGACCCAATGGCCCAGGAGGCTCCTTCCAGTCCTATGTTGCTTTTTAAAACTTTATTAATGAATCCAACATCAAATAACAGGTTTAATATTTTAAAATGTATCCAATCCCCTAAAACAGGGGTGGGCAATTATTTTGGGCAGAGGGCTGCTTACTGAGTTTCAGCAAGCCATCAAGGAACACATGACAGGCAGCCCAGGGTAGATTAATATTTTCTAAAATTTTTTAGGGGCCCCGCAGGCCGGATAGAATGGCTTGGGGGCCGCATCTGGTCCCTGGTCTGCATTTTGCCCACCCCTGCCCTAAAATATACAAAGAGACAGATACTCTTCTATCAACAGTGCTACCATATCCTTAACCAATGTCCACAGAAGTCTTGTGTTCGTTTCTTCTCTTCCTTTCAGTATCTGTGTAGTGGGGTCCACTGCTGGGGCAGCTAAGGCACGCCCTAGCAGCCTCCTGGGTCCCACCTTGCTTAACCCCTCTGGTACCCTGTTGTCTCATCTGCCACACCTTGATGTTATGACTGGACAGGGAGGCTGCTCCTAAAGAGCAGGGGGGTTTTGCCTCAAATTTTAGGCCCTTGTCTGGGCTGAGGCCCTCTGGCCTCGGCCCACTTTACTTGGCCTTTTCACTCAAGATCCACTGTCCCAGGACCCTAACTTCCTGGGCCCCAGCTTCCAGCCATGGGCTCTAGGCCACTCAGCTGCTGGTCTCACGCTTACAGGCTCTTGGCCCTTTGGCCCCAGCCGATAGTAGTGCTTACCTTACTACTTGCAGTCTCCAAGTTTCTTGGGGCTTATGACTGGGCCTTGGCCCTCTTGCCCCACCCCCTCTGCAGGGCTTTGGGACCCAGGGTGCCCCTAGTGGCCTCAGTGGCCTCCTCTTCCTCTACACCTACAATCTGTACAGCTACAATCAGTCCAACTTTAACCCCAATGAAAAATATGAGCATCTGTATCAGAAAGCCCCTTTTCCTCTTGCCTGCAGTTGCTCTCCCTTCCTTGGATATGTTTTTCCTCTTCTACCTTTTCTTCCTTCCTCTTTCTTTCACTTTAAGATAAGGAATTGTGTTTTGAAATTTGTGTGTGTGCATTTTGTATCTCCCCTTGTATTTTGGTATTTTTATCTTTGTGCGCCATGGCATTACTTTTGTAGCTTATATTTTATACTCCTCACCTTTTAACTTTCAACTAAATGTGTTTAGTTTCATAAGTAAGTTATACATTGTAACAATGTTAACAAGGGCAGGAATCAAACTGCCCTTCCCTGTATCAGGCTGGCCCCTGAAAGAGCGAGTGAATCAGTGATTGAATGTGTAACACGGTAGCAGGCAGCAATTAAAACCTAAGGAAACTGCAGATCAACCAAGGGAAGAACTCAATAGAAGACAATGTAACAACCGGGAAATATCTAAACGTCACTGATCAAGGGCTAGAAGCCCTGGCCTGAGTTAATCAACGCCGGGGACCAACTTCTGGGCTGAATATCTCCAGATCGACTGCTCCCAGAGCCCTATTCAAAATTCATCAACAGACTCCCAAACCTGCACGTACATGCGGACGACCCCTGGGGCTGACAGATGCCATCCAGTAGCCACTGAGGGGGAAGTCCCACGAGGGTCAACGACCCCTGGATTGGGCAAACATGAAAACTGGGGAGTCACCAAAGTCTGCCAAGGACAGATAAAAAGCAGTGAAAAGTGACCCTCAGGGGCACCCTCTTGATCTCCAACTTGACCAGCACCCGACCTGTCCAGCCAGAAGGACCAGCTGGTGACCCCCTTCTGGAAGATAACACCACGCTGAAAGAAGCTTCAACGACAGACTCCAGCGCCTGTGGGATAGGTATACCTGACTCTTGTAGCTTGCTACTGTGTGTGTGTGTGTGTGTGTGTGTAAGTGATGAGTACCCCTGAAACTTTTATAGGTTTTTTTATACTTTGGGAACAGCTGTATGTTTTGAAAAAGTATTTTATCTAACCAAGGGCATACAGTAGGGTGTTTAGGCTGGGGGAGATCGCTTGTTGCCTAGTTGCTTAATTGCTGGCCTTGCTAGAGGGAAAGCCATATCAGCAAGGTCCCTAAGGGGTTGGAAAGGGGGGTTACTGGCTAAGCTTGCTGAATAACAGGTGCCATATCAGCAAATTACACTGTCATGAAGGCAAGTTCAAACTGACTAGGGAGGGGTCTGTAGCTAGGGTGAAGTGCGCATGGACTAAAAGGGGCAACCTATAGTAACTGCATAACGTGTAAGGCTAGAAGAGGCTATATAAGGCTAATGCCCACTTGGGTGGGTGTGCTTGCTTTGCAAACGATTGCCAAGCACCGCTTTCTGCGCAGAAATAAAGATTAAGTTGGATCCTTCACCCCTGTGTGTTTATTGGCACAAGCGCACCGGGCACGAACTCACTGTCCTTTGGGGACAACAGAAGGACCAGCCCCAAGGTTTATGATTTAACTCATTACAGTGTTTCAATCCACCTAATAAACCAGAATTTTAAGGATCCCGAGTTGGACATTTGTAGCCAACACATCCACTCCAAAAGGTTCCCCCAACTCTGAGTCAATATCACACCATGGTAACACTACAACACAAGGTCAAAATACTTAGCTTGACTGCCCAGTGGTGCAGTGACTCCCTGCAGTCCAGAGTCCTTCCTCCCTGGCCAGTCAGGTCCCTCCTCCCAGAGCTCTGCTCCTTGCAGCGTGAAGGGCCAGACTGTCTGCCTTGCCTCAGGCCCTGGGCCTGTATATGCCTGTAAGCCCCTCTTCTTCTGGTTATGTGGCTTCCCAGCCACACAGGGGTTTCTCCTTTGCCTAATGGCTGGCCTGTGTTCTTCAGCTGCAACCCTCGCACAGCAGGCCTGCTTCACTCTCTCCTTAAAGTGGCAAGAGCCTCTGGCTCCCCACCAACATCACATGAAAAGTGTAAGTGTAGCCTTCAGATGCCTGAGGAAACAAGTGTTTGAAGATCATAACATCAGATTTGACACCAAAATCATGGTTTATCAGGCAGTTGTGATTCCCACCTTACTCTACAGAGCTGAGATGTGTGTAGTGTACAGAAGACACCTCAAAATCATTGGAGAAATACCTGCTGCTCAACACTGCCTGCGGAAGATCCTTCAAATCCAACAGCAAAATAGATGCACCAACATTAGTGTCCCCTCACAAACAAACCCCATGAACACTGAAGTGATGATCATCCAACATCAACTTTGCTGGGCTGGCCTCATCATCCGGATGTCTGACTCCAGACTCCTGAAGCAAGTCTTATTCTCCTGGCTCAGTCAAGGTGTATGGTCAGGAGGAGGGCAGAGAAAGTGCTTCAAGGATGTCCTCAGCAGCTTGAAAAAAATGCAACATTGACATCAACTCATGGAAGATTATCGCCCAGGAGCATCCCAAATGGAGAAAGAGGCTGCTGCAAGGATCTTAGTACTTTGAAACTTTACAAAGACAATAGGTGACAGAAAAGCAGAAGAGGTAGAAACAGCATGTTGTGGATGAAATCAAGAATCTGGTACCATGCACCCCACACAGAAACATATGCCTGAGTTCCAGTGGAGTCTTTTGATCCTGGATCAGCCTCATCAGCGATCTTCCAACTCACAGATAGGACCATCATGGAAGACAATCATTCTTGACTGCAAGGGATTGCTGAAGATGCAACACAATAGGCCTGTGTGTTTCATATGTGTAAACAATATTTTCTCAAATTCAGTAAGATTTCTATTGAGGTTTGCCTTTTTTGGGAGAATGTTGAAAACTGTCTCAAATGCAGGTATTGAAAGAATGGGATTTTAATATCACCTGCAGTACATTGTATTTCTTCGAAAGATCTAAATATATTTTCTTTGAATAGTTATCCAAAATGTATAATACCAATATGTTTCCAGATATTAAAGCTTCTTAAGAAATGAATAAGATTAAATTCAATATTATTATGTATAGGCACTAGAAGTGATGGGTGTGAGCTTAATTTCTTTTAAGTGGTATCCTAGATTTTCATTGTTGTTTTCTCAAAGGGGTGTTTATATATTTAATTTGGCCTTGATGATTTCTTTTTCCATGGTAATATGTTAAGTTTGACTACTGAACAGTATGTTTGCTCTATCTTTACCCAGTGTTTACCATGTGTTGATATTATCCAGTATACCAAATTGTTAAGTTGTCTGGCTTGATAGTAATATTTAGTGTTTGGAAGCTTCAGTTCCCCTCTCTTGCTGATACCTTTGCAGGATTCATAGATTCATAGATTCATAGATGTTAGGGTCGGAAGGGACCTCAATAGATCATCAAGTCCGACCCCCTGCATAAGCAGGAAAGAGTGCTGGGTCTAAATGACCCCAGCTAGATACTCGTCTAACCTCCTCTTGAAGACCCCCAGGGTAGGGGAGAGCACCACCTCCCTTGGGAGCCCGTTCCAGACCTTGGCCACTCGAACTGTGAAGAAGTTCTTCCTAATGTCCAGTCTAAATCTGCTCTCTGCTAGCTTGTGGCCATTGTTTCTTGTAACCCCCGGGGGCGCCTTGGTGAATAAATCCTCACCAATTCCCTTCTGTGCCCCCGTGATGAACTTATAGGCAGCCACAAGGTCGCCTCTCAACCTTCTCTTGCGGAGGCTGAAAAGGTCCAGTTTCTCTAGTCTCTCCTCGTAGGGCTTGGTTTGCAGGCCCTTGACCATACGAGTTGCCCTTTGCTGTACCCTCTCCAGGTTATCCGCATCCTTCTTGAAGTGTGGTGCCCAGAATTGCACGCAGTACTCCAACTGCGGTCTGACCAACGCCCTATAGAGGGGAAGTATCACCTCCCTGGACCTATTTATCATGCATCTGCTGATGCACGATAAAGTGCCATTGGCTTTTCTGATGGCTTCGTCACACTGCCGGCTCATGTTCAACTTGGAGTCCACTAGGACTCCAAGATCCCTTTCCACCTCCGTGCCACCCAGCAGGTCATTCCCTAGGCTGTAGGTGTGCTGGACATTTTTCCTCCCTAGGTGCAGCACTTTGCATTTCTCCTTGTTGAACTGCATCCTGTTGTTTTCTGCCCACTTGTCCAGCCTATCCAGGTCTGCCTGCAGCTGTTCCCTGCCCTCCGGCGTGTCCACTTCTCCCCATAGCTTTGTGTCATCTGCAAACTTGGACAGAGTACATTTCACTCCCACGTCCAAGTCGCTGATGAAGACATTAAAGAGTATCGGTCCAAGGACCGAACCCTGCGGGACCCCACTGCCCACACCCTTCCAGGTCGAGACCGACCCATCTACCACGACTCTTTGGGTGCGACCCTCTAGCCAATTCGCCACCCACCGGACTGTGCAGTCATCCACATCACAGCCTCTTAATTTGTTCACCAGTATGGGGTGGGATACCGTATCGAAGGCCTTCC